>NC_136280.1:14895986-15520986 GCF_964198595.1 Lampetra fluviatilis
ACCTTGTGCCAGAAAAAGTGTGTTGACCAGTGTAATACGTTTGGTTGTGGAGAACTGCAGATGATTTATGGGCTTCAAAGTTAAATCCCCTGGATTTACACTATGAGATCTCTTTTACCAGTGGCAAAATATAATAGTAGGTTTTTACCCTTTTAACTGGTACAAAACTGACACCTTTATTCAAGGCATCATGTTTGCAATGACCACAACACAAGTAGTCAAAAAAGCAAACAAAAAGAAGCAACTCTGATAAAGATGATAATATGCACTGTCCTTGAAGTTGATTGGCCCACACCCGAGACGGCTTCCTTTAGAGCCTAGTCCCCATTGGTGTAGGGCCAGATGACACCAGAAGGCGTACAACTCAAACACAGTGCAATATCAGAGTATTGAGAGCTCGGGGTAAGCATTTACACTATGAGATCTCTTTTACCAGTGGCAAAATATAATAGTAGGTTTTTACCCTTTTAACTGGTACAAAACTGACACCTTTATTCAAGGCATCATGTTTGCAATGACCACAACACAAGTAGTCAAAAAAGCAAACAAAAAGAAGCAACTCTGATAAAGATGATAATATGCACTGTCCTTGAAGTTGATTGGCCCACACCCGAGACGGCTTTCTTACACCAATGGGGACTAGGCTCTAAAGAAAGCCGTCTCGGGTGTGGGCCAATCAACTTCAAGGACAGTGCATATTATCATCTTTATCAGAGTTGCTTCTTTTTGTTTGCTTTTTTGACTACTTGTGTTGTGGTCATTGCAAACATGATGCCTTGAATAAAGGTAGTCAGTTTTGTACCAGTTAAAAGGGTAAAAACCTACTATTATATTTTGCCACTGGGTAAAAGAGATCTCATAGTGTAAATGCTTACCCCGAGCTCTCAATACTCTGATATTGCACTGTGTTTGAGTTGTACGCCTTCTGGTGTCATCTGGCCCTACACCAATGGGGACTAGGCTCTAAAGAAAGCCGTCTCGGGTGTGGGCCAATCAACTTCAAGGACAGTGCATATTATCATCTTTATCAGAGTTGCTTCTTTTGTTTGCTTTTTTGACTACTTGTGTTGTGGTCATTGCAAACATGATGCCTTGAATAAAGGTGTCAGTTTTGTACCAGTTAAAAGGGTAAAAACCTACTATTAAATCCCCTGGGTCTGTGAATCCATAATGGAAATGGCGTGGCGCTGAGCTTACACTGTAGGTATGTTGAACTTCTTTCGCACCGTACATAGTCAACCGTGATAATCGGAGGTGTGGGGGGAAGGCCAACAAACTAAACAGAAAAGGCACTGCTGAGATTGTTGAAAAAGGACGAATTGAGTTTTGAGTTTATGGTCAGCGGTCACTTCTTATGAACAGAAGAGACGAGAGAAGACCTCGGTATGTATCGTTGTATTTGCCAGAAACATTGGCGTCCGAGTCAGGAAGGAATGAGAAAAAACCGGCAAACGTCTCGAGATGGGGGATGTGGCGTCAGGTGAAACTAATTTAGTTGGATGGAGAGAAACAGAAATGAGGATTCATATTCTTAGGTTTTTTCGGTAAAGTCACGTGGGTAAAAAATTAAAATTAATAAAAGTAAAATAAGTTACTTGATACAGCTGTCGTGCTGTGACGGCTCCACCTGAAGACGGAAGCTTATGTTGCCTCCGAAACGTCGTGATTTTTATTTTTATTTTATTTTAATTTTTTATTTTACTTTTATTAATTTTTATTTTTATTTTTTACCTACGTGACTTTACCGAAAACCCTAAGAATATGAATCCTTGCAGTCACGAAAGCTTCAAATCTAGAAGAAATGAGGATTGTTCAGGTGGAGCAGAGAAAACGAGGGCATGAGGAAACTAGAAAGTTCTAGCGCATGAGATGAATCACAGTAGTACAATCCAGAAAAAAAATGCAAAAATGTGGAATTGGCACACATTCTCAGCGGCGACAGCATTTGATGATGGACGTGTTGGCAGGAAGGAGTCTTGGAAAGACTCGAAGGAAGGTGGGGGCGCAGAGTGCAATAAAGTAGCATGCTCAAGATTGGAATTTGAGCCCAAAGCCCTGCCATTGGGTAGAGGACTAAGGAATATTTTATATTTTCTAGTTATGCAAAAAAGCAAACAAACAAATCAGTGGAATGAACGGTGCAGAACAATGGCATTTAATCAAGTATTGGCATAAGGAAAGCCTATAAATGTGGCATGAGAAGTAGTGCTGTAGTGTCAAGTTCCACGGTCGTTCCCCGATGCAGTACGCAGTTGCGCTGCCGACTCGGAATTCCATAAGGGACGTTTCTAGATCTCACGAAAAACGACCGATAACAACATTGGGCTGTGACAAGTGGCACCAATGCCAACCTCTGCAAACAGAACATCACTCGGAAGCACAGCACAGAAAGGAGGCAGGCCCAGACTCTGCGGTAGGCACAGCAGAAGATCGATGATGTGAGACAGAGAGAAGTGATGCGATTGAGAATTCAAAAGTGAATGTGAGATCGGGAGACCGAGATGATGCTCTTGAGAACAAGGGTAGAATGCACGCAGGACAGACTTAAATCGTTCCATCGTAGATTAATACGGGGGGAGGGGGATTAAGTATTGTAAATGTAATAATACGTAATAGAATTCCATATAATTAAATTGTTCTCCTTTGGAGATAACATGGCCGAGAAGAAAGCCGACGTCTTAAATTAACCACCGGCCTGGATCTACCAATCGGAGTTGCCAGTTTAAACCCCAGTCAGAGTCAGTTTCGCCCATTAGCCTTCGGGAGTGGGATGTTAGGCATTGTTGCGCTATGGATAGACTGATTCCTAACAAATAAATGTGCAATTTCTTCCCCATGGTTAAACATCTAAACACTGCAATCAGCACCACCCATGTCGATCCCTAATCTGGGGATTTTAACTCGCAGCTTGCTAGTAATGAGTCAAGTGCTATTATTGCTCACCACACGGATGGATATTATAAATTCCTGGGCATTGCATCCATGACGAAATATAGTACCAGTCGTAAACTCCTCGATTGTCTGGGATAAGCTCTGGATCCAGTGGTATGGAAATTCCCCGGCGATTGAAAGCAAACAAAGTGCTCTGGTTCGGAACACTGAACACATTCCACTCGTTTCGCGTTCAACCAAAACAGAATCTGTCCTTTCTCAGAGCAGATGAAACGCACGCCCACTCCAAAGCCCGATTGGAATCCAAATAGCGGTGGAAAAGTTTCGACTTAAAATAACTCACCGGACAACTCATTGGGCTTAACGTAATAACGGAATTGAGGACTGCCAGTCATCTCTCCGGAGGAAGTTGCCCCTACGCTCATTTGCAGCGCTGCTGGGATTTACCCAGACAGTGTAACTCGTGTGTATGTATGTGTATGTGGGGAGATGAAGTGTAGGAGTTAGCATGCTGCGCTATGAACCCGGTGACCCGAGTTCGATTCCCGCTCACGGCCAACACCAGTGACGATTATCTGAACCGGTCGTGGGCCTCCCCACAGGTCGACTCAGCCTCAAATGAGTACCTGGTGCGATGTGTAAACTTCGTCACTAGAGAGACAAAGGCGGCCGGGCGTGGCACTGGCCACCCACCCCATCGTGTGCCGTGCCGGCCTTCATAGGTGCTCGCTAACAGCACTTGCCCCAACAGTCTGTTAAGGCTATACGGGAGATCTTTGTCTTGTGTATGTGTGTGTGGAACTTTTTCGCACACCGTGCATCGCCAACCGTTCTGATCGGGGGTGCAGGAGGAAGGACAACACGGGGGGGGGGCGGGGGTGCGCACGCTGGACTTGCAATGCAAAGGGCGCCGGTCCCAGTGCCGGATTAAGCTAGTGCGGGGCCTGTAACATATGTTATACAGGGGCCCTAAATAAAAAAAAACACAAATTTTAAACTTGCATCCTAAAGCAATTGTATTTTTTCATTTACTATACAGCCATATAATACGACAAATTGCTAACCTTAAACACCCGGTCGTTCATAAAAGTTGAAGGTAGTATAGTACTCTAGTAATAGAGCAAGTGCAGAATCACTGAATCGGAATTGAAAGCTTGAAAGCATTTAGCGCTGGGCCCTTGAAAGTGCTGGGCCTCTAGCTACTACATATGTAGCTACTAGACGTGTAGTGAGATGCAGAGTGCATCACTCACAATCACTTCATGCTGATGGCAACTCACAATCACTTCATGCTGATGGCAACTCACAATCACTTCATGATGATGGCATCTCACAATCACTTCATGCCGATGGCAACTCACAATCACTTCATGCTGATGGCAACTCACAATCACTTCATGCTGATGGCAACTCACAATCACTTCATGATGATGGCATCTCACAATCACTTCATGCTGATGGCAACTCACAATCACTTCATGCTGATGGCAACTCACAATCACTTCATGCTGATGGCAACTCACAATCACTTCATGATGATGGCAACTCA
Source organism: Lampetra fluviatilis (assembly GCF_964198595.1). NCBI lineage: Eukaryota > Metazoa > Chordata > Hyperoartia > Petromyzontiformes > Petromyzontidae > Lampetra > Lampetra fluviatilis. The sequence continues at coordinate 14,900,428 of NC_136280.1, forward strand.
CAATCACTTCATGCTGATGGCAACTCACAATCACTTCATGCTGATGGCAACTCACAATCACTTCATGATGATGGCAACTCACAATCACTTCATGATGATGGCAACTCACAATCACTTCATGCTGATGGCAACTCACAATCACTTCATGATGATGGCAACTCACAATCACTTCATGCGGATGGCAACTCACAATCACTTCATGCTGATGGCAACTCACAATCACTTCATGCTGATGGCAACTCACAATCACTTCATGCGGATGGCAACTCACAATCACTTCATGCTGATGGCAACTCACAATCACTTCATGCTGATGGCAACTCACAATCACTTCATGATGATGGCAACTCACAATCACTTCATGCTGATGGCAACTCACAATCACTTCACGCTGATGGCAACTCACAATCACTTCATGCTGATGGCAACTCACAATCACTTCACGCTGATGGCAACTCACAATCACTTCATGCTGAGGGCAACTCACAATCACTTCACGCTGATGGCAACTCACAATCACTTCATGATGATGGCAACTCACAATCACTTCACGCTGATGGCAACTCACAATCACTTCATGCTGATGGCAACTCACAATCACTTCATGCTGATGGCAACTCACAATCACTTCATGCTGATGGCAACTCACAATCACTTCATGCTGATGGCAACTCACAATCACTTCATGCTGATGGCATCTCACAATCACTTCATGCTGATGGCAACTCACAATCACTTCATGCTGAGGGCAACTCACAATCACTTCACGCTGATGGCAACTCACAATCACTTCATGCTGATGGCAACTCACAATCACTTCACGCTGATGGCAACTCACAATCACTTCATGCTGAGGGCAACTCACAATCACTTCACGCAGTGAAACTCACAATCACTTCATGTTGAGAGCATCTGACAATCGCTGATGAACTGCAGATGAGTCCAGGCTCTTGCCCTGCCTGGACTTGCAATGCAGATGGCACCGGTTCGATCTCCCAGGCTCTTGACCTGCCTGGACTTGCAATGCAGAGGGCACCGGTTCGATCTACCAGGCTCTTGACCTGGCGCATTCTCCCCCACGAATGGAGCCTGGATTGATAACGAGCACTAAGCTGAGTACACGGCTTCCTTCCGATGTAAACATTCAGGATGGGAAAGGAACGGCAGCGTGCAGCTGGGAAATACACTTCAAGGATGCCAACGCGGGCATTGCGCGTCCCAATGTCAAAATCTGAATATTTATATTCCTACTGGAGGAATCCGATGAGCTATGAAGCTTTTTTTCACAGATGTACAGTAGGTGTGGGTCAGAAAGTTGCAACAAGAAACACTACAAAATCACGATTGGAGTGCAAAATATAGGAAAGGTAAACAAATCACTTAATATATACAATTAACATTAAGAGACCTCTTAATGGGCTCTAATAAATGCTGTCTCGGGTGTGGACCAATCAATTTCAAGGACAGTGCATACATTAGTTGTCTTTTTTTTGCATTTTGACCGCAAGTGTTGTGGTTAATGCAAACATGATCCTTTGTATAAAGGTGTCAGTTTTGGTGCCAGATAAAAGGGTAAAAACCTATTACTAATATACAATTAAACTAAACTTTATGTACCTTACCAGCTAAAGCCCACTGAGCTATTAGCTTTTTTTTTCAAAAACGATCCGGCTCTCACAAATGTTGTTATCAAGGAGCGAGCAGTGGTAGCTCGTGACCCCAGGTTTTACGCAACAATCCGCCTCTATCCTGGCAAAAACGTTTCAGGTGACTCCTGCTGTTGTGTCACAAAGAAAACACACAAGTTTAAGTGCTTTCTTGAACAAACACGGGCCAGCGCTCACCCCCCTTCCCCGCCGCCCCGCCCTCAGCCAGTGGTGGAAATTCCACATTCCTATGTTGATGACGATGGTCAAGGATAATGATGGAGTGGCTCCCAAGGAATGGAAAAAAAACGTCCTAGCGTAGGTCCGCAAGGGGAGATGGAGTGGAAAAATTAGGTGTTAGGTAGATAATAACAAAGTGGGATCACTAGACGTATGTGAAAAAAAAGCTGTATAACTCATCGGATGAATTTCGATTTAAGGACGGCTGCTTGCGTTGTGGCCGAAACGTCGTGAAAATTGTATTTTATTATGTTTTATTTTCATTCTTTTATTATTTCCCTTCTACGTGACTTTACCGAAAGAACCAAGAAGATCAAACTCATCGGATGCTTTCAGTACAAAATATTCTGATTTTGTGGAGATAGCAGCGGCTCGAGGAGACCTCATCAAACCATGGATTGAATATCGCCGACTATGAGGATGATGACGACTGAAGCCATTTTATCCACAGGGATGATCAACGGTGACCTTTCACGCGGCGGTACTCATTTTATAATGACCCCGTGGTCCCCACACTGCACACACCATGGGGCTTTCAGGCCTACCACTCCTTGGGGCGCACGGTGGCGAGATGTCAATTACCTGGCCTGGTATACAGGCGGTCGTTGGTTCGATCCCGATCCTGACCCCTGTATATTTGGAGTTTGCATGTCTCTCTCCCCGTGGGGTTTTCCCTTTTCATTTGTGATAGCCAGGTCGCTTCTGAAAAATGGGAGGGAGGAGGTAGAAGGGAGGGAGGAGGGAGGAGGGAGGGAGGGGGGCACACACTCGACAAGGTTGGGGCTTAGACGTTGAGAAGCTGAATGGAACACGGAAGTTGTTTAAGATTGCAACCTTCCAATTGGGAGCCACGAGCTATATCTGATTTATCCACCACCCCTCGTCCACCACCTCTCATCCACCATACCAGTCGCCAGGTTTCATCGCTGCTGTGCCCGCACCGGGCTGGTAAGGGGCCGTCCATAAATGACGTCACGCGATTTTGGACGATTTTTGACCACCCCCCCCTTCGTCACACGGCGTCACAAAAAGTCAGACCCCCCCCCTCAAATATGACGTCACAAAGCTCTGCCCCCCCCCCAAAATAAAAAATGCTTCAAATCGCTTTCATCATTGTAGTGCGTATTTAATATGGCGCTGCACTCTGATGTTGTAGGATGAAAACATTAATTACAAAGTCTATTTAATTAAGTCGAACGTGTTGTCTATATTTATTTAAAGTTGCGCATTTTGATGTGATGCCACATTTCTCAACCCCCCCCCATCGTCACAAATGTCTGACCCCCCCCCCCCCCTAGGTGCGTGACGTCATTTATGGACGGCTCCTAACCAGTTAAGAGCCACGCTTAACGCAGCGTCGTCGGAACAAACTGAAAAATAGGTTGAGCGATCGGGGGAACTGAATCGGCCAATTACTTATTCACAGGGTTAACTATATATACACACCGCGGAGCATTTGTGTACACGAGAGCCGTGGGAATTCCATCCGCCAGCCCTGAGGGACAAAGAGCAGCCATTGATTTACGAGACGGTGAGCGGTACGGCTATCGGGTGGCGCGGTTTGGGGCAAATACTTTCAGCGGCGACCAGGGTTCGGAGGGGTGGTGGGACCGGAACAGCTCCCACTCCCCCTTCATCTTCCACCCCCATTTAAATTGCTCGTGCCACGACCCGTGTACCAACAGCGATGCTTCGCCACTGCCGTAAGGTTGATACGCGATAACAAAAAAACAACAACCCAATGGCTCGATGTCTTGTGCTATGATTTTCAAGTACCCTTATTTGTACGTGCACACATCCTGGCTGTTGGCACTGTGATTAAAGCGCAAGAAAGAGGTCAAATGCTGAGCAAAGCTCGATTGAACCCATCCTTCCTTTGGTGGGGGCGGTCAGTACAACTTTATAAGAAGTCAATTTAACACGTAGGCTTTCGCGACCAATATTATTCATAATAAAGGTTTTTGGGTCAGATCGCATTTTTTATAAATGTGTCGCAACCCTCCACCACCCGACACGGCCAATCAGTAAAAAAATGTCTCACGTTGACAAAAGACAAATAGTTTACTACTTTAGCTCACCGGTGTGTTGAAGAGTGAATCCACAACATTTAAATTTTTTGAGTAGGACGTGTCGCTGGTAATTAAGATTAGTTGTCTGATGGAGTGACTGGCCTCAGAAAAGAATGTGGAATTTCCACCACGTCTTCTCCTTGTCGTACGGCTGCTGATGTAGATGCAGAGCTACAACTACAATGTCACATTCAGGCGGTGAAGCCCAGACAACCGGAGCAGTGGAGTGTATCATCGCTGTGATGTCTCCTTCGTATTTGTGGATCGGGCATTGCGGCGTTATACGTCGTACGGTCTGTTCTGGATGACCACAGTCGCACACTACTGGAGAGTTTTTAATTTTCCATTTGTGTATCAGGTATCCATATCTGTCATGGTTTGTGGCAGATCCCAGGGATCGTCTGCGTTGGGTCTTTCACTCGGTGTTTGTGAATTCTTTTGAACTCCATTCAGCTCTCCAAGCTTCATTGGAGTTTACCTCGCATTGTTGAAGCTTAAGCGGATGGTTCCAAAAGGGGCTTGCGTGACTTCAAGCGATGACGAAAGACGTTATTGAGGTCCTGATGAATGGGAAGGCGATTGTTTCCCTCGATTCGCAGGACTTCCTGGAGGGTTGCAGCGTTGTGGTGAGGGGAGAAATTTGTGACGGCACGGAGAGCCATGGTGTTTGGGTCGACTTCCAGTGATACAACGCATTGCAGTGTTCAGTTGGACATCAACAAGTCGAGTGGTGACCACTTCTGGTCCATACTGGGGCACAGTAGTCGGCTACAAAGGACACAAAGGGCCATCGTTGATGTCCGCAGCACTTGGTGTGGTGATGCTCCCCAGTTTGTGCTTGCCAGTTTCTGAACCAGGTTGACCCTTGCTTTGGTCTTGACGTCCAACTTCTTTTTCGGCATTTCTGCCGCTGACTCAGGCTTGCCAGAGGAGATGTGCTCTGCCACCCACTTGCCCCTATCAGACAACCACTGCAGCTCGACTCGTAAAAACAATCTTAGGAAGTGAGTAAAATACAAAACACGTGTAAGGCGTTGTGTAAAATCGGCAAGCAACCCGTGACTTAAAATTTACTCTTCAAAGCTCAAAAACCCTGCTAAGCCGCAGCGTGAGCGCTGGAAATCAGTTGATCTCTGGAAATCAGTTGATCGCACACGGAATGCAGCTTGCACCTCGCGCCAGCATCCGATCGCAATGCTCTCTTTGATTTACCTTTGAGATATCCGCCCGGAAGGCCAATAGGGGTGCAAAAGAAACACCTTCCTCTCCTTTGTGTACTACGTCCACAACAAAGTGTACGCTTTTGTTATTTAAACACATTTGCATATGTCAGCGATCGTTGGCGATGTACACATTTTTGTTCGTTAAACTTAGCGACAGTGTGACCCCCCCCAATCCCCGTCGTCTCAAAACCCCAAACGCCGTTTGTGTTCATTACTTTAAACGCTGCGTTTCGATTTCCCCGAAAACGAAGCTCGGACGAGAAATATTTTCTTAAGTGATAACATTTGTTTTGACTCTCGCAATAATTTTGTGGGTTGCATTGCAGCCAATGATGACTTTTTCTGTTACCCTGATTTCCTTAGGCAGGAACATCCATGGAAGTGCGTCTTGTTGTTCTTTCCTCCGGTCACTGCCAGAGATGAGTCCGTATTCTGGGCTTCATTTCTCACTCGATATTTTCCACGACGATGCTCGTCTGGGTTTATTTTTTGTCGTTCGGGATTGTCGGCGTAAGGCATTACGACTAGACTACAACGTACAGCGAATCCTCGCTTAACGCGGTAGATGCGTTCCTGAAAAATGCCGCGGTAAGAAAAAAAATGCGTGAAGCAAAAACAATTCCCCCATTAATGATGTAACGATAACGTTTGGCGAGATATGATGTACTACTACTACTACGCGCACCGCGGTTTGTTACAGGTTGGCCACACGTGGACTAGAAGCATGGCCAAAAAACACGGAAAGAGAATCACAAAAAGAATGCATTGCTTGGAGTGACATTGAGAGACGTAAAAAAGAAGAAAACTCATGGATTTGAGAACAAGCACGGGTTAAAGGTGTAGGGGTTATTACGGAGAGAAGGGCGGACAGAAAACACAGGGTGTCTGCACCTACACACGGGTGTCTACATCCACGTCCGCATCCGTTAACCACTGGGGGGCCATGGGGGCTCTGTGATCCCCCATAACCGGGGTCAGTGTGGAAGAAGCTTACCAGTGAAGTCTGAAGACCGGCAGAATAGGCCCTGGGACTCCCCTGCCTCGCTGCCCTTGTCAGGGCCGAGCTGGGCAAGCCAGCGGCGCGGCCCCAAGAGCTTCCGGACCTCTGCTCTTGTAAGAGCAAGGCCGGCTTAGCTGGGTGCCAGGATCCGTGCTTTACCAGGGCCGGATCAGACAGCCTCCCGTAGCACTATTAGAGGAGGACTGGGAACAGGACAGGGGAATTAGTGATAGTGGTGTTTTCCCATCTAGTACGGGTGAAGGGGCCGTTACCCCTTCAAGTATTGTACTGTCCTTGAGTTTAATAAAAGAGTGTGCCTCGACTCCGTCGTCAGCCTCCCTGGAACTCACTACAAAGGCATCGCTTTGATTGTTCATGAACGTAAGAGGGCTTAGGCAGTCCACGTGGTTAAACGAGGATGGTGGTTGATAGTAGATAATAATCATAACAGCAGCGATGGCCTGACAGCCAAGCAAAGGAGAGTACGACCACCATGGATTTGGAGCAACTCCATTAACTCCTACTACACTGAAGACCCATGGGAGATAGGAACGGCTTAGGGAAGCCTTCATCCAGCAGAAGATTGACCATTACTGCTGCTGCTTATGATGACCTTCAATATCCATTTAGGTACGGATGAGAACCAACATCCCAATAGACTGCAGAGACAAATATCCCCCATGTAGCCTTAGAGACTGCTCGGGAAAAGGCTGTTTGCTAACACCTATTAAGGTAAGTTTGGTACACAAGGCAGCACTAAACCCAGCCACATTTGTTTCCACAGCGTTGATATTTTACACACCACACACAGTATATCATGTATGGTTGAGTCTACCCATAGGAGGTCTGGGACTGGTTCAGATATCACTCGCCACTGTTTCTGGGAGTTAAATTCAGAAAGCCCGTTTCCGGAGTGCTGTTCGCTAAACCCCTACACGGCTATTCCCCTTTGCATGTGCTTCGTAATTTTATGACTCAGCAAATCCAATGTGTTACTCAACACAAACGTCACTTCTTCCCGTGTTTTCCTAGTCTGGCCGGACGTATCCATCCTCACGATCTCATAAGCGCCTAACTTTCTCCTGATGTAGTCATGTGCAAAAGTTGTATAATTGTGACGCGTATTGCATCGTCTGTTATTCTCTTGCAGCACCCCCCGACCCCTGATCCTTTCCACATCGTCATCAGCTCTGCAAACCAGCTCAATCCCGTGTGCAGGGGAAGGAGGCAGAGCATACACAGAAAGAGGTGGGGCCTAAAGAAGATAAGGCATGGCCTCAAGGGGAAAGGTGCAGGGGTCGAAGGGAGGGGGTGGGGGGGGCAAGAGGTGGGGCCTATTCAGGAAGGGGTGGGGCCTAAGGAGTAAGGGGGCGGTGCATAAAACAGGAAGGGCTAGGTCCGAAAGAGGAAGAGACAGGGCCTGCAGAGGTTGAATTTCCCTGTTCATTTAGGGTGGACATCTGTGCAAAAGAGCTTTATAGCTCATCGATTTCCTCCAGTATACATAAATATTCAGATTCTGAATCAAATACGTGCAGCGGGCAGTACATTGGATATGCGGCTGCAGGCCAACTAGCCCAACAATAATGTCTCCATCATTGTTAGGCTAGTTGGCGTTTTATATAAGCCCCACAACAAAGCGGAAATCTAGCGAAAGTGTCTCCATGATCCATCGAGCATTTGTAATTACCCACTTTTGTTAGCAGGTTTCGTGCCGGGGTGGACATTGCACGATCCGATGGCTAGTAATATCCAACCACTGTTGATGCCTCAAAAAGTGGCAGTCATTTTATGGGCTCCTGAAGAATTATAGGCTGTGATGATGCGTTCGAGCAGGTGAAGGGCGGGCCCAGGAACCAGTGGCGCTATCACTTGCCACTTGATGTGTATAACACCTTCGACTAACGCGGTGGTCCACGTGTAGAGAAGTTCCCACGGACGTACTCGGAGACGGAGGTAAGTTAAGGGCTTTCGCCAGGGTTTATTAAAGCTTATCAACAATACACACAAGGGTACACAACTCCCAGGGGCTAGGGGTCCTACTCTGAGTCCGGGTCCCTGCCGGCTAGCTCCGGTCTCTCTCTCTCGTGTCGGATCGTGGACTCTGCCGACTCCACCGACCGGAGAGAAGCACCTCTATCGGCTACCACCGGCTTCTCCCCAGACTCCCTATTCGATCCCTCTCCCTACTCCTGGTTCCGTCTTCACCCTGCTTACTCTACCCGTTCCCACAGTGACCCCGCTTACGTCACGGGGTATCCCTTAAGTACCCTAGGAGACGTGACGTCATCGCACTGAACGGCACACCTGACGTCACGTCCCCATTTTACTCCTCTACACACGTATGGTGCGAAAGGAATTCAACATACGTACATATATTAATTGTATATTCCAGCAAGAAAAATTTCGCGGCTGAACATCACTGCCTCACGGGGCGCTTGGAGCTGGGAGCAGGTGAACTGGGACCCGCGATGCATCCTCGAATCTGGTGGGCAAGCGTGGGGATGGTCGATCCACAGCAGTGCGATCGTCGAAGACCTCTGTGCAGTACCTCAGTAGATTTGGCGAGAATGGGCAAATCCACGATGACAAAAAAACTTGCGGCGATGGGAATTGGGTTTAGTGTATTTTATGCAGCATAAACATTTCCGTGGTGGCATAAGTCACTCTACGTTGTAGATGCCACTTTTGCATGAAAGCACTGAATTCAATGCATATATGTCTGAGAATCCCACACCATGCCAATTACAACATTGGCTGTGGCGAACGGCAACGTGTTAAAATTTCCCCAGATGACTCAGAGTGATGGAGGAAGTGAAGGAGATCTTTGTGTAAAAAGAGAAAGCCATAATCATTCCGGGGGAGCGTTGGCCTTGTAGCCAAATGTCGTATTAAACGAATAATTTCTTCACGGCTTGATTGAAAAAAATACTCAATGAGCCCAACGGATGTCATAAAACAACTTGCATTCTCAAAACCGTCAAGCGATGAATAAACACGTCTAAAACTTGGACTCGATCAGAAAAGCGGCGTGACGTTAACTGCACCGTGATTGGGACCTGCGCAGTGTCATCTTGGCGTGGTCTGGGATTGTTTCCTTGTTGTTTTTTCTGCCTTGCCCCAATCTTGATACATCGGACTTATATAATAAATGTGTGCATTATTTATAAATGTTATCCCTCGTGGATGCGATTGACCGAATTTAAGTCGATGGCAAAAAAGAAACGTGGTTTTGTGCAAGCATTATAAAAAGTTTTGCTGGCTGTCTGTCTACCTGGAGCATGGGTGGACAAATGGTGACGTCATGGCGCACATCTACGTTGTCAGCCGCGTCCCACAGCGTTGAGCCAGATTCGTGCGTGCTGACGTCACTCCTCCCACCCACTCACCAGAGGTCGCAACCGGGTACCCGATACCCGTACCCTACCCGGCTACCCGTACCCAGCCGGGTACGGGTACCCGTTTGCGACTCTGGTGCGGCCGGGTACGGGTACGGGTCGGCCATGAGTCACTGGTGAGTCACCGTTTGTCACTCATTTCCCAACGTCTTGTCTCTTCTCACAATTCAAGTTCCTAGAATCAACCCACCCACGCCTGCAACATGGCTTCATCCCAGAGGTCGCAATCAGGTACCCGATACCCGTACCCTACCCGTACCCGGCCGGGTACGGGTACGGCCGGGTACGGGTCCGGGTACCCGTTTGCGACCCTGGTGCGGCCGGGTACGGGTAAGGAATCAAAACCCGTTTGCGACCTCTGCCACTCACCCTCCATCCCGGGCGTATATCCCACGCAAAATACGCGGGCAGTGCGAGAACACACAACAAAAAAATCCTCGTGTGGCTGATGTAGAGCCACATCTGGCGTGTTCGGCCCTGGAAGATGGTCGTTATGGTGGCACGAGAAGTTATTCTGGAGATGGGCAGATCGATGATCGATGTTCTATTGCCGAGTTGATGATGGAATTAGTTTCGATTTTCCACTCCAGAGTGGGCCGCATGAAGGCTGCCGTCTTCCACTCGAAAAAAATATAATTATTACAAATTATGAAACTGTGTATTAAAGATTATATTATCAGTCGAGGCCGACAACAATACATTGCATTTCAGCACGTTCAAAAGGAACTGATGCTTTCAGGGAAAGCAATCAGTTTTAGCTTCAAGACCTGGAGCCTGACCTGTTGTCACGTGACCGGACGATACTGGAGGGGGGCCACCGGTGGACGGGGGCCACCGGTAGACGGGGGCCGAGGGGCGGTCACGTGGTTCCGAGGGGCTCTCGGGAACATTCGAGAACTTAATTTGCCAGTAAAAAATATGATAATTGTTTTTTTTACCCTTCTATCTGGCAACAAAACTGACACCTTTTTTTACAAGGAGTCATGTTTGCATAGACCACAATACCTGCAGTCATAATGCAAAAATGTATGCACTGTCCTTGAAGTTGATTGGTCCACACCCGAGACAGACCAATCAACTTCAAGGACAGTGCATGCATTATCAGAGTTATGGTTTTTTTTTGCATTATGACTGCAGGTATTGTGGTCTATGCAAACATGACTTCTTGTCAAAAAGGTGTCAGTTTTGTTGCCAGATAGAAGGGTAAAAAAACTATTATCATTCGAGAAGGAGCTCGAGAAGCCTAGAAGGTGGGCGGGGCTAAGGGCGGAGCCAGCCCGGGAGCATATAATGAGAGTTCCGTGAGTAGCTTGGGGTTCTTCAAGTGTTGTTGTTGGAAGATCCACGTCGGGGAGAAGAAGCCTCTAGCCACGCGGTCCGGGACCCGGCTCGTGGTCCGGACCGGGATAACGAACCGTGTCTAGTTCTGCCGTAGCGTGCTAAGACGGGCATTCGAGACCCGAGCGTAGTTTGTGTTATTTTACGTGTTGGTGTTAATAAACAAGTGTTCAAGTTCAAGTTAATTTATTAGGTAGCCCTGTGAGCCATTCGGCTCTTGAATCGGGTGCAACCGCAACAAACAAAAAACAAAAACATGAACAAAAAACATCTTAAAGTGAATATGTCACTAAGTGCAAACAGAAAATCCAAGTAAAGACAGCAAAACATTGCAGAAAAAAACACCGTACACCAACGCTGTGTGCAAAAATCCCAGTGGGATGCAAGTCAAACAACAACAACAACAAGACAACTTAGATTAAGGCCATCAATCTAACTCTGTACTACAACAAACAAACATGGCTAAAACAATACACTTTTCGAAATCACCAAAATAAAGCCATGAAAGCAATGAAAAAGCAATCATAGGAACTGTGACGGAATTTTCACAATAAATGGCATAAACAACATGTACTACCAAAACCCTGCAGCCATAGCTGGCTGCATGCTCCCGAGATAGCGTCTACGACTCAGTTGGACTCGCTACACGTGTAAAAAAAACTGCAACTCCACATGCAAAACAAGATCAATCGGAGCAACAAAGGGTTTGTTAAAAGAGCCAGACCATGGTTCCCACCCTCGAAGACCAAGGTCGAGGCCACAAGAGCTGGGAAAATGCCCTTGAGGAGCCAAGAATGAAAACGTTGCATGGATGACCTTTGTAACCCAGTAAATGTGTGAGGATTGCCGAGAGACAAAACCTTTTTGGAAATAATTATTTAAATAACCACTCACCTAGTCTAATGGCTCATGAGTTTGAACAACCTGGACGTCTGTGAAAAGGAGCTTCACAGTGCATCGGATTCCTCTAGTATAAGTACATTTTCTGATTCTGTCTTTGGGACCATTTGCCAGTACCCAAGATGATGAAAAAATAAGAATAGGTTTTACCCTTTCTGGCAATATAACAGGTGTTAAGATATTCAAACACCAAGTTGCAAGGCATGTTTTGCCACAAGTATGTGCGGTTAATGTTTGAATATCTTAACACCCCCTGTTTTATTGCCATAAAGGCTACAATCGATTCTTACTTTATCATCATTCTGATTCTGACTCATTGGCGAGGAGCTATCACGGGGGATTGGGGGGAGGGGAGGTTGTGCTGACGTAGGGGTCACACAAATCGGATTTTATAGGTGGAGAGCTAATCAACTCGGATTGGTCGTTGGAGAAAACTCAATGGTAACAAGGGGTCGGTTGGGAAACCGTTATGGGGGAAATGAATGAGATTGGTGGAGAGTTGTGGAAAGTTCGCGAACGGATGGGGAAGAGAATCCGCGGAGGGGTAGACGTGGGCTCGCGGTGGCGACTGAACGGAGTAAATTCCCTGATGCGGAAGACAAAATAAAGGCGAAGTTCAAGACTCACCCTTTCTGGAACTCATTTACAAATGTGTTAACATTGCATAATAACAACTGCAATATAATACACGAGGCATAAAAATACTTGAAATTCCACTGAGGCAGAAAGAGGAACGAACTCATGACTCCCTCAGCAAAGATGATGGTCAGCGGATTCCTGCATCTATGATTCGCGCGTTTGACTATGTACGGTGCGAAAGAAGCTCAACATACATAATTGCGTGAGTTAGAGAACGTATGCCAGTCAGAGTCATCATCTTGACCGTTGGGAAATATGAGCACGCGATGATGGGGAGTGACAATTCGCGAGAAGGGATGACGGTCTGTGGTTATTTTGGCTGCTATAAATGTCCACGTGATAAGCCATTTCGTTGAGCTATCATTAGTGATAGCCAGTTAGTTTCTAGAAAAATAAGCTAATAGCTCGGAAAGCTTTACCTGGCAATATACAAATAGTTACATTTAATTTTTATTCATTTTTAGTGATCTGCTAACCTTTCCTATACGTATCGTGTCTTTTTGTAATGTTGGTTGTTGTAACTTTCTGGCCCGCCCTTACTTGGACATTTGTGAAACGACTGGATATCTGTGCAAAGAGCTTAATAGCTCATCGGATTCCTCCAGTATAAATACAGATTCTGATTCTATCCTACTGGTCATCCGTGAAAAAGAGCTTGAAACTCACCTGATTCCTCCAGGATAAATACAGATTCTGATTCTACCCTACTGGACATCCGTGAAAAAGAGCTTGAAACTCACCTGATTCCTCCAGGATAAATACAGATTCTGGTTGAGACTCACAACGGAGTGGCAGAACAAAGGAGGGGGGAAAAAAACACACCCAAAATGATCTCCACTCACGGAGATGAATCACTTAAATGAGCTGCGCGTGCTGGAGAGGGATGGATCGTTAATTCTAGATTTGAAGCTTTCGTGACTGCAAGGATTCATATTCTTAGGTTTTTTCGGTAAAGTCACGTAGGTAAAACATTAAAATTAATAAAAGTAAAATAAAATAAAAATCACGACGTTTCGGAGGCAACACAAGCTTCCGTCTTCATTTATTTGATACAGCTGTCGTGGCTGTGACGGTTCCACCTGAAGACGGAAGCTTGTGTTGCCTCCGAAACGTCGTGATTTTTTATTTTATTTTACTTTTATTAATTTTAATGTTTTTACCTACGTGACTTTACCGAAAAAACCTACAAATAGGATGGATCGTTGTTAGGTGGCGAGACTGCGAGAGACTACAACCGGCGGCCTTCACCAAACGGTAGGGAGATCAGGGCCGGCGGTGATGGGCGATGACATTTGTTGTTCAGCACTTTGTGACAACGACGAGGATGCATTTTTTTTTGTATGGCCCCTTTTGTTTTGCCGAACAAGAATAAAAGTGTCATATTTGAGGTAATTATGTTAGTTGAACCGTGAAGCTCGATATTTACGAAAGGCTAAAATGTTATTCAGAAATGTTTGCCAAAAAAAAACCACCTAAGAAGATACGAATCAATATGGTGTAGCTTGCACAACGACTCGCGCGAATTGACGAGGAGCGTATGTGGCGTTAAATCCCCTTTCATTTAAAGTATGCGAGCTGTAAATGTCCCATGAAGTGCGTCTAAATCTTCTCGAATTAGCACTTGGACCCCGCCCCCCCTCCACCCCGCCAAAAGGTTGAAGAGTACAAAGGCAGGCGTCATCAGCTGAAATGCGAACGCAAGGAATGCAGAGGAGCCCGCGTCGAGATGGTTGATAAACAAAAGCGACAAACAGGACACTGCCGAATGATCTCTTAATGGGCGATTCAAGGGAAACCTTTGAGTAAATTTGCGCACATTCAGCGCTGCCATTTACCGATGAATCGTCGTGACATTTTACAAAAAGGCCAAAGAAGGGCGAGAGTGTTCACGAGAGCTCGCGGTGTCGCCTCGTGCCAAGGCGCTCGAGAACAACCGCAGCGCCGATGATGCCGCGGTGGAAATTCACGAAACCTTCGTCGTCAAAGGACTGCGATGCGACGGTGATGGCAGAAAGAAAAACAACAAAACATCAGGACGCTTGTGGAAAAGAGTATCGGGACGCAGTGCATTAATTACAGCTTGAGTACATTACTGTATATTATAATTATTATATATATATTTTTTTTTATTAATGTGGTATATGTCGCTGATACGTGTATTTTTTTTTCACCCATGCGGTCTTTAAGGTTTGTTAGCATTCGCACATCGCTTGTACCCCCACTTCTGTACAAAAATCCCGCGTGTCTCTGTCGGTCTCTCTCTCTCTCACTTTGCGTCTCTCTCGCAATGACCGTTTCTGCCTCTATTTGTGGTTGTACGAGGCAACGCAGTATCGCACGACGACCGAATCTCTGAACGCTGAACTAGAAGCAGCATATTTATGCAGAGAAAGAGACGGTCAATTAAAGAGACAGACGAAAACCAAGGGATATCTTTAGCCCAAACTAAAACAGAGGCAGGGAGCTGACGGCACGGGTGGCTAGAGGAACGACGTTCTAGGCAATGGGGGCAGCAAAGGAGAAAGAGTGACCTCCCATTGAGCAAAGATTGACTGCGGGTTTTGACAGGAAGCCTCGGTTGATGAAGTAAAGCATGATTGGGGCAGAGTAAACTATTAAAAAAATAATTTCGATTTAAAGCTTTCGTGACTGCAGTGATTCATATTTTTGGTTCTTTCGGTAAAGTCACGTAGAAGGGAAATAATACAATAATAAAAATAAAACAATAAAATGCTCACGACGTTTCGATTGCAACACAAGCAATCATCATCAGGTGTGAAAACCACACCTGATGATGATTGTGAAAACCACACCTGATGACGATTGCTTGTGTCGCAATCGAAGCGTCGTGATAATTTAATTGTTTTATTTGTATTATTTTATTATTTCCCTTCA
This sequence comes from Lampetra fluviatilis, assembly GCF_964198595.1. Taxonomy (NCBI): domain Eukaryota; kingdom Metazoa; phylum Chordata; class Hyperoartia; order Petromyzontiformes; family Petromyzontidae; genus Lampetra; species Lampetra fluviatilis. Next base: position 14,915,776 of record NC_136280.1, read on the forward strand.
ACGTGACTTTACCGAAAGAACCAAGAATAGAAAAAAACATAGTTTACCAGATAAGACTCACTGAGCTAAATACCTCTTTTTCAGGAGCGACCTGGTCACAAATGATCTTGTGGAAATTCAGAGCAACCAAATACTCTAAACGCATGTTGATTCTAAATCTGGAGGTAACAACTGGAGAAAAATCCACGCGATCGAGAACGGGGATAGAAAACATGCAAATTCCAAATATACAACAGGCGCCAGAGTCTGGCTCGAACCCACAAGTTCCTGTATACCAGGCGACGTAGTTAAAACATCTTGCCACCGTGGAGTAATGTGCGATGAGAGAGAGGAGGTAGACAAGGAAATTGGGAGCCAGTGGAGGATAAATTGTAATATTGAGGTGACGGTGGTCTCACTTAGGGGTACAGTTGAGGTGTCTGCCGCAGGCATTTTGGATCATCTTGAGTTTTAAGACGAGGAATTTTCGCGGGGCCGGAGAGGTGAAAGAGATGAGTTGCAATCGTCGAGTCGGGATGCGATGAACTCATGGATGTAAGTCTCAGTGGCAGCAGCCTGGGGAGGGGGGGTGAGGAAACGTGAGGCGTGCGAGATGTTGCACACGTGGAAGTATGAGGTGCTGAAGATTTCTGATATATGGAGAAAGAGTTCGGGATCATAATCCATTCTAGATTTGAAGCTTTCGTGACTGCAAGGATTCATACTCTTAGTTTTTTCCGGTAAAGTCACGTAGGTAAAAAAAATAGAAATAAAAATTATTTTACTTCTATTATTTCTATTTTTTACCTACGTGACTTTACCGAAAAAAACAAAGAGTATCATAATCCATGTCAGTCACTCCAATTTTCTTCTTTCACTACGTCTCTCTCTCTTTGCATCGTCTTCAGACAGCTCTGCGCATAACAACAATTTCTACGCTCAGCCCCATTACCCATGTTTTGGGTCGATAAAACTAGTACCAACTTCGTGGGTCCTTAACAGAGGTTTCGTGTTTCAACTGGCCCTTGCCATTGGAATGCCGATTTGTTACATTCCAAGAGTCGCCAAGAGAGCTCAGCACACCTCGACATTCATTCAGCAGAAGTTACACAAACCGATCACGCTCACTGGGGCCAAAATCACCCAGAATGCTCCCCCCGACCTCATCAAAAGCCCGTTGGCGGCTACGCACGTGACCCGCAATCCAGCACCGTGGAGGCAGCGAGGATTAGTGGTTCGCCGCTCACGTGTCGTAAAACCCACTCGCCAATGGCCCGGAAGGCAGCACAGTCCGTCGAGTGATCGCCATCCGTTTCCATGAGTGCGGGGATTTGCCCCCTCACGCCCGTAGGTTTTCTCCGGGTGCTCCGGGTTCCTCCGACCTGTATCGTTCATTGTTTTTTTGTTGTGTTTAGTTTGTTGTCCTTCCCCCCGCACCTACTATTAGCACCGTTGGTTACGTACGGTGCGAAAGAAGTTCAACAAATATACATCATTGGCATTAAAACATGTTTAAAATAAAAAAAAATAAGAATAATGTAGGACCCTCCTGGTAGGTGAGAGTCCTACGACTCGACAGTAGTGTCCGTCGACAAACAAGTGAATAGTACGCGTTGTTATATTATAGTCGTCATTACGTTTTCGTTTCTTGCAAGCCAAGGCTGATGGGTGGATCCCGCAAAGCAGCGCTCGGATAGGCGACCCACGAAGATGGCCAGGCGCGTTGCGCCACCACGCCCCGGCTGAAGAAAGCCTTCACAAAGGATTGCCCCTGATGGACATAAGGTCAATTTTCGAAGCCTCGTGGCTTCTCCGCGTCGTCGTTCGACGCGTAGCCGTCAGGGCGTAAGCTAACGACGCGTATTGAGCGTGACCGGAATGTCCCCCCTCCACCCCGTCCCCCCTGGGTAGTATCTTGGTGACACAACGCGAACCATTCTGACGGCGGCGCAGACTCTCGTGACAAAAAAAAGGACTCACGCGATGCCCTCTCCTCTGCGATTGCAATCCACTGTTATTTTTAGGGAGAGGGTTGGGGCGGGGGGCGGGTGAATGGTGTGGGGTTGCAACTCACGTTACACACAGCCGCGCGGACCCTGTGAGAAATGTCAGCACCCACGCACGCGCCGCGCGCTGTGCGCTCCTTGAGCCCATCGCTTCTTTGTAGATGATGCTCGACGTGCGTTAGTGTAAGCGTGTGATGCTGCCCCCCCCCTCCTCGTGTGCCGTGCCGGCCTTCGTAGGTGCTACTCGCTGACAGCACTTGTCATCCAACACTTTGTTAAGTCTATGCGGAGGGGAAAACTGTGTCTTTGGGTGCGTGCGCGCATGTACGCGCGAACGCGGTTTGAGTGCCCCTCACACACGCGGGTTTCGCGTGTGTGTGTTTACAAACACCGTGAGAGAACTGGGCTCTTTATTTATTATCTCTGTGATGGCCGTAAAAGTTAACGACGGTTCCAGTGAGCCGTGTCGACTTCCCAGACAATCGCAACACCATTGTAACATTGGTATCTCGGAATCAGAAATCTATACTTAGAATCCGCATTCGTCCCATTGGTTTATACAGCGACAATGGCCTTTTCAGTCCATTGTCGATCTACTGCTGGATGAAGGCCATGTCACTCATGGGGTTTGTTTGAGCATAATTCCCCATTCTGGTTATTGGGGACCCAGGGCCCGGTTCAGATACTTGCCACTGATGTTAGCCGTGGTCGGGAATCAAACTGCAAGATATGTCTGCGTTCACAGCACAGTTCAAGTTCATTCAGTAGGTATATAGCCCTGTGAGTCATTCGGCTCTTGAATCGGGTGCAACCGCAACAAACAAAAAACTAAAACATGAACAAGAAAACATCTTAAAGTGACTATGTGCAAACAGAAAATCCAAGAAAAGACAGCAAAATATTGCAGAAAAAGCACCGTACACCAACGCTGTGTGCAAAAATCCCAGTGGGATGCAAGTCAAACAACAACAATAACCACAAGACAACTTAGATTAAGGCCATCAGTCTAACTCCGTACTACAACAAACAAACATGGCCAAACCAAAAAACGTTTCGAAATCACCAAAATAAAGCCATAAAAGCAATGAAACAGTGATCATAGGAACTGTGACCGAATTTTCACAATCAACGACATAAACAACATGTACTTGCAAACCCTGCAGCCACAGTGAGCCAACCACTGCACCGTCACTCCACCACCCCTAAATGTACTCATACCTAAAATTAAATAAGTCAAGTCGGGTGTGAATCGTTTATCATGGAAGTAGTAGCAGCAGCTGTGGACGCGTGTGGAGTGTACATCACAGTCCTCCACTCATGCGTCCTACCGACTTTAATGAACGATGCCCAACAGCTGAACTTCTCTCTTGAATAAATTTTAAATTAGTTTCAACCATTGTCAATGCACCAATGCATGGATAACTCCCCACGCCATGTCGATCATGAGAGATTGTTTTCTTTATTTACCAAACTTCACCACGCACATCAGTACAGGGTGGTGATAGTGGGGGGGGGGGGCAGGACAGCTTCTGATATTATTAGCCATTGATGCTGGCCGTGGCCAGGATTTGAACTCGGGCTCTGCGTTCATCGCGCAGCCTGCGAACCACAAAAAATAAGTGCTATGAAGAAGGGCCATTACCCGAAACGTCACCTTCTTTAGAACTGATTTTTGTGTTTAGTTTATTGTCCTTCCCCCGCACCTCCGAATTAGCACGGTTGGCTCCGTACCGTGCGAAATAAGTTCAAAGTACATATAGTGCATAGTATATATGTTGTTTCAATAACAAAACACAGGTTATTGACGAATGCGTTGTGGGTTTTTATTATTCTTTTTATTGCTTCTTGTGAACCACTGCCAACGCAACAGCAGCATCAACCACGACCCAACAATTTGTCTACAAAGCTAAATCAATGACCGACACCACAAAGCCCAGACACAACAAGGGCCACGCTGCCCGACAACGCATCCCACTTCCCCCCACAAAGTGAGACGTGCGCTGCATTGCAGAGACATCGCGTGGCCCGTGCAGCTCCCATCCTGGCGTCCGCTACCACAACACAAAGACAAAGACCCCCCCCCCCCCGTGTAGCCTTAACAGACTGTCGGGCAAGTGCTGTTAGCGAGCACCTATGAAGGCCGGAACGGTACACGAGGGGGTGGGTGGCCAGCACCACGCCCGAACGCCTTTGTCTCCCCAGTGGCGATGTTTACACACCGCACCAGGTACTCATTTGAGGCTGAGTCGGCCCAGGACCGGTTCAGATAATTGCCACCGGTATTGGCCGTGAGCGGCAATCGAACCCGGGTCGCCGGGTTCATAGCGCAGCGTAGCGCTAACCGCTACACCACCGCTCCCCCATCCACACGCACGCTCGCATCAATTCAGTCTCTGCCTCACTCTTGCCACGCACTCCAGCAGGAATCTGGCAGCGATGTGGGAGGTTTTTTTTCTCCTACTCTTTTTCCTACATTCATCTTCGTTGAACAGAGTTTGTCAATTGTGGTCACGCAATGCGCTGGAGAGGCGACGCAGCAGAGGTGGGACAAAGTCATTGTTATGCAAGTCCAAGTCGAGTCGCAAGTCATCAAATTCATGACTCGAGTCTGACTCGAGTCCAAGTCACATGACTCGAGTCCACACCTCTGCGACGCAGTGGTCAGCGCATTGCGCTACGAAACCCCGCGCCTCCGATGAGCACGGCTGGCTACGTACGGCGCGAAAGAAATGTCAACCCGCATGGCAATCTGGGTTCTGTTTCCAGCCACTGTTGGTATCATTGGTGAGCGGTACCTGAACCGGTTGCCCGGCAACCCTTTGATTACTCACACTGACCAGCGTGGTGATGTATGGCCAAATATCCCATCATGACTCGTCGTGACTGAAAGGGGTGGAGAGGTCTCGATGACAGGAAGGGAGTTTCGCAACATTTTCGTGCTAGATTAGAGGCCCGCATAGCCACTACTTTTGCTAAATTACTTTTGATGAGTTGTCAAAAGTAAGTTGTGAAAATAGAGAGCTCAGAGAAATCGGTATTGGCTGCTGCTTATTACGTGTGTGTTGAACTTCTTTCGCGCCGTACGTAGCCAACCGTGCTAATCGGAGGTGCGGTTTGGAATGACAACAAAACATGACACACGCATGTCTAGTTAGGGAGTGTCCCAGAACTTCTACAAACACTTTGTAGAAGAGTGAACAGCAGATCTGGGCAGTAATTGTATAATCTTTTATGAATTGCCATCACAATGCCATTGTCATTTCGGCTGACGACGCTTTTAGAAGTGTAATTATAATTAGCCCCAGGTCTGGGGATGGAAAGGTCAAATTGTATATTTAAGAGAAGTGTATGTGTGTGCGTCACTTTATGGCTCACAGAGCTGAACTTCAACAATTAGAAAATGCGCGTACCGTATGGCCTTTGAGAAAAGTGGCATATGCAGAAAACGCTAGGGATTTCATGACGGTATGAAGTAAATACATACTTGGAAGTTTGGAATAGAACGTAGCAAGGGAGTGTTGTGGATGCGATCAAGAAGAAGCCATTGTGACAGGTGGTGCACGTGTAAACTAAAAACGAAATAATGTTTTAGTTTATTTTACGAGGTAAGGCCCATTGAGCTATATAGCTCTTGTATCAGAGTGGATTACAATGTGGAAATCGATGTTGATTCTAAATGTGGAGGAAAACAACCGGAGGATCCGGAGAAAAATCCACATGACCACGGAGAGAGAAAGACACGCAAACTCCAAATACACAGCAGGCGTCAGGGTCGGGATCGGACCGACAACCTAGTTAACAACTCGCAAGTTATACCCAGAACAACCATTCAGCTTCCTTGTGAAGGATAAACACGGGTTGGCGAACAAAAGGTAGACCTCAAATGAAGTGGTGGACGTGTAAGAGCAGACCTTGATGGACAGGCGAGCTACGGTAGCATTAACAGCATTGTCCGTGATGACCTTTTGACCTTCACACCAATGCACGGAATTTATCCTACCCCCCCCCCTCCAATTCTATTTAAATCCCACGCACGTGTATGTTGAACTTCTTTCGCATCCTACGTAGTCAACCGTGCTAATCACACAAGGGGCCGTCCATAAATGACGTCACGCATCTGGGGGGGGGGGTCAGACATTTGTGACGATGTGTGACGAGGAGGGGGGGTTTGAGAAATGTGACGTCACATCAAAATGCGCAACTTTAAATTAATATAGACAACACGTTCTACTTAATTAAATATACTTTTTAATAAATGTTTTCTCCTACAACATCAGAGTGCAGCGCCACATTAAATACGCACTACAATGACAATAGTTTAAAGCGATTTGAAGCATGTTTTATTTGGGGGGGAGGGGGCAGAGCTTTGTGACGTCATATTTGAGAGGGGGGGGTCTGACTTTTTGTGACGCCGTGTGACGAAGGGGGGGGGGGGTGTAAAAAATCGTCAAAAATCGCCTGACGTCATTTATGGACGTCCCCCAAGAACACATGACGGTGCTGACCACTTTGGAGCGCGGTCATGTATAGCAATGACCATAACCATAACAATCCGGAGTGTTCTCAACATGCGGCATTGTCATACCTGAAGTCAGCTGTGAGGGCATGAGGAGGAATCCCTCGATCCCCACAGTCTCATGCGTCAGGGAGCTGCTCACGCAGAACAATGCTTTGTGCATCCCCCGGCCCCGATTGGCCCCAGCGGAGGTACGGACGTCACTGTGACGCCATAGGCCGCGTCACAAAAGCCCTTCCCACCACCACCACGATCGCCACCGCCGCCACTAAAGACAAAGACCCCCCCCCCCCCCGTATAGCCTGAACAGACTGTTGGGGCAAGTGCTTTCAGCGAGCACCTATGAAGGCCGGCACGGCACACGAGGGGTGGGTGGCCAGCACCACGCCCGGCAGCCTTTGTCCCCCCAGTGGCGATGTCTACACATCGCACCAGGTATTCATTTGAGGCTGAGTCCACCTAGGGGAGGCCCAGGATCGGTTCTGACAATCGTCACCAAAGACAAAGCCCCCTCCCCCCCCGCATAGCTTGAATACCACCACCAGCAGCAGTAGCAACAGCAGCAGCAGCAGTGACCCCTTCCCCCACACCCACAATCTGGAAGCACATGTTTCAGCGCGCCGGGTGTCTCCCGTGTGTATGTGTGTACGTACGTTGAACTTCATTCGCGCCGTGACGACACGAGTGACTGTCAACACGAGCTGCAGCGCGCTGGGCTGGTTCAGTGAACGCAGAGCGAGTGCTGGGGACGGGCCAAGGATTGGCTCGTTAACGTCCCCTGCTCCCATATCTGCGACCATAACTCCTTCTATCAAACAGTTAAGAGAATGAACTCGGCCAATTGAGTTCAATGCACGGGCGGAGATAAAAAAAAATCGGTGGGCAATAATTTCTGATAAACTATGAACATTTATTTGTATTTTACCATGTCGAGTCCACCAAGCTATAGAGCTCTTTCTCAGAAGTCGACGTGGCCACAAATGATAGCTCGACGAAGTGGCTTATCACGTGGACATTTTAGCAGCCAAATACCCTAAACGCGTGATGTTGATTATAAATGTGGAGGGAAGCACCGGAGGAGCCGGAGAAAAATCCACGCCACCACAGGGAGAACATGCAAACATCAAAATATACAGCAGGTGCCAGGGTCGGGATCGGGATCGAACCCACGACCTCCTTCATACCAAGCGAGGCAGATAACACCTCGCCACTGCGCCACCGCGCCACCACTTATTACAGTGAATTTGGCTGTAACGATTCCACCTGAAGACGGAAGCTTGTGTTGCCTCCGAAACGTCGTGATTTAATTTAGTTGTTTTTTCATTTATTTATTTTTACCTACGTGACTTTACAGAAAAAACCAAAGAGTATGAATCCTTGCACTCACGAAAACTTCAAATCTAGAATTAGGGTACAATAATATAGGAGCATGATTAGACACGCCTTGTGGTCTTGTGGTAGTGCCTTACACTAATAATCACCACCGCAAGGCAGCATAGCAGTGTGTCGAAAAATATCGGGTGAGAATTTGAGGCCCAAGTATGGTCACACGATGTACATGGCCAATACGGCATGGAAAGGCCGTCATCCAGCAGTGGATTGATAATGAGACGTGAAGGAAAGGAAGCCGATGCCGTGGCTGTTGAGGAGTTACACTCTTGGCATGTGTGAGCTCTCTGCAGTACACGGATTTCCTCCCAAATGCCAAACGATCATGAATGGCATTGACAAAACATCCCAAATAGAGAACCCTTCCCCAAAATGAAGTCTCAATAAAAGTCCGTGAAGTTTTCCTCTTAAACTAATGGGCTTCATTACAATTCTTCACACACATTGGGGAGTGTCTCGGATACAATTGTCCTGATTTTGTTCACGATCTGCTGTGTCGTCATTCATGGACGCATTGATAAGCCACGCCTGCGATTCAGCGCTTTGGAGGCAGGGGTGAGTGGAGTGCAAGGCCGTAATTATAATATATATTGGGGGTGACACATTCTCCCCAATATTCAAATATGCTCAAAATGCCCCCCCCGCCCCAATATATTGCTATAAAAATAAATAATTGCAATGCTATGTAAATAAAAACAACAATTTGCTAAACCTTGGCCACAATATCTGGAATTGTCTTCATATAAATCAATGCATAGAATTTTGTTTATATGCTTGTGGTTATAGTTGTACTTTATTAATCCCTAATCTCTGCCATTACATACAATGAATCAAACAATGTAAAAAAAAACAGAGCAATGTATTACAATACACTATTAGACATTATTGTCAAAAATAAATAAAAAGTCCATCCCATGTGTTAGTGATTTTTTTTTTATATTTTAGGCAGGAAATGAGTTTTCAAATTTAGATTTTTTTTTCTGGGTTGGGACCTCCAGACACCCTGAAAGATTTGGTCCTCCCAAATGTTGACTCCATGGCTACGGCCTTGGTGGAGTGCAGCGATTTCATTGAACTTATAAATCCAGTGAGATTGCAAGGTAACCAGGAGGTGGCCGTAAAGCAAGCCACTTCGTGAACCCGTCTGTGCTGACCTCCGATTGTCAACTCCTGAGGCACGGGGCATACGCGGTTGAGCAGTTAGACCGTGGCGCACATCGTCTCCGGCTGTGAAGTCTCGACACCCCCCCCCCCTCCTCCTCCTGCACGTGCTGGTGAAGGCTGTCACGTGGCTCTGTGCCTACGTGGGGCTGACGTCCACTCACACCTATATATATAACATTGACATTCATACGTATTCATTTATTCTTCTTGCATATATCTGACGCTCTAACTGTTTGACAGTCACGTGTAAAAAAATCATTCGCCGAATAAATAAGCAGAGATTTCGTCTGGGATCTCTCGTTTGCTCTGATACACAAAAGGCACAAATGCAGGACCCTCCTGAAAAAAACATTTCTTCAGACTCGACGAGACTTTCGTCAATAAATAAAGTTCATTTTTGTCATATTCATCAAAATTCAAGGTGTCTCCCTGCTCCTATAATTATCATCGGGGGCAACGAACATCTCCGCCGTGGCCCTTTAGCGAGTGATGGAAATTCCTCATTGCTATGGCAGGAGTGAGTTTGCGTTGCACTTCGTCGCATGGATTTTTCTCAGGATCCTCAGGTTTTTCCCTCCACATTTAGAATCTACATCGCGCCTTTAGAGTATTTGGCTGCCATGAATTTCCACGTGATAAGCCACTTCGTTGAGCTATCATTTGTGGCCAGGTCGCTTCTGAAAAGAGCTACGTAGCTCAGTGGGCCTTACCTGGTAAAATCAAACGTAGTTTAGTTTAGTTAAATGATGATGGCATCAGTGAATTTTTACTTTACACTTCTCATTTGTATGTATGTAGAACTTCTTTTGCAACGTACGTAGCACACCGTGCGAATCGGAGGTGCGGAGGACAACAAACAAAACACAAAGCAGTTCTACAGAAATTGGTTTTAAATCTAGATGATTCAAAAGTGCATAGCCCCAGCGGCTTCCTTATATACAGATGGCCACAGGAGAGCATCTGAAAGCGCGTGACGCGTTAACTATTCTTTAACAGAGTTTAAACCCTGCCATCATGTGCACTTCGATGAAAACCAAAGCTTACGGTCAGTTCCTTACAAAAGCTTCGCCTTGCATTCGGTGGCCCAGCGACACGGTCCACATGGTCCGTAACAGAGCCCACCGTGATGACAAATACGGGCTACAGGAGGAGCAGGCAACCATGAAGGGCACTGGGCCACCGCCATCCCGCGGTGCCAGCGGTCTTCAGCGGAGTTGACGGTCTTAAATTCTGCGCAAAAAATAGAATCTTACGGTTTTTTCTCTCTCTCAATCTCCAAACAACACAGTAGCTCTTATTCAGTAGATACACACACACGCAGAGGCAGTGTGCTCCAGGCTCCTCACAATGAGTTGAAGCTTTTGTTCGTGAGAAGAAAAAAAACCCACAAAGGGCTTTGGAGCGCCTGTCATGGGCACAATTGCTGTACTCCAGTGATGTCACCGCAGTGCCGAACACAATATGCAGGGCATATAAATACACGTGCTCCCAGTGTGGATACTACGCAACTGAATGACCTCAGGAGAAGTGGTGTGACGTCACCTTCCAGACGCCGTCCTCCACCGTGGGCTGGTGTGATGTGGCTGCAGCAGCTGTGTGCGAGAGTTCACAATGGAAATCGATTTGTTTCACGATTGCACGATAGCAGCAGCAGCGGCGGCAGCGCTACTGCAGAAATAATTGGGAGAGGAAACAAAAAAACTAAATTGTGCACATGTTGTGTCGCTAAAGAAACAGATCATGACCTGTTTAAGTATAAATAGGTACAGGCGCAGCACTGAAATTGCTCGCTCAACGCCACTCATTATTATAGACTGCCAGTGCACTCACCAAGGTTAAGAACCAGGCTACAGTCTGTATTATAGACTGCCAGTGCACTCACCAAGGTTAAGAACCAGGCTACAGTCCACATTATAGACTGCCAGTACGCTCACTGAGGTTAAGAACCAGCCTACAGTCTACATTATAGACTGCCAGTACACTCACCAAGGTTAAGAACCAGGCTACAGTCTGTATTATAGACTGCCAATACGCTCACTCTGCTTAATAACCATTGCTACAGTCTACATTATAGACTGCCAGTGCACTCACCAAGGTTAAGAACCAGGCTACAGTCTACATTATAGACTGCCAGTACGCTCACCGATGTTAAGAACCAGCCTACAGTCTACATTATAGACTGCCAGTACGCTCACTGAGGTTAAGAACCAGCCTACAGTCTACATTATAGACTGCCAGTACACTCACCAAGGTTAAGAACCAGGCTACAGTCTACATTATAGACTGCCAGTACGCTCACCGATGTTAAGAACCAGCCTACAGTCTACATTATAGACTGCCAGTACACTCACCAAGGTTAAGAACCAGGCTACAGTCTACATTATAGACTGCCAGTACACTCACCAAGGTTAAGAACGAGGCTACAGTCTACATTATAGACTGCCAGTACGCTCACCGATGTTAAGAACCAGCCTACAGTCTACATTATAGACTGCCAGTACGCTCACTGAGGTTAAGAACCAGCCTACAGTCTACATTATAGACTGCCAGTACACTCACCAAGGTTAATAACCAGGCTACAGTCTACATTATAGACTGCCAGTACGCTCACCGATGTTAAGAACCAGCCTACAGTCTACATTATAGACTGCCAGTACACTCACCAAGGTTAAGAACCAGGCTACAGTCTACATTATAGACTGCCAGTACACTCACCAAGGTTAAGAACGAGGCTACAGTCTACATTATAGACTGCCAGTACGCTCACCGATGTTAAGAACCAGCCTACAGTCTACATTATAGACTGCCTGTACACTCACCAAACTTAATAACAAGGCTACAGTCCACATTAGAGATTACCAGGCTGCAGTCTAGATTCGTGTTTTATTATTATTGTTTATATGTTTTATTTTATTATTTTTATTATTTTTAATAACTTTATTTGTATTCTTCTTTTTATATCTACGTGGCTTTAACGAAAGAACCAAAGAATACTGTTCATGATTATTAATGAGGGGGGCTGGTCGACGTGGAGTGACGTCACGCGCATTTCACACTGACATTCTTGGGTAAATATAGGAGTAAATTATGGGGGGGGGGGGGGTCCATTTGAAGGACGTCACCTGCTCATGAATATTAATGAGGGGGGCTGTTCGATGTGGAGTGACGGGGGGGGGGTACTCCATATTGAGTGACATCAACCACTCATGATTATTAGTGAGGAGGGGTGGGGGGGGTCCATTTGAAGGACGTCACCTGCTCATGAATATTAATGAGGGGGGCTGTTCGATGTGGAGTGACGGGGGGGGGGTACTCCATATTGAGTGACATCAACCACTCATGATTATTAGTGAGGAGGGGTGGGGGGGGTCCATTTGAAGGACGTCACCTGCTCATGAATATTAATGAGGGGGGCTGTTCGATGTGGAGTGACGGGGGGGGGGGTACTCCATATTGAGTGACATCAACCACTCATGATTATTAGTGAGGAGGGGTGGGGGGGGTCCATTTGAAGGACGTCACCTGCTCATGAATATTAATGAGGGGGCTGGTTGATGTGCAGTGACGTCACGAGCGTTAAAGACATTCCTGGGTGATTATAGTAGGTATAGGTGACATGTGTGTGCTTAGTTGCAGCTAACTGCAAAATTCGAGATATATGAAAGGCTGCAGTAGCAGTGCTGCTCGCGAATGGAGATGATAACCTACCCCTGTAGCTCAGCTGGACACGATATACATATATTTTTTTCTGAGCTCTCTATTTTCCCAAGTATTTTTTTGTTAAATCAAATTTACGTTTGAGAACGCATTCCGTTTTCGATTTAAAGCTTTCGTGACTGCAGGGATTCATCTTCTTGGTTCTTTCGGTAAAGTCACGTAGAAGGGAAATAATAAAATAAAAAATATATTATGAACGCATTACTTGGTTATGAGCCGTCCGTAAATGACGTCACGCGATTTTGGACGATTTTTTACCCCCCCCCCTTCGTCACACGGCGTCACAAAAAGTAAGACCCCCCTCAAATATGACGTCACAAAGCTCTGCCCCCCCCCCCCCAAAAAAAAACATGCTTCAAATCGTTTTAAACTATTGCCATTGTAGTGCGTATATAATGTGGCGCTGCACTCTGATGTTGTAGGAGAACACATTTATGAAAAAGTATATTTAATTAAGTAGAACGTGTTGTCTATATTTATTTAAAGTTGCGCATTTTGATGTGATGTCACAGTTCTCAAACCCCCCTCCCCCCTCGTCACACATCGTCACAAATGTCTGAACCCCCCCCCCCAGGTGCGTGACGTCATTCATGGACGGCCCCTCATCAAAAGTGGCGGTGACACGAAGCTGTTATCCAGCGGCTTGGTGGATCGCACAAACATTGCGAAAACTCCCTTCCGGCTCGCCAGGAAAAGGCAGTACAGCAAAAAAAATTCACTCCACCTATTCTGCCTTTACGGGATAGAGTGTTTCCCCCTCGCACACGTGAGTGTTCTCCGGGTGCTCCAGTCTTCTCCCACATGTAAAGACTCGTGAATTGTGGGCGCCACGGTGGCGGGACGTTAACTACTTCGCCTGGTATACAGGAGGTTATGGGATTCGATCCCGACCCTGACGCCTGTTTATTTGGAGGTTGCGTGTCTCTCTCCCCGTGGTCGCATGGATTTTTCTCCGAGTCCTCTGGTTTTTCCTTGCACATTTAGAATCAACATCACGCGTTAGATTATTTGGGTGCTATAAATGTCCACGTGATAAGCCACTTCTTTGAGCTATCATCTGTGGCCTGGTCGCTTCTGAAAGAGAGTTATACAGCTCAGTGGGCCTTACCTGTAAATTAAGGTGTTACCTTGACCAGTAACACCTTAATATATATCGATGACCCTAGAGCTTCACCAATTGTTGGCGCCGGATCATTGCGTGGCTGCCTTCCCGCTTGCCTGTGGTTTCTTGTACCTCTGAGTCGTCCTCTCTCTCTCGAAGAGAGCGAGCGAATACTGTGCGTCGCGTTATAAGTTGAAATTACCATTCGCATCAGTTTCATTTGAGTTGCCTTATTGTTATGTGAGACTGAACCCTCATCGTAAGTCATGGGGAACTTACACTATTGATCCAGTCTATGAACAGAGACGAGCACTGCCCTGTGCTCGCTTGAACATTTTTGTCAATAAAACCAAACTAAAGAGGAAAAAAACAGCTATATAAAATACAACGTTTTGGGCAATGGTCTAGCTTTCTATAGCAGAGAGGCAAAGAGATCGAACAGTAAATAACAGTGGGAGAGCACACTATACATCATGGGGCCTGAATCAAATTTAGTTTAGGAATGTGTCTACAACGTCACCTGATTACATATCATTTCCTCTTGAGGCCAATGCAACTCACGAACGTGTACACGTTCGTTCGTCGTGTTTGCTTCTGTGCTCCTGCCAACGGTCGCAGTTTGACAATTATTGCACGCATGCACCTTGACCTCACATTCCATCGGCAGCGGTTACAACAAAAACCGACGGACGAACGATGTTGCTGAAATCTGTACACAGTCGACACAAACGCCGATTGGTTATCTCCTCGGCAACAAAATATCCTGAACAAGCAAATAGAGCGCACTGCCAGGCAAACGCGCTTCCGAACTCAACACGTCGCCCCCGGTGTTGCGAGGCCTCTTACAAGTTCACACGTTTTCCGTGGTGGTTCTGCGTAACCCTCAGCCAGATCCTGGGGCATACGCGAACCTCATTACGGTACGGCGGCTTTCACATGATGCCCCCCCCCTCCCCTCCTCCATGTATAGACGCGCACCCACACAACCACATTGTTGGTCCCACGCATATAAAGCAGATGCCAAAAGGACGTCGTTCCCGGGGAGACCTACCAGCCCAAACAAACACGCACACTTTGCCCCGGCTCGCCCGCAAAATAATGTTAATTTTCACCGTGACAACCTTTAACCCACGCTGTTTACGTAACCACCTTTGTCAGGCAGGGGGGAAGGTACAGGGGGGGCGGTGGTCATAAAGGCCAACCACCAAAGATGCAGAGGTTGTTGTTTTATTCTTCATTTACGCATTGTGACGGGCCACTGACGCCAAGTTGTCGACCGTGTCTGGCCGGTACGACGTGTAAAGTTGTAACCACTCTCAGGAGTTGTGGCATTTTCACACACGACAAAAAAAGCCTTCAGATGTGCGTCACAAGGGGGTGAAACAACCCGCTGGTTTTTGTTTGAACATTTGAGGCGTGAGATTCATAGACCATGGATTCTATATATAAACCAACGAAGCCACGGCAGGCGATGCAATAGTGTCAAACCCTTGTGTTTAGCCTGCTTCACGAGTCTAGTGGTCGTGTTACACGGCGAAGAAACGCCCCTTCTGGAACTTATCTCGAGACTCTTTTATTGGGAAAGGGTTCTGTAATTGGGATGTGCGTTGCATAACCACAATCGTGCACACACAACAAAAACATCTACGCTCATTTACTCGAACACCGCACCAAGAGTAAAATCCTCTTATCCACGACCCTATTAGCAGCATCTCCTATTGCCTATGGGAGGTCTAGGGTCTGTGGAAACTCCTAAATCCTTCCAAACAAATTTAGCAGATACAGAGGGTGGGGTGTTGAGGGTTGTTCTTCAACTTGCTGGTGAGCTGAGCCACCAGCAAAACACCACGTGGCAATACCTTTGTTTGGCTGTGTTGGGTGGTGGAGGGTTCCGAATGACACAGATACGGTCAGATCATTCCATGGTCTAACCCAAAAAAATAATTTATGAATCGTAATGTTGGCTACGGTAACGTATGTGTTAAGTCAGCCGGATGATATATACACCAGCGGTGGGAAACCGACGTCTCCTGAGCTGCATGTGGCTCTATAATCCAGCACGTGCGGCTCTGTCGAAGGGACATAACGTATAACGCACTATCACAGTAGTAGCAAATAAGTAATATAAAAAAAAACGTTTTTTAAACACGCTTTTATGAAATGTACTAGTAATGGCAGAACTCCACAACTCCAGGAAGTGGCCCCGAAGCTTGCCATAACGTAAGAGACCGTGGTCAATTACAGCCAACGTCAGTTTACCGTGGACAATTAAACCAAAGCCGAAACACAACATATAAAAAAAGATTGTTTAAAAATATATAAATATTTTATGATAGAATATAGTATTGTAATCAGTATGACATAAGTTTGCAGTCGATAGCACATTGGGAAGTGGGTTAAAATTGAGTTACAAGATTTGAGGATACAACAATGACGACAACAACGACGACAACAACAGACAGAGTGAGTTAAAAGAAAGCGTGTAAAAACAATGCATGTCTACCGTGCAGTGCACATGCAGTGATACCCGACACACTAGTCTCCAAGCGTCCCGAACTCTCTCGCGTCCCATTTAATATATTCCTCAAGCCCCTTTCCTGAAGGTTCCTTGACCTGCTTTCCCTCCCAGCCAATCACCTTCCACTTTTCATAACGGATTTCAAACCGTCCACCCTGTCAATCATCCTCTCGTTTCCTGCCCTTTCCATTTCGTATTTATATCTAAAACCCATTCCTTTCCCTGCTTCTAACCAATCCCGTTCCAGGCCCGTTAAGTTACCAATCAGAGGGCTTTGTTTGTACTTTCTGATTATCCGTGTCACGCCATGTTCACCACATCAGGTAAGTATCGTTGGTAGTAATACAATCTACATATATATAAACACTTGGCTCTTCGCCGGACTCATGGGTACTTGCTGGCTCTTGGTCTCTTCGAGGTTGGCCACCCCTGATATATATACGATATGGTGTGCACGATCATTATAATTATTATAATAATTAAGATTTATATCGCATAATTCATGCTAATTGCATGCCCACGACGCTGTACAACACATTCCTGCGGAGGGAGCTGGTAGGAACGTTGGGTTGCTCGGTCAATGGCCAGGGTCAACGGCGGCGTGGTGTATTCCGCAAATATGCCCGACTGTGAGGGCGGGCACAAGCCGGCGTGAGTAGGTTAAACGTTGAGTTGTATAAGGGCACCACGGGGTGACCAGCCCCTCCCCACCCAGCCCCACATATCCCAGCCCCCACCCAGCCCCTCCCCACCCAGCCCCTCCCCACCCATCCCCCCACCCAGCCCCTCCCCACCCACCCTCCCCACCCAGCCCCTCCCCACCCTCCCCTCCCCACCCAGCCCCTCCCTCCCCACCCAGTCCCTCCCTGCACTACGGACGGACACAATAATCCCCTGTGGGCTGGTGGAACCAATGGGTTCCTACCAGTATATTAATTATATATAAGGGCCATATCCTATTCATATCAACTAACCAAACGAATGAAACCCCTAACAAATTTTTATAAACAAAATTAAGAAATGGCACCGAAACAAAAGGCACACAACAACAACAAGAAGTTATCGCAAGAGAAATGAGTCCATGGGGTCTAACCACACATCCCAGAACACAGCCAAAACTTCTGACACAAGCCAGGGCACCTTCGCAGGAGGGGCAGTGGAGTACCAAAAGTGATGAGGAATTTAGACCAATCGGTCAAACATCCAAAATGCGATTTCCTATTATTCCGAAGTGCACTATATCCTTTACTGTAAACGTATTTGTGAATGCGTTAGCAAATTGGTGATGAACAAATCACCCCAAATGCATCTGATCTTGTGGAATCTTAGAAGCCTTGAGCCTGGTTTGTAGAGCCCTGGGAATGGGTGACCCCCGCGGTGTGCCAGGCACTGCAGGTGTAATATGATCACAGTTGGCTAGGTACGGTCCGAACGAAGTTTAACATAGATACGTTTAAGGCTGCAAGGTGGTAGTAATGTTAAATGTTATACTCTTGGCATGTGTGAGCTCTCTGCAGTACACGGATTTCCTCCCAAATGCCAAACGTTCATGAATGGCATTGACAAAACATCCCAAATAGAGAACCCTTCCCGAAAATGAAGTTTCAAAAAAAGTCCTTAAACTAATGGGCTTCGTTATAATTCTTCACACACATTGGGGAGTGTCTCGGATATAATTGTCCTGACTTTGTTCACGATCTGCCATGTCGTCTCCAAATGTATGTGCATGCAGATAAAGATCTCCCGTGTAGCCTTAACAGACAGTTGTAGCAAGCGCGGTTAGCGAGCACCTAGTAAGGCCTGAACAGCACACAAGGGGGTGGGTGGCAAGCACCAAGCTCGGCCGCCTTTGTCTTCCTGGTGGCAATGTTTTTACACATCGCACCAGGTACTCAATTGAGGCTCAGTCGACCTAGGGGAGGGTCCAGGACCGGTTCAGATAATCGTCACTGGTGTTGGCCGTGAGCGGGAATCGAACCCGGATCGCCGGGTTCGTAGGGCAGCGACAATTTTCGAACATCTTCTTGGTTCTTTCGGTAAAGTCACGTAGAAGGGAAATAATAAAAATAAAACATAATCAAATAAAATTATCTCTACGTGACTTTACCGAAAGAACCAAGAAGATGAATCCCTGCAGTCATGAAAGCTTTAAATCGAAATTTTCGAACACTCGTGTGTCCACAGTATAACCTTTTTGGCTTCAAGCGGAGCACAACAACATTAGGTGTGTGGCCATGTTGACATAGCCTGACGTGGTTGCTGCGTTGGAATGAGCCAAGGGTCGTCGTCTGTGTTGGCGTTTGTAGGTGCTCGTGTTGTTGTCCAGGTCGGCTGTGTCAGCACGCGCCTCGGCATGGCGACGGCACTCACAGGGGGCACATTCCACGGAGGAAAGGGCATTCAACAGACGGTGGTGGTGGTGGCGTGGGATGCGGTATTTCCATTTGTGAATCTGCAGTCTGGCATTTTGAAGGATTAATTTCTTTTTTAAGAATGTTAAAGTATTCGCTGGAATGAGTTTAGGTTGATCCTTAATCCCAGTGTCTCGCCACGGCCTGCTCCCCGTCTTACCTCTCTCCCCTCCCGATTACAGTACGGTGGGAATTACACTGAGATGGACGATCACACCCAGAGGCACTTCGTAAGCGCAATGTCTATGAAGCAATGGCACTCATAATGTAGCAGGCAATGCACAAGGTTCCGGGGTGTAAGACCAGGCCACAAATTATAGCTCAAGGAAGTAGCTTATCACGTGACGATTTATAGCAGTCAAATACTCTAAACCAGGGGTCCTCAAACTACGGCCCGCGGGCCACATGCGGCCCACCGAGGACATTTATCCGGCCCATGGTCACTAATTGGGCTGCGCTTGTGAGCACTAATTGGGCTGCGTTGGTGAGCACTAATTGGGCTGCGCTGGTGAGCACTCATTGGGCTGCGCTGGTGAGCACTCATTGGGCTGCGCTTGTGAGCACTAATTGGGCTGCGCTTGTGAGCACTAATTGGGCTGCGCTGGTGAGCACTAATTGGGCTGTGCTGGTGAGCACTCATTGGGCTGCGGTGGTGGGCACTGATTGGGCTGCGGTGGCGAGCACTGATTTGGCTGCGCTGGTGGGCACTGATTGAGCTGCGGCGGTGGGCACTGATTGAGCTGCGGCGGTGGGCACTCATTGGGCTGCGCTGGTGAATGGTTCAATGGGCCAATTGACTGGACTTGCCCCCCAGGCCTAAGGCTGCCAGCCCTCCCCTGGCTGCGCTTGACTGGCTCTCCTTCCCTCAGCTCCCTCACTTGCCCCTCGGCTCCACTCCCAGTGATATTCCTGTGTGCTGAGTAAATGATAGAGGGGTAATAACAGAGTGATCTCTGATCTCTGGAGGGGCTGCCTGCTGTTTTCCCGTGCTGGTCAGTGACAGACAGCCGAGGAGTAGGAACCCCAATTTAAATGACAGTAAGTGCATTTATATTCTGATTGCTATTCAGTTGTATGAGGTTATATGTTGTATGTTGTGTAAGCCCCGGTTCATACTGTTGCGATCTCTGAGCAGTGCGAGTTCAGCCATATGCTTGTATGGCTGAACTTGCATTAGATTCGGAAGAAAAAAGGCACATGTGCCTTCTTTTTTCCTGCAGTGGAATCGGATCGCATGGGTCTTCTCCCCCATGCGATCAGATTCCTATGCGAGTTCGCAGATCGCACTGCGATCTGTGAACAAAACTGCAGGTGTAATTAACTTTTTAATGGCACCCGCACCAGTGTGAGCCTGGGGTAAAAGCGGAGTTCCCCCAATCAGACTGCATTGATGGGCAGTGCAGTCTGTATGTCTCTGTGTGGGCAAAGTTATTGCTGGTATATTGTTTTTGTAGCGCTGTATATATATTGGAATTTTACTAATAGCAATTTTGACTCCCTAGGAAACAATGATGTCAAGAAAGAGAAAAATTACTCGGAGTGTAGGATATTCAAAGAACAGTGGACTTATGATTACTTTTTCATGCAGTACAAGGAAAGAGCTGTGTGTCTGATATGCAAGAATATAGTGTCTGTGTTCAAAGAATACAATTTACGTCGACACTATGAAACTCAACATAAAGATAAATATGATTGTTTGGTCGGAGAAGTGAGAAAAGATAAAATATTAAAACTGAAAAATACATTAACAACTCAGCAAAATACTTTTGTGAAGCAGAAGCAGCTAAATATTTCATCACTGCGAGCAGGTTTTCAAGTTGCCAAGCTAATAGCGTGCACTGGCAGACAATTCGTGGAGGGAGAATTTGTTAAAGAATGCCTTCTTTCTGTTGCCAAAGAGATGTGTCCAGAGAAGGCCGATTTATTTAGTACAGTGAGTCTTTCAGGACCTACAATTACACGGAGGATTGAAGAAATGGGAGACTATTTGCATCAGCATTTGCAAAACTCCACAATAAAACTTTCCTATTTTTCCTTGGCACTCGACGAATGCAATGATGTTCGTGATTCTGCACAACTTCTAATTTTTATTCGTGGGACGAATGACTATTTCGAAGTCACAGAAGAGCTTGCTGCACTGCAAACCATCAAAGGAACAACTACCGGAGAGGATATCTATGAAAAGGTTTGCCAAACTGTGGATGGTTTGGAGCTGAACTGGGCTAAACTAGCCAGTGTGACAACTGATGGTGCTCCTAGCATGGTGGGGTCTAAGAAAGGAGTAATTGCTCGCATTAACCAAGAGATGGACAAACATAACCATTCTCATCCAATAGCCATACACTGCCTCATCCACCAACAAGCGCTGTGTAGTAAATCACTGAAGTGGGACTCTGTTAACTTCATTAGAGCTCATGCACTCAACCACAATTTCAGGAATTTCTGTCTGAGCTAAATGTTGACTATGAAGATGTTCTGTACCACACAGAAGTCCGTTGGCTGAGTCGAGGGAGAGTTTTGAAACGTTTCTATGACTTACTTCCACAGATTACAGCTTTTATGCTTTCAAAAAACAAAGAAGTACCAGAGCTCAATGATGCAGAATGGAAATGGCACCTTGCCTTTCTGACAGATGTAACAGAGCTACTGAACAGTTTCAATGTGCAACTTCAAGGAAAGGGGAAGCTCATCTGTGATATGCAATCACATGTCAAAGCATTTGAAGTAAAATTAGGCCTCCTCATCAAACAAGTGAAGGAGGAAAACTTATGCCATCTCCCCACAACTCAAAATCTGTTAGCGGAAAAACCATTGGTTGCATTCCCAAACAAAACATGTGTAGATTCACTGGAAAAATTGCAAAAGGAGTTCCAATTTAGATTTAAAGAGCTTCATCTCCATGAACAGGAGATACAGCTTTTCCATAACCCATTTTCTATTGACATTGAAAATGTGGATACAATTTACCAAATGGAACTGGCTGAACTGCAGAATTGTGACTCTCTGAAAGACGCATTCAAGTCAAGCAGCCTTCATAATTTCTATGCATCTCTCCCCTCTGAGACATATCCTCATCTCAGGAACCATGCACTCAAAATGGCAACAATCTTTGGCAGCACTTATGTCTGTGAACAGACTTTTTCCAGAATGAAACATTTGAAATCTACAACCATATCTAGACTAACGGATGCACACTTGCATCACTTGTTACGACTAGCAGTGACAAATATGGAACCGGACATTGACCATCTTATTAGCCAAAAGCAGGCCCATAGTTCCCATTGAAATACTGGCAAGTTTGTTGATTTAACTTTACTTGTTATTCATTTTAAATATTGTATTTGTTCCCGTTTTGTTTCTTCACTTCAAAATAAGATATATGCAGTGTGCATAGGAATTTGTTCATAGTTTTTTTTAACTATAGTCCGGCCCTCCAACGGTCTGAGGGACAGTGAACTGGCCCCCTGTTTAAAAAGTTTGAGGACCCCTGCTCTAAACGCATGTTTATTCTAAATGTGGAGGGGGAACCTGGAGGACCCGGTGAAAAATCCACATGACTACGGGGAGAGAGGCATGCAAACTCCAAATATACATTATGGCAGACAATTCCACAAACCTCCTACATATCAGGCGAGGGAGTTAACATCTCGCCACTGTGGCACCCCTGGATTCTTCGTCTCATGAAATCATACCCATTGTGCAATTGGAATTGGGGGGAAAAATATTTAAAAATAAACAATGGAAAGCGTGGTCGTGACTTCAAGTGGTATTAATGAACCAGTGATGGAAATTCCACACTCCAATGGCAGGGGATTTCCTACTCAGAGAACAACCACTGTAATTCCAAAAGGCCATGCAGATTTAAACCCACGATCTCAGTGGGGCCAGCTCAGTGTTTTGAGACATTCAACCCATGGGCCCTCTTTGTTGTTAAGTAACATTTAAGGGAGTCTCCCATAAAATGCCACAACGGGGCTTAACGAGTTTTACTACAATATAACTTTGTTGCGATGACAGGGCCCTGTCAATTAGAGGGAGTGCCGTTGGCATTAACATATTGCAATGAAAACACTATTTTTAGACTACAAAACCACCTCAAAGGAGCAATTGTATTTAAGTGAATGTAATGTGACGCTGCGTACCAGTGCGATTTGCACACGAGTGTTAGGGCAGTCGTGTCTTAGAACTTGTGCGCTTATTTATTACCGTGCACACATTTACTTAAACTATGAGCTATTTTTATTTTACCAGGCAACGTCCAACTGAGCTGTAGAGCTCTTTTTCAGAAACAACCTGGCCACAAATGATAGCTCAACGAAGTGGCTTATAATGTGGAAATGCGTTGTAGCCAAATACTCTAAATGCGCGTTTATTGTAAATGTGGAGGGAAAACCCAGAGGACCCGGATAAAAATCCACGCAGCCACGGGGAGAACATGTTAACTCCAAATATACAAGCGTCATGGGCGGGCATCGAACTCCTGTATGCCAGGGGAGGTATTTAACATCTCGCCATCTGCATAGCCAAATCCCTAACAAAGTCGAGGCTCTCTTAATGGGTTGGTTTCACCACCTAATTTCCCCTTCACATTTTCAAGACTACATTGAAACGACCAACACACTGGTTACTGGCATGAATCTTGAACGGGTACGATAACCAGCGCTGCAATGTAATGTTTTAGCAAGGAAATGTCCCAGCAATGCCATATTATTACTCAATTGTCAGTGTGTAATCAGATCAACCGCAAGAAAACATCAACAGGCGATTAATCAGAACCAGAATCACAATCTTTATTTATACAGGAGGAATCCGATGAGCAATGAAGCTCTTTTCCACAGATGTCCAGTATAGGTGCGGATCAGCAAGTAAAGACAACCCAACTATGCACTAGATATAGTAAATCACTGTAGTCTGCGCTCTTTCAATGCAGGAGGTGTGCAGCTACACGAACTCTCTCCCGATGCCTTCTCGTGGTATTCATCTCCAGACCATATCACGCAAGAATAGAATAGTAGACTGCAATCAAGTTCAACACAATGCCGGTTTCAGATCGCAGTATAAATCAATTCCTGCCACTCCAATACTGATGTAACCCATTCCCAGACTGTTCCGTCCAACCCAGACAGGTGGCAACGCGAGAGCCAACATTCCTTAACACAGCTGTGTGATTTCAAGAAAGTGATCAGGATTATTATTCAATATGACTTTTAAAATACAGTAGCAAACACTGGGCTGCATTTACGATACGCCTAAACAAACCGCACGCGATATTAAGTAATCAGAGACCGGTTTATCAATAATATAGGGGTTCGTTTCAAAAGTCACCCTGCAAGCAATGGTGGTTGACGATGGTGACGATGGGCACGACGAGATGGAGTATCCGGTCCCTGAGGCATAACCTCCTGCCTCTGCCCATGTCTGGACTGGGCCATAGGGCAGCGGTCTATTGGGAAAACGCCTGGCGGTCCGGTCCATTCCGAGGGCAGGCGGGCCCGTCCTGTGTGGGGAAATTGCTAATGTGGCCAGAATTATAATAATAATAAAATGTTTTACGAAAAATATTTCATTACCTCTGATGTGTTATGCTTCCTTGCCTATTTACCCTCGCAGTTGGCATTGAGTCCAAGCCACATTCGGCAGCCCCAAAGATGACTCCTAACCGCGGCCACCCATTCGTGTTTTCATGGACCCGGCCCAAAATGGGACCAACGAGATCGCACGGCAAAAATCACGCCGACACGTCGTCAAAACGCTCATCGAGCCATTCCATAGCCCGAATTTGAACCGGTGTGTTTACAAATGACTGGGCCCATTTTTTCGTCCCAGTCCGTCACTGCCTTTGCACCACCGTCCGTGAGTCGCCAGTCAACAGGGGCTGTGGGTGACGGAGCGGATGCGTTTGAGCCTTCTCAGCGTGACTCCGTCTCTAGCGTCACTGACCTGGCCGCCTTTCCTCCCCGCAACAGTGAAGGGAGGAGCGAAAGGAAATGATTTCAGTGTGGGGAAAGAAAAAAAACACGGCTGAGTTACGGCGTTGCAGACTGCCACGCTGCGCACAAAAACACACACGTGGGGCATGGAGGAGTGAGGAACAGAGATGTGAGTAGACATCAATAAAGCCATAACGATATTTACGATTTCGATTTAAAGCTTTCGTGACTGCAGGGATTCATCTTCTTGGTTCTTTCGGTAAAGTCACGTAGAAGGGAAATAATAAAATAATAAAAAGAAAACATAATAAAAAATTTATTTTATGTGACTTTACCGAAAGAACCAAGAAGATGATATTTACGATGTTCACGCACGCATGCCATAGTGCGCGTACCCCCCCCCCATGCCATAGTGCGCGTACCCCCCCCACCACCACCCTAGTTCATCCAAGGAGAAGAAGCATCGACTGTGTTTTGTTTACCAACCATCCGGCCAACGTTGGCAGGTGGTTGGTAAGCATTGCACCAAAAAATATTGACTTAAAGCTTTCGTGACTACAGGGATTCATATTCTTTAGGTCTATCTACGTGACTTTACATAAAGGCCCAAAGAATACGCTGCACCAATGTTGCCCCGACGTTTGTGGGAAAGGACGCGCTTTGGTGCTGCTAGCGTAGTCGTCGTGATTGCTATTATTTTGCGAATCTTTCATTGTGAGTGTCGTGTGTATTTCTATGAATGTTATATTTATGTTCCGTGTACAGCGCTTTCGATATTTTTTGTCGAAATGAAAGATGTTTTTTTATAAAATAAAGGAACCATTATTTGGTTCATGATGTATTCCACCGAGTCCTAACTCTGAACTGTTGTTCTGAGAATTAGCCGAGACAAAAATCTTACCTCTGAACCTAATCGTAAGATTAGCTCTGCCTCCAGGCTTGCCTGACGTAGGAAGTTATTTTTCCCCAAGGGGCCGTCCATAAATGACGTCACGCGATTTTGGACGATTTTTACCCCCCCCCCTCGTCACACGGCGTCACAAAAAGTCAGACCCCCCTCAAATATGACGTCACAAAGCTCTGCCCTCCCCCCCCAAAAAAAATAAAACATGCTTCAAATCGCTTTAAAACTTATTCCTGCGGAGGGAGCTGGTAGGAACGTTGGGTTGCTCGGTCAATGGCCAGGGTCAACGGCGGCGTGGTGTATTCCGCAAATATGCCCGACTGTGAGGGCGGGCACAAGCCGGCGTGAGTAGGTTAAACGTTGAGTTTTATAAGGGCACCACGGGGTGACCAGCCCTTCCCCACCCAGCCCCACCCCTCCCATCCCCCACCCAGCCCCACTCTCCCCACCCAGCCCCACCCCGCCTTCCCGTCCCCTCCCAGCCCCTCCATGCACAACGGACGGACACAATAATCCCCTGTGGGCTGGTGTAACCAGGAGGTTCCTACCAGTACTATTGTCATTGTAGTGCGTATTTAATATGCCGCTGCACTTTGATGCCGTAGGAGAAAACATTTATCAAAAGTATATTTAATTAAGTAGAACGTGTTGTCTATATTTATTTAAAGTTGCGCATTTTGATGTGACGTCACATTTCTCACCCCCCCCCCTCGTCACACATCGTCACAAATGTCTGACCCCCCCCCCACCCTCTAGGTCCATGACGTCATTTATGGACGGCTCCAATTTATATTCCTTAAATAATTATCAAATAGAGCAAGTCAAGATATATAAGTATCTTGGGGTCATCCTTGATTCAAAACTGAATTTTCAAGATCACATTGATTATATTGCTAACCAGACAAAAATAAAAATTGGTTTTCTGTATCGACACAAGCACTGTTTCCCCACTATGTTCCGTTTGGAATTGATAAAAGCTACCATACTGCCTCGACTTGCAGAGGTGTGGACTCGAGTCATGCGACTTGGACTCGAGTCAGACTCGAGTCATGATTTTGATGACTTCAGACTCGACTTGGACTTGCCTCATCTTTGACTCGACTTGACTCGGGACTCGAGAGCAAAGACTTGAGACTTACTTGTGACTTGCATAACAATGACTTTGTCCCACCTCTGTCGACTTGATTACTGTGACATCGTATATAAATCAGCCCCCAGTACTGTAATGAAGAAGCTTGACTCAATTTATCACTCGGCCTTAAGATTTGTGTTGAACTGCCCATATAGGACCCACCATTGCGAATTCTACATTGGGTCAAACTTAACATCTCTTAATGATCGACGGCTTGTGCATCAGATCTTATGGATTCACGATGATCTTACACAAAAATCAGCAGACTACCTGCTGGATCTCCTCACTGTTTTTTAAAGAACAAATGTGACCTAAGGTCTTCACTCATTTACCAGCTTCACCATCCTATTTTACTGTACAAATACTGGAGGAAGGGCCTTTGCTATTGATGCCCCCAGGGTCTGGAATGCTATCGCCAATAAACTGCAACTTGGATCACTCCCTGTGAGATCTTCACTCAAAACTGCTCTAGAGGAGTTGTACACCCCTAGCTGCCACTGCTATTCAGTGGCCTGGAATCAAATGTATCACTCCGGATGACCGCTGCAAAGTATGATCTTGGGTTTTTATTACAGTGTGCTGATCTTAAAGGTGCATTGAAAAATGTTGATACTCCTACTGATGCTCCTGCTGTTATGGAGTGAC
The DNA here is from genome assembly GCF_964198595.1 of Lampetra fluviatilis. NCBI lineage: Eukaryota > Metazoa > Chordata > Hyperoartia > Petromyzontiformes > Petromyzontidae > Lampetra > Lampetra fluviatilis. The sequence continues at coordinate 14,943,189 of NC_136280.1, forward strand.
TCATGCTGCCAGCTATGGCTGCAAAGTTTGGTCGTACATGTTATGTATACCGTTTATTGTTAAATTTGAATCACAGTTTTTATGATCATTGTTACATTGTTTTTATAGCTTTATTTTGGTGATTTCGAAAACGTTTTGGTTTAGCCATATTTGTTGTAGTACAGAGTTAGACTAATAACTTTAATTTAAATTGTCTTATGTTTGTTATTGTTTGGCTTGCATCCCACCGCGATTTTGGCACACAGCCTTGATACACGGTGCTTTTTCTGGAAGACTTTGCTGTTTTTCCTGGATTTTGCTGTTGCGCGTAGTCACTTTAAGATGTTTCTTGTTCATGTTTTTATTTGTTGCGGTTGCACCCGATTCAAGAGCCGCATGGCTCACAGGGCTACACCTAATAAATTAACTGAACTGAATCGCTTCCACGAATCCTTACTTATGTAGTGACACAGCGCCGACTGCTGTGCAACAGCTGCAACTGCAGGCGGACACGGCACACACGCCGTTGAGCCACATGCACGCTGTGTGCCGGCAGGGCGGAGGAACTGGGGCAAGGGTCACGAAGACCTCATAGGGAGGCCCCTGGAACCCTCTGCTGGGTTCGAGAAGGGAGGCGCGGCCAGGGCGGAGCCAGACAGCGCCGAGTAGAATAAAAGTAGTGGAGAGCGAGAGCTCCGGGCTGCCGGTTCTGGGAGTGGACTCATCTCGTCGTCACCGTCGTCTTCGCCGCCTTTGTCGCTGCCGTCTTTGCCCCATCATTGCGCGGCCGGGCAGTAGTTGGCTGTCTCGGTCGACGCCGTCGGTGCAACGCGGTCAGGATTGTGTCTAGGCTGGGCAGTATGGCAGCGTGGTCGAGAGAGAGGAGGCCGGAGCTGGTGTGACGGGATAATAGAGACAAAGAGGGAGACGGTGCCTCCTGCAACTACCTCGCCTCCGACTGAGTGTGTGTGTGCCGCACACACACGCGCAGAGAGAGGAGGACACTACACTTATTAAGTACATTCTCAAAGACTGCACACGCGAAATCAAACACTCGCTCTCGCCTAAAACAGCAAATCGCTCCACCACACTCTCAACACAACTTCACCTAGGCACACACAATGTATTCCAGCGCACGCTCTTACTCAAAAAACAAGGGGAAAGACAAAGATCCCCCGTGTAGACTGTTGGGGCAAGTGCTGTTAGCGAGTAGCACCTATGAAGGCCGATAATTGCCGCTCACGGCCAACACCGGTGACGATTATCTGAACCGGTCGTGGGCCTCGCCTAGGTCGACTCAGCCTCAAATGAGTACCTGGTTCGGTGTGTAAACATCGCCATTGGGGAGACAAAGGAGGTCGGGCGTGGTGTTGGCCACCCACCCCCTCGTGTGACGTGCCGGCCTCCATAGATGCACAGTCACACACCCAAGCACACAAACACCCCCGTAAAGCCCAAACATACTGCTAGGACAAGTGCTGTTCGCGAGCACCTATTAAAGCCCAACACGGCACACACAGGGGTGGGTGGCCAGCACCACGCCCGGCCACATTTGTCTCCCCAGTGGCGATGTTTACACACTGCACCAGATTCTCACTTGAGGCTGAGTCGACCTAGGGGTTCGCCGGGTTCGTAGCGCGGTGCACTAAAAACAACCAACCCCACTGCACCACTGCTTCCACACTCAGGAACAACTCACACACCCCTTCGCTTCAGCACACACACACGGCCATGCGTACACACGCGTGAACGCTCTCATGCGTACACACATATCTTCAGCAGCAGCAAGGGCCACTCTTCGCCACAGTTTTGCACTGCTGTCGTTTATTTTGCATCGTTTTCTTGTTGTAACTTACTTTACCCGCCCCTACTGGACATCTGTGGGAAAAACAAAAACAGCTTCATAGCTAATCGGATTCCTCCTGCAGTCTAAATAACGATTCTGATTCTTAAGTGGCGGTGACATCACCACAACGCTTGTGCCAGGCTAGGTGCACTTTGAGGCCACGTGAAGTGTCGAAGGTTCGCTGACAGGAGGTGCTCCGCACCGTGCCACGGTGCTGTTTTATCCACCCTGCGGTCCGTTCGTTGCTGTGAGCGTCACTCCTGTGCCCTCCGTTGTTGTTGAATGGCGACTGCCTCCAATTGCCCAGTAGCGTCCTTCACGAGCCTCCTCCGTAGAGGCCAATCTTGACACCGCTGGTACCAGTCATTGGCAAGTCCACTCAGCTCCACGTTCTCCCATACCACAACAGCCCAATCTAATCTCGAGCCCGGGAGGGGCCCGTGGGGGATGCAGGTGCGGACGTCAGTGTGAGCACCTCCTCTGTGTACGGCCCTAACCACGCCCCTTGTGTTTGTTAGCCATCCGCGCCCATACGAAATTACACCTCTACATCACCCCCCCCTGTACAGCTCGCAGCCGTCCCCGGCTGCAACAAAATCAGAATAAAGGTGCATCCCTCCCCAAAACCGTGTGTGCCTCGCGGAATTTTAACAAGAACAATGACAACCATAACAACAACAACAACAGGAAACAGGTAGAAGAAGAAAGAGAAAGAAAAAAAATAACCCGGCGCACCCCCCCGAATAAATACCCCATTCCGCAAACCCAACATATATATACACGCTCTCCGGACGCCTCCCTCGTCCGCAAAGGCCCCCCAACGGCCGACCTCACAATAGTCTGCGCGTTTTGGCACGCGTTCTCGCGGCGGGCCCGTCACAAGGGCCCGTCCCGGCATGCTCAGTGGCGGTTGTTGACGGTCCGGGTGCGAGAGAGTCTGGTTTCGCTGCCGAGTGACCCCCGACCCCCCGGGGGGGGTTGGCGGTCGTGGACCCGTCACTCCAGTTGCACCTGGAGATGGAACAGTTGATGTCAGGTCAGGCGAGAGCAGCGACGTCGGGGAGTCGGCGGACCCCTCACACGTTTGGCCATGCGTGTGTGTGTGCGAACCACGGGGCGGCGCAATGAACGGTTTCAACCTTGAGGGGTGCACGTACCACCGACGCCTCCCCCATTTGACGCGTACACATTGCGGCCGCAAGACCTGTACGACCTCCACGGGCCACCGCCACGGCCGTACCAACTTTGACGAGGTCGCCAGCGGCACCTGGGGACAGTGCAACCATGCCCTGTCCCCTGGTTTCCATTTGAACACATGTACCCGCCCCAGCCGAAGCCTCTCGTTCGCCTTCTGGCGGAGTTCAGAATTTTGCACGGCCGCTTCCCGCGCCTCAGATAATTTGCCGATGTTAAATTTAACGTGTTTGGACAATGTAGACTTCGCCTGAGGCGCCGAGAGCTTCAGCTGGGTCGTCACAGGGGGGTTAGCCTCGCGGCCATACATTAAAAAGAAAAGGGAAAATCCGGTGGCCGCATGGGGAGCCATCCTGTAGGCTTGCAACACACCGGCAATGCGAAGGTCCCAATCTGTCTGGGATTCCGATACCGGCTGGGACAGCATGGACGTGATGGTCCGATGCAGCCGTTCCACCATCCCGTCAGTTTGTGGGTGATACGGGGAGGTCCGAATTTTCTCCGTACCCAAGAGGTCGCACACCTCGCGGAGGAGTTTCCCCGAAAAATTCTTACCCTGGTCAGTCAGCAGCCGTTCCGGAGCACCCTTGTCGAGGACATAGCCCTGGACAAAGGCCTCCGCGATGGCTGCTGCCGACTGGTTGGCCAGGGGCCAGGCCATAGGCCATCTCGTGAAGTATTCGACCCCTGTCAATAAATACCTATTTCCCCTGGGTGTAGCGGGAAATGGCCCGAGAATATCTAGAGCAACGAGCTCGTTAACCCGGGAAACCTTTATGGACTGCAGCGGAGGGTTGGACCCCCTTGCTGGTGGCTTCCGCTGCGCGCATTGCGTGCACGACCCCAGGAGATCCCCCACGTCCTTTGCCATGCCCGGCCAGAAGAAATCGAGCTGGAGCGTGGCAAAGGTCTTGTGAACCCCCAAGTGCAGGAGCCGCTCATGAGCAGCCCATACTACCTTACCCCTTAATGCTGCAGGCACTACGAGCCGTTGGCGGCGGGATTTTCCGTCCCAGTGCATTAAAAGACCCTGGAACAACCCCCACGAGTCAACGTTCGCCACCCCCTGACCAACCCCCCCGGTGCGACGGCGCAGAGCGAGGAGGGAGGTGTCCTCCATTTGGAGGCGTCCCCACTCCGCGACCGACAACCCCAGCAACGAATCCCTCCCTTCTTGCTCGATAGGACCCGAAGGCGCATCGGCGGCGGCCACGAGGACCGAATCGGTGATGACGTTCGGGGGCCTACAACGCCCCGAACCCAAGAGGCAAGCGCACTCCGAAGTGGGTGGCAACCGCGACAGGGCGTCAGCGTTCGTGTGGCGGACGCCCTTACGATATGTGGTGACAAAATCGTAGTCCTGGAGAATCTCCAACCATCGAGACAACTGGCCCGATGGTTGTTGAACCCGCAGGGCGTACTGTAGAGCCGCATGATCTGTACGGACGGTGAAACGCCGACCGTACAGATACGGGCGGTACTGCTGAATGAAATAAACAATTGCCAATAATTCCCGACGGGTAACGCAGTACCGTTGTTCCGCTGGAGACAGTACCCGACTACCATAAGCCACCACATGCTCTACGCCCCCAATGAGCTGGGACAGCATGCCCCCAATGCCCGTGTTACTTGCGTCTGTATCGAGCAAGAAGGGTTGTGAGAAATCGGGGTAATTCAACGGCGGAGCCCCCACCAGGGCATTCCGGAGGGCGCGAAAAGCAGCCTCCTACTCCGGCCCCCAATGAAACCTGACTCCCTTGGATGTCAGGGCATGCAATGGTTTCGCGATCGTAGCGAAGTCAGCCACAAACCGTCGGTAGTACGACGCGAACCCAATGAAACTCCTGACCTCTCCCACCGAGGTGGGAGTCGGCCAGGAGCTGACACATTCCGTTTTGGCGGGATCAGTGGATATCCTCGAGCGCCCAACAATGTGACCCAAATACCGCACCGATTCGTGGAGCAAATGGCACTTCTGCGGTTTAAATTTTAAATTGGCAGCCCGCATTTTGAGAAAAACAGCACGCAACCTCTGGAGGTGTTCCTCGAAGGATTTGCTAAAGAGGATGACATCGTCCAAGTAAATTAAACACGAATCCCATTGCAAGCCTGCCAAGACCAGTTCCATTAACCGCTGAAAAGTTGCCGGCGCAGAATGTAAGCCCATCGGCAAGCGGTTAAATTGGAAGAGACCTTGCGGTGTACGAAAAGCAGTCTTAGGTTTTGATTCGTCATCCAGAGGAAGCTGCCAGAATCCAGAAAGTAAATCGAGGGTGGAAAAGAATCGCGCCCCCGCCAAGGCATCGAGCGACTCATCCATTCGAGGAAGCGGGTACGCATCTGCCACAGAAATTTTGTTCAATCGCCGAAAGTCGACACAAAACCGCAGTGAGCCGTCGTGTTTTGTCACCAAAACGATCGGCGCGCCCCACGGGCTGTTGGAAGGGAAAATGATATCGGCGGCTAGCATGTCATCAACGGCCGATTTGACATGATCCTTTTCGGCGGGACTCAGCCGAAAGGGATTTTGGCGGATTGGCGCGCTGTCACCCGTGTCAATATGGTGTCGCAGCAATTTAGTACAACCAATATCAAATTTGTGTTGACTAAAAACGTCGGCAAATTCTTTCAGGAGAACTCGCAGCTGCGCACGCTGCGAGTCGGACAGGTCCACTGATCCCGCGCAAAGTGCATCCAGCCATCCGTCATCACAGTCCGAATGCGGTCGCGACGGAGGATCGGCGGTTACCTGACCCACGAGTGGTTCCTCATAGGGTGCCGGCATTGCATGTGCAAGCACGGTCCCTTGAGGAACCACGGCCGTTCGCGATCCTACATTAAGGACTGCAATGAAGGGGTCCCCATCCCCTTTCACCATGGTCTGAGCCGCTAGCAAATCGGGGCCATTGACCCCGGCCCGAGATGGTCCCAACAAGACCCCCCGATCCGCAACCCCCTCAGCAAACGGCCGACGCAACCTAAGAGGGACGAGCATCTGAGCCCCCGGGGGTACGCGCACAGTTTTTGCCACGAGCGCCTGCACGGTTGCAAACGCCCGACGCCCCGTGGCGGGGGAAGACAAAAACGATACGCGCCGACCCGACGGGAGCTCGATGCACCCCTGGTCAATCAAGATACGAATGGGCATTTTGGCCAAGAAATCCGTCCCCAACAGGCACGGAACCGCCAGTGAGGAGGAAACCAAAACAGAGCCGGATAATTTAATGTCTCCAATGCAAATTTTGGCGTGGATTTGGCCAATTATGCCTAGCGAGCCCCCGTTAGCAGCATAGCATGGCACGTCAACGGGGAGCAAGGGACGACTTTGAACGGGAAGAATGTTATAGATCAAATCAGATATAATGGTCGCCGACGCTCCTGTGTCAATTAAAATCCGCACCTCTACCCCATCAATATGACCGACCACAACCGACGATCCCGCCGACGCTGCAACGACACGATGGGGGAGCTCCGACCACTGACCCGGTTGGAGTGCTTGCCGCATTTCAGAACAATCGGGCGCAACGGCCGTCGATTTTCGAGCCCTGTTCGGTTGAGCGCGTGAGTGTGTGTCGGATGTGTGCATGGGCCAAACGTGTGAGGTACCACGACTCGCCGTATTTCTCTGCTGGAGCTTGGGTGGAGACGGCACGGCGTCCTGACGAGGTGTCGCCCCGCGCTGCGGGGAGCCCGGCACCCTGAAGCAACGTGGCCTTGAAGGCCACAGTTGTAGCAGCGTGTGAGCGCCCGAGATGGCCTGGGCTGCTCCTGGCGGCTCGGTCCATTCCGAGCCTGTGGTGCCGCCGATCTCCATTCCCCCCGCCGCTCCACCCCGCAGACCTCCTCCAATGGGAGGGTGGTGGCCGCCATGGCATGGCCGGCCACCCCCTTGGCGGCCTTGCGACGCAGGGACCGCAAGCCCCCGTGGATGTGGCGCGCGACCAGCAAGGACGACATCTCTGCGTCGTCTTGAGCCAAGACGGCGACGTCCAGCTCATCCGCGAGTAGCAGCAGCTTTTCAGCCACCATAGCGTCCACTCCCTCCTCGTCCATCCGCGGGAAAGCTGCCTTCGCCAGGGCCAGGAGAGCCGTCCGGAAGGCCAGGGGCGATTCGTTGGCGCCCCGATGCCGATCGTGGAACAGCTGCCTGCAGTCCGAAGGCGGGCCATAGACAGCTGACAGCAGCTGCAGCGCCAAGTGCAGCGTGGCGCACTTTTCCTTAGGCACCGAGGTGAGAGTAGCCAGGGCGTCGTTGTCCAGCATCGCCGGCAGCGCGCGTAGTGCTTCGGCGTCCGTCCAGTTCGCCATCTCTTGATGAGCGATGAACCGCCTTTTGAAGCCGTCCCAGTCTCCGTCCGCGCCCACAAATTCTTTGAGAGGCGGCAGTCGCTGCTGTAACGCGACGTCCGTGGCTGCGGATCGCGCTCCTTCGTTCCCAGCAGACGTTACAGTGTGGGCGGGCTGCGAGCATGGCATCGCCGGTCGCTCTGTTGTTGACGCGCTGGCCGGTGTTGATGATGTCACGGCTCGTGCTTGGCCCTCAGCAGTCACCTGACGCGGGCCGGCCCTGCCCTCTGCTCGCACTGTAGTGATGGCGGGAAATTTAACCGCGAGCCGCGTCGGGGTGGCGGGAAATGTCGCCGCGCGTCGGCTGCTGTCGTCGTCCCGTGCAGCCCCTCCAGCCCCCAGCCGCGTGATCTCTTCCAACGCGGCGGCCGCAGCGTAGAGCAGCTCCGCCAGGCGGGAGTGAGCCAGCCGAAGTCCCTCGGCCGACGCATGCCCCCCTTCCTGTCGTAGCAGCGCGGGTGTACTCGGCCCCGGCTGCTCCGATCCGACCTCGGCCATCTCTGGAGGCGATTCGGCCGCGGTGTCCTCCATCTCCGACACCCTGGTACGTGTCGTCCCTCGTGTGTCCATCGTTGAACGTTTTACTTCTGACACCAGATGTAGTAGTATTCAGGAGGCTTGACGACGGGATCGGAGGCACACTTATTTATTGACATCAACTTGTGTACAGTAGCGGGTACACACAGTACTTAAGGGGTTAACGTCCCCTTTACTCAACTAACAGGGAGACACGACATCTAACCCCGCTAACCTAAGCCCGAGTCCTCCACTACGGAGCTAAGGGAGGCTACCTATCCCAGCCCTGGTCAAGCTGGGATCCCGGCACCCTGAGTCTGGGCTCTCGGGGTCACGCCACCGGCTTGCCCTGGTCGGCCCTGACAAGGACAGCGAGCCAGGGGAGCTCCGGGGCCTATGCTAGCTGGTCTTCGGTCTCCGCTGGTTAAAGCTGATACTCCGACCTCGAGCACTCCGGCTCACCACCTTTTATAGTACTCAGCCACCGGGAGGGGCCCGTGGGGGATGCAGGTGCGGACGTCGGTGTGAGCACCTCCTCTGTGTACGGCCCTAACCACGCCCCTTGTGTTTGTTAGACATCCGCGCCCATACACAATTACACCTCTACACATGGTTGGCTATAGGGAGCCAGCCTTTGACCGCACCTGGGCATCAATCAGCCTCCCATTATATCCCGCACCTCCGATTAGCACGCTTGGCTACGTTGGGTGCGAAAACGTTCAACAAACATACATTATATCTGTACCAGATGGAAACCCGTCTGGTACAGCCATGGAGAGCTTATCAAACTACACGGTCGAAAAAGTGTTGTAATAGTTTATGAGCCAGAGGACATCCCTGTTGCACCCCAATGTGAACCGGGAATGGCTCCGACTTCCAGCAATTCAGCTATACCCGGGCCTGCCCACCATCATGAAGGTCTTTCATGATTAAGAGCCGAGAGTCAGGAACCCCTAAATCACGAGGAATAACCCTTCCCTATTTATGGTATCATAGGGCTCGAGAATGTGGTTGTCGTGCACAGACGCCATAATCTCTGTGCGTCTGCTGCAGGGTGTTTAAAAATAACTTACATCTCCCCTTGATTGAGCAATCAAGGGGAGATGTAAGTTATTTTTGTGTAAGTTATTTTTAAACACCCTGCAGCAGACGGACAGAGATTATGGCGTCTGTGCACGACAACCACATTCTGAAACCACAGTTTGGGGTTGCGCAAGTCTCTCCTCAGCGTGCCTGGCAAAGTGATGTTGGATCATTAATTCTCTTTGTCAGAGTCTTTCTCGGCACACACCGAGAAGAGTTGGACCACACATCAGTCAATCTCTTCTCTAGCCACTGCCGCGCCCGTTGAGCCCCCTCCTTCCGGCCACTCTCCACGCCTAACTCGCGCGTGTGTGTGGGCGTGCACCCGTGGAGGTGATGTGCACTCAGCATTCCTCTGCGGCTTTACAAGTAGTTACTGCGAATGCCTGAACAATCGTCCAACTTGTCGCTCGGAGGACGTGACTAATGCATCACTTTTACTCTGTCGCCACGGTGACAAAACGCCTATTATATTATTAGCCTCCCTTTAACACGCACACACCCACACAAAGATCCCCCGTATATCTTCCAACAGACTGTTGGGGGCAAGTGCTGTTAGCGAGCAGCACCTGCGAAGGACGGCACGGCACAAAGATGGGGTGGGTGGACAGCACCACGCCTGCCGATGTTCTTTTTATACCAATCGCACCAAGGTACTCATTTGAGGCTCAGCCGAATCGGCCCAGGACCCATTCAGATAATTGTCACTGGTGTTGGTGGCCGTGAGCGGCGCTAACCGTTGCGGCACCGCTCCCCCACATAACACCGCCCCCACACACACACATACGCACGTGCGCGCGTCTTCCCCAGCCCCCGGGGTATTCCGGTAGCGCCGCTCCGAAACCCACGCAAGAGACGCCCTCCCCCCATCAGTGCCACGCCAAGACACACAAATAGATTCTAGAAATACGCCGAAGAACGCACGGACACCCACTGGGCGTTTCCACGAGGAGGGCCAACATTTTGTGTACGCGTCGAGCGCAAAATATGTGTTGCTCACGCCAATTGCAAGCGGAAGGGCCCTTCCCGAGTCAATGGCAACGTTGCGTGAACGTTCGATCAAGGTTGGCGAAAACTTTTCGCGTTAATTGCGTTCACTCGAGTGCGGCCCTACAGAGGCCCCGCCCTGTAGAGGGAGCGCGAGAGAACACTCCAGAGAGCCCATCTACAGCAAGTGGTCTTCAACTTTGTTTTGGCCACTACTGTTATCAGCCCCCCCCCCCCTTATTGAATTTAGTTTCCACCGGATACCCCCCCCCCTTGCCTGACCCAAGATGGTTCTGAGAAATAAATATAGAAATGAATGAACATCATATATTTAAACCCAACTTCCACGTTGTGAACTATCCCAATTAGCCGGTAACTCTAAGCGAATAAAAAACGAATTCAATGGACGTGATTTGTTCTCGCTCGCTGGTTACTCTTGGAAACCACACATTGTTCACGATCAATGAGTTTAGAAATGTCTTTCATATCGTTCTAGGTTACCATATGGATTTAAAACTGTTCGTAGTTATTTAATATTGGCAGATTCGCACGTGATTTTTCACGAATGAATCTCGTGTTTGATGTAATTCACACATTTATAAATCTACTCACGTACTCCCAGGGGTCCGCGTACCACTGCTCTAGAGGGTACTTGGCCTACTCTTCCACGCTGGCCACTACATCTTGGTATACGTTGATGTAATTAACAGTATACAGTGGTGGTAAAACGCGGGCCTCGGACCTGAATAATTGAGTTAAATTCACGTTGATTATCGTCTGCGATTTAGAAGGAATCAGAATCTTTATTTAAACTGGAGGAATCCGATGAGCTTTGAAGCTTTTTGTTTCACAGATCTGCTGTGTATTGTGACTTAAAACTTTCGTGACTGCAGGAAATCATATTCTTGGTTCTTTCGGTAAAGTCACGTAGATAGAAAAGAAGAATCTAAATTAAAAGCAAAAAACCCACGACGTTTCGATCGCAACACAAGCGGTCTTCTCTCCACCTGTTTTCTATCTACGTGACTTTACCGAAAGAACCAAGACTATGTGTATTGTGAATCAGACTACACCTGCAAGTCAAACTGTGTGAGCTGCAACCTCAGTACTGAGCAATGAACAAACACCTCATTTGAGACACCTAAAAACATCGCCACCTCCTTTTCTCGAAGACATCGGCGTAACCATCAACCGAGTCAGAATATTCAACCGGCCGATGCGAACATCTCCTTCACGCATGGGAAATGAAAGACACGAGCCATAGGGCGACTGTGCTCATGCAACCCAAACTATGGACCGGAGCGCAAACCACTGCACTCCTTCAACAGAGCAGCAGGAGGAGGAGTAAAATCAACATTACGCAAAGTCTGTCCTGAAGCCCTCTCGTGGCCAGCAGACCTCGACATTGGAACACAGCTTGTAAATATACAGCCTTGTATATAATATATTATGTAATACTCTTTGGTTCTTTTAGTAAAGTCACGTAAGTAGAACAATAAAAGAAAACAAAAATAATGAAATCACGACGTTTCGATCGCAACACACGCGGTCGTCCTCAGGCGGAAAACATAATCCAGCAGTGGAACTGCTGCGACCGCTTGTGTTGCGGTCGAAACGTCGTGATTTTTTTTTATTGTATTTGGCTTTAATTTAAGTTGTCTTGTGGTTGTTGTTGTTGTTTGACTTGCATCCCACTGGGTTTTTGCACACAGCGTTGGTGTACGGTGCTTTTTCTGGAAGATTTTTTTTGCTGTTTTTTTCCTGGATTTTTCTGTTTGCGCATAGTCACTTTAAGATGTTTTCTTGTTCATGTTTTTGTTTTTTGTTTGTTGCGGTTGCACCCGATTCAAGAGCCGAATGGCTCACAGGGCTATACCAAATAAATAAAAAAACTGACGTGACTTTACCGAAAGAACCAAAGAGTATGGATCACTGCAGTCACGAAAGCTTCAAATCATATTATGTTTTAGCCCATAAACATGCCAACGTTGGGCCAACATTGACATGTGGTTAGGAACGTTGGACAAACAAGGGCTCGAACGTTCTATTGCTTTGCGGGTTCTAGAGCGACTGGGGACTGTGGTTTTGGCTTGTTGGTTATGGGCGGTTGTAGGGGATCTCACCCCAACCACGTAGGAGGCCTCACCACGATCAGGCACACTATTTGTACTTCACCAGGTAAGGCCCACTGAGCTATGTAGCTCTTTTTCAGAAGCGACTTGGCCACAAATGAGAGCTCAAAGAAGTGGTTTACATCACGTGGAAATGTAGAGCAGACATATACTCTAAACGCGTGTTTCTAACCGTGGAGGGAAACACCGGGACCCGGAGAAAAATCCACGCGACCATGGGGAGAGAGACGGAATCGAACCCACGACCTCCTGCATACCAGGCGACGGAGTTAACATCTTTCCACCGTGGCATCGGGAATCGAACAAAATCGTAGGATTCATAGGTGGCGTTCTTTGTTCCCAGCAAGCCACTCCGAACGACCGCTTGACCAACAAGCACCATCGCTCGCGAAACGCTTGCACGCTGACCTCATTCTGCAAAGAGGCATTCTGAGTGTTTAAAGCCGGCTCCTAAGCAACCTCAAAAAGTGGTGACGAGCACCCCCCCCCCTGCTGCCCCCCCCCCCTGCTGCCCCCCCCCCCACCTTCAAAGGAGCTTCCTCGGCCATTGAACAAATTCACTTCAAAGCCAGCCGCGTATTTCCATCGGGTGTCACGGTCAAATCGTGGCCACGTGACTTCACGAGGCTGATATAACGCAAGCGTGGCGAAGCGAGTGAATATTTTCAGCGAGGTGTTAGAACACAACTCCAGTGCACTGTATGCATCTTCCCACGGAGGAATTTTGCACCAACGACTGCTTACTTTCAAACGGCGGTGGAGATGAATTCAGTTTGTCGGAACTGAAGTAATTCACAGTTGCAAAAGAAAAGTTTATAATGAGTAAGGATACCCATTGGAGTGGTGCACCTCCTAAACTCTGACAGAGACAGCTTTCCTTTCAGCCTCGTCTCAAACGGTGTTAGACCAGAGGACGCCAAAAGGCGGTCTAACACCGTTTGGTCTAACACCGTTTGAGACGAGGCTCAAAAGAAAGCTGTCTCTGGTGTGGACCAATCAGTTTCAAAGACAATGCATATATTATCAGAGTATGTTGTTTGTTTGCATTCTGACCACAAGTATTGTGGTTAATGCAGACATGATTCCTTGTAAAGGGTGTCTTTTTGTTGCCAGAAAAAAGGAGAAAAAACCTATTCTCATATTTTGGTACAGGCAAAGGAGGTCCCATTATGTAAAATAAAACTAGTTCGGATTCGTTTTTCTGTCATTCCGTAAACAATCTCCCGATATTCTACCCAATCCGGCTTGCCTTTCACTCTCAATACGCGGGTGAATGTGCACGTTTGTCTATAATAAGTTACTTTGCCACTAAGTCTCATCTGGTGTTTATAAAAAAAAAAACGTAAACCCTCAAGCTTTAAGTGGCAGACAATTCTACATCATTGACCAAGAATAAGTAAAAGGTAAAGGCGTAGCCCAGCAATTTCGTGCTCACGTCACTGCTGTCAGAAGGGGTCTCCACTCGAGGGAGGGCCTTCCCCAGGCGATGTTAAGGGCTGACAATGATATTTGAACTCGTTGTTGGAAGTGACGCTGGACTGCACTGAATGGGGCTGCACCATGGTGTTCGTGGAAGCCCTCCGATCATGAAACCCAGCAGCATTTGTTTGATTGGCCATACGCTGCCGACGAGACTCAGAGAGGTGAAACTGGCCCAGGGTTTGTCCTCTTTAACGAACAGTTCTGGAAAGCATTCGTTCGGAACAGAAGTCCTGATTTACCTAAGTGTCACTTTACTTCTTGGTCGTGAAATATCTTTTTTCCACACCCTTTAACCTACACACATTTTCATAAGTGCGTGACTTTATAGTGTAATGAAATACTCGAGGGAACACCGTAGTGAATGGTGATGCAGTGCTGATTAGTGCACCGGTCTCTGACCCCACCCCCCCGGAGACCCGAGTTCGATTCCTGGCCACGATAAGCATCAGTGCTGAGTGATACCTAAACTGGTTCTGGAGCACCCTTCGAACCCCCATCACTCCCACACTTGACACATCACGGGGGGGGGGGAGGGCTTCGTCCAGGGCTCCACTTGATTCGTTTTATGACAGTGAATGCTATAAGTGAGTCCGGACACTTGTTATCGCGCACCCTTATGGGTTCTCGTCAATCAAGAATGCGCACTGATCACACGTAGCAAGGTCTTAGGAACAGCGCTGTCTTAAGTCTCTTGCAAAACTGTCTCAGACTAAAGTGCGGATCCCGAACCGAACATCTGCCAGCAACTGGTTCCAGGTTTTCGGGGCCGGAGACCCCGAAACTGCTCTGGCCGTATCGCCGCACCAAAGGTTTCGTGTGTGGGTCCAGCAGCAGCTCACCGTGGTCTGGTGATCGTAAAACGATGTCGACTGGGGTCCGTGGAGGCTGCTATTGCTCAACTGCTCGGCGACATAAGACGGAGCGGATCGGTGCAGACGCCTTCTAGACGCGTGGGCGTAGTTTCTAAACAATCCTGTGTTTTATCGGTAGCCAATGTAACCCGACTCGTATCGAGGTAGTGGTTGAACACAGACTGGAGCGGACGCAGATTCACGGCGCTGGCACAGCCGAAGATGCTGTTACAATAGTTTGCTCTATAATGGTATTATGTAATACTTCGGTGAATTTGGCTCTGTATGGGCATGCGTCAAACGTTACCCCACATATTTTCATCAGAATGCAATTAAAAGCCGTGATGTAGCGATTGCAGCTTCTCAAGTCGTGATGTAGCACTGCACATTTGCACAGTGAGGGGCACTTTATGTGACATGTGCACGTTTTCTCTTGGTACTCCAGTTTTCTTGCACACACCAAACGCTCATTAATGACAGGGTTCGATCCCGACCCTGACGCCTTTATATTTGGAGTATGCGTGTCTCTCTCCCCGTGGTAGCGTGGATTTTTCTCCGGGGTCCTCCGGTTTTTTTCCTCTACATTTAGAATCAACATTCGTTTAGAGTATTCTGCTGATATAAATTTTCACGTGACAAGCCACTTCGTTGAGCGATCATTTGTGGCCAGCTCGCTTCTGATAAAAAAAAAGCTATATAGCTCAATGGGCCTTACCTGGTCAAGTAAAACATAGTTAAATAGTTAATAGTTATATTAAACGCAATAGGCGTGAACAACTTTGAGCAGCTGGCATTATCCAAAGAGCAGCTGCCATTATCCTGGACTCAAAACTGCCTTTTAAGACCCACACTGATCACACGGCCAATAATATGAACCACCAAAATTAGATTCATATACAGAAACAAACGCTGTATTCCACCTCGACTTGGTCTGAATGTAGTTAAAGCCACCATCATGCCCATAGTCGGTTAATGTGACACCATCATCTCCTGCCTCACTTCCGAATCTACCTAAAAACGTCTCATTCCACGAAATCACTTCGCTCTCCATTCTGCCATTGACGCCCCCGATATAACTCATCATTGCGACCTGTACACCAACTCCATTGTGTCCCCCTCCTGGATATCCGGTGAGACCATCACTGGGCTTTCTTCATCCTAAAGGCCCTCCTATACAAATCTGCCAATTTCCTAAAAGTCCACTTAGTTGCTTCTAACTCCCTCCCATAACCTCAGAAGTGCCTCCTTACAACTGCTAAAACATTCCATTTGTTAAAACTTTGCTTGTTAAAAAGTCTGTCCGTGTCGCTTGAATACACTCGCAGCTCATCCACGGCGTGGTTTCCCACCCTTCATTGCCCCTCTTTATGTCCCTATTAAACCAAAACACGGACTTTACTAGCACCTGTACCTAACATTTTTTTCTGGAGCTTCGTTATATTTGCGCTAGTTTTTATTCTTCTCGATCCGCCTGCGTTTCGTTTACGACTGCGAAAATACCTAATTTGTTGCATTATTCCAGAAGGCGCCCTGTACTCATTCTCTCCAATATCGCTGCTGCCATGGTCACGCACCACGGACCCTCCTTTGTAAAATAAACCCGGAAAACTGGCTGAACGACACCATCCGTGGAAACAAATGCAATCAATGCAAAACACACACCAAATCAAACCGGGCATTTTTTAAGAGTCTATCCCAACCCTGTATATAATACCTGCTCTACGCGCATTCAACAACACAACGACCCGTCTTTTCTAAGACAAGTCACCGCTCGGCCCCGGCACGACGCAAGATCAGGAAGGAAACCCCATTTCCCGTTCCTCTTCCCGTCTCCACTCCGGCCTCGGTTCCTCCTTCAATCGACCATCCCCCCCCCCGTGCATCCAGACCACGTCACGCAAACTCTGCGGGTAACGCTCCCAAAAAAGAAAGCAGTCGGGCAGAAAAAAACAGCGGCGAAAAGAGGGCTCGGCATTCACAATGCCTGGCAAACCTCTCCACTGTTGCTGAGTTCCACCATCTGCTATAGAGGGTGCCACTTTGGCGAGATGTTATCTCCCGCGCCTGGTATACATGAGGTCGTAAATTCTATCCTGGACCCTGACGCCTGCTGGAATTTTGGACTTTGCATGTTCTCCCCGTGGTCGTGAAAGCCTTTGTGGTAAAGTCACGTAATTAATTTTTTTCTCCGGATACTTCGGATTTCCCCTAAACATTTAGAATCAACGTGCACTCAGAGTATTTGGTTGCTATACATTTTCACATGATGATAAGCCACTTCGTTGAGCTATCATTTGTGATAGCCAGGTTGCTTCTGAAAAATACCTATAAAGCTGAGTGGGCCTTACCTTGTACAATAACAAAAACATAGGCACACCATTAGGCTCGCTGTGGCAATACCCTACCACTCACTGCAATCGTTCAATAAGTGAGTTTAACACGTTGGCTTTCGCGACCAATGTTATCCATAATAATGTGTACTCAAATGGTAAATGTTGTGGGTTTACTCTCCAACACACCGGTGTGCTGAACTAGTAACGAATTGGCACGTTTTGTTTCCGTGACGAACCTTTACTAATTGGCTGTGTCGGGTGGTGGCGGGTTTAACGACACATTCATATTTACGTGATCTAACCCAAAAAACCTCTATTACGTGTTCAATAAGTGGTTACGGATCTGTTTCTCCGCTCTCCAAAATTGGATAAATTGGGTTTGCGAGCCCCTTACACAAAAGTGGGAATTCCTGCTTAAAGCACATAGCCTACCCACTCAAAGCTTAAGCAACGCCGACAGCTCCTGTTGGGTCAGCTCAACTATATTTCTCATAATGCCACATTCTGACAGACAAGGAAGCCCAGACGACCCACAGGAAATCCTCGCGAACGAGGCGATAACACTCGAAGCTCGGCACAGAGGGATTCAACCCACGGACCTAATTCAATCTACGTTGACTGGCCCCAAGCCATACTGCCATCTTCTGACCATCTCTCAATCTGACAATTGCACCGTTGAAGTCACGCCACTTTCACCGCGTCACCGCACCGCAGAGACCAGGGGTCGGCAATCTGCGGCTCCGGTGGTCCTATAAGGCTCTTTAAGGATCTGTTTCGAGACGTTATTTATTAAGAAGTTACCGCATCATATTCACCACAGCGCATTGTGGCTCTTAATTTTTTTTTACTGAATTATAAAGGGTGCTCCAGAACCAGTTTAGGTATCACTCAGCACTGATGCTTATCGTGGCCAGGAATCGAACTCAGGTCTCCGGGGGGGTCAGAGACCGGTGCACTAATCTTGTTATGTTGGTTGACGATATAAACTCTCTCGCCAGCAACTTCCTCAGTCGGCAGTCTCAAACCATGCCAGCAAACATTGCTGGAAGATAAGACGACAGAACAAGTCGCCCTCTGTCACCCAACGCCAGGGAACGCAGCTCATTCATTACCCGTGAAAGAGTCGTTCGGAGATTGAACAGCACACAAAGGTGTGCATTGCATGTTCAGCCTTATCTAGCCATCGGCTCAAAAGAACCGAATATGTAAGCGCTATTTTATCTTTTAGAGTTTAAACCACCGACACAAATAGTTGAGAAAATGTGGCCATCCCATGTAATGCACATCTTTCTATGTTGTTAAATCTATTTTCTATCTGCTTTCCGGCTTGCACTATTTTTGTTTCTGTTGTGACGGAGTTTCTCGTCATTTTCAGATTTCAATTGTTGAAGTGGTTCACCATCACATATTTGAACCATCCGATGTATGTTGAACTTATTGCGCACCCGAAGTGGCCAACTTCGCGCTATTTGGAGATGTTCAATTTGCTTGTATAGTTATTCATATAAAATAACGTGCTAAGCTGAATTAATACAATTACAGTATTCACTTATTATTCGTTAACTTGGTGTCCGCGATTTTGGCTATCCGCGAATCGCATCTGGAACTCTACACGACTGCTTTGACAGAGAGAGAAAGAATGTGATGAGATAAAGTGACGTGTTTATTGAAGGTTATTCAGATAAACACCGCTGATATTAGCTGCATTCGGGAATCTAACTCCGATCAGTGAGTTCTGAGCTAACCACACGTAGCACCAGGTACTAATTTGCGGCTGAGTCGACCTAGGGAAGGCCCAGGGCCAGCTCAGATATTAGCCACCTCTCAGCCAGGTTCGTAGCGCAGCGCACTAACACCTACGCTACCACTGCCCCACCAAGGCCAAACACACAACACCCCATTTACACAACACTGCTGCCACCTGCAGTGTTGTTGCTGATGATACAGCCTATGCGGTCTCCTGCTGCACAGTCACGGCACTCTCTCACGCATTCGAGCTGCAGGATTTGTCAACCACAAGGCCCCCTCGGCACTGCTTTGGAAGAACTTGTGAGGTGTGACGCTGCGGTGAACGTTTACCCGCCCATAATGGACATCTGTGCAAAAAAGAGCTTCATAGCTCATCGGATTCCTCCAGTCTCAATAAAGTTTCGGATTCGGATTCTACAACACGAAGAGAATTGGTCGACGGGAAGAGTCAAGAAGTCATACATATGACGCAAATCATGATTTAGTATTATGTTTAATATATTTTGCGTCGAACTGACAGGACTGGTATCTTAAAGAGAGGGCCCTTTCCAGTTCAACAGCATTGCCTCCAGCAACCCTGGGCTCGCTGACGAGGATATGTTGAATGTCGAAACCGGTCGAGAGTTTGTTTCCCAGCAGCATTTGCATGAACCAGTTTTCTGATTACAAACACCCAATTGATCTGACCAACCTGGACATCCATTGGTTGGGGTGCCGAGGTGACCAGATTTTAACTACCTCGCCTGATATACAGGAGGCCGTGTGTTTGATCCCGACTCTGACGCCTGCTGTATATTTAGAGTTTTCAAGTTCTCCCCGTGGCCGCAGAACATTTTCACCGGGTTCTCCCAGTTTTCCCTCGACATTGAGAATCAACATGCATTTAGAGTATTTTGCTGCAATACATTTCCACACGATGAGCCACTTCGTTGAGCTGCCATTTGTGGCCAGGTCGCTTCTGAAAATAAGCTACATAGCTCAGTGGACCTTTCCTGGTAAAAGAAAAAAGTTTAGTTGAGTAGATTAGGTAATGGCAATATAAATATCACGTTATTAATTGAAGCTTTACTGAAACTGAGGGTGACTTTTGAAGTGTCTTCAATTGGAATGTTGGGACAATTCCTTATGGAATGAGAGGACAACTGTAGAACCTGGATAATATGAAAATACATTAATGGCACTAAAACATGTGTGCACATACAGGACAATAATAACCGACATGTACTTTAATAAAACTCTTCACATTCGTCAAACTCAGTGGCCTTAAAATTAACAGGCAACGTTTGAGGCAATGGCTGTCTATAGCAACAATTTCAGGCAACGCCTCTTCTTCATAGCAAATGTTGCTATGTATTGCCCAAAACGCAACCATAATATTTATTTATCATTTTATGGCAACGTTATTGACGAATGTGTTGAGTTTTTGTCAGTTGTGCTTTTGTACCACGCTCTCCACAGCAAGCAGCAGCCAATCGTGTGTCGATGTACAACAACCGACTCACTTTCGTGTCTTCATAGGGTACCGCCAATCACATATACACAACCGATTTTAGGGCCGATCGTTGCTTCCAAACATTCAAAAACACTCGAGGAATTTCAAGAGCAGGACCCAGTGGAAATAAAGACGATCGGTTCTAAACGAGATCTTCCTCACGACGCCAAGAAATTGTGTGATGCATGTGACGTCATCACGCAGACGTGCGCGGTGACATCACCCGCACCTGCCAGCAAAACTTTTTTCAAAAAACGGAACGATACTGGTAAACGGTCTGACTTTAGAATAATTCTTCACAAGAAGCCAAGTACTTGATCAATTCAACAGAGAGTTAGCATGAGACTTAAAGCAACTTGGAACTTGAAGCTGATCCTTCCCTATGAATAAACCCAATACATCTTAATGCTGTAACTTTTGGGCCGCTCATTATAAGCAAGGTTTGTGCCAAATTTCAGTTTTCAGGCTCTTTCAGAACACCATTAGAATTTACATCGGTCAGTTACAATCCTCAGTATTAGATACATTCTTATGTTTTTTTCTATATTCCTGATCCAGGTTATGCCATGGAGTAATGTCAACATCCTCAATTTGATGCGATTGTAAATTCATGTATTAAAGAGCAGGGGCAATGATGAGAATTGCATTCATGCTGACCAAGTTGAAGCTATGATTCTACTTGTTCATAAAATGTAAACTATAATTTTATTTTATTTTATCAGGTAAGGTCCACTGAACTATGTAGCTCTTTTTCAAAAGCTACCAGGCCACAAATGATAAGCTCAACGAAGCGGCTTATGTGGAAATTTATAGCAGCCTTATACTCAAAACGCATGTCCCTGAATTTGGAGGGAAACCCCGGAGGACCCGGAGAAAAATCCACGCGACCATGGGGAGAGAGACACGCAAACTCCAAATATACAGCAGGCGTTAGGGTCGGGATCCAACACACGGCCTGCTACACATCAGGAAGGAAGTCAACATTTCGACACCGCGGCATCCCACTACCAAGCATGTGCCACACTTCCTGACCCGATCAGCCGCAAACCGCAAAATCTTTATCGGGGCAGAGATCCACATGCCACACACGCCACGTTCCCACACAGCCGGTTCGCTCGCCCTCGTCGGCTGTGGTAGTTTTGAATTCAGAAGTCCGTAGCGAGGGCCCTGGGAGTGCTCACGTGCCGCTCTGCTGCCAGGAGGGCAAGTGCGAGTGCCCGGAGCAGCTCCCACTTCCGTAGAGTCCCGTATAGTTGTAGGTGGCGTAACATTGAAAACGCTGCAAATTCGCTCCGTGGAGCCGCGCTTGGATTTCCCAGGAGGCCGCATGCAATTCTAGAGCTGCAGTTTGGGCAGCACCAGAGGACAAAAACGGAACAAAAAAAGTATCGATTGTTGAATGACTGTCACCTCGTATGTATGGGTCCTATGTTGTGGCTGTGATTGTGCCAATGGTGCCACAGACGTACCATGAATTGTGAACGTATTTATCAATTTACTTTCGGTAAAGCCACGTAGAAGGGAAATAATAAAATATATTTTTTTAAATAATAATAAAACAATAAAATGAACTTATTTTGAATTAAAATGTTTTATTTATATTATTTCCCTTCCACGTGACTTTACCGAAGAACCAAGAATATGAATCCCTGCAGTCACGAAAGCTTTAAATTGAAAGGGCAGTGTCGGGCTGAGCTGATGTGTCCGTGCAAAATCATCACGTTCTGTCTCAGTGGATTGTGGGGGTAATGGAGGGGCTTCGTCGCTGAAAGGAAATATTCTTCGGGACCTGCCCACGGCATTTGCTTTTGCACTAACCCCTGGAATGGTTTCGACTTCCCTGAGTCTCCTCGGCAGTTTGTATATATATATGCTGAACTTCTTTCGCACCGTACGTAGCGAACCGTGCTAAAAGGTGCGGGGTAAGGGCAACAAACGAACACGAAAAGCAGTTAAGTAAAACAGGACCCTGCGGGGTGGGCTGGTAGGATCGAATAACGAAAGAATATAAACAATGTATTATTATACTTGTTTAGCCAGGAAAGCGTCACTGAGTCTAAAGGTTTTTGTAGGGTCCTGCCAAGTGTTTGCAGTAGGGGGCGATGATGCTACACGGACGGACGGACGATATAATCTATTGTAGGCTGGTTCACTTCGTTCCTACCAGTATTAATTTTCAACCTAGATATAAAAGTGCATAGCTTCAATGGCTAAATCGTGACAATTCACCAATCCTCTGGTTTGTAAATCATTACATGGCTAGTATTAGTAATCTGGCGGGTTAAAGGCTGTGGCTATGCTAGAAATGTCAACTTTTTAGACAATTCACACTCGCATACCCTCGCAAGAACCAACACAATAGGGCCCATTTATTATCATAGTTTCACGTAACAGTTTATTAATTAACAGACAGCTTTACAATATACAAAGAATTTTTCAATGCAAGGGACTTTTTTTTTTTACAAATGTAAACGTTAGAAAAAAACGCAACCGTGGTTTTAAGATGTGTTACGTTGAAGTGTGCGCGGCGAGTGGGAAATTGCACGTGCCAAGCGTGACTGGAGGCGACTCGTGAAGGAATCTCCAGGCCAGTTGGGGGGGGCAGTCGCCCTCCAACGTCGTGTTGAATGGCGGCCGTTGTTTTTTATTTGGCCGTGAAGACAAAACGCACAACCTGTCTGGGTGTCATGGAACTTGTGTGGTCAAGGCACAGCTAAAACCTCATTCACAAAACCCTAAAAACACTCGCACACACGTGCACGCGGTTGTTATGAAACACACTGCGCGCGTTCCGCCGGTGTGCAAGTTCGCTATTTTACAATACGAGCGATGTAATTTATGCTGCGGGCAATTCAAAGGACGGAACTCGTGCAAGCAGTGCTACATATCTATAACCCCTGCATGAGAGGCCAATGAGAGTTCTCTAAACTTGAACCAAACATTCCACGCAGCACCCTCTGCATAGAAAGAGTCTTCGCGACTCGCAGAGGGCAGATGCTTGGTTGTGCATTTAAACCAAAAACTAAATTCTGCAGTACCAAAATATATGTAAGGCTCTATTTAGTTGCGATAGAAATTGGAGGGAACCCGCGTGTTCTGGGCCGAGTGTGCGTTCGCTACGAGGTGTCCGCACATTTTATGCCAACAGGGTGCAGAAACTGCATAGCTGCGAGACATTGCGAGTGCTTTGCCTCCGACATGCCGCCAGTTAAATGCGCCTTAATGCATGGCTAGCTGAACAAGACTACGGCGTGCCATACACATGGCAATCAAGACGCATGGATAGTTGGTCGTTACTATATTGTTGAGAATGGCCGTGTGTGATTTCCGGTTGTATTGTTCAAGTACAATGAGTTTGAGTATGGTACTCAGTTGATGGTGATGTAATAATTTTTTTGTATAATGCACTGGATATACTGAAGCCGATACTTGCAAAAGCAGCAGGACTTCCAAGCAGAGCTGTGAGTGCATATCCAATCCAGGTTTCACATTACCATCATCATTGTCATCCTCACTTGCTCATTAAAATGAGCACCGCTTAGTGAGTCTATACCACTGGATCCTGTGGAGTAAATGGTCCCTGCCATAGGAACATGGAGTTTCCACCACCTGCTACATAGCTTCAAAGTTGTCTTTACCACAAATCACAACATAAATTGTAGTCTTTTACGACTGTGACTAGATCGGGCTGCTATCACTTATGTACTTAAATATACTTAAAGTATTGCTTAATACGAGCATGTCCTAAACAGCTTCCACTGCAGCATGCATAGCAACCTGGCGTTGTCTCAAGGGAGACCGATTTTAACGTAACATATCACAGTGCAGGTTCCATTGCTGTGGCAGCGGCAGCATCTCATAACCCCCGGAATAACCGACCGGATCACTGATGTCCGATGTTTAGCATACATTCCTACAAGCTACAGCAAAGTGTTCCACTCGCAATTGGAAGGTTGCAAGTTCAAATCCCAGTTCGTAGTCGACTGAACCCCTCATCATCATCATCATAGTAGTGTGACATTTTCCCGACTATCGCCAACGAAGAGGAGCGCTACCCCGGGCTCGCTGGAGCGACAGTCACACCGGATTTTTTTAATTGCATAAATAATGCAACGAGTCTGATGCGTGTTATCTAGGGACGGCGAAAGGCATACCGCCCATTTCGTATTAGCCATCGAACCTTTTGGCTAGCCATCGAACAAAGACGATCACCATATCGCAAGCTCTTTGATGCGCTCCTGCAGCCGTCTGGAACGCTCTTCATTCCGATATTAGGAATCCACTAGAGCTGTGCACTTTTAAATCATAGAGATTTAAAACTAATTTCTTGAGAGCTGATTTTTCTATTCAGTTTGTTGTCCTTCCCCCGTACCTCCGATGAGCACGGTTGGCTACGTACGATGCGAAAGAAGTTCAACATATGTACATACAGAGTTCAAGGGCTCTGCTGTTTGGCCAGCTCTCAACCATAGCGGCTCTTGACGGGGATGAGCACAAGCTCCACCCCCCCCCACCCCCCCGTGTCACTGGCTGATCGCCGAGCGGTCCAGCCGCCGAGCGGTCCAGCTGGCTGATCGCCAATTCAAGGGTAAAGGCGCAGGCAAAATTCTAATTGAAAGAGGGACCCCCCGTTTGAAGACCCCTTGAAGGCAGAGGGGCCCGATGTGTGTAGAGGTCCGTGGAGGTTGAAAAGGGTCGAGAAGGGGGTCCCAAAAAGCACAACAGATGGTTTAGGGAAAACTCAGTAGAGCTTTTTTAATCTTGTTCGCTACATGCACACGTCACTGTGTTGCCAGAATAAATAAAGCTCTTCCACCAGGATAGGTCCTGGACTCCCTTTCAAAAAGTATCGATGTGCACTTATTAAAAAAAGCGTGCATGTGCCTGTGTGCACGTGTTCGTGCGTGTTTCGACGGAGCACGTGGACTGCACGCGGACACGGAGCGCGCCGCGTCTTCTGCTACCAAATGTGTGATTCACACTGTGTCATCTTAACCACTCCAACCCCTCCTCCAAGGCGGCGGTAGTTCATGCCTCCATACAACCTGAAACGCAACACCAGCATCACCACCGTGAGCATCAATGCTGTTGTGAACCTCGCCAGGATTAGCACCACCGTCATCACAACACCCGCGATAATCAACACCCATACGAGCAACGCTACCTTTAGAAACATCATCAATGCCTTCAGGATCACACTTATTCACGTACAGCCCTTTTGTAAAATCCACTGCTGGATGAAAGCCTCTGCACAAGGGCCATTTTACCAGACTTCACCGAGTTGGTCAGTGTGGGTTGACGGCAGGTAGGAGAGACATGGAGCATATAATACAGTACAACAATAGATTGTGCTGCACTGCCCTCTGCTGCCCACTGCAGATGAGTGATCACCTACTATGCAGAGTGGTCACCCATTCAAGCACTATCCAGTCTCATACTTGCTCAGCTTCCAAGATCGGATTAAATCGGGCACTTTCCATGTGATTTGGCCAAAGGCAACGTCAAAATAGCCATCGAGCAAAGACGACGGTCACCACGTCGCGCGCTTTCAGATGCGCTTCTGCTGCCGTCTGGAACGCTCTTCCTTCCGATATTAGGAAGCCACTGGAGCTATGAACGTTTAAATCCGGATTGAAAACTCATTTCTTTAGAACTGTTTTTTATGTTCTGCTTGTTGTGCTTCCGCCGCACCTCCAATTAGCACGGTTGGCTACGTACGGTGCGAAAGAAGCTCAACGTACATATGTACAATCATACAAGAGAATCAGAACAGATCTCATTAGCACCACCATACTCATCACCACAGCCAGCGTTACAGAAACAACACCACCAGGATCACCACCACCACCCGAACAACCAACTACCCATGCAGGCCCCCTGTGCCAAGCCTACCTCCACGTGTTGGCCTCTGCGTCGTACACCTCGATGGTTTTGAGGTAGGTGGTTCCATCAAACCCTCCGACGGCCATGAGCTGTCCATTCACCACGGCTAGGCCCACCTGCACCCAACGTCATCATCATTATCATCATCACCACAATCTTATTTGAGCACAGCAATATTGTTGCACACACCTGCAGCATTAGCTGCTTTGACACTGAATGTTCGATATATAGCAGCTCGGAGTGAAAACACTCCCAAGTTGTGTTTGCGACAATAATAAATGTATAAGGAAATAGGTGTTATGCGCTGCTCAATTCAAAATTGGCAGCTTGCCTGGAAGTTAACTGTGCTCTACAGCATACTGTGTGCAGAGCTGTAGTTTTTAAGATTGTAAGAAAACAGAGGTTCATGTTTCTAGGGCTGTGGCCACTGGTTAATACTACAAGTGCATTAAACAAAAAAACATTTATTGGAATCTGCTACAAGAATGGCTCGAACACCAAAAGCACTTTATTATTAATCATTATTCTGTTGTATAGTACTCGCTGGTTTAAAATCAGTGGAACGAGCAATTGGACGGAAAGGCAAATGTATGGATAGCGAGACAGAGGGAGGGACACATGGACAGAGGGATGGATGAATATATGGACAAGAGACAAAGATTCCCCGATAGCCTAAATAGACTTCTGGGGCAAGTGCTGTTAGCAAGCAGCTATAAAGGCCAACACAGCACACGAAGGGGGTGGGTGGCCAGCACCATGCCCGGCCGCCTTTGTCTCCCTAGTGGTGATGTTTACACACCGCACCAGGTACTCGTGGAGGGGCAGACAAGCAAAAGGACGGAGGGACACGACGTTCGTTCGGCGGCACAGATGTATGGAACGTACTCCGCTCCGACGCGAGCTCATGGCGACGACCGGGCTCCACGTGTTTCCGCGGGGGCTGTAGCGCTCCGCCGAGCTCAGCTCGGTGGTGTCGTCGCGTCCACCCACCGCGTACAGGCAGTCCTGGTAAACAGCGCAGCCCAGGTGCTTGCGCCGAGTGCCCATTGGCGGCACCGGCGCCCACCGGTTATCGGCGGGGCTGTATCGCTCCACTGTTTGCACACACGCACACACGGCCATGCGTAATGTACCTTCACAGGCTCTTGAATGGGGCGACACCAAAGGAAACAACAACATAAACACTCAACATTGGCTGTGTGAGCCAGATGGGCATGAGAGAGAGACCAGTGTTGAGAGGCGATGTCCCGTCTGAGCCCCCGACTGCATACAGGTGTCCCCCGAGGACAGCCACCGCCACCCCGAGTCTCCGCGTGCTCATAGATGCTACCCGGCTCCACTTGTTCTCCTTGGGGTCATATCTAATGATGAGTGCACATACAGAGATTCACACATGCACACGGGGAGATCAGATCAACGCACACAAACATCTGCCCCATATAGTCTCATCAGACTGTTGGGGCAAGTGCCGTTAGCGAGAAGCACCTATGAAAGTCGGCATGGCACACGAGGGAGTGGGTGGCCGGCACCACACTCGGCCGCCTTTGTCTCCCGAGTGGTGATATTTACACATCTCTTCAGCTACTCATTTGAGTCTCTGTCGACCTCGGGAATAGAACTCAGGTCGCCGGGATCTTAACGCAGCGGGCACGCGAACCGCTCCACAAACACACACATGCACGAGTACGCACCTCTCGACAATGTTTAGACAGCTCACTCCGTCCTGTCCGCCGACGGCGTACAGGAATCCGGCGAGCACAGCCACGCCGACGCTGGTGCGGCACGTGCTGGTGGGCGCCACGTCGCTGCTCCACTGGTTCGTTTTGGGGTCGTACCTGCGCGAGAGCAGCTCCACCGATTAGACGACCACACCGTCACGTTTCACTGGGTAAAGTCGATCGGCAGGTCGCGTGCGGGACGGAAAACAGCGTGGGTGTTCGCCCCACCGATTCCAAGACGTCTCACCAGCAGGGGAAGACTACCAACCCCCTAATTAGCCTATAGAGAGGGGGGCTCTTCTAGCGCGCCCTCTTGGTGAGGCCCTTGTACCAGCGGTAACATTCGCAAGCGACTGCAGGGCTGAACTTTTATCTTTTTTACTGACTAAATAAAAAAATATCATCCTGACCATACATATGGGGCCTCGTATTGAAGCTAGTTACATATAGTTATCAGGACAAAATGCTTATTTATTAAATAAGTTAACGGTTTGACACACATGAAACTAAATGCATGGACAGGCAGCACTTGCTTAGCGCTCAAGATGCGTTCCTGGAGAAGTGAGTGCAAACGGACTCGGCGCTAATAGGGGTCATTATACCATTGTATATACTTATTTCATACAAGCAATATACGAGGGCCTTGGTAATAGCGCTAATAATAATAAAACAGGTGGTAAACATTATTTCCTAAATAAAAATAATACTTCATTAAGCCATCAGTATTATAAGAACATCAGTATAAAAATATCACCGAGACTTAGTTTTTACCATCTTCAGAATATCTCCCGTATCCAATCCCTTATTTCTGCTTCAGATGCAAAAAATCTGCTCCGTGCCTTCATCTCATCTCGTATAGACGACAGAATGTCTTACTCGCTGGCGTGGCTAAGAAGGTGCTGATCAATTTGCAACATGTTTAGAATGCGGCTGCTGGGGTGTTAACCAGAACACCTTCTTCTTCTTCCCTGCACTGGCTTCCAGTTTCACATAGAATACAGTTTAAAATCCTTTTGTTAAATTACAAAGCAATCAAACATCTTGCCCCAGCCGACAACATTAACACGCTGGGGATGCAGACCTTCTCTACATCCCCAGGTCGAGTCTACGGGTGACCGAGATTTTTCTCGTGTAGCCCCTCCAGGCTATGGAACGCTCTTCTAAGATATATCATGATCTCAGAGTCTGTGGACATTTTAAAAATGCGTCTTAAAACCTATTTATATATGCCTCCGCTTATTACACTTTTAGTTCATTTAGTAAATGGATTTTAAAAATTTCTTCGTAAAATGTTTATCCAGAATATATTCTGCTGCTGTGTCCTGTACAGCACTAAGAGATCCTTGATGAAAAGCACTATATAAATGGCATTAGTATTATTTTGCACTATACTTACAAATGCATTCTACTGTACTCCTAGAAGGCAGCGATGGGAGACACGGATGGAGCTCCTGTGCTACCAATCTGGGTTCTTAGTGATGCCCCCTCAGTCTAAATTTCTGTAAAGTTCCTCTTCGGTGGCACCTGAGACTCTGTCCTGGTCTCATGGACTGGCTAAACACACTTTAATAGCATTCGATCACAAATCGTGATAATCGAAGCGCGGGCAGTGGGGTCTGGTTGGCTCGGCGCGTGCGTCGCTCTCATTGGCTGAGCAAATAAAGGGAGTGGGGGTACGTTTCCTCGGCCGGCGCTGCCGCGTGTTCTCACTTCTAAGCAGCGCTATTTAGATATATTGATAGAAAATGTTTTCGTAAAATGTTCTCCAGGACTAAGAGCACTATAACGAATCAACGTTCGAAGTTATACTCTTAGGTTATTTCGGTAAAGTCACGTAGGTAGAAAAATAATAATAATAATAAAATAAAATAATAATGAATGAAAAATAACTAAATTAAATCACGACGTTTCGGAGGCAAGTCCTGATACAGCAAATTTAGCTGTGACGGTCCCACCTGAAGATGGAGACTTGTGTTGCCTCCGAAACGTCGTGATTTAATTTAGTTTTTTTTACTTACCTACGTCACTTTACCGAAAAACCTAAGAGTATGAATCCTTGCAGTCACAAAAGCTTCAAATATAGTTCTACGTCATCACGCCAAGTGAGGTCTGCCTGTAATGGTTGACGTTTCGGAAAATGGCCCTTCTTCATAGCACGTGCGTTGAAGGAAATGTATACAATGGCGAAAACTAAACTATAGACTTTTTTTTTTACTAAATAAGACCAACTGAGCTATGTAGCTCTTTTTCAGAAGTGACCTGGGCACAAGTGATAGCCCAACCAAGTGGCTTATTGCGTGGAAATTTATTGCAGCCAAATACTCTAAACACACGTTGCTAAATGTGGAGGGGAAAAACTGGAGGACCCGGAGAAATATCCACGTGGCCAAAGAGAGAATATGCAAACTCCAAATATACAGGTGTCAGGGTGAGGATCGAACCTATGAGCTCCTGTATACCAGGTAAGGTAGTTAACATCTTGCTACCGTGGCGCCATAATTGCTATGAAGAAGGCACATCGCCAGAAACGTTGCCTATTATACATATATACGTTTAAGGCCAGAGTGTTATTGACGAAAGTGTTAGTTTCCTTGCTGTGCTTGTGCACCACTGCCAATGCTGACGCTCCACCAAATAATTTATGAAAACGTTAGTTTGTCCGAGTACATCCGAGCCCGTGGCATTATGAGCATTTATCTCGTACTAAAAAAACAGTGGACAAATTATGTGTATGTGAATGAAGAGTCCTAATTAGTTGATATACTTATGGCCAAGTGAAAAGCCACTGAACGATTTATACTAACAATTATCTGCATCTTTGAAGTGTCTGAAATGTACGTCCGGAATCGTCAAAATTGTGGAAATGCCCGTGCACATGTGCATGCATGGATTAGTATGCACAAGTGCAAGCTCAGGTGAGAAGAGGAGCAGGTGGAGGTGTGTGGAATAGATTTATGATGCATGCTCGTGGCCAAGTCTGTGTTTTATGTGCATCGCACATGGAGACCAATGGCAAAACTTGAGAAAACATCACAATCAAAAGCAGCAGTTCATTATTTCAGGTCTGTACACGAGTGCTGTGGGTCAGCCTTCAAATACACAGCAGCACACAATCACTCATAAGCAAAGCAGCACTCACACAGCAGTACACTATCAATCATACATCATCCACTCATTCACAGCAGCACTCAGCAGCACTCAGCTACTCACAAACTCATAAAGCAACCTTTACTCAGCGTGGCTGCGTTCGCAGGATAAGATCGCCTGCCGGCGTCTCATGGATACCTCCACGCCCTGAGGGGTCCGCGCCTTACAATCATACATCACTCACCATAGCACTCACACGTACATCCCTCAAGCACTCACTCATCCACCAAAGATCCCCAGAATGGCCTGAACAGACTGTTGGGGCAAGCGCTCCTAGCGAGTACCTATGAAGGTCGGCACTGCACACAAGGGGGTGGGTGGCCAGCACCACGCCTGGCCGCCTTTGTCTGTCTACCGAGTAGCGATGTTTACACACCACACCACATACTCATTTGAGACTGAGAATACCTAGGGGACGCCCAAAACCGGTTCAGATAATCATCACTGGTGTTGGCCGTGATTGGGAAACGAACTCGGGTCACCGGGTTCGTAGCGCGGCCCGCTAACCGCCACCGCTCCCCACAGAGGCACTCGCGCATACGTCCCTCAATCGCCCCGCCGACTCACTCGCACGCACCGTTCCACACTGTTGAGGTAGGACGATCCATCGTGGCCGCCCACGGCATAGAGGAGGTCATCGAGCACGGCCACCCCCACGCCGCAGCGCCGCTTACTCATGGAGGCCACCATGCGCCACTCGTTGGTCTGCGGGTCGTAGCGCTCCACACTGGAGATGGCGTCGCCGCTGCACCAGCCACCCACTGCACGGTGATGGACAGGGAGAAAAGATCCCCTTGTAGCCTTAACAGACTGTTGAGGTAATTTCTGTTAGCAAACACCTATTAAACTAAACAAACTATTTAAATTTTACCTGTTAAGGCCCACGAAGCTGTATAGGTCTTTTTCAGAAGCGACCTGGCCACAAATGATAGCTCAAAGTGGCTAATCATGTGGAAATTTACAGCAGCCAAACATTCCAAAAACATGTTTCTAAATGTGCAGGGGAGAAACTGGAGGACCTGGAGAAAAATCAACGCCACCACAGGGGGGAGAGACACATGCAAACTCTGAATATACAGCAGGTATCATGGTCGGGATCGAACCCACGACCTCCCGCACCTGCGCACATTCCATAACAGCTCACCTGCGAAGAGCACCTCCCCGCAGCGGATGGGCTTGCGGGGTTTCGTGCGGGGGCCCTGCATGAGTGGTCTTTCTTGGGGCAGAAGCAAATAGTTCTTGGCTTCATCCACGAGGTCTCTTGAGCGGCGAACAGAGAAAAACAACAAAACATTAATGCACGCAGCGCACGGCACAAATAAACGAGGGATGGTGGAGGGGGAGAAGCATAATACAAGAATCCCCCGCGATACATAAGGGATGCGTTCCTGGGAAATGTTACTTAACTCAAAAGTACTTAAAGCGAGCTCTAAGTTCCCATAAACATAATGTTAAAATCAGGGGTTGCGTTGCTAGCCGACATTTCTGGAAAATGCGGGACTAAATGTCATGAAGTGTAGGTTTGCAGCGCCCCCTGCATGAAAACGACGGAAAGTGCAGTGTTCACCACAGATAAAGTTGTACGTTTATATGAGTATTAATGAGAAACGGAAATGCAAAAAATGCACAATGCGGAAACTTTTTGTGGGAGAGTCCTGTACCTTTGTTATGATTCGTGTGGGTCACCACAATCTTCTAATGTCAAACTGAGCCATAATTAACACTGTAAAAGTCCCATAATGCTAGTCAAGGCTCAGTCCAGGCTTGGCTCTGGTTCAAGTAGGCCATGGCTCAAATCCACGTGCTTAATTCGAGCCGGCCTTTGAGCACGATCCCAGCCATGCTCAAGATTTCCTCCTGCGCCAAGCCATGGATGATGAGCCGCTAATGCGTCTCTGGAAGCAACTCAGCAGCACACGCCTGAACTGAGCCATGTTAAGCCAGGGCTGAGCTGAGACTAAGAATATGACCCGAAGAAGTCTACAGCCATGCCTCAAACTGGTCTATCCAAGCCGGGGGAATGGATAGCCCAGAATAATGATAGAAGTGGGTGGAATGTGTAGTTTATTTTTGTTGAAATTATAAGTTATTTTTTTTCATTTCATCGTTCAAGCTCGCTTGCCTTCTTTGGGAAGTATTCCCTTCTTGGTCAAAAAACGTAGATCCTTCTTGTCAGTAGCAGGAAAACAAACCTGCGATTGTATTTAATTACGGTATCATTGTGAGTGTACATGTTCGCAGGAGTGTCAAATTTATGCATCTGCATTCCTGACTCTCCTAGTTATTTTGAGTAGTACCATTGTGTAGGTGTAATTAAATGATATTCAAGTATTACATCAAATTCCAGGGTCCACTCAGCCTATCTTTCCTCCACCATGGATACAGCACGTACCATTTTGTGGTATGCCCACAGTGGTGATCCCATGTAGAGACTGGCATGCACAATAGACCGACCCAAACTGGACGTCTGTTAAGAAGAGCGTTAAAGCTCATCGGATTCCTCCAGTCTAATTAAAGATTCTGATTCCGAATGTGATATCCCGACTACTGGCTCTGCCTTCAAACGAGGTGAGCTCAAGCCCCATTGCTCACTTGAGCACGAAGAAGTCACGGCAGTGACCGCGGAAACAATACATCACCTTCCTGCCAAGGTGATGGTTTTTATGTTCACAGAAAATGTATTCCAACATTTGTGATTTTCTGAGAATCCTGTTCAGCCGACGACGCGGAAATTGGCATGGCAGCCTCCCGTGGGTTTCGCGGAACACACGCACCACTCGTGACAGCGTGGCCGGCTACCTGCATGCCTCGTCACTCTTCACCAGAAGGTCCGTCCCCACTGTGCCCACCAGGAACTTGGGTGTGAGCAGGGGCAGACGGACGTGTTGCAGCACCTATACAAAGACAAAGATCCCCCGTATAGACTTTAACAGACTGTTAGAGCAAGCGCTATCATGGGACCTTGCTTACCAGTATCAATGAATTAAAAATAAGAATGTTTTACCCTTTCTGGCAATAAAACAGGTGTTAAGATGTTCAAACACGAAATAGATACATTTTGCATTAACTACACATATCTGTGGTTAATGCAGACTTGATTCCTTGCAATAGGTTTCTATTTGGTGTTTGAACATTTTAACACCTCCTGTGTTATTGCCAGAAAAGGTCAAACCTATTCTTATTTTTCATTGACCAAGTGCTGTTCGCGAGCACCTATGAAGGCCGGCACGGCATACGAGGGGGTGGGTGGCCAACACGACACCCGGCACCTTTGCCTTCCCAGTGGTGATGTTTACAAACCGCACCAGGTACTCGTTTGAGGCCGAGTCGACCTAGGGGAGGCCTAGCGTGATAACCGTTACACTAACGCACACACACACGGAGAAGAAGGTCCCTCGCTTAACCTTATACGGCAATAACAAAAGTACGGCATCTTGAGATGCAGCTGCATTTAGATGCTATACAGATATACATTGTATGGTTTAATTAGATTGTATCATTGCCTGCTAGAGAGATTCACTGACAGGACTTTGTCCAGATTGATACACCCATACACAAACAAGACAAAAGCCTTCCTATAGACAAACCGGCTGCTTAGGCACATGTGCGGAGCTTTTTTGTTTGGCATCACACATACCCCTTTGCTACCCAAGTAGTGATAACACAAACACTGGATACTCATTTTAGGTCGAGTTAACCTATAGGAGAGGGGCTATCATCAAGTACCATGCGCCCCGTGTGTGTGGCAAGGAAATGGAGCGGGGATGCTGCGATTGCGTCAGTGCGTTTTCAGAATACTAGTTCACTGCTATCCATACTGTAATACATTTTCAACAAGACGAATAGTCACACACTGTTGGCACTATACTCGTTGGTTCTTTCGGTAAAGTTACGTAGGTGAAAAAATAAAATAAAAATTAAGAATTAAAATAAAAAATAGAAATAACTAAATTAAATCGCCACGTTTCGGAAGCAACACAAGCTTCCGTCATCAGGTGGGACAACCACAGTAAGAAACAAAAATTACTGTAGTGGGCAAAGACAGCTGCTTGTGACAAGCGATTATATAAGGTAAAGAGGGGGGGGGGGAGGAGCCAGGGAGGAGATATGCAGGGGGTGGGGATTGTGGAGTAGGGGGGGAGAGAGTGACTTCTGTTGAGACACGGCTGGTGAGACACAATGCTGGCGCTGGGAGCGGTGGGGGGGGGCTACAGAAACTGGGAATGTGGGTATAGAAGCAAGCTATAAAAGCCATTAAGATTTTACCTGGTTAATAACACTATTAAAGCACACACGAGATTTGGGTGGTGCTCATCAATGTGGGTGGCCCTAAGCCAGTGGTGGACGTTGTGCATTCATACGCGAGGGGGGGCAGTTTTGTCGTGCAGCCACTGTATCCTATTACGATCAGCAAGCGGAGCGATATAGTTACCGCTACTATGTGTGCTTTATGTGCTTTTATGTTGTCAAGCATGAGCTCGCCGCTCTACTAAGTGGGGATGTACTGAATACTTGATTGAAAACAGGTTCTTACGCTCACAATAAAACCATAAAATTTTGTTTCAGGAAGTGATTATTTTATTTATTGACTGAGGGACGACCAAGCTACGTAGAACAGATTGTTATCGGGTGATAATGTGCTACGATACCAGCAGATGGCAGTGCAGCAAGATCAACTGTTGTGCTAAACTGGTCAAACATCTAATAATAAGGTTTTCCCCCTTTTTTCTGGCAACAAAACTCAACAATTGAGGCGAGGTTCAAATAAAAGCCGTCTCTGGTGTGGACCAATCAGTTTCAAGGACAATGCATAAATTATCAGAGTGTGTTTTTTGTTTGCATTCTGACCACAAGTATTGTGGTTAATGCAGACATGATTCCTCGTAAAACAAGGTTTCAGTTTTGTTGCCAGAAAAAAGGGGAAAAACCCTATTATTATATTTTGGCAATGGCAAAGGAGGTCTAATGATGGTCAAACATCTCGTCTCCACCTGAACTAACCCGTACTGATGAGCGTGGCAAAATCTGGTCGTGTAACCTCCACGAAATACACAGCATGGGGAGGCTCTCAACCGCAGTGGCTTTACATTAGGGGCGTCCACGTACCTAGCGGAGGGCTAGGAAGGACACAACCGCCGATCAGCGGTTACACAAGCGCGCACACAGGCAGGCACCTGGGGTAGCTGTGGTCGGCGCTCCTGGATGTTGTATTTGACCCAGGCGATGACGGCGCTGTACACCTGCTCCTCACTGCGCACGTTTAGCTCATCGCTGGATATGATGTCAATTAGCTGGTTGGCAGGAAGCAGCATGAACTCTTCACTCTCCATTACCTGCGAAAGGAACAGATGCCCCGCTTCACGTCAGCCTGGATTACTGGGCAGTGTTATTAGGGAGCACCTATTGATAGCTGGGTGGTGGTGGTACACGCCTGTAATCCAGCGCCGTGGAGTCGAGGGGTGGTGGATCACACAAATGTCACAACAACTTAATTACCGTGGCTTTACCGCCAGGATAAAGCGGTAAAGCAAAAATGTGGACTCGATCCGTTGCCTCTGTATGGGATAGTATTGTCGCCTCGCACGTGTGGGCTTTCTCCAGGTGCTCCGGTTTCCTCTCACATATATCAGCACATTAATTGGCTAAAAACACCTTCATATATAGAGGACCACAGACATTTGACACGCCAGCTCACCACCTGGCTGCTGCCTTCCTGATTGTCTATAGTTCCTCCTCACACCTCAGAGTCATGCTCTCTCTTGTCTTCGAGAGTGAGCGGATACTGTGCCGCAAATTGCGAGTTGAAATTGTTTATTGCACAGAAAACTGAAATTGTTGGTGGATTCTTTACCCTTTGTGGAGATTAGTATCGTGCCTTGATAGCCACACACATGCTACTTGCAACACACATAATTGCATTACAAGTACCCTCAACTGCCCACATGAGCATAACTACATACATACAAATTAACACCAACACAATTAGTTACCAACACAATGAAAGTGAACGGCAATCTCTTTTGCACGTCACAATGAAAGTGGCAGAAATATATTTTTAAAAGGAATACACAGCCAAATAAAACAGAGCCTCTTATAGACACACTCCTATGATAATAGGTTTTTCCTCTTTTTCTCGCAACAAAACAGGTGTTAAGATTTCGATTTAAAGCTTTCGTGACTGCAGGGATTCATATTATTGGTTCTTTTGGTAAAGTCACATAGAAGGGAAATAATAAAATTATAAAAATAAAACAATCAAATTCTCCCGACGTTTCGATTGCAACACAAGCAATCATCATGTACGTGACTTTACCGAAAAAACCAATAATAGGTGTTAAGATGTTAAAACATCAAACTGAAACCTTTTACAAGGAATCATGTCTGCATTAACCACAATGCTTGTGGTCAGAATGCAAACAAAAAAAACAAACTCTGATAATATATGCATTGTCCTCTGGTCAAAAAGGCGTCCTCTGGTCTAACACCGTTTGAGACGAGGCTCAAAAGAAAGCTGTCTCTGGTGTGAACCAATACGTTTCAAAGACAATGCATATATTATCAGAGTATTTTTTGGTTTGCATTCTGACCAAAAGCATTGTGGTTAATGCAGACATGATTCCTTGTAAAAGGTTTCAGTTTGGTGTTTTAACATCTTAACCTGTTTTGTTGCTAGAAAAAAAGGTGGAAAAATTTAGTTGTTTCATTTTAATTTATTTTATTTTTTACCTACGTGACTTTACCGAAAAAAACAAAAAGTATGGATCCTTGCAGTCATGAAAACTTCAAATCTAGAACGTTATATTTAGTTCTGCTGTGTGTAGTGGGTGCAGATCATAAGCCACAAAAGTAGCTCTGTGATATCCCGCCTCTGCGGGCTGTCCTCGAACATGGGAGCTTGCAGCACTGCTCTGCGAGAGAAACCAACGAATACTTAGGCTCGTGACACGACACCCTAAAGTACAATTGGCCCAAACGTGCGCTGTGAGAGTGAATCTGCATTGACTTGGTGGCTGTGTGGCCTGGCTGTGTGGTCTGGCTTGTGTGTCTGCAGAGGGCCACCTCCTGGAAGTTGTGCTGCGTGAACTTGTCGGCGGTGCGCAGCAGGTCTCGGCACGCGTGCGTATCGGCGAAGGCCCGGATTCCCAGGCAGTTGGAGGGGTCCAGCTGCCGCTTCAGGAACTCGCAGCAGGTGTCCTGTATCTCGGCCAGCTGCAGCAGGCACGCGGCCGGCAGCAGGGCCTGCACGTTGCACTCCTCCACCGTGATCTGTGGATCGCAGCAGCGCAGACTGCATTAGAAGCAAGCGGTGTTCTGCTCAAATGCAAGAACGGTGAGATTCTCATCTCGTTTTACGGACCTTAGTTTGTTGTAGAAATTCTGCTGTCCTGTGGTTCAGGGGTGAGCCAAACAACTGCCGACTTTACACAAAGCGGTACTCATTTTATAGGTCCCAGCGGCAAGGTAATCCGAGTAGAATTCCAACAGGGATAAGAACTCACAAACTTCTTATTGGGAGTCACGCTCTCTAAGCACAGTGTGGCTTCGCCAAGTCAAAGTAAACCCCAAACAAATGTCATTTTCAGCTGTGATGGCATGCAGCTATAATGAATATATACATATATGATTAGCACGGTTGGC
This sequence comes from Lampetra fluviatilis, assembly GCF_964198595.1. Taxonomy (NCBI): domain Eukaryota; kingdom Metazoa; phylum Chordata; class Hyperoartia; order Petromyzontiformes; family Petromyzontidae; genus Lampetra; species Lampetra fluviatilis. Next base: position 14,981,566 of record NC_136280.1, read on the forward strand.
TACGTATGGTGTGAAAGAAATTCAACATAATAAAATATTTCGTCATGTACTGTAAATCTAAATTTCCAGGGTCTCCCTTGCAAGAGATGCAGTGTCTGAACTCATTATTGTCAAGCGTATATAACATTTAAAATGGACTAGAGATTACATAACCTCACTGCATATCATGTAAAATGTATCATGCACTGCCGAACATGTGCTAAACCAATTAAACCCATTATCTATGGGTCTTTCGGTAAAGCCACGTAGATAGAAAAATTAAAAAAATATCACGACGTTTCGATCGCAACACAAGCAATCGTCTTCAGGTGAGAGAGCTCTGATACAGCTCTGATACAGCTCTCTCTCCCCTGAATACGATTGCTTGTGTTGCGATCGAAACGTCGTGATTTTATTATTCTTTTTCTATCTACGTGGCTTTACCAAAAGACCCATAGAATATGTATTCCTGCAGTCACGAAAGCTTTAAGTCAATTAAACCCAACGTAAAAAACACCTTTTACGGTATATTTATTAAACTACATATACTCGTGCGTGTAGTGGGTGTTACTAATAAACCACTAAATACAATGTACTTACTGTATACTATGTGTCGTGTACCATATAATACAGGAATCCCCCGCTATACATTGCTACATTATGCATTGTTTTGCTAATTCGTTGTCGAATAATTTGGGAATACAATTCCTTATGAGTGTAATCTTCCCCAAAATGCGGGAAAAAATGGCTACATTTGAAAAATTGGGATGCACGTTGTGAAAACTAACAATTTTGCGGTGTTATACCACACGATACACGCATAGCGCGTACCACCGAAAATCCCTCCGCCACACGGCGGAAGCTGGACTCGACAATGTGGAGGAGTCGGTCATGGTGGAGTTGAGTCCCATGGTGAGGCCAATAAAATGATACCACCACCACGAATGTTAAAAACTTATCAGGGCCCATTATTTATTTGGAAGCAGCAATGGACATCTTCAGTGAGGATGATTCAAACTGAAAACGTAGCTGTGCAGTTAACAGGATATTAACTAGTAGCATTCACAGCTATAAGCTGTACCAGCAGAATAAGAAAATTCTGTGCATTTATCTTTCGACAGATGCTTTTTTAAATGTTCTGCCATCAGGCCAGAAGGTCTGGGGAAGAGCCTAAGAAGAGAGACAGCTTCCTCTGGTGAGCATAGCTGTGGCAGCAGCTTCATCGTCAGAAGAATAGGCAGCTGGTCCTGCCCCTTCGTCTGCATAACTCCACCACCGCTCACCACAAGAGGACTCGATGAGAAAGTTTTTCAACTATCTCTGGTAAATTCAAATTATTAGCATTTATTATTAGTTAAAATTAATGTCAGCTTACAAGCATATGCATTTTGGTACACTTTATGACAGTAATTCTTTTTTTTATGTTGGCTAGGAACGCAAACCCTGGTTTTAACGTTATGTCTGTGGAACATGAAAGTTCACTTTAAGTAATTTTGAGTAAAGTAGCATTACCCCGTAACGCATCGCGTGGGATTCCTGTATTATATTCCTCGCACTCCACCCCTCCACCTAACCCCCGCAGCTCCTCCACCATCCCCTGTGTATCCAAGCACTATCCAGGCTCAACAACCCTGCTTTGTTTAGAAATCCTATAAGATCAGGCGCATCCCGGCTGATTTGGTCATACACAACTGCCTTAAACACTCAACACAAAGGTTGACGTCTTTTGCTCTCCTAAAGTGGATGAGAGTCCATTAATGGCCCAGCCTGCTAAAGCAGCAACACTGCGTGCATGGCTGGTGGCATCACCTGTGCCGTGTAGGCAAAGTCAATGAGCAGCTCCATGGCCGTCTCGTCGACGTCACGGATGGACACCTCAGTCTGCCGCGACTCGGCCAGCTCGCCCGTGAACATGGCGTGGAAGTAGGGGGAGCACGCCGACAGCACCACGCGGTGCGCGTAGATCTTGCGGCTGCCCACCTGCCAAAGACAAACGGGTTGGTGGGGCGTGAATGTGCGATGCCATCACTGCGCCTCCTCTACTGGGAGGTGGGTCTGTGGGAGGCGAGAATGCTATTGCTTTTGTAAGATTATAGACAATATAGAATGGTGGAAGGTGCAAGTTTACCATCTTATTTATATATATACACTGGTAATAGAGCAGGTTTTGTCCGCTTTTTATTGACTACAGCATAATGCGTCACAAGAAGCCAATGACTTCATTCATTGATCGGAGATCATATATTTAGAAGTATTCAGCATGAGACTTAAAGCTATTTGGACCTTGTAGCTGACCACTATGAATAAAACTAATACATCTCAAGGCTGTAACTTTTGGGAACTCTCATTAGCAAAAGCTTGATTCGGTTTGTGCCGAATTTCAGTCGGTCACCATCCTCTGTGTGTATTAGACAGATTCTTATATATTTTTTCCATATTACTAATCTCAAATATACCATGGAATCATGTCAACATCCTTCCTTTGATGCAACTATAAATTCCTCCATTCACAAGCACGGGGCAATGACGAAATTGTATTCACTGCAGAGCAGGGTGAAGCCATCAACTCGCTACGAGAGCTATATTGTGTTGCTAAAGCTGGTGGTGGTTGAAATTGTGGCCATTGTGTGGGTGATGATGTTAGAGATTCGGGAAGAGAATATAATCTTGTGACGGTGGTATTGGGGATTGCGACAACCCGCTGGTGCTTCTGACGTTGACATTTGTGGCACTTGTGACAAAGCTATTGGTGGTGGCGACGGTGTGTGATGATGGTATTGGTGACAGTGGTCGTGGCAACGTTCGCGTGCGTGTGCGAGCACGAACCGCCAGCACGACATCGCAGAGCTCGCGGTGTCGCCGGAGCACGCTGATGGCCTCCAGGGTGATGCGTGGATGCTTCTCGGACATGTAGACCATGCGCGCTGGTGTAGGCACGCCCTCGGGTAGGGCGTTTGGGTCCCCGCCGCCGCTCGATCGGCTCGTCACGTCCATCGCTCGCAGCATTGCTGCGCACGCAAAGTCAAGGCGAGAATCAGTCACAAGAATTGGCCGTGGAAACATTGGCACATTTTTTTCAGGAATTGTAACAAAAGGGAAAAAGCTGTCAACAAGCATTGAATGGTAGTCATCTTCATCGAGAGTCCTGAGCCTGTGATAGAAAATCTACACTCCCCTGGTGGGGACCATTCCATCCACTTTCATGAATACTTTATTCATATTATACAATTTCATTGGCAGGGGCCAGTCTCCTAATAAGAAAATCTGTATCGGCTTAAAAGTGGTAGTCATTATGAATGCAACAGAAAATGTTTCTCAAGTCCAACTCCAACTAGGTGAAACTACAACTCCCAAGTGAATTTTAACTCGCAACTTCTGATTGTGAGTTGAGTGCTCTATAAACACTGCGCTGCCCAGCTTAATTCATATCCTGTGCTGTTATCCTCGACAATCCAATAGCCAACTTGGAGTTTACCGAGTTAGACGTTGACCAATCGCATAGTCATCATCCCTAAGGGGGTCGATAAAATTTGTACCATTTTTGAGCGAAATAAACTGTGGCCATTCTACAGAGACTGGTCTCTGCCATAGTTCTCTCCCCTGGCTCAGGATTAACCAAAAGCACCAAAAACCATGTTAAGGTCCACTGAATTTATTTCCTTTTCACAGGCAGTTGCCCAGACATCTCGCAGAAATAGTACTACTGTATAATATATCTCGCCTGGCTGAACAGGGAATAAGGCATTGACTTGACAGCACACGACTATTTCGTAATTATTTTCATGGGCAAATGCAACACTACGTCGTTGTTAGAATGCTCGATTGCTGCTCTGTCGCTAAGCAGCAGTCCAACCGCATAGAAATGTGCCAACTTGGCATCTACGAGAGCCAAAACCGAGGCTTTCACAGTCACTCCTGGATTCTTATGATGCCACGTGCAGTGAAACATTGCAAAGGTTTTGTGACAAGCAGACAGTGCAGGCAAGTGAGGCATGTGATTGAATAAATAATGCTTTTGGTACGGTGCTGTTGGCACACCTGTGGAGGAAATTGTTCTCCTATAACACGGTAGTTGCGTTCGTGAAGAACACTGGGTTGTGGAAAAATTGCGTTGTAATAAATACTATATAATATAGGGTAAAGCACAGCCCACAATAACACCTGAGATGCATACGCAAGCTCAACTAACACCGAGGCGTGTAGGTAGCATCTAGAAGCATTCAGCAGCATTCTGCCTTGTGTGATGCTACGCCGAGGCATACGTACAACCTCGTTCCTCTCAATTGCGTTATATACAATTGACATCCGCGTTATAAAAAAAGGTGTTCCCTAATACATTCATCGCATTATATCCAATTCGCATTATGAAAATACACGTTATAGCACTGCAGTAACTTAAGTACCTCCCCGCTCAAATTACCAATGGGGCAGCACACATATCTGCAAGTATAAATTCTACATTCCCATGACAAGCACCTTTTTACCTAAAGTACTACTCTTGGCATTCCACAATGTGGTATTCGTTTTATCAATCTCAAAGAAAATTGTCTGAGGTCACCTCTGACTGGGATTTGAACACGCAACCTACCTCGTAATTTGTGAGTCAACAATTCCAACAACATAAGAGCACCACCAGGTCACAAAGAAAATTAACATGTATACTAACCATAATTCTTTAATCAGCGAACTCACTGAATATATCAATACTCTTGTGGTGTTGGGAGAATTTCCTTCATGATTATTTTGTAAATATCAAGAAACCACAGTATTCAAATTAAATCCATGCATGAGAAGTTCACACTTAAAACGTCTGCAGAGATGGGTTGAAGAAGCTGTTTGCTACACTGCCATTCCTGGCCACCTCATAACCAATTGGGTTGGAAGTGTGACCCGTGAAAAAAAATCTGTAATTACCAGATAACTGAGCGCATGTATAAGTTGTTTGCAATTTTAAAAATGTACGTTTCAACTGTGTTTACAGAATGTACGGTTTATTTTTCAGAATATAAAAAGCAGTTTAGTTCGTTTTTAAAAATATATTTTAAAAAAAGTGTGACCATTTATATGGCCCATCATGCCTTGAGTCACAGATGCAGAGTCAATAGGGAATCACATTGGGGTACAGCCATGGACGAAAGATCCTACAGAGCTACTTCTGGAGTTACTTCATTAGGCATCTCTCACACAACACTAGATGCCATTTTAAACTCTAAAAGAAGCCATTCTCTGCATGCCAATAACTATATATACTAGCCTTTTGCCCGTTCAAGGACGGGTGTATTTCAGTAAATCTGAAAATTTCAAGCGAAAAGCAGACCGCGACGTCATTTTCATTGCATCAATTCGTGTGCAATTTGCAAGGCCGCGATGACAAAGACTTATTTAATTTCAAGGTTATAATCCCTTGTTCATCATGACATCCTTTTTACTTCTATCTCTCAATAACAGAGTTACGGAGACCGCATGACGCGAGGGTTCTGCCTTTGTTGTGAGGGTTGTAAGTTAACGCTGAGGAGGGGGGAGGAGGCGCCTCGCCCCCCCATGTGGAGTGACGTCACCCGCTAATTATTATTAATGGAGGTGGGGTGTCCATTTGGAAGACATCACCTCTTCATGATTATTAATGAGGGGGGCTCTTCGAGGTGGAGTGACATTACCTGTTCATGATTATGAATGAAGGGGGCTGGCCGACGTGGAGTGTAGTCACGTGCAGGACACACAGACATTATTGGCTCATTATAGTAGTATAAATACTGTCTTTACAAATGCCAGAACTTTGAACTAGGCTGCACTCGTTTGTATATATTATGCAGTCAGTAGTAACCGGACAGAGAACACTTGGAAACCTGGCTTAGGATCTAGGCACATTAATTTTTTTTACTGTTCTTAAAAGCTTCCATGTGCTCGTATTCAATGGTCCACAAAGTCTTTCATCAAACCAAATTACACATGTCGGCACCTTCACGAGTGCAAGCAACTGCAGCTGTGGAATCTTGAGGTGGAATGTTGGGTTGAGTGATCGACCAGAATGGCGAATTACAGGGGTATACCACCTTTTGCACTCTCATTTACAGTCATTTCACAGTGCCTTCAAGAACTCCTGCATTATAGCCTTGCCATTTGTCAGTTTAATGTTACTTATAATTATAACGCTGTAGTCCCTAAAGTGCACGTAATTTGTAATATTGTTTTACATATAGCTTTGTATGACTTTAGTTTTCCTGAGAGTAGTGGCGCAGTCATTAGCGCAATTGTGCATCGGCTCTGTGAACGTGGCAGACAAAGTTCGATCCCTGGCCGTGACTAACAATCAGTGTAGAGTCACATCTGAATCAGTACTTCATCGAGCAGTGGATTGACATGGTGATATCGTTTTTGTTTTGTTATTTTCATAAATGTACAATTCATTTTGCGCATTGGAGCCTTGCACCTGCATGTATCCTTGTTCATATACTTACACCAGGTAAAACAATTAATAAAATAAATGAAAACAACTAAATGAAATCACGACGTTTCGGAGGCAACACAAGCCTCCTCCCTCATCAGGTGTAAAAAGGCACAGCAAAATAACTGTAGCGAAAAAGGCACAGCAAAATAACGAGCGAGAGTTATTTTGCTGTACCATTTTACACCTGATGAGGCTTGTGTTGCCTATGAAACGTCGTGATTTAATTTAGTTGTTTTCATTTATTTTATTTTATTAATTGTTTTACCTACGTGACTTTACCGAAAAAACCAACGAGTATGAATCCTTGCAGTCACGAAAGCTTCAAATATAGAACGTGAGAGCTACTTTGTGATGAGGGGAAACCAGCAGAAAAGTTGATTTGGCTGTTTTTATTATGATTATTAATGTCAACTGCCTTTCACTAAACCCATTAATTATATCGCATTTATCTGAATAGGTTCTTAGTATGAATCAAGATACGTTCCTACATACCCAAATTACTTTCCACCAACAAACTTGATTAGTGCCTCCATAGGGCATACCTCTATAGGTTAGAGGAACATCTTTATCTAAAAGGACATTGATCATGCCCCATAAGAGTGGTTGAACATCAGGAGCGGCAACTCAAAAGATAACAATTACCAGTCCAGTAACCACATTTTTTAAATAGCAAGTTTAATGTAAATCTGTTTAAACCCACATATTATTAGAGCACTACACAGCGCTCATCTCTTCTGCTGGTCCTGAGCCCGAAAAGGGATATTCCACAAGTGCAAGTCCAAATTTCACACAGCAGCCACTATTCTTTGGGTTCTTCGGTAAAGTCACGTAGAACAATTTTGTTTTTACAAATTTGTTCTAAGTGACTTTACCGAAAGACGCAAAGAATATGAACTCCTGCAGTCATGAAAGCTTTAAGTCAAGATTTAACAGCAGCCACTGTCAAACTCCCATCAAGTGGTGCTCATTTAACTGCCTGCTAAAGGAGGATTAACACATGGGTGAGATAATTTAAGTAATACCGGTAAGAGCTGTTTCCCTAACTTTTGGGAGCAAGCCATTTTGGGAATTCTGCTCTTCCTCCACTAATACCCTTCAAGGGACACCCACCCAGGATATGCAATATTGGCCCAGAAATTCCGAATAATCCCCACGCACTTAAATTATGGTGGTGATGGGTCAGTCTGATCTAGCTGGGCTTTTACCACTTGTGTCCTCAGGATTTACAAACTGCTTTTTATTTCTATGGCAGTGTGGTGTTGTATTAGAATGTCCTCACCTAGCTGGTCATGTCACGATGTGGCAAAGCATTTGACTAATAAATGTAACGCTATAGCTTCAAAATGTGGTCAAGAGTTCAGTGAGTCCATATTTTCCCTGGTGCTCATAAATCGAATACCACTGTTTATAGTGATTGTCCGACAGAGGCTGGACCCTGCTGTTAAATGATGAATGTCTACCACTGGCTCAGGAATGCCAACACAGATGAGCAATGCGCCACACTCATATAAGCGGGGAGACACTTTAACTTACAAGTTTAATAAATTCAACATAGCTTGGTATATGAGGAGTATAATTTTTCTCGACTGAAATAAAAACCAATGCGGCATTGTGAATGCAACTAAATATATGGTACCTAAACTTAACACACTGCACAGCCGTCCTCCGAACAGCTGGTTCAGTCCTGCTCTAATAGGGCTCTCACCATAACACACAGAACATTCCTTTCAACAAGTTCACAGAAATAAAATGTAAGATAAACACTAACTTAAATTTATTTCTCCAACTCACCCAGAGCACAAGTTAACCGTAGCCACTTAACCAGTGCGTGTTTGCACTGTAAACACCGTGATGGAAAAGTGGCCAAATAAATCAAAATTACATTCGTGGCAACAGATAAGTGAGGCAAGGAGTTCCTAAGTGGGGGTGACTATCCCACCCAGTTGATAATAATTGTACTCCTAATCACAACCAATCAGCCACGAGTAATAGCCCTCCCATTGATCCCAATCAACTTGCCAGCACTGGTACAAATTTTGCCCTTTGACGCTTATCAACATGCCATATCCATCCACGTGCATGAGCCCTCCAAATTGACCCAAAACAACTAGGCACGAGCACTTTCACTACCCCAACCTATTCGCTAACCCTTGACGCCCATCAACTAGCCAAGCAGCCGCTAGTACTAGCTCTCATGACGATCCCATCTGTACGCCTTCTTCGTAACACCTTTGAAGCTTATTCTTAGGTTTTTTTCGGTAAAGTCACGTAGGTAAAAACATTACGAAATAAAAATAAAATAAAAATCACGACGTTTCGGAGGCAACACAAGCTTCCGTCTTCAGGTGGTACCGTCACAGCCACGACAGCTGTATCAAGTAAAGTAAACCTTTGAAGCTACCGACGGCAAGTGGGATCGTGAACCCGTCTGTGCAGATCTTAGTGTTATACAACTCGCACGTTGGGTTTTTTCTCCGGGTATTCCGGTTTCCATCAACAAGAATCGGCGAAGACTCGTTTTTTTTCTGTGCTCATGTAATCAACCGGAATAAAATCACTGCAGCATTATAGAAACTAAACGCTATACAGGGTACCTAAACTTAACGCTCCACAGCTGCTCCTGCGAAAAGATTATCCCCGGTGCTCTCGCTGTCCTGGATAAATGCTCTAACAATGTCAACGATATTAGAATTACCTGCCGGTGCATCCATGGTCAGATTTATAAAAACACAGAAAATATTAACAGTTGGGAATCGATTATTTTTGGTTTACGTACGTGGCGCCTATCTTGCACAAATCTGCCACTCACAGCGCCATCACATTAATACTCAACAATTAAATTAAACATTCTAAACAATCAGAAAAATGCTTATTTAAAATACAGTATTATCCGACGCGCGACTCCCCTTAGTGTACCGACTCAGTGACGCTTTCCTGACTGGATGCCACTACAGACCGAATCCCAATAACTACACTATTATAACTTTTATATTATTAAAACTATTATAACAGTTATAACCGGCGCACGGCCAGGCAAGAGTACACTGCCCCTCCACCGACCCTCGACTAGAACCACAAGCCGGGGGAGCCTCCACCAAGTCCCGTCGGAGCGTCCAGGCGAGACCGAGGCCTCGGATGAGGCCCCGCAACTAGCATCACCGCCGCGGACTTTCAAAAATAAACTCCCCGAGAGTGTCTTTGAGCGGACCGCTCAGCCGCCTCGCTCCCTCACCTGCACTGCAAAGCCTCACGTCGCGGCAGCAACAACAGCCAGCAATCCGCAACAGCTCCGAAGCGGTCGCAAAGGCGAGGGGAAGGGTGGTGGAGAGGGGGGGAGGGAGACGAACGCCGCTGAGACCTCAGAGACCGCCTCCACCACTGCAGGAAGTCGGAGCCTGGGATATAGGCGGGGCCACGTGACAAGGCGGAGCCTGGGGTATGGGTGGGGCCACGTGACAAGGCGGAGCCTGGGGTATGGGTGGGGCCACGTGACAAGGCGGAGCCTCCTGGCGTATGGGTGGGGCCACGTGACAAGATGGAGCCTCAAAGTTCACAGAGGCTGGGGCTTGCCGACGACTGAAAATACCGCAATTAAGTCCACTACAGTATTAGAATAATTGTAAGTGTTTCATAAGGGGCCGTCCATAAATGACGTCACGCACCTAGGGGGGGGGGGGGGTCAGACATTTGTGACGATGTGTGACGATGTGTGACGAGGGGGGGGATGAGAAATATGAATCAATATAGACAACACGTTCTACTTAATGAAATAGACTTTTTAATAAATGTTTCTCCTACAAAATCAGAGTGCAGCGCCACATTAAATACGCACTACAATGACAATAGTTTAAAGCCATTTGAAGCATGTTTTATTTTGGGGGGGCAGAGCTTTGTGACGTCATATTTAAGGGGGGTCTGACTTTTTGTGACGCCGTGTGACTAGGGGGGGGGGGGGTCAAAAATCGTCCAAAATCGCGTGACGTCATTTATCGACGGCTCCTAACGCAAAGAGGACGCGATAGCAGCGCTTCGCAACCACTTCAATGTAAAGAGCCACAGCTGTTGCACGACAATGTTACACACCACCCATGTCATCATCGGTCATGATCAATCCACTGCTGGGCAAAGGGCCTCAAAGTGACTTATTGTTTGGGTGCTGTAGAATGATAAAGGTCGAGAAGCATTGACGTGGTGCAGCATCTTCGTCATCCATCTGTCGCTTCTCATAAAGGGTCAGTAATGGGTAGAAGCACAAATATACGGAGAAATACTCTTGTTTTCATTTTTTATTTTATATTTTTCACCCACGTGACTTAACCGAAAAAACCAAAGAGTATGGATCCTTGCAGTCACGAAAACTTCAAATCTAGAATATGGAGAAATGTTTGCACATCTATTGCTACTTACATTACACGTTTTATTTCACCAGGTAAGGCCCACTGAGCTATGGAGCTGTTTTTCAGAAGTGAAGCTGTCTACAAATGACAGCTCAACGAAGTGCCTTACCACGTGGAAATTTATTGCAGCCAAATACCCTAAACACGTGTCTATTCTAAATGTGGAGGAAAAACCAGAGGACTCGATGAAAATCCACGCGGCCACGAGGAGAGAGAGGGACGCAAACAGTGGCGGCTCCTGCAAAATCTCTCAGGGGGGGGAAATGTTTGGATGATTGATAAGGATAAGGTCCACCCATGCAATGGATAAATTAACAGCTTAAGCATGTAAAGGCAACTTCACTACTTTAATATTAATGAAAAATAAAGTGACTCTTACAATACATCTCCTTGTTTGTTTCTATACTCACTATTATTACACTGCTTACATCACATTACTCGCTTAATACACTGCTTACTTATACTGAAATTTTGCTCTTCTCTCTTTCAAAGTAGCAAAGTGATCAATTGCTCTCTCATTGAAAGCAGGCATGTTCCTGACTAGTTCCCTCTCCATGGAAAGCATAGCCAGTGCAATCAGACGTTCCTGTCCCATTACATTTCTCAGGAATGTCTTGATTCTCTTTAAGGTTGAGAAACACCTCTCAGCTTCAGCAGTTGTCATGGGAGTGGTTATGAGGATGTTCAACAGAGCAACAGTCTCTGAAAAAAGTATCCTGGAGGCATGTACTTCAGCAAAACATGGTACAGCGCCAGTGCACCACAGCAGCCCTTGAATTCTGGACTCTCATAAATGAGAGAGTTCAGTCTTCAGCTTCGCCTTATTTAACATAGGGTATGCCCTGACAGTGATGTTCAGAGCCTCAACAGGGAATGTATGGCCATGCTGTTGAAACATCTCTCCTTGTAGCAGCGTGGCACTTACAAGGTGGTCGGTAAAGGAGAACCTTTCTTTGGTGTGGACCAAGATTGTGTCGCAGACCTGACAAAATAAATACATTTATTTTAGTTATAAAATAAATGTATTTATTATAATATAAATATGGAGATACAAGGTTTCCATCCCGACAGCAACAATGTATCAGGCAGAATCCATATTTTATATCTCCATATTTTTTACAAATATTTAACCAATGAAAAGCATTAAAAGAGCTTGGAAATTATTTTGGGGAAAAAACAGGTTTTCTTTAGTTTCCTGAAAAGTAACAGTTTTGGACATACAAGGGTTCCGTCCGACAGCGATTTTTGTTCCCACCAATCGCTGCACAAGTTAAGGATACGTATGATGACGTAAGCACGTTAGTGCGAGCCCTCCCGGAACTCATAGAGAATGCATTGCAGTGCCTGCAGTTCGAAAAATAAACATCTTTGAATGTAAGTCTATGGGAACACTCTGGGCGATTCTCAGCCAGAGTGAAATCGCCCAAAAAGAGGCGCTACTCCACAGAACGTGACATGACGCTGATTGGACTATATCCAGAGGCACAGTGACGGCTAGCGTAACTCTGTGGTTGAATGAGATTGTGAATGTGATTGAAAAAGTCCCTTTCACACTTTGGTGGTGCGTCGCCCAATCTCCCTAATGAAGAAACCGCCCCTGGACGCAAACTTCAAATATACAGGCGTCATGGTCAGGATCGAACCCAACGACCTCCTGTATACTGGGCGAGGGAGTTAACATCTCGGCGCCCACATAATCTCCCCGTTTCTCCCTCTCACCATTGCTCTTCTGACCCCCATCTGTCCCTTTCTCGTCTCAATCTCTCTTGCCTCTCACTAACCCTGCATCCCACTGCTCGTCGCTTGCCCTCGCTATCCTCTTTCCGTTTTGCTCTCTTTCCTATCCATTTGACGCCCCTTCTTTCTCATGTTCGTTCCTCTCCGATTCCTCATCCCTCTAATGCCCTCCCTCATCTCCCTCTATCCCCCCCCCCCCCTACTTCCCACCTCAACCAATTCCTCAACAGTGAACTTCACCGCTGAATCACAACTTAATCCTCCCGTCTGGTTTCGTGCTATCACTATCCTAGAATGATAATAAAAATATAATCTGAAAGTAGACTTCCTATTTAAAGCTTTCGTGACTGCAGGGATTCATCTTCTTGGTTCTTTCGCTGTCGCCTCGACAGACCTGGTTTTCACCTGAAGACGGTTGCTTGCGTTGTGGCCGAAACGTCGTGAGAATTATTTTATTATGTTTTATTTTTATTATTTTATTACTTCCCTTCTACGTGACTTTACCGAAAGAACCAAGAAAAGTAGACTTCCTGTGTAAGAATAAAATGTTAGTGTTTCCGTTCCTTGGTGTTCCCTTTAAGTTTCTTGAGTATCTGCCTCAGTTTCTAAAAGGTTTTTTTTCAAGAGGAGTCTAACTGATTATAACTCTTTGTGGTTGAAATGTATAAATACATTACTCTTACATAAGCTAATAGCTCAGTGGGTTTTACCTACTAAGTAAAACAAAGTTTTATTTGCATATTTTGAAGGTGATTTGTTTACCTTTGATATACTTTGCACTACTGTCGTGTTTTTGTATTTTTGTTACGTTTTGAACCCGTGACCCTACTGGAAATCTGTGAATAACGAGCTTTATAGCTCATCGGGATTCCTCCAGGAATAAATAAATATTCCCATTCTGCCTCTGAGTCGTTCTCTATCTACGAGAGTCAGAGAATAACTTTTGCCGGGCGGCTCGTTACAAATTTACATTTTAATAATCGTTTTCATGTATTTATGATGCCATTATGGTGACAACACCGCTCCAACCTCGCGCGTTGCAGTTCATGAACGCACCCCGTATGTGACGAATGTGGGTGGAGTTGTAGTGCGCGAACGCTCCCTCGTGGCAACACGCGTGTTCCGCATGGCGCTCCGTGAGTTGCATGTGTCCACAGTGGTGCTGAGTGCGGACAGGGGTTGGTGGTTCGTGGTTGTTCTTGCAGTGCATGGGGTGGGCGGTCGGTCGGTGCGGGTTAGTGAATGCGGGTTCGGATATCACCATACCTGTCAACCCATACGGTCTATCCATAATACAGGTTTTTTTGGGGTTTACTCGTGTTCTTGTACAGGGAAATTGAGTTTTCAGGTTCATACGAAGTCCAACCCGTTTCAATCCGGGCAACAAACGTTTTGTCTATTTGTGTTTCTCCCGTGTGATGGGACTTTGTAGGATGAACGTTGAGATTGGTAAGGGTACGGGGTGACCAATAAGGTTTGAATTGGTCTGTAATAAGGTAGGGCACTGATAAGGGACTGATACGTATCACTCGCCACAGATGTTGGCCCTGGTGCAAACCGAAATCTTGGTGACCGGATTCATTGCGAAGTGCGCTCACCACTGCGCCACCGCTCCATCCATTGCACCAGCTTGCTTCATGTGCCTTACCCGTGTGCCACGCGTTACACACGGCTCACCGATATGTCAGTTACAAGGTGGAGCCTCTACTGGACATGTGATAAAAGAGCTTTACAGCTCATCGGATTCCTCCAGTGTAAAATGTACATTCTGATTCTGTGTATCTCTTTCACATCGCGTATATAACTCAAGGATGACTTCGGTGTAAATCAAAATATCCGGAGCTGCGCGTGAGGGTGACCTGCGACTTCCGCCACCCACAACAGCGCCCCCACGTGGCCCCCACAATGAATCGTCGTCATTATGATGTTTACAATCCCAGAAGCCCAGGCAGATTTGTGCCTGCATATTTATTGTACAGGTGAGACCACCTCAATGCATTAAATGGAAGGAACCGGAAATACAGGGAGACCTAACAGAGAACGGCTTGACATTCGAGATTATTGCCAGAAAGATGCGCACTACTTTGACCATATTGGCACAAGACAGAGGAAAGTGGAAACAAATGACGAAATGTGCAGTGGACCTACGGGGCTATGTGCCCATGGAGCTTGGTGGTGTTGACAATTGGACTTCTTTATCACGGTTGTTCACACAGTAAACGTTACTAGATTTGTCGTGAGAACACTTTCTTTGTTTATTGCTAAGAAAACTCAAAACGTTTCTGAACTAGCAACACAATTGCATCGTTGGCAGCACTGCCTGGAATGCGTCCAAATGTTTTGGAATTCCATACGCCCAAGTATGCTTGAGCATGCATATTGATTAGACAGGTGACCCAACCAATGCCAACTTAGGTGGTCTAGGCTTGCGGGTCTATGTGGTGAACAGCAGAGGGGAGTGCAGAAACAATACACTTGTTGTACTATAGTACAATGCGATGTCTATGCTCCCCGTGTTCTCCAGCCCACATTGACAAGCAGTGGTCAAATAACCCCCACGTTCACAGAGCAGTGTGCAAACCACCGAACCACTGCTCCCCCAACATAGTTGTTCCGTTTACATGTCTATTGTCAATCTACTACTGGAGGTGATTTGACCATACTTCACGATTAACACGGTTGGCTACGTACAGTGAGAAAGAAGTTCAACATACAAACTTAAACACACCACTACTATCCAGTACACTATACACGACACTGCTACATACTACACTGCGAAATACTACACTATTATACACTACACTACTATACACTACACTACTATACACTGTACTCCATTGGGAACTAATTTCTTTCGAATATATTTTTGTGTTTAGTTTGTTGTCCTTCCTCTGCAGCTCCGATTTGCGCGGTTCGCTATGTATGGTGCGAAATAAGTTTTACACACAAACAACAATACACTACCACGGTAGTTATACTGGTCGGAACCACCTGGTTTCACCAGCCCACAGGGGATTATTGTGTCCGTCCGTCGTGCATCCAAAAATGGGAGGGGTGGGGCTGGGTGGAGAGGGGAGGGTGGGGAGGGGCTGGGTGGGGAGAAGATGGTGGGGAGGGGCTGGGTGGGGAGGCTGGGTGGGGGGTGGGAGGGGTGGGGCTGGGTGGGGAGGGGCTGATCACTCCATGGTGCCCTTATAAAACTCAACGTTTAACCTACTCACACCGGCTTGTGCCCGCCCTCACAGTCGGCCATATTTGCGGAATACACCACGCCGCCGTTGACCCTGGCCATTGACCGAGCAACCCAACGTTCCTACCAGCTCCCTCCGCAGGAATGTGTTTCTTGTAATGGACTGCTGTACTTAAGTACAGCACAATTACGGATTGTGCTGCGCTGCCATCTGCTGCCCACTTAAAATGACCACGTAAATGACCTGGACTGTATGTGCGTGTAACCCACGTGCGTGTGTTGGCACCCTTGCTAGGTGGAGCCATCCGCCTATGGGTGAGGCAGGCTGCCCCTCGTGCCCCGGGGCCGCTCTGTCCGAGCGGCCACCCCCGTGGGGCCTGCACGGCCTCCTGCCTGGTCTACGCCACTCACGGGGAGCCACAGCACGTGCTCCGGTATGGCCCTTCAGATTGACTCTCGGTCCGTCTCGTTGCGTCTCATCGCCGCTTGAGAGGACAGCCACCGTTCGATTGAGCTGTGACATTGGCTTGTGTGTAGGAGCTCGATGGTTTGTTGCATCGCGAGACCGTGAGCAATTCCAATGGCTTTGGGGGGACCTTAATTCGGTAGTGGATAGATCTTGGCTATTTGTTTGATCCAGCGGGTAGATAACTAAACGATACGGTTTTTATTTGATCAGGTAAGGCCCACTGAGCTATATAGCTCTTTTTCAGAAGTGACCTGGCCACAAATGATAGCCCAATGAAGTGGCTTATCATGTGGAAATGTATAGGAGCCGAATACTCTTAAGCAAATATTTATTAAATATGGGGGGAAAAACCGAAGGAAACCGGAAAAAAATCCATATGACCACATTGAGAGAGAACACGCAAACTCCAAGTATACAGGTGTCAGGATCGAGATCGAACCCACAACCTCGTGCATACCAGGCGAGGGAGTTAACATCTCGCCACCGCGGGCAGCTAAATCTCCAGATTCATACCCAGGGTCTCAGCAGTGCTCCGACATTCCCCTTATGAGTCGCCCGTGCATCACCTGGCCACCCTACATGTCCTGTCCTCACGCTGCCCGCTGTGTTCGCTTGTGCCAGGTTAGAGGAGCGGACGCTGCCCCCGGTCGGCGAGGGAGAGGTACGGGTTCGGATGCTCGCGGCTCCCATCAACCCGGGCGACATCAACATGGTGCAGGGTGAGCAGCGGCAGCGGCGGCGGCTGCTGCTGCTAGAGCAGTCGACAAAGTCCCGCGTTACGCAAAACGTGACTTCCAGGAGCAAAGCGCAGACTTGTCGTGGGTTTGTGGGTTTGATCCTGACCCTGACGATGCATGTATATTAGGAGTTTGCATATTCTGCGCGTGGTCGTGTGGGTTCTTCTCTGGGTCCTCCAGTTTTTCCCTTCACATTTGAGCAACACGATAGGTCAACTCGATAACAATTTTAACACGCAAAGAGTCGAGCACTCTGCAAAGGCATCAATCAGCTGGATGTTTGGTGCGCCATTTATCTGTATATGAATTTTTTTACACTTTGCTTAAAAGTGTAAAGACAGTGCGGAGCGATAGTGGGACAGTATAGTTCCCCGGGACCATGGTTACTAATGGACGTGCTAATGGTGATTGATGAGACAAACGTTGACAGGGTCACGTGAGGGGCAGCACGGGATCCAATGGCGGGGGAAGTGTAATTATGGCGGTGATTGACAAGAGCAGGTGCGGCGTGGATGATTCGAAAATAGGGGTGTGGCCGGACTGGGCGAGGCTTAAGAGCCGGCAAGAGCTGGAAACGGGTCGTCTCCATCGTCTGCGAGTTGTCTTGAGACTAGAAGCTATGTTGTCTCTGAATACAGTTGTCTAACTACCCCAGTGTACAGAGTCACTCGCCAGTGTCACTCGCAGTTACTCGTTGAGTTGTCAGTTGACTTTATTCATAATAAATATACAGAAGATAAGACGGTGTCTCTGAGAGCTACATTACAAAAGTATAAAATGACATCTGATTTTTCTTTTAACGATTTTAAATCAGTTATCTATTCATTCGTGGGATGGAGCAGTGGCACAGTGGTTAGCGCACTACACCATAATCTCAGTGACTTGCATTTGATTCCCGGCCATGACCAGTGTGGTGAAGTATGGTCAAACAACCTGACGACTAACATGGTGTTAGCAGGCCTTCGTCCATCAATGAATTGACACACAATTGGAAATTAACTTGATAATCAGATGAGTAATCTTTCACTGTGGTTGATGTCACTCTAGCCATGAGTTTTACTGTGTGTTTCAGTAAGTTTAAGAAAGGCTTGTTGTGGTGCGTTTGTATCGGACAGGTAAATACGTGGTACAGCCGCCCCTACCTGCAGTGGGGGGGAATGAGGGTGTGGGGCAGGTGGAGGAAGTTGGGTCAAAGGTCACGACCCTAAAACTGGGCGACTGGGTCCTGCCATCTGACTCTGGCTTCGGTGAGTACGAGTCGACTGGGCGTCATTTCACCGCACGATTTGCGGCACCAATGAAATAACAGACACGGCCATGCTCATAATAAATACGAGAGAAAATTGAACTGGTTTGTTAGTGGTACGCGTGATGAAATTCAACAGGGAACATTCACTCCATTCGTTGTTTAAGCTCAGTTTTTAGTGCCGCCTGTTACCAAATAACCCATATTGTGCCCGATGTCGGATCCCTAAAGCTAAGAAGGTTGAGCCTGGATAGTGCTTAACTGCATGACCACCCATGCATGACAGCTTGTTATAGGCTGATGTGGGGCTACGTGGTGGGCAAAAGAGAGTAGTGCAGCATAATCTATCGTGCTGTATTTCTATGCCCCCATATTTATGTATCCCTCACAACCCAGCCAACATGCTGTGGGGAAACCCTCATCCAGCAGTGGCTCGACAAAGAGCCGTACATATCTGGCAAATACATGTCCCTCATGGTAAATTAATTAGTTTTCACGTAACATTTAGAGTAGATCCATCTGCAAAATCCTGTTGTCTGCTGGTGCCAGTAGGTCCACAATTTGTCCTGTTATAACCAAACAAATATATCTATCAGTGGCAGGGTGGGTGGCAAGTATTTTCCCCTACTGTGTGGATCGGAGGTCATTTTATGGCATCTCAGGTAGTTCTGTGGTATCCACTTCCACAGGCCGTTCTCTAACACAAATTGGCGCAGTGCTCTGCGAGAGTTACGAATGGATTCTTTGTCTCATGGCACGACAACAATATCACAATCGGGATAACATTTGGGGGGCAAGGTGGCGAGATGTTCACTCCCTCACCTGGTAGTTAAATCGTGGGTTCGATCCCGACCCCGACGCTTATATATTTGGAGTTTGCATGTTCTCCCTGTCGTCGTGTGGATTTTGCGCACATCCAATTAGTACGGCCGGCTACGTACGGTGTGAAAGAAGTTCAACATACATACAAATGGCAAAAACCCAATGCTGAAGTGCCGCCATCATGGTCGTCAGAACGTCGAGGGTTTATTTGATCGACAAGTGGGTGCCACTGGCTTTTCCGTCCTGTCCGTGCGTCCGTGGCGGTGACGCTCGTCAAAGGCACATGGAGGACGAGGGCCGTGTGCCCGGAGGCCGCCCTCCTGCGCGTGCCGCCCGAGCTGCCCCTGCTGAGCGCCGCCACCATCGGCATGAACCCGGCGAGCGCCTACCGCATGCTCCACGACTTTACGATGCTGAGCCCAGGCAAGGCCGGCACTGCCATGTCTGCCATACTTTGGCCACACAAGCCACGCGCCCGCTCGTGATTGCAAGGATTTTAACCCCCACCTCTCCCCGCCCCTTCTACGATTCGACGAATCATCACGATTCAAGGGATTCTATTTGTGGACCGTATTCGTGTTTGGCACTGCAGTGCATTTAGTTTGTCGTTAGTTGAACACGTATGCTTTCGTGACCAATATTATTCATAAAGGTTTTTTGGGGTGGATCGCCTAAATATGAATGTGCCATTTAACCCGCCACCACCCGACACAGCTAATTAGTAAGGTTTGCCACGTAAACAAAACGTGCCAATTAGTTACCAGTTCAGCACACCGCTTGTGTGTTGGAGAGTAAACCCACAACATTTACAATTTGAGTACGCCGTTTCGTCAGCAATTACAACCAGCATCATCAGGAAGACAGACGGAGTTGTGAAGAAATCCTCCTGCTTGGTTTTGACTGCTTGTCGATCTGGCACTCCACGCAGGTGACACGGTCATACAGAACGGAGCGAACAGCGCAGTGGGCCAGGCCGTCATCCAGATCGCGGCGTCCCTGGGGCTCGTGAGCATCAACATCATCCGAGACAGGTACCCACGCACGCCCGTGTCCTCCGCACACAGTGCAATGTTGGCACTGTCCGCCCACCATTACAGCAGTGTTTTAGGCCCGTCTTAATCGTCGACCGAAATCTATTCGTACTTGGCATGAAACGGTCCGTGGTTAAAAATAACAATATATACGCACACAATACATTTTCACCTTAAGATGTTAGACTCTCATGACCAATATTATTAATATTAAAGTTTGTATTAATTTTATTGTTGTTATCATGAAAACATATTCACATTTCCTTCTCTCCACGTAAAATATTTGTATTATTTCTTACGCATCCCATCAGCCACATGGCCTTCTGGGAGTGTATAATTTTAGCAGCATTGCTTCACAACCAAAGAAACTCTAGACTGGTTTTTACATTCGGTGTATGCGTGTATGTACAAAGGAGTGGCTCAAGAAGAAACACATTAAGGTCCTGGAGTGGCCTAGCCAGTCTCCAGACCTTAATGCCATAGAAAATCTGTGGAGGGAGCTGAAGGTTCGAGTTGCCAAATGTCAGCCTCGAAACCTTAATGAGTTGGAGAAGATCTGCAAAGAGGAGTGGGACAAAATCCCTCCTGAGATGTGTGCAAACCTGGTGGCCAACTACAAGAAACGTCTGACCTCTGTGATTGCCAACAAGGGTTTTGCCACCAAGTACTAAGTCATGTTTTGCAGAGGGGTCAAATACTTATTTCCCTCATTACAATGCAAATCAATTTATAACATTTTTGACATGCGTTTTTCTGGATTTTGTTGTTGTTATTCTGCCTCTCACTGTTCAAATAAACCTACCATTAAAATTATAGACTGATAATTTCTTTGTCAGTGGGCAAACGTACAAAATCAGCAGGGGATCAAATACTTTTTTCCCTCACTGTATGTTGACCTCTTTCGCTCCGTATGTAGCCAACCGTGCTAATCGAAGGTGTGGGATGATGGATTGAGTCAACCTATAACCAAGATTTGAACTCATGTCACCCAGGGCTGGGGAACCTGTGGCCTGCTGGTTTGATATAGCCCGTGACTTCATGTCATACAGCTCGTGGCCACATTAGGCCTGCCACTTCTAAATGGCCCGGGAACAATATATTTATCCATCGCCGTGAGCAATCGAACTCCACTGTTGCTGCTTTGGAACTCCGACCCGGCATCACTGTGCTAGTGAGAAGAGAGCAGGCACAGATTTCGCACAAGCGTCGTAAGGGTGAGCCATAGCTATCTTTATTATTATCGTTGGACAACGCTGAGGCACGTGTTAACGTGTCCCCCCCTCCCGAAGTTATTTGAAAGTCCAATTTTGACCGAAATCTGTGTGCTGTGTTTGTTGTTTCAGGCCGGAGCTGCCCAAGCTGGTGGCAAAGCTGAAGGCCCTGGGCGGAGACTTTGTGTTCAGTGAGGTGGAGCTTCGAAGGCCAGACGTCAGGGAGGTGCTGAAGGTGCTGTTGTTTGGTTCAAAACGTTCGCCAATAACACCGTGGCCTTCAAATGGAAAAAATCTATAATAGTCAATGTTTCGGGCAACGACCCTTATTCATAGCACAACATTATAGAGTCCAGAGAGATATAATGGTGAAGGTTTGGAGACTGTACGTTACACCATGGGGCTTGATGAGAATTGAGACAAAAAAGTGGTCTCCAATGCTGATTCACCTTCTCCGGCCTCTCTGTTTGCTATTAAGAAGGGCTATTGCCCGAAATGGTGACTATTATATATTTTTCCTTTTTAGACCACAGTTTTATTGATAAATGTGATTTAAATTTTTTATTATTATTTGCGGTCGTGGATAAACGCCAATACAGCATCACCGAATATGTTTTTTGGAATGTGGAATTTGGTATCCTTTATTTAACCTGGAGATTAAATAAACCCATGGAGACACGTGAAGCAGCATCGCCTCTCTCGCAAGGGCGGCCTGGTTCACATCAGGAACAGCTGAGGAGCACAATTAATTTAAAGCATTTAAATGCATCGAACGGAGACTAAATTTGACGATAAATCAAGATATTACAACATGCATGAGGCAAAGCTAAAAGGTAACCTTGCACTTAAAATAAAAATACTATTACATTTTTTATAAACTTTACGAGAGGAAGTGACTACATTAGACAAGTCGAGGTAATGGAGAAATGTACATAGAATATGATCAAGTGTTAACAAACTGGCTGAGGCAGTCATGAAACATTCAAACAGTCACTCGAAACATTTACAAACGTTTACATTAAGCGCCTTCACCAGTTTTTCTTCGAACTCGGCTATGGTCTAGGATAAAATTTAGACGCAGTTGGCGGGGCCAAGTGCTTTTGTTAATGCAGTTTGCACAGATGAATAGTGTGCTTTCCCACCATCCCAGCAAAAGAAATAACAACAGTCCTTCACCTGTGGAAGCTGAGAAAACCAATGCACACAAGGGAATAATACTCATAGGTGTGTGCAGATGGGTTAATGAATATACTTGCTGTACTTTCATCGCCTGGCCACCTTACGACCCAGCAGGTTGGGAAGTTTCATAAATCTGCACTGTCCACCAGTCCACAGCTCTGGGTCACACGCATGGGCCTTCCTGCATAAACTAAACTTAACAATTTTTTTTCTTTTACCGGGTAATGCCCATTGAGCTATACAGCTCTTTTTCACCTGGCTACAAATTATAGCTCAACAAAGCGGCTTATCACGTGGACATTTATATCAAATACTTTAAAAGCATGTTGATTGTAAATGTGGAGGGAAAAACCGGAGGACCCAGAGAAAATTCTACACGACCACGGGGAAAACGTGCATACTTCAAATATACAGGGATCAGGGTCGGGATAGAACTCACAACCTCCTGAATACCAGGCGAAGTAGTTAACATCTCGCCACCGTGGCGCATAGCAAGTAGATGTGTTTCATTTTTGTTTGTATTATTACTGTTGGACCAGCGTTTAATGCTCTTCCATAGTTGCATTCAGAAGATGGTGGTGGGCCTTCTTTTTGAGTTGCTACATCCCTCTTTGTCAATCTGCTGCTGGATGAGGGCCTCCCCACGCATGCATAAACACAGGTGTTATGCGTGTAGACTGACACGGCAACATGGGCAGCAGAGGCAGGAGTGCAGACAACAAATCCCTTGTACTGCACTATGCTCCCACTCGTGTGCCCTGCTCGTAAACATACGCAATTGTGTTAATCGTCGGTTGTATTCACTTTACAAAAGACACTCATGCTGATTTTTGTTTCCGAGCAGAAGCTCTGCAAACCACGACTGGCGTTGAACTGCGTGGGAGGAAAGAGTGCCACGGAACTCCTTCGCAACCTCGAGTGAGTGCAGATGGCTCCGAACGAGTTCACTATTTTTTTTATACAATAACTGTGAACGTTTTTACATTCAGACATTTATTTGCGTCCAATGAAAGCGTTTGCATCAGTTCTGTCATTCCAATCAGCTTATACGTTCGTGAATGCTAAGCCAGCAGGTAATGTTCAGAGTTAGAATTACTCTTCTGAAAAGATGTTGAACGATTGTTCTCAATATAATAGGAATCGTCGTCAATGTTGATGCGTAGCAAAGTTCACTCACTCGAACTTTACTGATTGCTACATGAAGCAGCAGCCAGTCAGGGTTGGAGTGGCACAAAGGGGGCGACTTTGCCAGATTTCAATCAGCCGTCATAGATTAAATGTCACTCGTGGAATGCGGCGAGAGATTAATAGCAGAAAAGAGGGCATTTCCATGGCTGTATGATCATAACAAGTTGAGGACACAAGGAAATAAAATAATTCCTTGGACGTTGTCAATGTCAAACTTTTGAGTTCATTGGAAGCTTGTAGGGGAATAGAAGGTGTTTGAGGCCTGGGCCTAGTCAATTTATAGGCAATGTTCGTATTTTTAATGAGTCAAACTGTTCAAACATTTGTGTGACCTATAATTATATTGTAATTAATCGTGATAATTTGACGTATTGCTCAGAAATAAATGTGTGTGTGTGTTGTTGCAGCTTCATAACATTTACGTAAAATATGTTTATAATCTCTGTGGGGGACCTTGAAATGAAAGTGACGTCATGTGTGTTTCAGTTTGGGCCGAGCGTAGGCCTAAACTAGGCCCAGGCTAGAGAGGATATAGACACCACGTGGTCTACCACGGGATCCCAACATGTTTCGAAGCCCTACTGCAGTGGTGCAAACTTGTTTTACGTAACGTAAGGCACGTGCCGTTCACTAACCGTGCGTAAACCCAGCTTAAGTCTGATCGGTAGACATATATTCGACCCCCCAACTGTGCTATTTGAACCCACAGGCGGCACGGAACTATGGTGACCTACGGCGGAATGTCGATGCAGCCCGTCATCATCCCCACGGCAAGAGCACCGCCCTCGCGTATCACCAGCAGCATTCTTGCATGCAGCTTGGCCAAGTCCTAGTAGACAAACTCAGTGGCAGTTGACGGACACAATCAATGGGGAGTACCTACCACCTAACATGAGGGTGGCACCCATATGCACTCTCTATGTAAGATTACATGAGATGCGCACCTCTGAATAACACGGCTGGCTACCTAGTGCGAAAGAAGATCAACATGCATACGTGAAAGCACACCTTGTAGATCATGTGTTTGACTGTATAAAAGCTGAGAGGTCTAGCAGAAGGAAGGTAGTAATGGCGAGGTGTGGTGGCATCAGCGGCACTGGCTATGATGATGACCTCTTGACCTTTTTCGGTAGAATTACTAGTCAATTTTGACGTGATCGCTGAGTCATTTTATCGAGGAATCGAATGACAATCTCGGTGAAGCGAGTGGCAAAAAGTATCTCCTTGTGATGACGTGTCATTCCTCCGATTATGCGTGTAAGAATACATCATGGAAGCGAATGGCAAGGTGTGGTGGCATCGGCTGCACACTGGCAATGATGACTTGTTGAACTTTAGAAACACACGTTTTAGACTATTTGGCTGCTATAAACGTCCACATGATAAGCCACTTCGTTGAGCAATCATTTGTGGACAAATCGCTTCCGAATAAGAGCTATATAGCTCAGTGGTAAAATAAAAATAGTTCAAATAGTAGTTAACTTGAATGCCTCCCCAGCCATCCCAAGTAGCTACCTCTCAATGGGGGGGCACATTGGGAGATCATTAGCGTTCATAATAGCTTGGTGGTGATGGCTATGCATGCCTGTAATCCAACACTAGTAGGCGAGGATTGGCGGAACGCAAACATGATGTTTGCGTTCAGGAGAAAGCATTACAGCACGTCCATCAGTATGGAGATACGGGTGTCGCCCCCTTGTGCACGTTTTTTTTTTCTGGGTGTTCCAGTTTCCTCCCACTTGTATAAACACTTATCAATTGACTGAAAACATCTTAAAAATAAAAGTGAATGCAGGACCCTCCTGAAAAAGTTCAAATCAACATCACTTTCCTGGAAAATAATGATTATTACGAGGGAATCAACCCCCTAGACTCCCGATAAGATTGCCACTGCTGATGTGGTTACATTTCTGTCTCATTTCCTTGCACCATCGATAAGCAATGATGGTCCTGGCGGTGTTGGTTGCGTGCGGGCGCTTCGTCTGTCCTCGTCAATCTCCCAGTGGTGCCTGCGATGATTGAGAGCTGGGGCCCCAGGCCGCAAGTAGCGTGCAGGAGAAGAGTACAGCGCCGTGGGCTAGGTGGCCGGGCCTATCGCGAAAGCAGCAGTAATGCCACAGTAACCCTGTGTCACTGTCCTGCTCGACCTAACACTAAACCGTGTTAGTTTAATACTTTCCTGCGGAGGGAGCTGGTAGGATCGTTGGGTTGCTCGGTCAATGGCCAGGGTTCAACGGCGGCAAATATACCCGACTGTGAGGGTGGGCACAAGCCGGCCTGAGTAGGTTAAATGTTGAGTTGTATAAGGGCACCACGGGGTGACCAGCCCCTCCCCACCCAGCCCCACCCTCCCCACCCAGCCCCTCCCCTTCCCACCCAGCCCCACCCTCCCCACCCAGCCCCTCCCTGCACGACGGACGGACGGACACAATAATCCCCTGTGGGCTGGTGTAACCAGGAGGTTCCTACCAGTATAAAGTACAGGTATCCCCTCGATTTACGAACGTTCGGTTTACGAAATTTTGCGTTAATGCAATTGACAAATTACAAACACTTGTTGATCAATGAAATCGAATATCCGCGGGAACGAAATTTCACACGGCATGCACTATGACGTCATCTAAACAAGAAGCACCCTGGGGTCACGGTATCCCCTCAGTGTAACAGTAACACCTCCACATCACCTTTCCAGCCATTCCAGCATGCAGATCTTTTGGCGAGTTGCCTGAAAAGGTTAATTTTTTTAGTTTGAAATTCATTATTGTTCCACCGTTTTAATATTTATGTTCATTATTATTTTTGGTTCGTGAAAAGTGACATAGGTGTATGGTTTTAGGTTGGGAGTCGAGTAGGAATGAATGACTGTCCAAAACACATCCCTAATTTTTTGTATTAAATGAATGGGAAAAGCTATTGTGATGGACGAACATTCCTTTTACGTGCGTTTTTTAAAGAACGCATCCTTTTCGTAAATCGAGGGATACCTGTACATAGCAAATTGCATGAACTACATTCCTATACATCACAGGCTAACCAACTGTATATTCAACTTCGTATTACAACAAAAAATGTTTCTGACCATACCACCCCACCACTGATAACTAGAATCGTGCTTTCCTATAGCACACCCTCACTCAAGACCACATGGGGTGTAGAGAATATTACACTACCACACCGCTACACGAAACCGCACCACTTCTACATATTACCTCCGATTTTGTATTACATATTCTTAGGTTTTTTCGGTAAAGTCACGTAGGTAAAACATTAAAATTAATAAACGTCGTGATTTTTATTTTATTTTACTTTTATTAATTTTAATGTTTTACCTACGTGACTTTACCGAAAAAACCTAAGAATATGAATCTTTGCAGTCACGAAAGCTTCAAATCTAGAATTTGTATTACATATTACTCCGCACCTCTGATTAGAATGGTTGGCTACGTACGGTGCGAAAGAAGTTCAATATACGTACGTAGCCTTTTGTGAATTTTCACAAATAAGAGGAGCTGACTGGCAAATACATCTTAGCTCTTCACATTATCAAGGATATGAGGGATTGAATTTGCAAAGAGGATGACAACTCCTGTTGAGTAACTCTGAAGGGGCTTCCTCTGACCTCACTGCAGATAGAAGAAGTTCCTCTGTAACTCCCGTTTTCTTTTGTTGTTTTGGTCTACAGAGCGCGCTCATCTTCAATGACATCAAGATTGTGGGGTTCTCGGTGACTCGATGGAAGAGGCATCATTCTCATGGTGAGGCGAATGAGAGGAAGGTGATCCGAGGGTGGCGTCGCGTTATTACCGTACGCGTGCCAAAAGTTGACACACAAGCCACTTTAATCCTTGGGTGGCGGTGAGGCTGGGCATGTTGTCACAGTTCTATCTCGCTTGGTAGTCACCGTTGACCATGAACATTGTGTGTTTGTGTGTGAAATTCCCAACCACAAGAACAGGCAGTGGTACTTTGCACATTCATCATTGGGAGTTTTGGGTGCTATGTCTGCTGTGGACAGTATGGTCCCACACACTGCTATAAAATCCAACAACCCGAGTTAAATTTCTTACCACGGCTAATACCAGTGGCAAGTGATGTTTGAACCAGTCATGGGCATGCTCTTTTATCAACCTGCACTGACCAGCGTGGTTAAGTAGGGTGAAACAACCCCCATAACCGGCACTACGTAGGAAGGCCTTTACCCAGGAGGGGCTGTAACCTATTGCTGGTCTTTATCTCCTCTATGGATGGAGATTCTCCTGCCACTAGTTTTCTCATAGTTAAATAATTTCTTTAAACTTGCAAAACCATAAAAAGCTCGTCGTAAAATGGAGTCAAATAGAAGAGTCACCATAGACTATTGATCAAATTTAGTTAATGTTTTATATCAGTCTCGAGTTACGTTTGTGTCCAGACACGCAGAGCAACATTGAATACGTTTAGACCACAAGCCATCGTGGGAACTCATACTGTGCTTTGCATGCACTGGGTCAGTGTTGTTTTTCACTGACACTGCTGAGTCGGTGGTGGAAATTCCATGATCCCCATGGTGGGGAACCATTCCATTCCTAGAGACGACCATTGCTAACGTCTCATAAAGTAGTTTCTCGATAGACCCTGGATGATTGATTGCTGGAGTCAACCCCCAACCTCTTCCAGTTGTGAATCGAGCATGCTAACCAAATTAGCACGGTTGGCTATGTACAGTGTGAAAGTGGTTCAACATACGTACAATAAATATCTGAGCATAGCAATGATAGATTGTGTTTTAAAGAGACAGCGCAGTGTGTGCGAGAAATACCGGAATAAATTCAGGGGTGCTGTGCTCTGATATATTTGTTTTATTAGTAAATCCTGTTATTTCCATGAAGACCATTAGAGCACCCCCCACCAAAAAAAAAATATCTGCCAACGCTGTTTTGAGCATATGCTGTGATTGAATGGTATGTGCAATATTAACCCTTCCCATTTCGATGACGTATGTGTTTGAAATTGCAAGAAAAACTGATGACGTACACGAACGTCATCGGAACGGAAGTAAAAGGCCATGCGGGAGGGCGTGTGGCAGAGTTTGGTGCCAGCTATCATAGAGCACGCTGACCGTGTCACTTTGGTTCTCTGCGGCGAGTACAATGTCTTTAATAACAGCAGCGCTACGCCTCTCTAAATAAAATTAATGCTAACCGCTTGCGCATACCGAGATTCAGTGGTGAACGGGACACCCACCCTGCAAACTTGCAGACGTCTCGAAACGGGAAAAGGTTAAGAGGCGGGTGGTGATGATGCTTATGCGTGTGGTCAGATGGCTCGGCTTACAAGCGAATGCTGACCGAGCTGTGCAGCCTGGCTCGCTCGGGGAAGCTGACCGCCCCGGCGTGTGCTGAGGTTCCGTTCCGGGATTTCCGAGCAGCACTGGAAGCGGCGGCAAAACCATTCGCTTCGGAAAAGCAGGTCCTCGTGATGTGACGTCCCACTGGTGCTGACTTGCTCGACGGCGGTTTTCTCGTCGATTCGTGGGCGCTCGTCAAACGCGGGCAGTCTGGTGGTGTGACACCGGAAGTTATAGGAGGTAACTAAAATATATAAATCCACTTTTTATTGTATACATCCACCAGCCTTGCCTCCATGGTGCTGGTTTACTGCCATGCACCAGTGCCATTTACTTTTAATTTTACCAGCTAAGGCCCACTGAGACATATTGCTATTTTTCAGAAGCGACCCGGCCACAAATTGATATCTCAACGAAATGGCAAACGTCTGTGGCTTGTCGTGTTCCTAGAAGAGCAATGCATAACTAAAAGGGTATTTCCAGTGCCGTCAGGTCAGATGCGTTCCGTTCCTTAGCTGCCACTCCGTCATTTTTCTTGACCAACGGCCATCATCCCTTGTAGCAACGTGTCCTGTCCAAACACACTTTTAACAGTTTAAATTGTGTCAGTAACCGATGCCCTCCATTCCTTCTAAACATGCATTAATTTATGCTTCTTTGCACGCTATTATACATTGGCAGCATTTTGGATGTTATTGTTACTTTCATGTTTATATGAATTGGCTCCTATGTTTGTTTTGTGCTTGTGATGAACTTGTGTATGATGGAAACTAATAAAGCTTTGAATTCGTTATGTTGTTCAGCTTTTAAAAAATACTCCAACCTCCACTTTGTACCACTTCATTTCCGGTTCACCTTCAATTGTCGTCTCCCTATGACCAAATCACCCGGGATGCAACCAGTCTCATCAGATTTTGAGCATGGATAGTGCCTGGTTGGTGACCACCATATGTAATCGATGTTATAGGCAGAAGGAATACGTAGCAGGCAGCAGGGAACGGTGCAGAAAAAATGTGATTTGGAGCTTTCGTGACTGCAGGAATTACTCTTTGATTATTTTGGTAAAGTCACGTAGAAAGAAAAATAAATTAAATAATAGCATACGACGTTTCGATTGCAACACAAGCAATCATCATCATGTACGAATGAAAGAGAAAACAAACCAAGTAAACTTAGAAATATATTGCAATACAACACAGAGAGTCGGCTAACATAACAGTCAACACCCTACCTGGTTGATTACGTTCTTCCAAAGATTGCTAAATTTGAGAGAGAGACAAAACACAGACACGGAGACACATAGACAGACACATAAGCAGAGAGAGATAACACAGAGACAGAAATCCAGCTTACCCCGCAATTCCTACTAACCCCCGAATTCCGGCTTACCCGCCAATTCCGGCTTACCCCCGATATCCGGCTCACTCTCAAATTCCGATTTATCCCCAAATTCCGGCTTACCCCCAAATGATGGCGCACCCAGAATTCTGACTTACGTCCGAATTCCGTCTTAACTATGCATTCCGGCTCACCCCCTTGAATTCCGGTCCCCCTCAATTTCAACTCACCCCCTTGAATTTCAACTCACCCCCTTGAATTTCAACTCACCCCTTTGAATTTCGGCTCACCCCCTTGAATCTTGATCACCCCCCCCCCCCCCAATTTCAACTCACCCCCTTGAATTTCAACTCACCCCCCCAAATTCAACTCACCCCCTTGCATTTCAAGCCACCCCCTTAATTTCCGGCTCACCCTCCCCACCAATTTCAACTCACCGCCTTGAATTCTGGCTCACTCCCTCAATTTCAATTCACCCCCTTGAATTTCAACCACCCCCCCCCCCCCCCCCCCCAATTTCAACTCACCCCCTTTAATTTCAACTCACCCCCCAATTTCAACTCACCCCCTTGAATTCCGGCTTAGGCGACGATCCCGGCGAGGAAGAGGCCCCCACCCCCCATCCCCCTCCCCAGCTCGCGACAGCTTTGCTGCGACACCTCGTTTTACGACACACCCTAGTTTCACATCGCATCATTTGGCGCCCCCCGCTGCTTTACGGCAAGGTGGCTAGGTGGGTGGGGGCGGTTTGGCGACGTTTCGCGATGGCAGACGCTGGCGAGCCCGGCATCTCCGCGTCGCTCCGCTCCCGCTTCGATGGGGCCGCATCCCGAGTCTCCGTGCTGGCGTCCAGCCTGCCCAGGGACGCGCTGCTGCAGCTGTACGCGCGGTACAAGCAGGTGAGCGCCGTCGTCCTCCGCCGAGCGCCGCTGCGATGCAACGCAGGTCGCCGAGTCGGGGGGAGATAGGCCCGCGTTTCCTAGTTTCTTGGCCGCAGCCTGTAGCCTAGGCCCCCCGCTGAGGGGAGGAGGGGGGGAGATAGGCCCGCGTTTCCTAGTTTCTTGGCCGCAGCCTGTAGCCTAGGTCCCCCGCTGAGGGGAGGCCGCGACGGGCTAGGGTCGGGGTTCGAGTGAGAGGGGACCCGATGAGGTGGGGGGCTCAGGCGTAGCTGCCTCGACTGGTGAAAGGCAGCGGAGGTGGGTGGCACAGTGGGGAGCGCAAGGGTGGTGCGTGTGTGCCAGTCATCTCGTTGACCCACGGCCACCCACACCTCTGGGCTGCGAGGTGCACCGAGCCTGGCACGAGCGCCGTGACGAATAGCGGCCGATTTTGTGAAGTTAAATCACAATCAGAATGTTTATTTAATACTGGAGGCATCGGATGAGCTATGAAGCAATTCCCCCCCCCCCCCGCGGATGTCCAGTAGGGGCAGGTCAGAACGTTCCAACATCAAAAAAATACAAAAACACGAGTCCAAAGTATAGGAATGGTAAACAAGTCACTTAATATTATACAAATAAAACTAAGCTATTTTTCTTAAATTACCAGGTAAAGCCCACTGCTACTCGCTTCTTATTCAGAAGCGACCTGGCCACAAATGATAGCTCAACGAAGTGGCTTATGTGAAATAATACTAGAGCGTTAGTCATTGTGGGGTATATAGGATGTCGTACGATATAAGGTTGACGTGACTTTTACCGAAAGAACCAAATAGCATAATCGTGTCGTTTTCAAAATATAATTATTGTTGCTCATGTTATCTCATCTGCTGACAAACAAAAACAAAACCGAGCATTTAAACTTGTAAATAGCTATGCATCTTTAAATGTGTGCTTTGAAAAATGTGGGTGTTTTTTTTCTGAATAATTAACGGCATAGGCTATTCTTGCGCATGGTTGGAGCCATTCAGTACTGTCATTTGTGGCCAGGTCGCTTGTGAAAATGAGCTGTATAACGTAGTGGACCTTAACTTGTAAATATTCTGGAGCTAAATGCTACTTTATCGAGGCCTGCTGGCCACGAGAGGGCTTCACGAGAGAGAGAGAGTGTAGATTTGCTATTCCCCCGTTGAAGGAATAGCAGACCAAAGTACAGGGGATTCTTATATGGTCCATAGTTTGGGCTGCAAGGCCAAAATCGCATTACTGTGGCTTGTGTTTAATGTATCTCTATGGGTCTCAATGTGTCTATTGGTTTACTCTTTGGTCCATAGTTTTTTCCACAGTCGCACTCCTAATTTTATAACGGAATAGTTACATAAAACGTAATTTTAGCATTATGTATGTGATGGATACAATGTGCATTATAAACGTTATGTAGAAAGCTATTATTTGTGAGGCTTAAGGTAGGGTTATATTGAGTGAACTACAGCAAAGCACAAAACAAGAAGATACAAATGTAACCTATAATTACAAAATTAATGGGAAATCAATATTAATGGGAAACTGATATTGGGATGATCGCGATATTGTGAGATTTGATATTGTATCGTCAAAAAATTATATTACGACAACGCCTGTAAATCACCAAGTCACTGTTCACAGTTGGTATATTCTTAGTCTGAGTAAACAAGAGTGTTTGGAAATCAGTAGGACATATTGGAATATTAATCTTGTATGTGGTGTGCGCCCTGCAGGAGTGTTGTATGATATTAATGTAGCACTCTCCTCTTGCGTGCGTGTCACCAGGCTTCCATTGGCAAATGCAACACAACTAAGCCAGGCTTGTTTGACTTTGAAGGCAAGCAAAAATGGTAAGCTTCTCACTTTATTTATGAGTTGCTGTGTGCCGGGTGATAGATTTATCCATTCATTACTTGACTTGTTCGCCTGCATCCAGAGCAGTAATACAATTGTGTTGATTGCGTAATGATGCATCGATTCATCAGCTCGTAATACCTACATTACATGTGTAAGAATGTTTTTTAATTAATATGATTTATATAGTAAATAATGGGTTCACATGGCCTCTACAGCCACAATTGTCCGATGTATTCACCACAATATCAACATAATTGATTCTTGAATAGAATTGTGACGTAGAATATTAACAGTTCATTGAATCGATGGGGGGATGCATGTACACCTGTAGTGTGGTGAGATGTTAACTACCTCGCCTGGTATACAGGAGGACATGGGTTCAAGCCTGAACCTGACACTGGTATATTTGGAGTTTGCATGTTCTCCCCGTGATCGCGTGAATTTTTCCATCCACATTTTGAGTATTTGGCTGCTGTACATTTCCACATGATAAGCCACTTCTTTGATCTATCATTTGTGGCCAGGTCGCTTCTGAAAAAGAGCTATATAGCTCAGTGGGCCTTACCTGGTAATATAAAAAAGATTTTATTAGTTTTAGTAAAAACATTTTATATTACAGAGCTCTGGAGGTTTCATCGAACATTTTTAGTTACACGGATACATTGTCCGCAAGTATCTGCGCAGCTGTTTGTGGAGAATCTGCAGACATCGAATGATGATATTTCAATGATGTCAGCAGGTGTCGCACAAGTGCACAACCACTGCAGTAATTGTGAAGCATCATAAGACGAATGTGTTCAGTCATGGTCAGGGCATGCATGAAGGTGTCCGCTCTGAGTGGGCAAGCAGTACCTTGAGGGAAATTCGAATGGCCCACGACAAAACTGCTTACAGATTAACTTTAATAGGTTATATCCAAGACTAGACACCACTCTGTTACATTCTATAATTGGTGTTTTGCTGCATGTCATTTTCACCGTGTATATTTCAGCTTTCGGTGGAGAACAAGGCTGAAACTCAGTCGGTGTTTGGAACCATGTGTAAATAGCCACGAGGAACAGTGATGCAAAAGCTGTTGGCTTAGATACTGATCCTATCAGAGATTGTGCAGACTGCTGATTGTGCCACCCTAAGGGTGGCGAGATGTTAACTACCTCGTCTGGAATGCTGGACGGCTTCGGTTGGATCCCGACCCTGACGCCTGCATATTTGGAGTTTGCATGTTCTCCCCGTGCTTGTGCATATTTTTCTCCGAGTCCTCCAGTTTTTCTCTCCACGTGTAGTAATATACGTTTAGAGAATTTGTCTGCTATAAATGTCTACGTTATTAGCTACTTGGTTGAACTGTAATTTGTGGTCAGGTCACTTCTGAAAAAGAGCTACATGGCTCAATAAAACAAGTTTAGTTATTGTTTAATAGATTCTAGCAACATTTTAGCACTTATTTTGGGTGAAGAAACAATCCATGCTGTTTGCATATGAATGAACCTTAGTGTGTGCACATTTATGTACCTGTGTGTTGTTGTGTTTTAGGGAGGCATGGAATGCACTGGGAGCCATGTCAAAAGAGCAGGCTATGACTGAATATCTCGCTCTAGTCAATAAACTGGATCCCCAGTGGTCGGAGCAGGTGAGTAAGCTTGTATGTGTGCTCTAGCCTAGAATATGGTATATGTTGCATGGCATACGTGTATTCGTATTTGTCTGCACATTCAAAAATGATGTTGAAATATAACAGAAATCAACTGTGTGTGTGTGTGGCCATCTGGCCCTTATTGTCACAAGCTGTCATGTTAATCAATTGTGTCTATGGTGGTCTAATTGTCAATTACAATTGTTACCACAGTCAGTTGTTTAAAGCCCCTTCTATAAATGAGCTACAGTGTGCATCTTGTGTCATATCTGTGCTCGCACATACTGGCTACTAGTTTTAGTCAGCTACGCGTAGCAATGCAATGTATATCGCGTGACCAGTAATTTAATGAGGCACCTGCAGTGTACGTGGAGGACAGAAGTTAACTAACAATGACATTTTAAAGTGATAAAAAAATCACCAAAAATAAATAGCCTTATAATTACGTCTTAATAGCATGAAACCTTGACTCTCTTTTCAAACTTGCTTAGATAAGACTGGCTGATGGGTGGGCTCAGAGATGGGCAATTTTTGTAAAAAAGCAAGAATAGTAAATAAGGGCTCAGGGAGTCAACTTTTTCAAGGGCGACCTGGATAGATAGGCTTTCAGAGTACAGGCGTTAAGCCTATTGGCTGTCTTTTAAATGGAATAGGATCATCATTTTCTCTTTTTCCTGTCTATGAAGTGACTGGGCCTGTCGAATAAGCGTGGAATTACCACCACTGGCACAGGTCGTAGACACACATGAAGTGCCTCCTCCGCCACATGAACTCGAGTGGGGAAACTGCTGACTCGTGTGACTCACATGAATGCTGCTGACCTTGGATGCGTGCCTCTCTCACCCCGCACAGGTGAATTTGGAAGGGAACCGCAAAGTCACCTCGGGTTTTGGCCCCGTTATGAGCTCACTCTACAAGGAGGAGATCATCAGGTGGGTGTTGATGGTAGACGGCGGTGGGAACTGCCTTTGAGGGAGCGGTCGTGTCGTAGTTCGTGAGCCGTTTTACAATTCTGTCGTCCCATGTTCATTCCTAGCACTTTGACACCAACGGCAAAGTAGGCATTCGAACCTGGCCTGTGGCTCACCTGGGTTGACGCAAACTAAAATGTATAATATTATGTTCACTAATGTGAATTAGAGCGCTAGCAGTGAGGCAGAAGCTGCTTTGTCTGGGTGGTGCTGGTCAGACCTCCCCTTTGGTGTTATTTGCTGACCTATATAGGTGCTGTAAAACAAGGAAAAGCAAGCAAATGAGCTATAAGACTACACTGAAAATCTTAAGAACATGCGTGTTCAGTACAGCTTCTTATGCCTGCGAGACTTGGACGTAAAAGAGACTGACAGAGGTAAGATATTGGCACTCGGAATGTATTGCGACAGAAGGATACTTAATCTAAGCTGAACCCAAAGAGTGACCAATGTAGAAGTAAAAAATGGTTGTGCATAGAAGAAGACCTGATGATGCAGGCAGTGATGAGAAGGAAACTGGCACTATTTGCACACACGTGTAGGATGGACAACAACAGGAACACTGAAAGTGTCGTTCGGAAAAATGGAAGGAACAGGAAAGGGAGGAAGACCTAATAGAGAATGGCTTCTTGATGACGACATGACAGATTGGTGCCAGAAAGATGTGGCACTGCTTGAGCATATTGGCACAAGACAGAGGAAAGTGGAAACAAATGACGACATGTGCAGTGGACATCAACGGGCTATCTGCCCATGGATTGTGATGATGGAAACAGCATGTGCCCCCACCAGTTGGTATGACCATTATTTTTTTTATGAAGAAATCCCTCGTGAAAGCTCATTGTGTGGTTCTGATTGTATAAACGTGTGCAGGGAGGAGGACAAGACTGTGTTTGATCATTGCAAAGATAATGAGGTGAACCGACTGGCAGCAGCCCTCAAGCAAGATGCCTTTGACATAAACCAGCGAGATGAGGAGGTACCTGTGTGTGTGTGTGCACCTCTGATTAGCACAGTTGGCTACGTTCGGTGTGAACGAAGTTCTACATACATACACGTAATAATGATACACCTATACAGAATACAGGCTTGTGTAATTGTGTGTGCGAGCTGTGTTTGTGTGTGGTAGCTCACTACGATAAGATCCTCATGATTTTAGTGGCAACAGCTATATTTGAAGCATTGCTTAGGACCAAATCACCCGGAATGTGCAGATCTGAGAAGCTGAGCAGAGTTTGAGCCTGGATAATGCTTGAATGGGCAAACACCTTTGCATAACAGACTGTTATCGATTGATGAAATTCGTGGTGGGAAGCGAGAGGGCAGAGCAGCGAAATGCATTGTTGTACTGCCCTCCTATGCTCCCATGTCTGCTCCCGGCCTTCACCGACCTGTACCTACCATCATGGTGAAGTACAACGTGTTGTGGTTCTCATACAGCGGCGGATTGACAGGAGGGTACATGTCCATTTGAAGCATTGTCAGTTGGTTAATTTGCCCCGCTGTACAGTGTGCTTTGTTAAACTAGTACTCAAATGTGGCTTCTGTGGGACTGGCTGCACCAGCCACTCGTACATTGCTGGCCTGTAATCAATAACACCCTTTATAGCCAGATAAGGATCCATGAAGAAATTACGTGCTTTAAAAAAATTGTGAAATTCAACATGAGCATTGTGTTGACCACACCACCCCAATCGTGAGCCATGCTAGTGCTTACTAACTGCACTTGAATCCGTGTATGAGCTATAAGGGATAATAATTTTCTCTCTATGTGCGTGCTTTATCATATTTAATGTGCACGGCATGAGGAGGGCATTCATTTCGCAGTGGATTGACAAAGGGCCATAAGTTAGTCATCGTCTGTGTGTGTGTAACTTGCGTTTGTGCAGGGACGCACACTGCTCCACTGGGCCTGTGATCGCGGGCACCTTGAGACGGTGGAACTTCTGTTGAAGCGTGGCGCAAATGTCAACTCGCAGGTATTACCGGCCGATGTGCACATGTTGGGGTGGTTGGTGGAGCAGCTATGTTGGCTATGTTGGCAGTATGGCAAGTGTGGGCTAGGTTCCATTTGTCCCATCTGTGTGGGATCGAGTGTTGCCCCCTTGCACAGGGGTGGGTTTTCTCCCAGTGCCCTGGTTTCTCCCCTCGTGTATTACAACTCACCATGATTAATTGGCTGAAAACATTTTAACGTGCGCCTCCGTGTTTGCGCATTGTGCAGTGTTGTGTGATGCACGATATAAAAACTCAACATTTTTATTGATGTATGCCAGTGTGGTAGGTGGATGTATGCCAGTGTGTTTGTATATTAACGATCTGTGTGTGGCATCCTAAACTGATCTTGGCCACTATTCGGTTGACTAAACCTTAAATAAGTACTTGGTACAGCATGTGAGCATCATAACTGGGGATATCTGCAGTGAGGTATGGTGTTGGCTACACCACCCCACCACCTTGTGTGTCATTCCAGTCTTAATGGGTGCTCACTAACAACACGTGCCCCTGTGGTGTACAAGGATAAACGGTGGATCCTTGCAATTCTGCTGTTGTGTTCATCATGATAAGTGAATGGTGGAGCTGGCTGCATATATTTGTTTGGCAGGTTGAT
Source organism: Lampetra fluviatilis (assembly GCF_964198595.1). NCBI lineage: Eukaryota > Metazoa > Chordata > Hyperoartia > Petromyzontiformes > Petromyzontidae > Lampetra > Lampetra fluviatilis. The sequence continues at coordinate 15,019,838 of NC_136280.1, forward strand.
GGCGTAATTAATTTTGGTTATTGTTGGTGTTGGTGTAATTTTATGTGGTAGCACAGATGAAATATCCCGCTAAAAAGTACAACATTTAGTGAAGTGAGCGCCGTGGTGGCGAGATGTTAACTACCTTGCCTGGTCTACAAGAGGTCGTGGGTTCGATCCCGACTGACACCTGTATATTTGGAGTTTGCATGTTCTCCCTGTGGTCTCATGGATTTTTCTCCAGGTCCTCCAGTTTTTCCCTCCACATTTATAAACATGCATTTAGAGTATTTGGCTGCTATACATTTCCACATGATAAACCACTTGTTGGGCTATCATTTGTGGCCCAGGTCGCTTCTGAAAAAGAGCTATATAGCTCAGTGACCCTTACCTGCTAAAATCAAAAGAATAACTAGTTAATACCACTGGTGCCTACACCAATTACCAGTCCTGGTGGTGCACACCTGTAAACCAGTAAGGCTGGTGGATGAATACAATACAATTTGTCTAAAATGCAGCCACATCTCAAGACACTGCACGGACTCGTGGCCATATGTATTATGTAGTGAAACGTAGACAAAGACTGAGATCCCCTGTATAGCCTCAACAGACTGTTGGGGCAAGTGCTGTTAGCAAGCATCTATGAATGCTGGCACGGTACACTAGGAGGTAGGTGGCCAGCACCGCGCCTTTGACCGCCTTTGTCTCCCAGTGGTAATGATTTTTATACACGGCATCAGGTTCTCATTTGAGGCTGAGTCGACCTATGGGAGGCCCAGGAGCGATTACAATCATCGTCACTGGTGTTGGCCATGAGTGGGAATCGAACTCAGATCACCGGGTTCACAGGACAGCGCACTAACTGCTACACCTAAATGGAGATTTACACACACACACCATTGATTGCTGTAAAACTCCCAACTTGTAGAGATGCGAGGTGGCCAGGAGATGGCAGTACATCAAGCGGATGGATTTGTGACCCATTTATGGATGTTTTTTGTCTGCTTTGGATGCATAATTTTTCTCCTAGTACTGTGGTATCCTGAAGATTATTTTTTAAAATGAAAAATAAGTTGCCCAACACCCAAGTGCTGACCCCCTCTCGAGAGATATTGAGGCTTTCCTGAGTAGAACTGCTTTTTGTGTTGAGTTGGTTGTTCTCCCTCTGCACCTACGATTAGCACGGCTGGCGATATACGGTGTGCAAGAAGTTCAACATACATACGTCAATAAACCATTACTGGGCATGCGGCAAATTGCTATGCTCACAATTCGATGAATCGTGTTGATTGAGGATCACATTGTGATTCAATAATTATTTTATTAGCTGTGGTGGGGTATCGAAAGCCTCTTTTGGATGCAGGGTTTACATGAACCAGTTGCGTCATGGAATCAGAAATAATTGATATTTACACGCACGATGCCTCTGTTCTTATAATAAATATCATTTGTGAATTGATGCATTGCTAATTATTGCTTGATCACATTACCATCATGTGTTTGTTCATCCAGTCTAGCTCTGAAAATAATGTATAATAATGGACATTTGACATGGAGCGGAAACTCTATCGAGCCTTGTAGTATTGACTGAGAGGCATATTGAAATGACCGCAGTGTTTGTCTTGTTTGGAAGCAGGTTGTGGATGTTTAATGGCCTAAACCTGTGTGATTTGTGGCAGGATGATGAGGGACAGACAGCTCTGCATTATGGTGAGTTGCCACACATGGATAGAGACATACATCTACACACACCTACCTGGCACGCATGCACACTCACACTGCATTTACTGGATAATGCACCCTCGAGCACATTTGTATCCACTGATACGTCATTTCCCTGAAATTGTAAGGTTCCCAGATAAAAATTCTTATCTGGCTTGATTCAGCCCATCATCATTCTGGGGGTCGATAAAAACGAACACCACCTTGTCGGAAAGGCTTCATAGAGTCACCGGCTCCATCTACAGTAATGGAAAACGTCCACCACTGGCTTCCTGCTGTTAAGCGAGATGAGTATTGAGTGGGGAAACACGTTTATTTTTGATGACACGTAATTAACCTTACACTTGCGTATGCATTTCATGTCGTGTTAGTACCGCGCACTTTGAGCTGTGCACATTTTCGGTGCACACTCGAACCCTTCTGTCTCCCATTTCTTTCGCTTGCACACACACAGCAGCCACCTGTAGATTCCTCGAGCCTCATGCTGTACCTGAACATGCGTCAGCTAACGACATGCCCCTATGCCTCCTTCCCTGCCCCCTTGCTCAATGGGACAAGCGTGTGGCTGCGACTTCCCAGCCACCGTTCGTCTCCTCCTGGCATTTGGTGCTGACCCATCGATCCCCGACTCGGAGGGGACGCTACCCTCCCAGCTGGCCGACACCGCGCAAACCGCACAGGCCCTCACGCAGACAGGATAGCACTGTCCACACTCGCTCACTGCAGGCTCCCTCAACACGGTAATCAACGCTACTCTTTTCGCACCACAGACGTGCTCGCTTTGGATGGCAGATGCCTGATTGGGCTGGCACCATTCGCGTGTTCACGCAGACTCCCACCAGCACCACAGGCCATGTTTGTAAGACCAGTTTTGAGTAGGTTGAGCGTGGATACTGCTGTCATCCTTCGTTTAATTTGTATCCTTTATCCACCCTTGATTAGACCTAGTTTATAAGTGTAGAGAGTTGATGGTCCTCAGCCTGGTCACCAATGGTCACTTAATTTGGAATATTTCAGTTTTGATTAATATAAACATCACCGGTACGGCAAAGCACTCTTGCGAGCCATACAGCATTGCAACTTGTGACTTGGCAGGAAGATTCGTGATGTCACGTTCCAGTGCCATTCTCGGACAGTATGTAATGTTGCACTGCTCGCTGTGAGAGTTTTTGAAAGGTTATTGCTTTTCTCAAGAGCACAATGGCTGTAAACATCAAACGGAATTCATGGGAGAGAAAGAACCTCGGCATCGGTGGCTGGGCTTGTCACCTGCTCCGTAACCAAAGTGGTTTCAAGTTCCATTTAGTCTAGTTTATTAGTCTCTTGTTATGTTTCATTTTTTTTTATCGAAGCTGTTCTGAATTTGAAACTATTACAAGTGCGCAGCGCATTACCCACCTGCAGCCACCAAGGAGGTGGGGTTTGTTTTTTCCAGTCATACAACTTAAAACAAAGATACCCCGTATAGCCTAAACGGACTGTTGGGGCAAGTGCTGGTAGCGAGTAGCACCTATGAAGGCCAGAACGGCACACAAGGGGGTGGGTGGCCAGCACTGCGCCCGGCCGCCTTTGTCTCCCTAGTGGCGATATTTACGCATCGCACCAGGTACTCATTTGAGGCTGAGTCGACCTAGGAAATGCCCAGGACCAATTCAGATAATCGTCACTGGTGTCGGCCGTGAGCGAGAATGGAACTCGGTACGTCGGGTTCGTAGTGCAGCACACTAACCGCTACATTACCGCTCCCCACAATACAAACTAAACACACACATCCACATGCATATGTAAACACTTATACAAACTTTCGTATATAATTACACTCTAGGGCACAATCACGGCACAGTCACGTAAATAGTACAAAGATTAAGATCCTCCTTCTAGCCTTTAACAGAATGCTGGGATGGCGCTGTTAATAACATTCACAGCCCTTTGCCAATCCACTGCTGGATGAAAACCTCCAAAGGTCACGTCAGTCATCGGGTTTGATTGACCATACTTCACCACATTGGTCATTGCGAGTTGGTGAAGGGAGGCCTGAAACTGATGTAGATTTCACTACAAACTGACGTTAGCTGTGGCTGGGAACATGAACTCGGGCCACTGGGCTCATAGCACAGTGCATTAACCAGTGTGCCGCCGCCCCCCACAAACAATACAAAGATATACATACACACACAATACTAACGTATAGACAATAAACTTCTACACATTCATACATAAACACACATTTTAAACGTTCGCAAGTAGTTTTGCACAAGCATCGCTCCGACGCGTAAATATTCACGTGCAAAATCACACTCTCATACGATCAGTGGTCACAACGTAAATGTAGAAGTGCCGGTGTGAAACCTATTCATCCTCAACCCAATGTTTGACTGCCCTCTCCCCTCTGCGGAGACATCGTAGAATAGGAACCGTTCTGAAATGTACTGGTAGAAAGGACTGGTGTTTTGAGATGTTCCGGTATATTTCCACCACTGTTTCCGATAACATATACACTTAAACCCACATACACACAGAGTAACACGCGGTGTAGAAAAACATAAACACGCGTACAAAATAGAGGAAGGCCGTGCAAGTTTATAAACACGGCTCTGGTCCTCTTTACATGCCGACCACTTAAAACTGGTCATGGAAATGAAATGTTTGTATGTATGAAGCAGGCTTTATGCACTTACATGCATGTACACAGCAAGTCCTCGTTTGTCGCACTAGTCATATATGCGGTTCTGAAAAGTGCAGCATTTAGCGAAAACGGCATTCAGTGAAAACTATTCCCCCATAAATGGAGCGATAACATTTGGCCAGATACAATGGATGCACACACAACGCGAAAGCGGGACCAATAGCTGAGGGTATGCACCGGCGTGTTACCATATCTTTTTTCGCGTAGCGTATCACTGCACCGCTCAGCCACACAGCCTCGCATAGCCATCCACACACTTTACCAGTCACAGCGAATACTTACAAATGAGCGCTTACACACAAGTCTACTCCCCCAACCCTGTGATGTACATATATTTGAGTGGCGTATTAATATAGCTCCAATGACAGCAGGATATTGATGATTGAAAAATAAAATGTGTACTCATTCGGCCCATCATTGTTTTTGCGACTGTGACATTAATTTATTTCCTTAATTTAATTATTTTTTAATTGCATGCCGTTCACAATTCTCTTTGGAACGATTAACACAAGGTCACCAGTCCAAAGAACGTGTGGTGTATAAATGGGTACGTTATGCAAGCCGTTTTAATAAAAAAAAATACACAAGGATGAGGCACTCATGTTGTATACGATGCAGTCTTGTGTTTTTAAGACTTTCGTAATGCGTTTCTCTATTAATTTTCACATATCCATGTATGTAACTCACCGCGGGTGCAGCTCCCATTTGGAAGGTCTCAAGAGTTCAATGAAACCATCGTCACTGCGCTCGATACAATTCTAGCAATTTGGGAAGCGAAAATTGGTCATCGTCTGCTGGAGGAGAGTTGGATCACCCCTGCCATGGAAAGTGTGGAATGTCTGCCACTCACGGGAGCCACGTGTTTCTATCAGAATCGTGAATCTCTATTTATACACTGCAGAAATCCGATGAGCTGTGAAGCTCTTTCACACGTCCGATGGGGGGTCAGAAAGTCACAACAACAACATACAATACAAAAAAAAGATAGGAATGCAAATTGTAGGAAAAGTAATCGACACACTAAATAAATACGTGAAATAGATCATGTAAATTCAAATTGCAAAAGTACACCAATTCTCAAGCTTGTGCAAAGCAGCAAACAAGCTATGATGTTTCGATTTAAAGCTTTCGTGACTGCAGGGATTCATCTTCTTGGTTCTTTCGGTAAAGAACCAAGAAGAAGCTATGATGTGTCAACATCAGCATTGTGCCGGTCACACCAAAGTATAGGAAAGAAATAAATCACTAAAAATAAGTTAAACTTTATATTTATTCGACCAGCTAAAGGTCACTGAGCTTTAAGACGAAACTATGTTTTACTAAATTATATTTTACCATGTAAGGCCCACTGAGCGATATAGCTGTTTTTCAGAAGCGACCTGGTCACAAATGACAGCTCAACGAAGTGGATTATGTTTAAGTTTAATCAGCAAAATGCTCTAAACGTATGATTCTAAATGTGGAGGGGTAACACCGGAGGACCCGGAGAAAAACCAATGTGACCACGGGGAGAACATGCTAACTCCAAATATACAGCAGGCATCAGGGTCGGTATCGAACCCACGCACTCCTGTATGCCAGGCGAGGTAATTAACATCTCGCCACTGAGCACTGCCCGTCCGTCATGAACATTTGGACTTTGCACTGGCTGCATATGTTATACATCTGCTGGAACTATTCCTTGGCTCAGTGGTAGCGTGCACGTGCAAATAGGAGGAAGGGTTGGCGAATCACGCAGAGATGGAGTGTGCATGAGAAACCTACCCTGATATGAGGCAGTGCAGCAAGTAGGTTGCTAGTGTTGTACACGTGTGGGGTTTGCACAGCTAATTCTGCGCAGACGTGGGTTTTATTTAGGCATGGCCGTTTCCTACCTTGCAAAGAGTCGGACAGGAATTGGTAAAAAAAAAGAAGACTGAACAAATTAATATGATCATACTGTATGCACATTTTTCTCATTTACTGCTTACGCAATCCTATACCCAGGGTCTGTTGTATCATCCTGGGATGAGCTAAGGACAAGAGCCTGGTTATGATCTGCGGAAGGTTCTGTTCATCACTGTAAAAACCTCAGCTGGAATTTGGGGCAAATGGGAAGGCCATGACCGAAATAAAACATTTGCGAGGCCATGACTGAAATAAAACATTTGTGAAACAACTAAAACCGGTCCATTATTTATTTACGCGCGAAATAAGCCATGCGTGGTAAGGGACGGCATCTGTATGTGCACAAGCAATTCTACACAACATTACTTAACTGTTGCATGGAATTCAGCAATCTCTTCTCCTTGGACCACTGCGTGCTCTGTTTCATGCTCTTATTCAAATCAATTTTACAGATGTAATAAATGTGTTTGCGTTTAACTTCTTTCACACCAGACGTAGCCAACCGCGCTAATCGGAGGTGCGGGAGATGCTCGTGTAGCCCGTCGCAAAAATCTGTCCATCGTGCCACATCCAGTGGAGCTCAAGGCCTTTCTTCCAGCCTCTGCTGCTTCACAGCGATGCTGGTGAACAGCCGGTCATTTGCCGTTATTAAATTCAATGATGTTTTGTTGATTGTTCAAAAAAGAAAGAATGAAATGTCTTGGATATGCAATTCCGTATGAATGTGTAGTAACGTTAATGGAGTCACTATGGCATATAGCGCCAGCTACTGTCACAACAGTGGAACTGTGCGTCTTGGGCCTCTTTCTGGCACCAGAGTAGGTATGGCATGGAAGCGGGTTTTAGAGGGCATGGTTCGGATGACGGTCAGAGAGAGGGCATGTGAGGATGTGACTGTCTTTGGGCTCGCCTTCCCATCAACCAGAGGCGAGGAGTGGTGGTCGTGGTTACTTATGCCCCCACTGAAGGCGAACATCCGTGGAGGGATGCAGGCATGGCCGATGAGTCAGATGCCTTCTATGACCTGTCACAGGCGCTAGCTAAAGTGGCCCCTCGGGATAGTCATCTTGTTGGGTGACTTCAATGCCCGGGTTGGTCATGATGGTGACACCTGGTCTGGAGTAATTGGAAGGCATGGGCCAGATCAGCTCAATAACAACGGCAGGAGGCTGCTAGATTTTTGTGCAGCCCATGGGCTTGTAATTAGCAACATGCTGTTCCGGCATCCGCGCATCCACACCACATCATGGATGCATGCCGGGTCCAAGCAAGAACATCTGCTGGACTACGTAGTGATGGAACAGCGGATGCGGGCCATGTCCTTGACACCAGGACCTACCGTGGAGCTGATCTGCCCACTGACCATCGACTTGTCATCTGTAAGATGCGCCTGCCATTCTTCCAATCCGGTGGTAGGTGTACACCCAGGACCCCATTCAAACCCTTAGTGGCTTGGTCTCAGCTAGCTGATGAAAGTTGCAAGCGAGAATTTCATCATTGCTTGCGGCTGGGGTTGGCATCGTCCCCCACTCCTGATGTCGAGGGGAAATGGGCGAAGTGTAGGACTGTGGCTCATGCAGTTGCAATGGCTGATTTGGGTACACGGTCCAGACCTACCCAGAGACCCTGGCTGACAGAGGAGGTGTTCAAGCTGGCTGAGAAAAAGCGACAGGCCCACTCTCATCGGCTACAGCATCCCACGGCGGAGAATGAAGAGGCTTACCGCAGCCTTCGCTCGGAGGTTCGGAGAGCCGTGAGGCGCTACAAGGATGGGTGGTCGCGGGTTGCTGAGGAGATGGAGTCTGCCTCAGTGGCCCGCGATCGTGAAGGACGCTACTGGGCAGTTGGAGGCAGTCGCCCTCCAACAACAACGGAGGGCGGAGGAGCGACCCTCACAACAACGAGCGGAGCGCCGGTTGGCTCAAGCACAGCAAGTTGGCACAGTAGGGAGCACAGGTGGTGCATCAGCCAGTCGTCTCAGTCGACCCGTGGCATCTGGGTCTGCCCCGTGACCTTCTGCCAGCGGGCGTTCGACACTTCACGTGGCCTCAAGGTGCACATAGCCTGGCACAAGCGTCGTGGTGACGTCACCGCCACTTAGTGGCGAATGGCGGTTGTTGTCTGGGTGACCCCTAGAGGGCACGTGACCGGCACAAGGTAGCGAGGGGGCCCAAAGGGTGGCTTGAGGAACACGTGATGCTCGGTCGAGAACCTTCAGATGAGATCCAGAAGGGGGCGTGGCCGAGGGCGGAGCGAGGCCACGCTCGGGAGCATCAAGCAGAGGTCCCGAGAGCAATCGCAGCTGTCTGTTGGAATGGATCCCGTTGGTCTTCGGTCTTTACGCTCAGCTTCATGGGTCAGGCAGTATGTTACTGACTGAGATGGTTACGTAGTTACCTCGTTGTGGTATAGTTACCCCGTTGTGGTCTAGTTAACCAAGTGTACGTTCATGCAGTTACCCTGTTGGGGTGTTATAATAATGTGTTACCTCAAAGTTCTAGTGTGTGCCTCCGTGAAGAACACTACAAATGTAATGAAATCTAGTAGTTTCCTAATTGATGTTTGCACTGTTCCAGACATTCCCAGAACCATAAATACCCCCTCTCCCCCCCACTGAAAATTGGCGAGAGGTTTTACGACTGCATAAGCAGCCCTAAGGAGGCTTTAAAATCCAGCAGAGACATTGGATGGTCACCAGCAGTTCTATAAAAAAAACACCTGCAGTGTTTGGAAGTAGCGACGTCAAACACTGCAACGTAAATATGCCGTGTGGTCCACACTCGGCAATTCACTGGATAACAAATGGACACGGCCAATTGTTTGATGAGAGAGACTCCCATTAAAGCGACTCTAGAAAGCAGGAAGACTCTAAAATTAACCCAGGCATCACAGGAATTAGGATGGCGAGATAGATGCATGTCGTGGGTCATACAAACTGCATCGGGTCACGAGCGAAGATGGGAAGAGACGAGCTGTGGAGATGAACTATTTTTATTTTACCAGGTAAGGCCCACTGAACTATTCGTCTCTTTTCTCAGAAGCGACCTGGCTATCACAAATGATAGCTCAACGAAGTGGGCTTACTCATCACGTGCAAATGTATTTCAGCCAAATATTCTAAACGCATGTTTCTAAATGTGGAAGGGGAAACACCAGAGGAGAGAGAGAGAGAGACATGCAAACTCCAAATAGACAGCAGGTGTCAGGGTCGGGATCAAACCCACGACCTCCTGCATCTCGCCACCGTGGCACCCTGCCGTCGCGCCCCAGATGATGGCCCAGGACAAGCCTGAGTGGAAATGGAGGAAGGGCAGGTACCGTGAGTGGGAATAGCGCCATGAAGAGGAGTTCATTTTTGAGGCCCGTTCCCTGACATGCCACGGCAGTCTCGCTGCTGACTGAGATTTTGAGGACAATTCCATGGTATCATTGGCACAAACGGCGTAGAATGTAAGTTAAATACCAAGCGGTTGTGTACATGTAGCTATCTAAACCGGCGCAAGGCTCCCGAAAATCACTTGACTTCTGTGTGGTCACCACCAATCGGAATTCATCCCCTAATTTATGTATCTCTTATCTCTCTAAATCATCTCAAGCCTCCCTTAAATCACGTGACTCGTGTGTGTGTGTGGCCACCCGCACTCTGAGCGCCTCTCTCCCCGCCACCGCCCGCTGTGGAAACAGACGCGGCTGCTGCTCCGTGCAGTTGCAGCAGCGGCGTCAACGCCCCGATGCAGCCTCTTCCTTCTCCCTCTCATCTCCCCCCGACCGCTCTTGCTCCCGTTTCTCCGTTCCTTCTCCACCCTTTTCCTCTTAATTCCCAATTCACTCTGTTTTTCCCATTCGTTACATCCTCGACTCTCTTCCCGGGGTGTGCCACGGATACAACGTTTTAGACCCTCTAGTTGCACAAACTCAACTGGTATTGACACTTTGATTTACCATGAGCATCCGCGAGCATTACGAGTTATGGACGTAAAAGGGCTTAAGACCGTTCCGAAGAGTTTGACTGTATAGTTGTGTTTTCGCTATTAACTGCATGATGTGTAGCATTTTATATTTAAATAATTCAAGGGTGAAAACAAAATTGACTCCAGTAATTTGAACGCACAGTAACGTATGCCATGTGTTGTGTGCAAACATTTTGCACTCCACTCTCCGTGTGTTTCATAATTGCAAAGTTCAAGTGCACATGACCATACATGTTCACGTGTGCGTGAGTGTTTACATGGGGAGCGGTGGTGCAGTGGTTAGCGCTACACGAGGTCGATTCCCGCTCACGGCACAACATCAGCGACGATTATTTGAACCGGTCCTGGGCCTCCCCTAGGTCGACTCCGCCTCAAATGAGTACCTGGTGCGGTGTGTAGTAAACATCGCCACTGGGGAGACAAAGGCGACCGCGCGTGGTGCTGGCCACCCACCCCCTCGTGTGCCGTGCCGGCCTTCATAGGTGCTCGCTAACAGCACTTGCCCCAGCAGTTTGTTAAAGGCTGTACGGGGGTGGAGGAGGAGGAGGGGGCAGTGTTCTATGTCTTTGTTTTGTGTTCATCGAGAGGGGGGAGCGGGGGGGGGGGTATAACGGCGTGCACTTAAACCTTCTCCCGCGGACTCCATAGTTGCGGGCGCACGTGCGCGTGACCGTGCGCGAGAAGGTGCGCGTGTCGGTGCGCGAGAAGGTGCGCGTGTCGGTGCGCGAGAAGGTGCGCGTGACCGTGCGCGAGAAGGTGCGCGTGTCGGTGCGCGAGAAGGTGCGCGTGACCGTGCGCGAGAAGGTGCGCGTGACCGTGCGCGAGAAGGTGCGCGTGTCGGTGCGCGAGAAGGTGCGCGTGTCGGTGCGCGTTACCGCGTGCGATTATCTCCGCAGCGTAACACGATGTAGCACAATTTTTGTTCCTGGGTACTAAGTGTTAATTTTTTTAATTGCTCATGCCTAAAAAGTGTATAAAATGGCTATTATTCCCCACAAACTTTAGCTTTTGTGACCAGCACTTTATGTGAACGAAAGACACAAATGCACACGTTTTCTCACTGAAAATATGTCAATTTCAAAATATCAATGTCCTAGTCACAAAAGCAAAGTTTGTGGGGAATAATAGCCACTTTCTGTACTTTTGAGGCATAAGCAATTAGGAACTAAGACTTACTACCCAGGAACAAAAAAAAATGTTTTTCTCCTACACAAGTGTAATCGCTCTGCCCGTTGTGGTTTTTTGGTTTACGATCATCCCATGGGGATGATCGCAGCAACAAAACTCGAGACGTGATGTCACCCCCCCCCCTACTCCCGCACCCCTCCTTGCGCTGCGAGTCGCCCCCCCCCCCCCAGGACTTGTTTATGTTCTCAGACGTCTAACTCGGCATCCATCTATCTCCGTTTCGGAAGGTGGGGCGGGGAGGGGGAAAGAGCGCTCTTTGCCAATTGTGTCAGGGCGAAAGCGGCCTATCTATCGGATCTCTTGCCTCTGCCTCGCTGCACGTACGCACGGGCGTTTCCCCTGGGGAGTGTGCGCGCGTCTGCCGTATCGCCACGTGTGGGAGCAGCGGTGAACGCGCTTGTCGCTTTAACGCGCGGTAGGGCTTTTGCGACCAATGTCATCCATAATAGGAGTTTTTTTTTTGGGGTTGGATCGCATAAATGTATGTGTCGTTAAAACCCGCCACCACCCGACACAGTCAACTCGTAAGGGTTGTCACGTAAACAGAACGTACCTACGTGCCTTTACCGAAAGAACCAAAGAGTATGGATCCCTGCAGTCACGAAAACTTCCAATCTTGATAGAACGTGGCCCATTCGTCACTAGTACAGCACACCCGTTGTGTGTTGGAGAGCCAAGCCACAACATTTACAATCTGAGCTACGGACCCGGCAGAGACCCGGGTTCGATTCCCGCTCACAGCCACCAACATCGGTTATCTGTGCCGGTCTTATGCCTCCCCCCTATGTCGACTCGGTCTCAAATGAGTACCTGGTGCCCGTGTGTGAAGCATCGCCACTGGGGAGACAAAGGCGGCCGGGCGTGGTTGCTGACCACCCTTCTTCATAGGTGCCACTCGCTAACAGCACTTGCCCAAACAATATGTTAAGGCTATACGGGGGGATTTTCGTATTTGTATATATCCATACACACACACGGAACATGCGTGTGATTTATATATTTTACGCATGTGCCAATATGTCTCTGTCTGAACCCGCCTCTCGCCTTCACCAGCCAACCAAACAACCTCTTGGGGGCCCCCAGATTATGAAAACCAGCTGTGGCTTTCCTCCCAACCCTCTCTCCTCTCTTTCTCTCCCTTCTCCTCCCCGCCCTCGCTCCAAGTTCAATCTCATCCACTCTCTCCTCACCCAGCCATCTCTGTGGCGTTCGCCGTACGTGGTGTGTCCTCGTCAAATTTAGAATAAATACGCGTCCCGAGATATGGAATTGATTTTGCTGCTGTGAATTTCCACATTGATGATATCGTTTTGTGGCCAGGTCGATTCTGAAAAAGAAGCGAATAGCTCAGTGGACCTTACCTAGGAAGATAAAAAAAAAAAATTCGTTTTATTTTTATGTATTTTTTAAAGTTTTGTTTACCTTGTCTATAATTTTCACTCCCTTCGTGTATTTGTATTTTTTGTTGTTGTAACGTTCTGACCCCGTGCCCCAACTAGACATCTGTGAAAAAGAGCTTCATAGCTCATCGGATTCCTCCTCCTGTATAAATACATAATTTGAAATATTCTGATTTGAACATTGCGGAGAGTTCAAATACCACCAGGGGTGGGGGGGGGGGGACTAAGCCTATCGCTGTTGGACTTGCCCCCGTCATGCGAATGTGGTGTGTCCACGTGTTTGGTCAGGATGCTGCCACCAGAGGCGTGATGGACTTGCCCCCGTCATGCGAATGTGGTGTGTCCACGTGTTTGGTCAGGATGCTGCCACCAGAGGCGTGATGGACTTGCCCCCGTCATGCGAATGTGGTGTGTCCACGTGTTTGGCCAGGATGCTGCCACCAGGGGTGATGTAATGGTTAGCTTTACTGTAATGGTCAGCTCACTAGAAACCGCAGGTTCGAATTCGATCTCCCGGTGCGGCAGGCAGTTGAAATAATTGTACGTTTATGACTCCCCCTGTCCGCACCGTGGTTCACCCAGCAGTATAAACGGGTACCGCCACAGTGTGGCGGGGTAAAGTGTGGGTATCTCCACCTCTTCCAACACGTCTGGCCCAGTATGGAAGAGTAAGCCAAGTATACCGTCTAGAGGGGCTCTCTCCAGAGCTCCCTCGTTTGGGAGGCTCTTCTGCCAGCACTTGCTTGGGTAAGCAATGGCAGGGCTGCACCTTTCTCTTTACCCTGCACGGAAGTTGAGCCAAAGCTAAATATCCCCCGTATAGCCAAACAGACTGTTGGAGCAAGTTCGCGAGCACTTATAGAGGCCAGAGCGGCACACGAGGGGATGGGTGGCCAACACCACACCCTAAAGGCCTTTGCCTCCCCATTGGCGATGTTTACACACCGCACCAGGTACAGCCCTCATTTGAGACCGAGTCAACCGAGAGGAGGCCCAGGACCAGTTCAGATAATCGTCATTGGTGTTGGTCGTAGGCGGGAATAGAACTCGGGTCTCCGGGCTCGTAGCGAAGCGTGCTAACCGCTACACACACACTCCACTCTCACGCTTCCCACTCCCTTGAACATTGAGACCACGAACCGGACGAGTTCCCCCTACAAGGCTGGCTTTTCTTGGCTTGGGGTCTGCAATGAACCCATCTCGATGTATACCAAGCACCCCCCGCCCCCCAACCCATGTCTGTTTACCCACAAAGGCCTCCACCCCCGGAGTCGAGAGACACGGTCGTTTGCAGTTGCGTTTCACTGTGGGATATTTGGCCATTTCCTTATTTGTGTGTGCATAACGTTCAGACCTTTGTCAATCCACTGCTGGACGAAGGCCCTTCTCCCTATGACGTGTCGGTAACAAGGGTTGGTTTGACCATACTTCACCACGCAGATTATCACTCCTTTGATGTTTGCGATGCCCGGGAATGAAAGCCGGCCCCGCCACGATCATGGTCATGCTGTCCGAGTCGGCAGCAGAGAGAGCCAGCACCTGGAGAGTCAGCTTGCCCGGCTGAAGTCACGCTCCAAGGAGGCACGCAGATAACGGGCTGTGTAGGTGGGTGGGTGGGTGAGTAGCGCGGGTTGGCGCCAGCCTCGCTCGCCAAGCTCGTCGTTCCGCCGGGCACGTTCTGACAATGCCGCCGCTGCTGCTGTCTCGAGTCAAAGGTGGAGCTGTGATTCCGTCAGAGGGCCCCGCGTGGAGCAAAGTGGGCGTGGGGCGGTCACCCATGATCTTGTGTTTTTATTTAGTGTGCGGATCTTTAAAGGTGCATTGACAAATGTTGATACTCCTACTGATGCTCCTGCTGTTGTGGAGTGACTCATGCAGCCAGCTATGGCTACAGGGTTTTGGTGGTACATTGCTTTTATGGCTTTATTTTGGTGATTTCGAAAAGTTTTTTTGGTTTGGCCATGTTTGCGTTGTTGTAGTACGGAGTTAGAATGATGGCTTTAAACTAAGTTGTCTTGTGGTTGTTGTTGTTTGACTTGCATCCCACTGGGATTTTTGCACACAGCGTTGGTGTACGGTGCTTTTTCTGGAAGATTTTTTTGCAGTTTTTTCCTGGATTTTCTGTTTGCGCATAGTCACATAGTCACTTTAAGATGTTTTCTTGTTCATGTTTTTGTTTGTTGCGGTTGCACCCGACTCAAGAGCTGAATGGCTCACAGGGCTATACCTAATAAATGAAACTGAAAACTGATTTCGCTAAGGCAGGGAGCGTCGTCAACCAAAATAACGACAGCAATTTTTTTCTCAGATTCGGTACAAAAAAATCCTTTAATATTTCAAGGGCCGCAACCCACTGTGGTGAATACGAGACGGCGAGTTCTTCATAAGTAACGTCACGCAGCCAGTCATTTAAGGGGCCGTCCATAAATTACGTCACGCACCTGGGGGGGGGGGGGGTCAGACATTTGTGACGATGTGTGACGAGGGTGGGGGGGGGGATTTGAGAAATATGACGTCACATCAAAATGCGTAACTTTAAATAAATATAGACAACACGTTCTACTTAATTAAATAGACTTTTTAATAAATGATTTCTCCTACAACATCAGAGTGCAGCGCCACATTAAATACGCACTACAATGACAATAGTGTAAAGCGATTTGAAGCATGTTTAATTTTCAAAATGGAAATGTTTTTTTTGGGGGGGGGGGGGCAGAGCTTTGTGACGTCATATTTGAGGGGGGGGGGTCTGACTTTTTGTGACGCCGTGTGACGAGGCGGGGGGTGGTAAAAAAATCGTCCAAAATCGCGTGACGTCATTTATGGACGGCCCCTAAAGACACGCGTGCGGAGTCCGGGGCTGGACGTTGCCGACCAATGGCACCAACCACTGCACCACTTCATGGGACCTCCTTTGCCAGTACCAAAATATGAGAATAGGTTTTCCCCTGTAGCCGACCTCTCCAGTGCTGCTGCGGGGTCCACTTTCTGCCCAGCCTCCTCCCCCCCCCCCCCCCTTTTCTCTTCCCCCCCCCCTACTGACGAGGCCTACTATATAACCTCATGCCACGGCAGATCTCTCGCCTACTTCAGCAGTTTTTTTTTCTTGCCGTGGTTGTCCCACCTGATGACGATTGCTTGTGTTGCGATCGAAACGTCGTGATTAAATTTACATTTAGTTTATGTGTATACCTACGTGACTTTACCGAAAGAACCAAAGAGTATGGATCCCTGCAGTCACGAAAACGTCAACTCAAGCTTGCCACACTCATTTAAGGCCGAGTCTACCTAGGGGAAGTCCGGACCGGATTTGGATAGCACATGCGACTAAAAATTGTTTCGTGGCCTGTCACATTATTTGAATCACTGGGCTCAAAAATCACGGTAGCACCACTCCGAATCAAAGGAACACTCGCACGCACCCACCAGAGCACATTTGCTTGACTTTATTTTGTGAAATTACATTTCGTAAAACGTATAAAATATATATTATTTGTATTATAATCAATTATACAGAACACAATATTAATATAACACGTAAATGATTTGTAACTTTTGTACTGTATGAAAAACAAGAATCCTTTATGTGTTTAATATGCATTGTTAGGCTGCGAGCGACGGTCGTCAAAAGCACACGTGGATTCTCAGGACTTAGACGCAGTCGCACGCACGGCTCGGCAAAGAACGCACGTGGGCAACATCCGCACGCAAGCACGCACGCACGCACACCTCCACACCCACGCCACGAGGGCAACACGAGCTCACAAAACACGGGACGGCACCATTTGTACAAACAGCTCTTTCGTCCATAATATAGTTTTTTTTTTGGGTCAGATCGCGTTATTTATAAATGTGTTGTAACCCTCCACCACCCGACACGGCCAATCAGTAAAAAATGTGTCACTTTTTCAAAGGACAAAATAACTCACTTCTTTAGCCCACCGGTGTGCTGAAGAGAAATTCAACAGCATTTGTAAATTTGAGTAGTACGACGTTTCGCTGATAATTACAATCAGCTTCATCGGGCAAGAATGGTGAAGCTCTCCTGTTGCTTCCGGTCTTAAATAGAGCAGCATCAGGGTGACGTCATCATTTAATTCAATTCAATCTCTCTTTCGTGACAAACATTTCAAAAACACAACAAGACCGAGATCCTCATGTGTCGAGATCCGTATCGGCTGTTTGACTTATACCGAGTTTCCATGAGCCACACAAACTCGCGTTTGAACTCGAAATTGTCATCCCCGCCAACCCTTTCCCATATTATTCGCCAACTCGAGTGGCCCATGGTGGTTCGGGCTGCGGCTTGGGATTCTCTGGGACGGATTTGGCTTTCGGGGGGGGATCACCCAAATCCCCCTACTGCCAGAATACAGGCTCTGCAGAAATGTAAGAACCGAAACGCGTTGTTACAATAAAAAATAATATTGCAGGTGGCGGGAACATTTTGACGTTACATTAAAATGTTGTCTTCACTGTGCTCGACTCGTGTATGTCAGGATATAATTGTATGCGTTTTCTTTTTCTGGAAAAACCCGGCCCAACTCTACGCAATAACTCAAGTAACTCGGCACACCATGGGAGATTCCTATATGTTAGCCGATCAGAGTTGTCCTTCAACCAGATATGTCCTTCAACACAACTGGAGTTCCGGAAGAAATGAGGCTAACTCTCATGGAAACAAGGTACGTATTAGAAATTCGTTGGCCAGGTACTGTTAGTGAACATCTTTTAAAGATTCAGCGGCATAAACCGCTCCGCTACCTTTCCCCATTGCCAATGAGTGGACCACACCATTACGCCCGGTACAAATGTTTAGGCCAAACGAACCACATCCCCAAGGACGTACTCGGCAGGATCGGACCACCAGCCACAACGCGCGTGCAATCGCAGTCAGGATTCGAAACCGGATCACCAGGATCGTAGCGAGGTGCGCTAATCACCGCAAACAAAATAATAATACTACGCTGTTGCTTGTACATGTGGTTAAGTCTTTTGTGACTAGACTTTTTAGGAAGATGAAACCAGGGCCCTTGTGAGTTTTAGTGTTGCACACACACACACAATACAAAAAAAATCGTTACATCTCTCATTTGGATATAAAATATAAATCGCATTAAATAACAGACATCAGGCAATGAAAATACAATTCGCAGGCTCTCAAAACAAGTTTCAACAGTTCCCGAGAACCCAGTTGCTTTTTTTTCCGACCAAAGATTAAGAAAAACTTCACATTGTAAACATACGCAGTATATGGTACGAGGAAGTGCTATATAGATGAAAGTATAACATCGGGTTAGTTATTCATTTACATGCAGTTTCATAAACAAACAAAAAAACCTGCAGCCGCACGCGCGAGCTCGAGTTTTCTTTTAATATAAAATAAACCTTCACTTCATCGTTGGGAGTCTGGGCCGTGTGTGTCAGGGGGGGGGCGTGGGGGGGGGGGTCTCCTTCGACTCGGGGGGGGGAGGAAAGAGGGCACAGAGGGCCCCCTCGCCAGAGGTCGCAAACGGGTTTTGATTCCTTACCCGTACCCGGCCGCACCAGGGTCGCAAACGAGTACCCGTACCCGGCCAGGTATCGGGTACCTGATTGCGACCTCTGGGATGAAGCCATGTTGCAGGCGCGGGTGGGTTGATTCTAGGAACTTGCATTGTGAGAAGAGACAAGACGTTGGGAAATGAGTGACAAACGGTGACTCACCAGTGACTCACGGCCTACCCGTACCCGGCCGCACCAGGGTCGCAAACGGGTACCCGGGTACGGGTAGCCGGGTATCGGGTAGGGTACAGGTATCGGGTACCCGGTTGCGACCTCTGCCCCTCGCTACCTCAATCCGCAACCCCGAACGCGAGTTGGCACTCGCCGCACTCTTGAACCACAACGCGGCGGCGGACTTGACAAGAGCGACAGCGGACGTGGTGACTCTCAGCGCCGATTACAGGGCCAAGCGATTCGCTCCGCCGTTTTTACGGAGTTTTTTGGTGTTGTGTGTTGTTGTGTTGTCAGCGGTTGCGGAGAAACGTGGTTCATTTCGCGAGCGTGGGTTTTTTTTATCTACACGCTTTGTATTAACTCACTCCGTCTGTTGTTGTTGTTGTCGTATCCTTAAATCTTGTAACTCAATTTTAACCCACTTCCCAATGTGGTATCAACTGCAAACTTGGTATACTGATGTCATACTGATGACAATACTATATTCTATCATAAAAAAATATATATTTTTAAACATATGTTTTTATATGTTATGTTTCGGCTTGGGTCTAATTGTTCATGGTCAACTGACGTTGGCTTACGTTATGGCAAGCCTCGGGCCACTTCCTGGAGTCGTGGAGTTCTTCCATTATTAGTACGGTACATTTAATTAAAGCGTGTTTAAAAAAAAAGGTTTTTAATATTACTTATTTTTATCGTGGCCGAGGCAGCGTGTTTGTTTGGAGAGGGTACCGTCTCCAATAGAAATAATAAGGCGACGTTTTCACAATTGTCCCGTCTTCATAGCAGATGAATTGACAGGGCCAGACAGACAGTGGATAATAAGAGTTGGACACTGCACTTAATGTCATCGGGGCCCCATGAGAATTATATAAAAATGCGTTCTGATGACCAGGTTATTCAATTGGCAGTATCTGGTTAAACCAGCAGTATTTGTTGACCGAGGCGAACTGATGTTTGAGAGGCGATCAATTAGATAAGTTTTGTTGGGTAGGTATAGAAAGGAAGTACAATTTTTTATTTCGTGATGACAATTGTCAGGCGATGACAGTAATGTGACATGGAGTTCCTACGGCATCCTTCCTGTAGCAACTGTGACCTGACAAGCGTTATGTAGTAACGTAACTGTACTTGGCAGTTCTCGCCATCATTGTTGCATGCAGTCCCGATGACTCTGCCGACGAGACACTGCGTATCGGAACCAGTCCAGAGATTGCTTGCACTGCATCAATACTGCTGAAATTATGCACTCCCACAAGGCCGTCTGCCCGATGGGTTGTGTAAAAATAACTGCAATTTTTTTTATTTGGAGAGACAGAAATATGAAAGGAGGCATTATGTCTGTTCAGGCTCTCGGCTGTCCAGGCTAGTGGCGTGCAATAGGAATTGAGCTCTGGCTCCGCGCTTCCGAGTTCAGGATGGAAATTGTTTATTATTATTATTCTTGATGTCATTCTGATCAAACTAGCTTTTTTGCCCGTCCAAGGACGGGGTTATTAGAAAGTAAATCTGAAATATTCAATCGAAAAATTGTTCAGCTCATGATTATTAATGAGGGGGGGGGGTTGCCCCATGTGGAGTGACGTCACCTGCTAATGGTTATTGGGGAGGGGTGCGGCATGTGGAGTGACGTCAAGCTCGACCTTCCTCTGCGTTAGTGTAAAAATCCACCCACTCATGAATATTAATGAGGGGGAGTGGGCATCCGGAGTGACGTCACGCAGAGGGGTGGGCCTCATGTGGAGTGACGTCACGCGCGGGACGGACAGACATTTCTGGGTGATTATAGTAGGTAATGGTTCTGAACCCAACAGGGAAGATGGGACCGTGTTGTCCATTGACCAGGATTTGAACCCTCACACATGCGGCTACAGCCATCGGAACACAGCAATACTTAGACGAGACCCACCCCGTGGCAATCACTCAACATGTTGAGACATTGTGGAGATGTTTTATTTTGGTGAGGACAGCCGACTCGCGCTGTGTGCATCCAGGAGTGGAAAGCAACCTCCCAAACTTGAATTCATAATTAGTTTACGTTTGTTCAGATCGTCGTGTAGTGTATGACGCCAATTTTCTTACAATTATAACCCCCCCCCCCCACCTGACAGAGCCAATTTAATAAAGTTTTCACGTGGGAAAAACCGTAATGTTGACAAGCAAGCACAACTTAATTGAAAACTAATTTCTTTCGAACGGCTTTTTCTGTATTTGGTTTGTTGTCTTTTCCCCGCACCCCCGGTTCGCATGGTTGACTACGTACGGTGCGAATGAAGTTCAACAGACACACAACTTGGCGACTTTGCCCCGATGTTTCGCTGGAGATTACAACCAGCATCACCTGGACTTGAATAAAAAGCTCCGTTCGAACGGCAGAGCTACTGCTAGCGTTAAACAATTGTTACAGGTAAAAATATGGCCGTTTTACGTACGCGATCGAAACCAATACAAATGATGTCCCATCGGCCATGGAAGCCTACGCCCCAAATTCTTCCCCTCCCCGAACTCCACGGACCGCTCACATTCGAGTGGACGGCTCGCTTTGCCAACATCTGCCACGAACAACGCATACGGAGGCCATGTGGGGGCCCATTAATATAGTGGGACCATGCATGAGTTGGCGTACTACGTATCGACTAATATATCCTTATCCTTTATAAAAGCAATATTTACAACAACAAAAAACCACACACATACTTCCTATACATTCGTCCATGCTATACAATGTGGATATATAACTTGATATGCGAAATACTGTAACGCATAACTTCACAGCCCGACCGAGAAAAAAAAATGTTCACCTACGGCGAAATAGCGCAAGCGGAGCTGAAGGTACAATCGTTCATTTTTTTTAAAAATCCCACAAATCCTTTCAAATTGTAGTGACGCGGGAGAAGCGTTCGCCTCTCTCGTGGCCGATAATGGCACTGCCCCCATCCCAAGGAGCATGGCAGTGGCGCGTTTAAAAAAGAGGGTCTCGCGAATATTGCACGCTGCATGGCTGGCGGCTTGTAATTACGGACAGTGATATTTTACTAAAATGTCGACTTGGTAGCAATCTCAGTCTGAAGTCAACGATTGTCATTAAAAAAAACAGCTTCGACTGGCCAACTCTATTCATAGAAACACACCCAACTATCGGGACCTATAGTGGGGCACAGGGGAACACTTGTCACAGAAGAGGGCCACGTTTAATTTAAAGCGTAGAAACACGCGGCAGAGGAAAGGGACGTCGAGATGCATGGCAGGGCATAAGAACGTGTCATGACAAATGGACATACTTCAGGACACGAGGTTCGATGTCAAACACGTCGGGGCTAAACGTGGCAATGTTTGCACAGTGATTCGATGCGAAAGGGGCGCCTACTCATTATCGGAATACGGTATTATGTGCATGCCTAGAGCCTAAACCATCACCGACGCAACCCAAAAGAAATATAACTGTTATTCTGTCGTTTTACTACCTCGACTGTGTGTCCAACACAAGTTTGAAGCTTTGTTAAAACGGGAACAAAATAAGTGAAAGTTGCAGTCACGTGGCTTCCAGGAGTGCTGCCCTAGCGCCGTTTAGCGACTTCAACTGCGGAGGGACCGCCGTAGCTTTTCCTGAAAGGTAGAGAGGGGCATGGCATTGCATCTATGTCACGATGCACAATGCATGCTGGAAGCCGGCCATATTAGGCCAATGCAGGTCTGCGCGCGTTGGGGAATTTCAAACTCACTCCATCTGAGAAGCAATTGCCACGATTCGAGAGTTGAATCGGTAATCTACAGGGTTTTTTTGTTGTTGTTTTTGTTTTAATTCACAGAAGCAGATTTCTTCCACCGACTGCCACGCTGCCGGGGATCAAATTAGTTTTTGCAACAAAATAAGCGAGCACCCAAATGTTTTGTCACGTTACGTCCTCCGTTCATAAACATGCAGCCCAAGGACTTTATCTGGCTAGAGCGGTATTCTGGTCAATGAAGAGCAGAAGTTGACACGCGGGAAAGAGAGCGGGGGGGGGGTAATGCATTGCTACTCACAGTTACCACTGCTACATTTTCTTCTACAATGGGGGATGAGGGGGTGTTCTGCGAGACACTAATAGCAGTTTTAAGGGGTCATTGGTCCAATCGCCACTGAATATTAATGGGACCTATTTCTCCACGACGATTGTGCCAACACAGGGGTCGGCAAACCAAAGCAACAAGAAGAGCCATTTTCCGAATTCGGTACAAAACTCAATATTTCCAAAGCCGCAATGCATGCGAACACGTACTACACACATAACGTCACGGAGCAGTCCGTATAGAGCCGCAGGTTGCCCGACCCTTGAGCTTACAAGAGGTCATAACACCGACCGCAGGTATTGTTCTTTCGCTCCGGCTGACGTTCCGCGGCATAAGCTTGCAGGACCAGTCTAAACACGGCGTCCGATGAAAGCAACAACGCGCCCGACCGCGGTGCGTTACGGTCATGCTGAACTGTACCGAACCACACGGAGGAAGGGGGCCACACTCTAGGTGAAGGACTGAAATTACCACGTGCGTGCGGCAAAGGGTTGTGATCGCTGGCGGTGTTTTCGAAGTGCGACGGTGCGGTTGGTGGGGAAAGGTTTTATTTTGTCGTCAACACACGGGGCCCAGCACCGAGTCTCCTGTAGCCAGGGATCAGAGAGGCCGTGGCTCCTCCACAGAACCATTTGTCAAGAGCATCTCCCAGCTCCCAACGAGCACACGGGCCGGTCGGCTTGTCACTTCCTGGCGGCCCCAAGCCAGCGGTGGGATTTCCGCATGTTTGAGTAAAGCAGGCGGCGGGGGGGGGGGGGCAAGTCTTTCCCGTCTGACCTCTGTTGACTTCCCACAAAGTGGTGCTTAATTTACCAACCCCCCCCCCCCATATATATGATGGGTCGAGTCGGCCCCTGACTGGCATAACAACGAGCAGGCATCATTTGGCTCTCGCCCCCCCCCCCCCCACACTCGAATGACCTTCATTATATCTAAAGTTGCGATAAACGAGGTCTGTTTCAAAAGGGCATAAACACCAAAAGCTTTTGTGGAAAATTGTACAGCATAAAAAACAGATAGGTCCTATGAACAAAAGTGGCAAAATATGGCAGCTTTATCAGATTTCTCCTCGAGGTCTCCATTGAACCAACATTCAAAACTGTTCCTAAATTTTTCTTCAGATAAAAAACAAACTGCTTCAAAAGTAGAAAATGTAATAACGATCGCAGTTTGTCGCAATATTTCAATAAATATACGGAAAATAAAATAACAGTTTCAGATCGGTCGACTGAGAAGAACATGGTGGGGGTCTGACCGGCGATGGGAAACTACCATTGCTGTAATGGCAGACAAGTGCTCCAGACGGCCGCGAGAGAATGGGACCAAGAAGAGAGGTTGGTGCTTTCACTCATGGGGGCCCACTACCCTCGTTGCGTCTCTGCAGACTAAGAGGACTGGTCCCCGCCATCAAGGCTGCCGTATGGGGGGGACACTAGAAGGTTTTTTTCAGGCCGGGGAAAGAAAGAAAAAAAAACCTTCCCCACCTGCCACCCCCTTCTCTACGGCCCTCCCGAGGCTGTACGTGAACCCATCAGTTCACGCCAACGCCATAACCCCCCAAAGCTTCAGCAAAATCCGAACCACTCTGCTGGCGATTTGATGGCACCACCAGCTTCTCACAACGGCCATCACATCGACGATGTTGATCGGGCGGCGATGACGATGATGATGCTGACGATGATTAACATGGAAACGGCAACTGGATTCACATCTCATTAAAAATCCTGAAACGAATTTGAATTGAAATCGGCTTTGCGACAGAACTGACCGGTAGAGCCCCTGGTGAAGCACAATCATCTCACTGGGGTTGGCTGCACTGGGCATCGACCGGCTACGTGTTCCTGGAGCTGGGCCTGCCCTCACCCCGCCTCCCCCTCCCCCCAACTCAAATCTCAACCTCAATTAGCCAGCATTGTATTTCGGTTGTTCTGCGTGATCCAACTCCAGGACTGGTTCGCCAGATAAATGCCCGCCCTCCCTCCCCCACCACTGCTGCTCGGGTTGCCACCTATCCTGGTTCTCTCAGGATCGTCCATCCTCGTGTCGAGGTAGCCATCCTGGGAAATTTGTAAACATCCCGTTCTTGGCAGTCTGCGTAATAACACGCCGCTCGAAGGCAACACGATCACGTGTATAGTTATTCCCCTCTTGCGGTATTTCTTCCCACGTTTTTTTTTAAGAATATTACATGCACGTATTTTTTTAATCGAGGAGGCGGCCACCCTGGCAGGCTTTCCGCCCAGCCCCCCCCTGGGGGGCCGGCGCCTCTACTTGTCGCTGTCGGCACAGCTGCTCAGGCTCTGCGTGGTGGTGCTGTTTTCCGAGCCGGGGAGCGGGTCCGAGTCGCGCGCCGCGTCTCCCCCGGGGAGCAGGGCGGGCGCCGCCTCCGGGGTGGTCGTGACGGACGCGGCGGCGGGGCCGGCGCGCGTCGCGATGGCTGGAGACGGGGTGGTGGTGGGGGGAGGGGGGGGGGAGACGCGGTACGGAGGGAGGCATGGGCAGAGAGAGAAGGGGGTGGGGGTGGGGGGGTAGGCTCGGCGAACGTGGTCGGGGGGGGGGGCTCCGCGTCGACGTCTGGGAGCCGTGCTGGCGACGCGCGACACGACCGGCTAACGCGCTCGGGTCGTCGACCCAGATGGGCCAGCAGAGTGGCAAGGGGAGAGAGAAAGAAAGGTTAGCACCGTTGGCTACGTACGGTGCAAAAGAAATCCAACGTACCCACAAACTAAACTACATATTTTTTATTTGACCAGGTAAAACCCCGCTGAGCTATGTAGCTCTTTTTATGAAGCGACCTGGCCACAAATGATAGCTCAACGAAGCGGCTTATCGTGCGGAAATTTTAAGCAGCCAAATACTCTAAACGCTTGGTGTTGATTCAAAATGTGGAGGGAAAAACCGGAGGATCTGGAGAAAAATCCACACGGCCACAGGGAAAGCGAGACACAAACTCCAAATATACAGCAGGTATCGTCAGGGTCGGGATCAAAACCCACAAACGACTTCCTGTATACCAGTCGAGATAGTTAACATCTAACCAACGTAGCACATTTCTAGATACATAAAGAGGCAGGCCGCTGCGGAACACGAGGAGATGGCTGTGGTGAGCACCAGGGTGGGAGACCAAGAGGCAGGGTCCTCGGAAAGTATGGTGGACGTATGTTGAACTTGTTTTGCACCGTACATAGCTAACCGTGATAAATCAGACGTGCGGGGAAGGAGGATATGAAGGATTGTGGAGTGGACATAGAGATGATGGCCCAGGCCAAGAATGAGTGGAGAGAGAGGATCAGGAAGCCATATCCACAAAGAAGTGGGTTAAAATTCCAGGAAGAAAATAGGAGGCTTAAGTTGTTTTATTATAGGGAAGACAGCTCTGAGATCTCGAGCCTGGTGGCGCTGTGGTGGTTGGACCTTTCCACTCACAATTGAAAGGTTAAAATTTCCAGTCAATGATCGACTTGACCCATCATCATGGTCAGCACCTTTCTATGATCAGCAAAATAAGTAGCACTTTGTGGGAAGTCAGCTGTCCCTCTGAAAGACAGGCAAATCGTAATGCCATGGAGGATGTGGAATTCCCAACACTGACAGGGCTACGAAGAGATAACAGCACCGCTCAATGCCCTTTTGAGCGGCAGGGGAAAACAGTTTGGTTCGGACCACCGGGGAGATAAGGGTGGTTTACACGTGACCGACACTGGCCAACACTTTCCTCTTGCGTGCCCGTGCCAGCCCCAATTAGGCACTCGCCAGCAAGGAAGTGACAACCGGCGGCTCCGCGTCTCTTGTCTATGCGCGTGTCCACGAGCAGGCGTGTGCTTTTCTACCTAAAGAGCCAGTCCGGCTGTGGATGAGCCAGAGCGCAGCGGTGAGGAGAGCGCCGATGAGGAATGCGCCAAACGCCACTCCTAGCACCGACGGCGTGTCGACGCCACGCAGAGCTGCACCGCAGAGAGAGACGCACGTGGTTAGCCGGGCGTGTATGTAGAACTTCTTTCACACCATACAGTCAACAGTGCTGAACGGAGGTGTGGGGGAAGGACAAACGGAACGCTACTAGCAGTTCTAATGAAATTCTTTTCAATCTATATTTAAAGAAGTGCATAGCTCCAGTGGTTTCCTAATACAACGCAATCATCACACTCACATGCACCACCAAATACCCACACCGTCACGCTCACATCATCAGAACCCTGTGCGAACCCCGCACCTCCGATTAGCACGGTTGGCTACGTACGGTGTGAAAGAAGTTCAACATACATGCAAGCACCAAATACCCACACCAGTGCGGTTTGCTCACCGTTACTGCGCAGCTGTTCCTGGCTGGTGGTGGTTGCGATGACGTGTCGCAGGGTCGGACCGCGGAAGTTCATCATGCAGGGTCGTGCGGGCACGTCCGGGCACTGGGCATCACGGCACGGAAACAACAGCGGAAGGGGGAATGTCAACAATAATGTCATCAGCAACGGCAAAGGGCCCAAAAACAGCCATCAGACAACAACGTCAACAGGCCCAAGAACAACGTTAACAACAATAACATCAACGAGAACCTCAACAAGACCAGGAACAATGGCAACAACATTAACATCGTCAATACCAAAAAAGCGTCACCTCGACACTGTGGTCTATGGGTGGCCACATGGAGTGGCTTCCCACAGTACAAATACAACAGAAGTCCGTTTTTGCACACGAACCTAATTGCACGCATTAGGCGAGATCGCTTTGTAACCGAATCAAATCGTGTGCAAATGCGACGCTAACATTAAATTTGGGCCAATGAAGCGAATGAGATGGAATGAGACAGAACAAACAACCAACATGGTGGCACAATTAAAGAGAGACGAGAAAAAAGAACAATTCTTGACATCAAACCGCAATGCCCACCATGCACCTACTTCTCCGTGCCTCTCTGGATCACACGGAGGCACGGAGGGGGGGGGGACGAGGTGGAGGAAGGGGCGAGTCGTACCCGTATCTGTGGCAGCTCCTCCATCATGGACAAGCACACGGACACGTTGCAGTGCAGGTACTGGAGACGCGCGTCCGAGCGAGGGGACAGCGGGAACCGGAACCTCATACTCGCTTCTGCCATCGCAGACAGAAAGACAAGGACAACCCCCTCCTCCATGAAGCCCACACAGGCCGTTCACGAGTCACGTACGAGGGGCCGGTACGACGCACGAGGCGGGCATTTTGTGGTGTGGTTAGCACCGCCGATGCCTGGCCACCAAAAGTCTCGCTGGTGCCGATGTTTTACACGCTGCACCAGGTAGTAATTTTATTCTTTAGGGAGAGGCACAGAAAAGCTCTTGTTCAGAGGTGACATGGCCACACGATAAGCTCATCGAAGTGGCTTATAATCATATTGAAATTTACCAAAGCCGAATAAAAGCTACAACTAATGTTTCTAAATGTGGAAGGCAAAACCAAAAGGAACCACTGCGGGGAGAGAGAACACGTGAATATTAATATGTACAACAGGGTCGGGATTGAACCCACGACCTCCTGCGTACCAAGTGAGGGCGATAGCATCTTCTCGCAACCGTGGTGCCCCAGTAAACTCGATGAAGCCCAGGACCAGTTTCAAATAATTTGCCGCTGATGTGGGCCAGGGCCGAGAACTCAGGCTCGTAGTATGGTGCACGCCAACCACCTCGCTTCCACAATTCACTTCCACCGAGGAAATCGGTACCAATCAGGGTTTGTCCCCTCAGGCGATATGGCCAAGGGGGGAACATCTGGGTCAGGCCAGATGTGTTTTTCGCCGACTACGAATACAATTTCCATTTGATTTATGAAACGACTGAATGTCGTTTCATAAATTGGCGTCTCAAGATGTGTAAATGATGGGCTTTTTACGTGATTAATGAGGCAGGAAGAATTTTTGGGGGGAAATGGGGGCAAATTTTTCTCCATGCTGGAAAGAAACAACGGAGCACATTCATCATCACTGTCATCTCAGCCACGATCCATCCCCTACGGCTGGATGAAAATATTCACATTATCTGTAGATACAACTGAAAGATCACGGCTGCTGTGATGATAATGATGATATCAAATGAATTACCTCAAGGCTAATGGAACCAGCGATACAACAAACAAAGGCATATGAAACAGGAAATATGACAAACGAGACATAACACGAGATTTTATTTTAGATAAAATGTTTTACTTCAGAACCCTGTAAAGTGATAATGAATCCAATCGTAGAGGAGCTGGAGGGGAAGAGTTTTGACGGTGCCGAACCACCACCCTCCCCTGCCACAGTGTGTCCACACGGCCCGCTATAAGCCCCCAGCACTAACAGACCGGGCCCAGTTAATGTGGAATGTCGGGCCAACGTTGGGCCAATGGTTCCAACGAGGTGCCAACGTTGGTACATTTTACCGAGTGGGCCCCATTTGACCAAATTGCATTGACCAGTGCGGGTGATGTATGTTAAAAAGATGCCCGTAACTGACACGGCGCGTGGAGACCTCTATCCAGCAGTCGATTGAGAATGGGCTGTACATATACTTGCATTACCGGACCACTCCCCCCCCATCCCCACCTCAACATTTCGTCTCACGACGCATGTGGTGGGACAAACATTTCGGGTGAACCTGAGCTACCATAGGAACGTACCTTCACCGGCCGGGGCGACCCTCAGAAGCTCCACGTGTGGGTTCACAGGACAGAAGTTGGCAATCAGCGAGTCGGCCTGGGCAACAAAGAGGCAGTGGCGGCGCGGTTACACGAAAGACAAGCTCGTTTTGTGGAGTAAAGAGAAAAAAAACTCAACGTGCAGTATGAAAAATAAGTATAGGTTTTACCCTTTCCGGCAATAAAACAGGCAAAGGGTAAAACATTCTTATTTTTAATACTTTGATACTGGCAAAAAGGACCTATGATAAATGTACAGTGTTACGCGTGTAAAGTGGGTGTACAGGTAACAAACAAAACACCCAATAGTCACTGTCATCACCACTGCCTTAGAAGAGGATAGATTAACCCTTTCCCATTCGGAGATATCTGGAAGTTGTAGGGTGGTTGTGGGGGTCCCGTTCACTGCTGAATCTCGGAATGCGCAAGCGGTTCGGCGTTAATTTTATTTAGAGGCGTAGCGCTGTTGTTTTTAAAGACATTGTTGCTCACTGCAGCAATGACCACTGCACTCTACGACAACTGGCACCAAATTATGCCACACGCCTTCCCGCGTGGCCTTGTGGGAGTCTCGGTACTGATAAAGTTATTTTTATTTAGTTTTCTTCTGGTTCCGTTTTGACGACGTACACATACAAATTACACGAACGTCATCGGAACGGAATCGGAAGAAAAACTGATGACGTACATGTACAGCATTGGAATGGGATAGGGTTGAGCAGGTCGACATTTCAGGCAATGAATGACGCCAAAGTCAGGAATCGAAACCAGGCCCCTTCTTGCTGTGACGCCCCATGCCCCATTCCAGATTGTTTAATCCCTTTGCAGCCAAACCATTTGTTTTATTCTCAAAGCTGTGATTTAGCCAAATTATGATTTTGTTTTAAAAAATTGTTATTTCGTGCAATAATTAGTGACAGAGCTGATACCAGAGATCTGCTAGAGTTGAAGATCCGGTTTCATCACAAGTGGCCGAATTCAAATCCAGGATTTCAGTTTTGCCTTTTTCTTCTTGTCGTATGGCTGCTGATGTAGATGCAGAGCAACAACTACAATTTCACATTTAGGCGGTCAAGCCGGGCAACCACGTCAGGGGCAGAGGAGGGTATCGCCGTGATGGCAACAAAACTGACACCTTTTTTACAAGGAGTCATGTTTGCATAGACCACAATACCTGCAGTCGTAATGCAAACACAAAACACAACTCTGATGGTGCACTGTCCTTGAAATTGATTGGTCCACACCCGAGACAGCATTTCTTAGAGCCCAGTCTCACATGGTGTTGGACCTTTTGGCGTCGGCCACCTCTGTAGTCCAGTAACCTCTCGTCACGCACCTCTGGGGGTAGCTGTGCAGGTTCCTCAGATTCTGATGAAGCTGGTGACCCCACGGTAGGTTTTCGGGAATCCGAGACGAAGCACGCTTGCGCGAAAATCTGCGCTCCCGGAATCTGCGCGGAAATCTGCGGAGCCAAAACCCGAAGACGGCAAAAGCTAAGATCGACAATTCAACGTGTTTTTTTGCGGAGGGGCTTATACCACACATCGGAGTTTAAACCGGAGTAATAATTAATCCAACATGGTAAGGATTCCTGAACGTTGCATTGGCGGAAGCCACATTTTGCCGATTTTTTCATAGGAAAGGGGTGGCAGAACTGTCAGGTTCATGTCAAATATCATTGCAGTGCGCCTTTTTCCACCCAACACAGGAGGGAAACTCGAGTAGCGTTGGGAAGGTTCCTGCAGATTCATCGCCCCTGCGCGTCAACCCACAAGTGTCATAAACCGCCCACGCGTGAATAAATTAGATTGTTGAACTATTCAATCAATACAAAAAGTCCTTTACCTTCCAACCGCCCCCCCCCCCAACACATGGGTCAAACGAGAGTGTTTTATATTTCACCCTGGCACAGCGTTGAGATTTCGCCTAATGGAATGATGACAGCCACATGGGTTCTGGTAACGTTGACCTCATTTCTCCTCCAACCAGGATAAACGTTTTTTGTTATCGTGCATCTTGTTTAACACAACACGTCTCAGGGCAGGCGTGGGGGCACAGCTGCGAGTGGCTTTTCACCAGAATTAACCAATTCCTGTCTGTGGGCTTGACGGCAGCATTGACGCTCAGGGAGGCCAAATGCCAAAGTCGAGGTCTGCTCGCCACTTACGAGAGAGGGCTCCAGGAGAGAGTTTGTGTAGTTTTGCTTCGTTGAAGGGCGGCCCAGACTGCAGGTGATATTTACGATATGGTCTCTCCTGCCCTCTACCAAACCTAAGAAAAGGGGAACTTATTCTCCGTTTCCACAAGATTTTATTTAATTTAAAAAATAATCATCTTCCTTCCGTCCTCTCACCCGGATCCCAGATGGCATTCCTAGTCCTGTGCTGCCTTTAAATTGCAAACTGTCACGTGGTCTACAATTCAGGTCGATTGGCAACAAACCGCACTCCTGAGATGTGTCTGTAATCTCCGAATACGTGAAGGAGATGTGCGCATCAGCCTGTTGATGTTCTGATGATGTTGCTGGTTATATGCACGTCTTATTTGAGGATAAAATTACTGGTGCAGATCAGAAACACCATCGGAGCCCTTTAAAAGTATTTACATTTAAAAAAAGAATCCACTGACAATGTAAAACAGACCAAGGGAGCTTGCTTATTACATGCAAATGTATAGGAAGATTCCGCATTGAGCCACACAGGGTGTTGGAGAGAGTTCCTTCAGTGAGCACCTATCACGTTTGACGGGGCGCAACGTGTGGTGTGGCCAGCATCATGCCTGGAGGCCCTCAAGTGGTGCTTGTGCTGAGATTTACACAAAACAGCAGGTATTCATTTAAAGGCTGAGCCAACCTAGGAGATGCCCATAATAATTTCTGATATAATTTTGCCACTCATCTTAGCGCCGGATGTGAAATGGAACTCGGCGCACTAACTGGCATACTACCGCTCCCCACAGCACAGACACACACAAACACACAGCACACGTAAAGCACAAACACACTAAACAGATTCCTATCTTATTTCAACTTGTATAGCGCCTTGACCAAGGCAATGAACAAAGAATTAGCTATTTGTACAGCAGAATTAGCGTGATGAAATGAGATGAGTTAATGCCGAGGAAGATAGTAAATTAATTTGATGATGTGCGAAATAAACAATCGTGAAAGTGACGGTGAGTGGTGAACGACGAGCAAGCATGATGAATGCGGAGGGAAGTTGGGAAAAAGAAGAGATTGGCGCTCACCTTCACAAAAACATCGCTTCCCGTTTGCACCAAATCCGTAATGGGCTGCATGAACTCGGAGTCCTTGAACAGGTCAAACGAGTAGATCGAACGGTCCAAGAATTCAGGCTCCGTCTGTTCATTGATTCCCATGTGACCTAGAGCGCCGTGCGGGTTTGGTGGCGAATTTTTAAAAGGTAGGGGGCAGTTGAGCTGGAAAACACAAGGAGACACACACATCATCATCATCATCACCAACAACGATGACGACGACAACGACATGACCATCACTGCTGTCGCCATGATCATAAAGCGGCGAATTCAATGATGCACCGGAGAAGCGATCGATTTTGATCGTCTTACGTTGACGGTTCGCAGGATTCCTTCGCCCTCAAACTCGGGCACGTCGCCCGGATTAATCCTGATTTGGATCTGCGCAAAAAAAAACATCCACACACATGGGATACAACCGACGATTAATTAAACTGTACGCTAAACGCACGACAAAAAAAGACTCGATCGGCCGTTCACCCACGCACACCACGGAGGGCAAGCGCTGCTCATAAGCACACCCGGTCGTTATGCGCAAGCGTCGGGATGGACACTGAACGCCGCCGACCGCCTCTGCCTGGCTGGCAAGTTCTGAAGCTTGCAAGCCACTATTTGACCTTTCGGATCTCGCCGGCAAATGGGGCCCAGTTGCGCGGGTTTTTTGTGCCGATGCGGGGGCCTCCGTTCCTGACGTGTTGATGGAGTGCTCTGATCAATAACATCTGTACAGACCAACTGTTTTATTAAGAAGCCTGGCTTCTGCTGATAAAACTCATAGGATGAAAAGGTTTACTCAACTACAGTTATTTAACACGAGTCTGGAAGGCCCAGTATCTGAAGGACATTTTTATTTTTACAGGAGAACACAGAATGGAGGGTCGACGCACGAGTTTTGTTTTCCTATTGGGGTAGCAGCCATGAGGGGTCGCCAGGAGTCACGCGAGCTCACCACATACGAGTTGCACAAATAAACAACGATCGACGATGACGTGCACAGCGATGCATCACGAGCGCGAGGCTTGAGTGTGGACAGTGGCACCACGGCTCTCGAGGGTGCAGACGGTGCAATTTGCACCGGGGCCAACGGGGCTGGAGCAGCCCAGGCACCCGACTATGACGTCAATTGGACAGTGGTGGGTGAGCGGCATTTCATTTCTTGCCCCCAGGAGCCCCACGGAACACCATTCATCGGATTTTTTTTTTAATTTACGATGGCAGATCGGAAACACGCAACACTGGCTTCCGTCGACTACAACGATCCCCATACATAAATACCGTTCCGAGCGCGAAGGCTTCGGGGGAAGTTGGCAGCCTTCAGCGGGCCCTCCGTGCCATCTGCAACAACGGCCACCGGGACCCCCCCCCACACCCCGCGGATTCTGTCTCGGCGCGGCGGGCACCTGGTTGGAGTAGGAGATGAGGCCGTCCATGAGGGTGAAGTTGGAGCTACAGTTGTGGTAGTCGGTGTGCAGCACGAAGTGCGTCTCATTCTCCATCGCCACGCACCGCTCGTCCAGCAGCGTCAGGCGCAGCGGAGTGCCACCCACCAGCTGCACAAGCAGTAGTCGGCACGGCAACGCGCAGACATGGTCAGCTGCGATTGCGCGCGTAGCGTCGAGGTGACGCGACGGTGCGAGGACCGGCGCTAAACGCGATTGGTCAGCGAACAGTGGGCGAAAATCAACGCGCGTGCAACGACGACGACTTTGACTAATGACACCAAGCGCGAGTGACTGCGATGGGACGAAACCAACGAGTCTGAATGAAGACGCAGACCGAGGCGATTTACTCAATTATTGGAGACCACGGTGCAACCAAGGAAGGGCAACACACAATTGGCTATCTGCGTGTGCGTAGGTATATAAAAAGATCGCCTGACTTGATAATAATGGCATGGGTTGGAGGGGGGGTGGATATTTGCTCGCCCCTTATACCACCATCCATTAGGTAAGAGTGTATTTGACAGAATTTTTAACTGCTTTAGGTCGACGAGACCAAGAGAACGATGAAATGAAATCCCCAAACTAAGACTTGACAAAAAAAAACTCCAGGTTGCAGTCAATTCGACCTCAGACTACGACTGTAATAAAACACTCCCAGCTAAGTTTGACACTGGCCCTGCCTGTAAACACTGTCCACCTGGGTCGCCTCACCCCTCCACGTGCTCTCCACTCCAGCTCTCCTACTAACTAACACCCTCCCCAGTCAGCCCCCACCTCGGTGCCAAGTGGCTCCTTCTCTGCTGTTCCTGCTCTCCCCCCCATAGTCTGGCATTTCCTTTCTCCGGCCGTCCACAATGGCCTCCCCCCATTTCAAGTCCGCGCTGAACGATTTCGCTTCTTCCGCTCTCCACTTGCGACTTCCTTCACAACTTGTCTCTGTTGGTTCATTGCCGTGGCCCGTTCTCCCTTAGACCCCTCGCCCCCCCCCCTCGCCCCCCCCACTCCACGTGTTTCTTCCGTCACACAGGATCCTGGGATGCGCTCTCATAGTAGATTGAGATAATTTGGCTGCCTATACATTTCCACGCGATAAGCCATTCATTGAGATATCATTTGTGGCCTGAAAAAAAGTGATTAGCTCAGAGAGCTTAATCTGCTAAAATAAAAAAAAATTGGTTTTAGTTTATTGGTTTATATTTTGTGATTTTCTTACCTTGCCTATACTTTAAACTCCTATTGTTGTTTTGTATTATTTATTGTTGTAACTTACTGACCCACCCCTACTGGACATCCGTGAAAAAGATATTTATAGGTCATCAGATACCTCCAGCATCAAGATTATGATGTGGATTGTGTTTATCCGTATTATATAAGACATACATTTTCATAATTGAGATGTTAATTTTCACGATGATGATGACGACGGCTGTGTTGACGATGATGCCGTTGACAGTGATGCTGCATATACCGACATTTGTGATGTTTGCGTAGAGATTGAAGACAATGTTACCGTTGTGCTACAAGGACGACGACTATCGATCGATGATGATAATTACGACGACGTCAACGATGACGACGATTTTAATATCGGCGATGTCGACCTATCGTGCGCGAGCAAGCACTCACAATGGACGCTTCCTTCCACACGCTCACGGTCATCTTCGTCTCCAGGCAGCGCAAGGTCACGCCCATCTCCACCTCCTTCTCCAGCACCACGTCCCCGTGGCTGTCGTGCTTCATGCCCAGGCCCGGCGGACGGTTGTGAGGGTTTGCCGAGTCAGAGTCGTCTCTCTCCGACGGGTTCACCGGCCACGGAATATCTTGCCCCAAGCGGAACGGGGAGAACATTTTCTCATCCAACGGATAGATCTCCTTGCCGTGCTGGGACGGAAACAGCCTGACGTCTCCCAGATCAGGGAAGGCGTGGGCGGGGATGTTTATTTGAAGTCCTTCTCCATCGGGGCTCTGGGTGTGGTCATCGAGGTCTGGAAAAAGAAGACGTAGGATTTGCCATGAGATATCTGACCGAGAAGGCCCAACAACTAGGGGTGTGAACATCGGCAGCAGGGAATCAAAGGCAGCCATCCACCCCCTTGTGTGCTGCGACGGCCTTTGTAGATGCTCGCGAACAGCACTTGGTCCATATGTGGGATATTATTTGTCTTCGTTTCATGGGGAGCGGTAGCACAGTGGTTCGCGCACTGCGCTAGGAACACGGCGACCCGAATTGGATTCCTGCACATGGTCAACATCGGTGATGGATATCTAAACTGGTTGTGGGCCTCTCCTAGGCCGACTCGGTATCTGGTGTTGTATGTAAACATCAGCACTGGGAAGACCAAGGTGGCCAGGTGTGGTGCTGGCCACACCACCCCCTCATGTGCCATGCGGACCTGAATCGATCCTCGCGAACAGCTCTTGCCCACAACACTGTCAAAGTCTACATGGGGGATCTTTGTCTTTGTGCATGCATGTGGTACGTCTGTGTGTGCAAGCATACCAGGTGAGGGTGGAGGGTTTCTGTTAAATCCCTTTTGAGGTTGGAACTTGAGGAGAGGCACTCTGTCAACCTGCACATCTGCCGATTCTGAAAACAAAATCACACACAGATAGAAAACAACGGACAGATGCAATCTTACACACACACACAGACAAATACACATGCACAATCTCACCAAGCCGGCAAGGCTGAGGCCCTGGGTTCGAATCCAGGTCTCAGCCACCTGTTATTATACCAGGTGCTAAAGGTGTAGCGAGTTCATGGTCTCGGGTCACGAATTACTTCACGGAACAAAAACTACCACATCAATTCTAGTCAGGACAATTTGTCGATTGAGTTTAACCAATCGACTGAAAGTTATAAAATCGATGACTTTGGGCCAACTTTAAAAATAGCAACTACCCCATCATCCTGCCCCTTGAAGGCAGGAAACCCCCCCCACCCACCCCTCGTCTGCAAGCCACATCCAGCGTGACGTGGCCAATGGTGTCGATGACATCACCAAGACCCCCCCCCCCCCCAACTATTTCCGGGTTATCGAACCGATAATTAATCCGTAGAGTCAGCGATCACTGGGATGACCGAATTACCCAGCTCTAATTACTCAGTTAAAACAATTTGTTTTTACCATTTAAGGCCCACTGAGATAAACAACTCTTTTTCAGAAGTGACCTGGCCACAAATGATTGTTCAACAAAGTGGCTTATTTGGAAATTTATGGCAGCCTAAATACTATAAACGCATGATGTTGATTCTAAATGTAGTGGGGAAAAACTGGAGGACCTGGAGAAATATCCATGTGACCACAAGGAGAACATGCAAACTCCAAATATACAGGTGTCAGGGTCGGGATCGAACCAACGACCTCCTGTACAAGAGGCGAGGTAGTTAACATCTCCCCACCGCGGAACAATTTAGCTTGTCACTATATTCCACAAATTCCATCTCCAACGGCTAAACCACTGCAATTTGATAACCGTGCAATACACACACGCGCATTGCAGGGCATAAGTGGTGTGCCCCCCAGTGTTGAAATTAGGCATGTTGAATTAAGGGGACTTCAGGAGTAGTTCTGCAAAGCCAACTTCATGGGCCTTCTCTACCAAAATGTCATCCTGCTCACCATGTAAATTCTGAAAAGATATCTCACAACGCTGATAGCACAATTGCTCACAATTGTCTCCCCGCGCCACCCCTCAAAATATTTTTAATCTATAATCGTAACATAAATATTGCATCTGTTACAGGTTCACATGAGAGGCGAATCATAAAGTTTGTGGCCTGACAGAAGGAAGAATAGTACAAGAAAAAAGGGAAAATGTTCAGTTAAAATTAGTTAATTGTGCTACTCTGGATTTATTAGCACTCGAAATGCATTGCTACAGAAGGATACTGCATTTAAGCTGGACACAAAAAGTGACCAACGTAGAAGAAAAGGGTTGCGGATAGAAGAAGACAGCCTGATGATGCAGGCAGTGATGAGGAAACTGGCACTATTTGGGACCCATATGTAGGATGGCCAACAGGAAAATAAAAAGTGTCTACTTTGGAAAAATTGAAGGAACCAGAAAGAGAGGAAGACCTAACAGAGAATGGCTTCTTGATGACGACATAACAGATTGGTGCCACAAAGATGTGGCACTACTTGAGCATAGTGGTACAAGACAGAGGAAAGTGGAAACATAACGACACGTGCAGTGGACACATATGGGCTATTTGTCCATCGGTTGTGATGATTTCACAACAATAGAATAATGGTCATGTTCTACATGCATTGTGTAGCAAGGTGGTGGACTCTCATGCCATCGCTCGGAGCAAGAAGGGCCTAACTTCGAGCGCCTTGCTGTGTGGAGTTTGTATATACCCCCCCCGCCAATCTGTTCTGCATGGGTTTCCTCAGTCTTCGGGGTTTCTCCCGTAGCTATTAAAAACTGCACACAGTGTAACTGGCATTTGCCAAAAAAAACCCCCAATGCAATTGACTCAATTCGGATTACACAGGGCAATATCGCCACCCCTACTGCAAAACATTGGCAGGACCCTCTTTGAGACGAACAAAAATAGTCTTGAGACTCAAGCGAGGCTTTCCTGGGTAAACAAGCACAATAGTAACACTAATAATACATCCGTCAGTACAGCCAGCACAGCTCACGTGGGGTACCGAGGTCTGCAGGGATGGTCAGGCGGATGTGGTTGGCCTGAGCGACCAACGTGTAGGTTGCCACGGGCGACAGGCCCCGCCTCTGAGCCCAGCCAATGAGGTCGCGGTTGGGGCCCATGAGCTCCTCTCCTTGTATACGCTGCACCGTCATTAGCTGCTTGTGGGTGACGCGGCCAGACGTCTGGAAAAATGAGAAGTGGCGTTTGGGTCGAGGCAAATGGAATTCAAAGCAGTGCGACGCTCACCTGTGTGTGTGTGTTTGTTGGTGCGGGAGTTTAGTGGTTAGCGCAATGCACTTCGAACCAGGCGACCCGAGTTCAATTCCTGTTTACGACCAAAAATAGTGAAGAATGATCGACTTAGTCCTAGGCCTCCCATAGTTGGACTAGGCCTTAAATGGTGCTATGCTTAGAAACATCAGCACTGGTAAAACAACATGCGGCCAGGAATGGTGCTAGCCATCCACCTCCTCATGTGCCATACCGGCCTTCATTGGGTACTCGCGGACAGCACTTATACCCCAACATAGCTGATATACAAATGTGTCTATGTATTCGGCATTTATATATGGTCTCCGATAAAACTTTTTTAAAATCTCATTTTACATTAACGTTGTATTTTTTCCATTGGCTTTCATCTCATGTCCAGTTTCATTTGCCACATTCGCCTAAATGTAATAGGGGCATGTAACGTGCCTGTAATTCGTATAAGCCCTGGAGAGGAATTTTTACACGCTCAATTCGATTCATCTATCGTGCGCGTGAGAGTTGATTTTATCAACAAATGGGTGCAATTAACAAAAACAGCTCAACACATTCATACATAACACTGCAGCCTTAAAAAGAAAAAAATAGATAATAGGAAAGATGTGGAGCAATGGTACTTCTTCATCATCATCATCACGATCCATGGGCAGATAGCCCATAGGTGTAAATTACAAACTCTTTGGTTCTTTCGGTAAAGTCACGTAGGTATAAAATAAAATAAACCACGACGTTTTGGGCGCCGACTACTACTACGTGTTAAACTGACCGAAAGACATCCCAGGACAACTACCTCGAAAAGAGGATGATGTTAAAATCAAATCAACCTAAATGTTGACTTAAAGCTTTCGTCGTGATTTTTTATTTTATTATTTTTCTATCTACGTGACTTTACCGAAACACCCAAAGAGTACAAATCAACCT
This sequence comes from Lampetra fluviatilis, assembly GCF_964198595.1. Classification (NCBI taxonomy): domain Eukaryota; kingdom Metazoa; phylum Chordata; class Hyperoartia; order Petromyzontiformes; family Petromyzontidae; genus Lampetra; species Lampetra fluviatilis. The sequence goes on from NC_136280.1 coordinate 15,059,653, forward strand.
AGTTCATCACAGAATAACAGTGCAGTCTGTAACACCACCGGCTTTAAACGAGAAACAAGAGGACGATCCTGCGAAATCCAAGACAGGTGGCAACCCTCGAGATAACTGGAACGCGCGCACCTACGTGTGCGTGCACGTGTGTATGCGCGCATGCGTTCGTGCCCGTATGTCACGTACGCGTGCCGTGAGCAGAGGCAGGCCAGCCGCGCTGTGGATCACCCAGTTAACAGGCATCGGGCAGTAAAGCAGCAAGACGACCTCCCGCATCACCTGGCCCCCACGCGGCCCCACGTCCACCTCCACGTGCACGTCCGTCTGCAGGCTGCTGCACAGCAGGGAGCGACAGGAGGAGGAGAACGTCACGACAAACGGGATATGACGTGGGGGATCATCACGTGTCGTGGTCTGTGCGGCGCCTTTGCCACTGGTCGAGAGGAAAAAAACTTAAAAATGGCGAAATTCACTCGTGTTGATGATTAAACATCTCCTACTTCTTTGTCGTGAAAATGATCAGCGCCAGCTTTGTCCAAGGAGATGTGTTTCGGTTATATGGGTCAAGATGTGAATCTAGAACAAAGTGTCTCCTCACTACACCAGGCAATAGAGTGGGCACTCATTTCGGTGGACCTGTGGTTATCACAGTGCGTTAACCACAGCGCCACCACTCCTTCTTTGCTAGGTAAAGTTAGCATAACATAAATAACTGGTGTCATGTGGTCAACATTATTATGGTTGGACCATATTAATGCCAATTAGTGCTCGGCAGATGGGATGCAGCGGTGGCGAGATGTTATCTCCCTCGCCTGGTATGCAGGAGGTTGTAGATTCGATATTTGGAGTTGGCATTTCTAGCCGTGGTTGCGTGGATTTTTCTCCGGCTCCAATTTTTCCCTCCATTTTTAGAATCAACGTGCGTTTACAGTATCTGGCTGCTATAAATGTCCATGTAATAAGCCACTTCACTGAGCCATCATTTGTGGCCAGGTCACTTCTGAAAAATAGACGATAGCTCGGTGTGCCTTACCTGGTAAAATAAAAAGTTGAGTTTTTAGTTTTATTAGGGTTAAAAAGGGGATGTGGTGCGTGCTTTGCCACATCCTCACGTCAAACGACTGCTGCTTGGTGCTTCCACCTCCACAATGTGGACATCCTGGCCGGGGTGGAGGTCAGGTGCCGTGTGGGGCCTGGGCAACCTCTGACAGCCGCTGACCTCCTGCCTCTTCTCCAGCGAGACGAGGAAGCGCTGCGAGAGGAAGCCGTCCCGTGGCGAGCACGTGCCGAGCTGCGGGGGGTCTGCGAGGCAGAGAGCGCGCACACGCGGGAAGCAACCTACTTAAGCACGTGGGCTGGTGAAATGGAGAGCTACTCAATTTCTGGGAGGCTCAACCTAGACACATGGTTGGCTGGTAGCCCCTCCTCTCCATCAACCCCGCCCACTCGGTCGCTAGCCCCATTCGCGAAGTGAAGCAGCATCCTCCTCCCCCTGTCTGATGCTGGCCTCACCTCCTCTTGCGCATAGACCCCGCCCACTCCAATCAACCCTGACCAGGTAGCTCCACCCACTGCCCAAGTAGCTCCACCCACGAATGAGGTAGCTCCGCCCACTTTCCACATCTCCTCGTCCACTGCTCGGGCAGCCCTGCCCATTGCTCTCGGGCAGCCCTGCCCACAGTTTGCCCGCCGGCCTCATGAGTTGAATATGAACCATGGTATTTAGTAGCTTCTACATGGATATATTAAAAAAAAAAAACATGATAGGCAAACAAAGAGGGAAAAAAATTATAATTTTATATTTTTTTATGGGAGTGAGCTGCATAGGAGAACCTCACCCGCACTCAGCCGGATGTAGAAGTGGTTCGCCTGGTCGGCATGGCGATATGACGTGACTGCACCAAGATGTCTGACACTCCAGTCCAGCAAGGCCTTGCCCGAGCCGACAGGGCTGGGCTCAAACACGCGCACGCACGCCCCCTGCACATGCACGCTCTCCGAGGCCTGCGCAACAACACAAAGCGGGCATTTAATGTATGCGGACGGTCAAACATACAACAGCGTCTCAACGACGGTGCGCATGCTGGAAAGCCCATTTTGACCGAGAAACCAAGTAGGCATATTCGGCTAAATTAAACGAGCAATCGTAACAGCAATTTTAACACGCTCCTGACAATTGGATGTTCGGATCAGAACTCTTATTAAACAATGCCACGAACCTTTAATAACCTGGTACGTTTGTTCACGTAACAAATTTATTAATTGGCCGTGTTAGATGGAAGAGGGATTACGACATACTTTTTTTTACTTTACTTACGCATTCTGACCCAAAATGAATTACGAATCAATCATGACAGATATCTTAGTAAGTAAAACAATGCTCTTGCAGTAAATGTGCAAGGTTGGTCCAACGTTCCATATCTACCGTTCACAAATGTAGACATTTCAATGAAAAGAATGGACATCGAAAGCAACTCTTACTCTAATTTGTCATGTCTGTATTTAAACAGCATTGCAATGTTGTGCTTTCGTTAGTGTAAAGTTACTACGGCATCAGCACGAGTAATAATTACAGTTGCTATCGAAGAACACCATTGATTTTCAGTATCAGATTTGACTGTGGTGCACTTAAAAGTCCATGAGCTTTTTAATAAATAAAAAACTCAAAAAATTTAATGAAAGGCCTCACGTGGACAATGCAGTCGAGGAGACCGGTGAGGCCATCCGTTTTGATTCGCCAAGCGGTGTCACCTGGCGACGCCAGGACGAGTGTCATTGGCCGGAGCGAGTCTCTGGCCCCACCCTCGGTGCTGATGTCAACCGTCACCTGAACGTTCATGGAGGACACAACAACAACAAGCCATCAGCACGACGGTTGCCAGCTGCGACTTACTGGCAAGAAACACCACCGCCTAACACGTTGCCAATGGTTCGCCTGGTCGGCATGGCGATATGATGTGGCCGAGTCCCACAGCTCTCTCCATTGCCATTCGTCTAATCAGTGTTAAAGTGGATAGACCACAATGTAGGCCTATGCATTGCAAGGCAGAGTTGACCTCGACATACATCACTGTTTGCCACCAGTATAATACACGGGGCTTGAACTTGGCTCACCTGGGATGGAGGCGCAAGTACACGAATCACTGCACCGCCACTCCCCAAACAAAGACAAAGGTCACCCGTATAGTTTAAAGACTGTTGAGGCAAGTGCTGTTAGCGAGCACCTATGAAGGCTGGCATGTGACGCTGTTTACAAACCGTACCAGGTACTCATTCGAGGTCGAGCCGACCTAGGGGATGCCCAGAACCGGTTCAAATAATTGTCACTGGTGTTGTCCGTGAGCGGGAATCGAACCTGGGTCGCTGGGATCGTAGCACAGAGCGCTAACCACTACACTACTGCCGCTCCCCACACACACAGTCTCTGCGCTCGCAGCGTAAATACCACGGGAAACGCAGCTTTGCATCATCACCAAGTTGTTTACGTACGAGTCAACTCATAAAGTATACCGCTGATTAATAACACTTCAGAGGTTAATTAAACCGTGCGTTTATTTCCCAGGGGGTAGAGGCTACAGGGTGCTCTCTGGCACGCCCGTGCACACCCGCGTGCACCTGCACGGCGAGGAGGTCCCAGGTGAACACAGGAAGCACTGGCCCGGCCGTGAACCCGCGCACACATCCATCAATGCACGCGGCACACACGCATGGCTGCTCGAGTACCTAGACACTGCCGTGGCGTATCGGTCAGCGCGAACTCTGGACAGAGGTCACAGGAGGTTCGAACTCTCGGCACGATGGTGGAATGAGTGGGTAAATTATTATTATTTTTTAAAATCCTCCGCGGCCTGTGTCTACCCCAGCAGCATAAACAGGTCGCAGCACAGTTAAGTCGATCGGTAGGTTGCGTGTGGTAGGGTAAAATGTGCGGACTCCCACCGCTTCCAAGACGTCTAGTCAGCATGGAAGATAAGGCCAAATGCCCTCGAGTTGGAGGCGCATTTCTGCTGGCAGTGGTGTGATCAACCAATTTCAGGCCTTTTTTGTTCATATCGTCAAGTTATCAGAATAAATTATATGTGTAGTTGACTGGAAATGTCACTGTGTGGTGCCGGGCTTGCGAGGCCACGGCGGGATGTCTACTGTTGTGTGTACACCCCGGACACGGGGTGTAGTACCAGCCCTAGTAAGGGCTTGGGTGAGCGCTGGTAAAGTGCGATGGCGACGCACAGCGTGCGGTGCGGGCTCCCGTTGAGAGAGCGAGAGAGTGTCAGCCAGCTGGGGATATGTTGGGGGCATGATACTCTGGCTGACTTGGGGACACGTGATCGGATAATACTGGAGGGGGGCCACCGGCAGAGGGGGCTAATGGGTGGTCACGTGGTCCGGGAAGAACTCTGGAGAGCCTTCGGGCAAGGGGGCGAGAGAGATCGAGAAGGTGGGCGGGGTGAGAGGCGGAGCCAGCCCCAGCCCGGCTCGATATAAGGGGGGCCCTGTGAGGGGCTCGGGGTTCTTTCTGTTGGAGAGGCAGGAGATCCACGTCAAGCTTGAAGAAGCCTCCACAGCCACGTGGTCCGGGACGCAGCTTGTGGTCCGGACCGGGATAGTGGAACCGTGTCTAGTTCCGCCGTAGCGTGGTTAGTTGGGTGGTCACCACCCGAGAGTATGTTGTGTCCAGAGCCTGGAGTATGTTGTGCTAAGAGCCTGGAGTATGTTGTGCTAAGAGTTTAATAAAACGTGTTGCTCCCAAGACAACGTCTGCAACTCAGTTGGACTCACTACATATGTAAATTAACTTCTGGTTCAAGAGACTATATAGGCAAATTAGTGTCTCTCACCTCTGTCCTGTCGACATCTCGCATTTCACTCCATCTCTATTGGTCTACATTTATCTTATTTCGATACACATCTATCTCTTATATCTCTTCTTGCATCTCACGAGGAGCGGATATATTAAATGGGCCCCCGTTTAGCCTGAACAGACTGTTGGGGTGGGTGGCCAGCACCACGCCTGGCCACTTTTGGCTTCCCAGTGGCGATGTTTACACAATCGCAAAAGGTACTCATTTGAGGCCGAGTCAACCTAAGGGAGACCCAGAACTGGTTCAGACAATTGTCACTGGTGTTGGCCATGAGCAGGAATCAAACTCGGGTCGCCGGGTTTGTAGCGCAGCACGATAACCGCTGCACTACTGTTCACACACGTTTACAAGCATGCACAATCACTCTTAAACCCACATTCATATTCGCACCTACACACATGCATCCACACTCACACCTACAAGCGCACACACCCACAAGTGCACACCGACACCCACAATGTTGGCCAAGAGCAGAAATCGAACTCTTATCGGCAGGTTTCGTAGCGCAGCACGCGAACCACCACACTACGTCTCCCCCACGCAGCAAAACAACAACCGCCATTCGCCACCAAATGGCGGTGACATCATGGCAATTGTGCCAGGCTAAGTGCACTTTAAGGCCACGTGAAGTACTGAATGCCCGCTGGCAGGGGGTCACGGGACAGACCCAGGTGCCATGCGTTGACTGATGCACCCAGACACATGCACACACACGCAACGAATGCCCACCTCTCCGTCTGCCGGGGCGCTCTCAAGGCTCATGACGTGCACGCTGCGTGTGCCCGGCGTGTCCCATGCCGCTCGCATCTTCGGTGAGGAGTGGGAGCCCGCGGAGTCCCCGGCTTCGCAGCCCGACGAGATGAGGAACTCCTCCATGGAGGCCGACACCGGGTGGCCCTGGAACCCCGGCGGTGAAGTGACGCACTGCGCCGCTTCTACAAAGACAAAGACAGCCTGAACAGACTGTTGGGGCAAGCGCTTTTTAGCAAGCACTTATGAAGGCCGGCATGGCACACGAGGGGGTGGGTGGCCAGCACCACGCCTGGCTGCCTTTGTCTCCCTAGTGGTAATGTTTACATGACTAAGCCTCATTTGAGGCAGAGTCGACCATGTACACAAGAACACAACGGCATATGCAACTTCACACACGTGTGTTGTACCAAGTCACACTCAGGCATCCATACCGTCACAGGATTTTATAAACCCGCGCAAGAGACACGAAAACATCCGAACGTGCCGTGGCACTAATCAAATCTAATTTATCTTACAGTAAAGTTAAACTCGTGCATGCTAGGAATTACGTCGGGAGAGAGAAAGGAGTAATACTTGGATGAGAGAACATACGCAGGTGAAGGACATCATTTGAACACCGTTAAGCAAGGCAGGTGGGGCGTGGGCAGGGAAGCGCCATGGCTCCAAGGGACGACGGTCAAGAATAAAGACGGAGTGGTAGCCAAGGAATGGACTGCTGTCCAAGAGGACATCCACCGGGGAGACTGAGCGGTGAAATCGACTCGTATGCCGGGTGCCAATCAGATTGTCGTGTTGCAAAATCGCAAGAGGTGGCGGCGGCTTGGGGAAGTCTTCATCCAGCAGTGGACTGACCACGGCTCATGACGATGAAGATGTGGACTTTACCGACTTAACATTTCCTTTTGCCGACAAATATTCTAAAACGCGTGATGTTGATTCTAAAGGAGGGAAAAACCACGGGACCCGGAGAAAAATATACAAGACCACGGGGAAAGAACATGCAAACTCCAAATATACATCAGGCGTCAGGGGTCGGGATCACACCCATGACATCCTGTATACCAGGCGAGGGAGTTAACATCCCACCACCGACCGCCCCCCTGTGCGCACACGCGTGGATCAAGATGAAGTTGACTCCGTGTTGTCCTGCGCAGGGGCCCTCCCCCACAGTTGCGGAGGCCATTGCTGGGGGAGGTCGCTGCTGTCCCATCTGGCCTCCAATGCCTTTGCAATAACAAACAACGCGCCGCCCCCCCTTCCCCCCCCCCCAGTAAGCCCACCACCGCCGCCGCCGCCAAGCCAGCTGGCCAGGCCCTCCAGAGAGAACGCTCCGATCGAAACAAACACGGCGCTTGCGCTCACCCGGTCACTCCGCGTCGCCGGCGACCTCCTGTGCAATTAGTCCTGGCATTGTTTTGCGTGACCTTCACGGCATCCTCCTCCTGCCTAATGCCTTTCTTCAAAACGTGTTCCGTGACGATGTCCATCCTCTTGCTGCTGGCTTCTTCCTCCTCTGTCAATCTGCTGTTGTCGTTTGTCTGTGCCGGCAGCCTTCACTGTCGGCCGAGTGGAGAGCCCACGGACAGCGCGCGGGCTTGCGAGTGCCGGCAACTGGGGAAGGGTTCTACTGGTGTGCGTTCAGGTCATATCGCGTGCCATTTGTTCGGCACCGTGTCTGTTGTCAGTACCCTGAGAAGTATATTCGGTCACGAGGTTGTTGTTTTTTTATATAGAAGCAGTGAAACGCAAATTGCATAAATCGCTTGGGTTTTCTGGTTTGGAAGTAACTTTGCTTCTTTTTGTCGTACGACTGCCGATGTATATGCAGAGCAACAACTACAATTTAATAACAAGGTGGTCAAGCCAGATAACCGCAGCAGTAGCAGCGGAGTGTATCGCTACGACGTCCCCTTCATATTTGTGGATCGCACATTTGCGTCGTACGGTCTGTTCTGGATGACCAAAGGTCGCACACAACTCGAGGGGTTTTAATTTTCCATGTGTGCATCAGGTATCCGCATCTGTCATGGTTTGTGGGGATGGTGTTTCGGGTGGACCACGAGCTTCGTGGAAGATCATACTCGAGATCTTCTGTGTTGGGTCTTTCACAAGAAGTAACTTTACTTCCGGGGGTGGAGCGGCAGCAAAGTGAAGGGGGCGCTGCGCTACGAACCCCTGGGACACGAGTTAAATTCCTGGCCATGGCTACCGACGCGAGCTCGCGAGCTGACATCCACCCGCACTCACCAACGTGGTGAAGAATGGTCAAACAACCACCATGAGCAGGGGTCGGCAACCAAACTAACAAGAATCCGTAACAATTAAAAAAAAACCCTCAAATATTTCAAGAACCCGCAATGCAATGCGAATACGAGACGGTGAGTTCGAAGCAGTCCTTAAAAAAAAAAAATCGCGTGCGGTTCTGGGGCCACAGGTTTCAGACCCCTGCCCGTGACTGACACGGCATGGGAAGGCTTTCACGAGCGGCAGTAGCTTGACAAAGGGCTGCGGTATTTTGTTATAACTTGCGAATTGGACTCGACGACATATTAAACATTTATTATCATAGTGGATTAGATTGATTTAACCTTGGAAATACGTGCGCTAGGCCTGTTGACTTTGTATTGTGATCTATTAGGCATTGGCCTCTGCGGCTGTCCCCGCGTTAACCCAAGCTGCTGACACCATCACTTCCCCCTTTTGTTTTTGGGATTTTTTTGTCAATTATATAATTTTTTTATTCATGTAAACGTGACAAATGATCAACCGTCACGTGCCAAATATCAGCATTACGATTACACAGGAGAAGCTGAGTAATGTGGGACTAGCATTATCTGCTTTTAGTTATTCGGAACACTGTAAACATCACAGATTCAAGCGGGAGAGACCGAGTGTCGAAACCGGTCTAGAGTTTTAGCTCGTATTGAATCAATGCTGCCGAAATGATGCCCTCCCAGAAAGCTGTGTGGCAGATGGGCTGCGCATGGTTTACGTGGAGAGCCCGATTTGCTGGCTTATTTTGACTCCAGTCAAGGATTATTCCCCAAATCACAGCCACTGCAAAAAGAGCGCGGCTTTATTCCCAGTGCATTTCACTGCCGTGGAAACGCTCATGGTGGTGCATGCTGGGAAGTAAACATTCAAATTTAATATAAGTTTGGCAAATTTGTATGCAATAAAAAAAAAGTGTTGTTTTACAATCCTGTACTTCCACGAGCAAAAAAGCTCCGTTTTTATTTACCAACTAAATATTCCAGCTGCGCCACCAGAGTCTCGTCACGGCACAAAGGGGTTCAATTTCAGAACTCTCCACTGTGAAGCAGTGGGGAAGTGTAGAAGAGAAAAAAAATCCCAGTTTTGCTGAATACAGGCCAATATGCCCAACATTCCAAGCAGCCAGCAACAAACAGAACTACAAAAAGTGTAAGAGATAACGGAGCTAACTGGTTTCTTTCATTAAGCTCAGTTATAAGAACTTTGGAATAGGGATGATGGGAGGGAATTCCAAAGTCAAGCAGTGTGAGGAATAAAAGCAGATGGAGAAAGTGTTGTGAGCTGGAGTGTGGCGAGTGCGTGGGTGATGTTGTGACCTGCAGCGCGGCGAGTGAGTGAGTGTGAGTGGTGAGCTGCACGCTAGCGTGGTGGTTGAACACAGCATGAATCAATCAGTGAAGTTCAGGGGCATGGTAACCATGGTTGTAGTGATAGTCGAACGATAAGGAGGCAATTGACCGCCACCGATCGAGTAACTAGAATAAATCAGTAAGTGCCGGATCACAAAAGGTGATATCACGAAACCTCTGAAGGTCACCTCAAGGGACCTCTTCACTACACTAGGGGCATCACCTCTTTACACGCCTTGCTAAGCGTCTATTTCACAGAAAAATAATAATTTTTAAATTGTAATCGTTAGCAGTATGCTGGATCAAGTGACAAACCAAATGTAACGTGACGATTTTTTGGTACAGCCACAGGCAACCGGGCTGAAGTCATCGACTCGCCAGACGCGATATCTCGTTGAACCATATGGGTGGCCGAACCCTGGCCCTTGAACCCAAGGAAGCTCTGCGACGCTTACCAAGTGTCTCCGCAAATGTTACAATCTCGCCCGAGCAACACGGGCCCCCTGGAAATGGGAGCAATCTGAAGGCATCGCACCGCCCAGTGAAAACCTGCTGATGTTTGCACACAGTCTTACAATAGCCAAACTGGCCATGTGCATGCATGCACGTGCGTTTTTGATTGGTTTCGCACAGCTCGGCCAAGAACAGCGCCTTATCTGAACCCACCGTTATCTCGGCGTTCTGATGGAAGCGGCGTCTTCCCGAAGTAAATAAACTAATATAAAAATAACACAAAAAAATCACGCGCGGTGGAATTTTACAAGTTTCGTAAGCGCTCTCCAGACTTCCGAGACCTCAAACTAACATCCACTATCACTCTGCACAACACACTCACCGGTGGCTCATCCTATGCACTGCCATAGGAATGTGGAATTTCCACCATGCTTCTGAGCCACTTAAGGAAGTATAGCAACCCTCCCCCACCCCCCACAATGCTCACCTCTGCGGGACGATTTGGACTTTTTCCAGACAAAGCCCTTTCCTTTTCGAAGCAGGGTTTCATGGCCAATACCACGATGACATGTATTTTTTGAAAAAACTCTCAACACATTTATCAATAACACTGTGGCCTTAAAAAAAATATACAATGCGTGATGTTTCGGGCAATGTTATTGCACAATGCAGCAGCAGCAGCACCACCAATTTATTTGTTTTCATATTTTTTTGGGGGGGGGGGGGGGGGATTGGCCACACGTGCTAATTTTTCTGCCAAAAACTCTTGACATGAATCCCTCCGCCACCCGACAAGATTGTCACATTTACAAAAGAGATTATTTACAGGTGGCCAATGCAGTGATAGAAATTATGAAAAAGTTCAAAGTGGCTTTGGAGTTTTATATCTTTAAAAATATATAATTATGGATCAAAGAAATCTCTGTAGAGGCCGTAAGAATAAAAACCACACATTTGGGCAGGCACCAGTGACATCGACTCAGGCATCAACACGAATCACGAGCGTGAGAATTTAGTACTTTCACATTTTATGATAATTATTTTCAACTGAAATGTTATTTTTACATTTCTGGTATTGAGATTCATAAAAAAAAACTGGACAGTAGAGAAAAAAAAATCACAAAGAATCAATTCATATCACAATCCAGAACCATAAAAAATCATCGAATCACTGTGGTGTGAAGCGTGACATGCCTGCTAATTAGTCAATTAGTTTTGCCGCATTCTCACCAAACAGAGTTTGGTGGTGCTGTAGAGAGAAGGAGCCTGCCTGGCATCACGCCTAACATCACAGCAGCCCAGCATTGATCACCCGACACTTGGGGGATACAGCCTTTTCGAGCGCAGTCCCAAAAATCTGGAACACCGTGCCTGCCTGCCACCGGACATCCGAAATGTGCCGAGTGTCTCTCAATTCCATGGTCTGTGCAAGACGCACCTATTGAGACTTGCCTTCCCATGAAATCTTAAATAAAAAAAAATTGTCTCTTTACATTTCATAATTTTATCTATTTGTATTTACACTACTTACCTTTATTTATCCTACTCATTCTGCCTGGTTGCACTTTATTTTGCGCACGATTGCAATTTACTCTACTCAGGTCGGTGTTCGCCGCCGAGTTCGTGACGGGTTTCTCGTTTCATTCTCGTTGCTGCTCCATGCCCCCGGTATCATTCCCGTTCTGCTGTACCGCCGTTCACCAATGCCTATTTTAATCGAGGGTGATATTGGCACGTAAAATATATATTTTTTATTGATTGATTGAGCATGGGCGTTGAAGATGAATGGGGGGGGGGGAGGGGGAGTTCAAGTCTGGGTTTCCCCACCTGACAGCCAGCGGGGGCCACATCCGGAGCGATGAAGGCTCTCCGAGCCGCCTGCAGAGCTACGGCCCGACGAGACACAGCGCTCACCGAGACGCAGAGAGACACAGACCGGTGAGGTGAGCGATAAACCAGAGATGGAGATGAGAGAGCCGTTATCAAGGAGATACAATTGAGCAGGACTAAAGCAAGATAAACAAGACGGAGATGGGATGAGATACAGAATAGGCGTCACACGTACAGGTATTATGATGCCACGAAGCCAAGCGACGCTCGTATTAGTGTTGTGGCTGGCCAGATAATAGTTTAAGAACCCCTGGGTTAAAGGGTCATTGGCTGTATCAATGCAAGCACCTTGGGGCGCCACGGTAGCGAGATATTAACTACCTCGCCCGGTATACAGAAGGTTATGGGTTCGATCCGGACTGACACCTGCATATTTGGAGTGTGCGTGTTCTGCCAGTGGTCGCGTGGATTTTTCTCTGGGCCCCCCCCCCCCGCTTTTTCCTCCTCCACATTTAGAATCAACATCACGCGTTTAGGGTATTTGGCTGCTATAAAGTTCCATGTGATAAGCCATTTCGGAGAGCTGTTATTGTGGCCAAGTCACTTCTGAAAAAGAGAGTTTCAGAGCTCAGCGGGTCTTACGAGGTAAAACAAGTTGTTTTTTTACTCTGGGTTCCAATGAAGGTAGCTGCCCGTGATTTCAAGATCTCCACAACAATGAGACTTTACTCTCGCAGAACGCTCACCAATGACAAATAAAGTCCACGTAGGTAGGGTAGGCAGGATTACCAGTTTCCTGTGCGTAGTAAAATCACTCAAATCAATCTTAATTTGGCACAGTGCCCTTCACCATACATTGCGGCCATGTGCTACACGGACAGCAAAAAGGTAATGAATGAGAAATAAAAGCAAATCAATAATTATGCTGACAAGTAAACAATGAAAGCATTAAATAGGAGAGATTTTAAAAAATCAGGGCAAAAAACACATTACAATGTGAACGACAGATTATAAATTGTAACTACAAATTGGGTTTCACAAACTGCAACAGCTGGTTGCCTCCCAAACAAAATGAATGCTCGTTTTTTTTCCACTCTCTCCTAATTTTGCATTTAGCCCAGCTGTGCGGAGCCAAGGGTGCATAACTGAATTAATTTGGCACAGAGCGAACCACTCGCTGGGTTATTACTTTCACCGTCACCAAGAGAGAGAAAGGAAAATCTCGACCTTTGGGGACGAGTGGCCTTGCCGGACCAAAACAACGCACTTTGGCTCTGAACAAGGCCCAATCTTCAAGGCATTTGTGTTAGATCGCGTACGTATGTGTCGTTAAACCCGCCACCACCCGACACAGCCAATTAGTAAAAGGCTTGTCATGCAAACAAGACATGCTTTTTCGTTACCAGTTCAGCACACCGGTTGTGTGTTGAAGTGTAAACCCACTACAACATTTACAAGTATAGTGTAGTGTATAGTGTGGTATACTAGTTCAGCACACCGGTTGTGTGTTGGAGAGTAAACCCACCACAACATTTACAATTATAGTGTAGTGTATAGTGTTGTTCAGCACTCCGTTTGTGTGTTGGAGAGTAAACCCACTACAACATTTACAATTATAGTGTAGTGTATAATGTAGTATACTAGTGCAGCACACCGGTTGTGTGTTGGAGAGTAAACCCACTACAACATTTACAATTATAGTGTAGTGTATAGTGTAGTATACTAGTGCAGCACACCGGTTGTGTTGGAGAGTAAACCCACGACAACATTTACAATTCGAGTACCATGGCGTTTCGCCGGTAATTACAACAAACAGCATCATCAGGTGACAAGCCAGAGTTGTGGATAAATACTCCTGTTTTGGTCTTAAATAGAGGGATAAATGTGATGTCAGGTGCCAAAACCAGAGGGGGGTGGGGGGAGGGGTTCATGTATTCATATCAATTACAATGGATACCCATTATTTATGCGATCTAACCCAAAAACATCGATAAAGGATAATATTGGCCAACTAGATACGCACCTTTGCGATGACGCAATGCCCGTAAGAAAAGCGGCGAGTTTTTGATTGATTGACGTGAGAGACTCGGTTTTAGTCCAAGTCGGCGTCTCTCCTTGCTCGGGCAAGCGCGAGTGCGGTGTTCGCTCCCAGGCCCCTGCGCACATCTATTGCGCCCTGTCAAACTCGATAGGTGCTTGCTGGCAGAACTTTTGCCAACACCCTGTGTGGCTCAAACGCGCACGCCTTTCCTTTCTGTACTTTTTGCGAGTATCAGCAAGATTGCTCCCTGTGGCTGTGTTTATATTATCAGTGGATTCTTTTTGTCAAGTGGAAATAGTTTGGAGGGATCAAAAAAGGTGTTTATGATGTGCATCCGTTATTTTATCTTCAAAAAGGTACTGGTGTAACCATCAACGTCATCGGAACATCAACAGGCCTATGCGTACATCACCTTCATGAATGGGAAATTAAAGATTGTGGCCGTGCGACCCAAACTATGGACCACACCACTGCAGTCTGCACTCCTTCAACAAAACTACGCAAACTCCCTCTCCTTGAAGCCCTCTCGTCGTGGCGAGACCTAGACATTTAGCTCTTGAACACATTCGCAGGAACAGGATGGAACACAATTCCAAGCAGTGGCCCTGCACCGCTTGAGGCGAGAGTTCCAAAGAGGACATTAATTCATCTAATTCACAAGACGGCCAATCGTGCAATTGGGACATTAAATGGAAGGAGGAAAACATACGATACCGAATAGAAAGCAAACATTTCCCGTGGTACAGAAACGTATTCACCATTGAGAGGCCTAAGGTACGACTCCAGTGGGATGATGCAACCCAGACAATGGAATGCAGAGATATCTGGAGAAACAATCTGCAGTCATTTGAGACGATTAATACAATTCACAGATTGGAACACCGATCGGCATTCGTGAGCGCGAGTAGGCGAAGCTGCCAAGTGGCTGCTCTACGAATTCTATTCCGCACGATGCGGCAAATGTCAGGAACGTCGCGATTTGTATGTATGTAGAAATTATTTCGCACCGTATGTAGCCAACCGTGCTAATCAGAGCTGCGGGGAAAGGACAGGACAAAAAACTGTTCTAAAGAAATGAGTTTTAAATCTAGATTTAAAAGTGCTTAACTCATGTGGCTTCCTAATATCGCAAGGAAGAGGCATTCCAGACGGCCGTAGAAGCGTACCTAAAAGCACGCAATGCAGTGACCATCTTTGTTCGACGGCTAGCCAAAATCTGCTGCGAGGATGACCGGAGTTCGCTTGGTGGTTTGTATGTATATATGCAGAACTCATTTCGCACCATATGTGGCCAACCGTGCTAAATCGGATGTACAGGGAAAGGGCAACAAATTAAGCACAAAAAGGAGCTCTAAAAAAAAGTGAGTTCATTGCTCCGGTTTATTTCGGTGAAGCATACGAGCCGGGCGCATGCTGCTCGGAACAATGTGGATGAGGTGGGGAACGGTGACGCGTTGTGCGTGAACACAACTTCTGATGACGTACAAGTACGTCATCAGAACGTGAAAGGGTTAGAACGGGAAAGGGTTAATAAAGTGATGACGTCATTAGTGAAATGACGTAAATTGGGGTATTACTGTACAAACCATGCCCAATGCCAAACACTCCATTTGCTATTTCACCTTGGTCACTTCAGTTCTGGGATTTTAAAAATGTGATATACGATCTGTAAATGCGAATCAAATTTTTTTTTTCGGCACGTACCTGTTTGCAATACACAGTTGAGCCATGGCAATAATTACCACATTACACTATGTATGTAGAACTTCTTTTCGCACCGTATGTAGCCAACCTTGCTAAAATCGGAGGGTGCGGATGTATGATAGCACCACAGTTCAAGGCTGCAAGGTCCTACAGCGGTGGTTCTCAGAGTGCGGTCCCTGGACCACCAGGGGGTCCTCAACGGTCCTCCAGGTGGTCCCATGGGGGCTGTGATGCAAACGCAGATGGATCCGGCCAATAATGACAACGTTTATAGCCCTTTGTTTTGGACATTAATTAACATTTTACTCAAGGATATTGGATTTAAAAAGTTAAGTAAACAACCCTGATTAAACTACCCTAACCCCAGGATCTTAATCCCCCCCCCATCCCTAGAAAAACAACTGATAGCTGCATGAAAAAAAAACATGTTCCGGTAATATGAATCATTGTGTATAACTGGTATTGAGAGAGAAGTGAAAGCGTTTTGTCACCAGGGGTAGGGGGGACTGGGTGGTCTGTGGAAATATTTGCATCGGCCGAGCAGTCCATGGGCCACAAGAGTTTGAGAAACACTGCCCTGGAGTCGATATGTTACGGTTCGTGACTTTTTTGCCACACCCCGTATCGCACGGTTGCAACACTCAGTGGCCCTGAGTGTTTCCTTCAAAACAACAGAGCGTGAGAGAAGATCGCTATCGTGGGAGACTCGTATCTGGATTCTGGGGACTGGGCGAGGAAGAGGTAAATCGCATGTGCGGCTGCACGGTGCGGTGCGTCAGCTCGCGACAACGCCAGCCCATCGCAGAGTTGGCAATTGTACCGCACAATGACGGGCGGGTTTGCCGAGCACTGGAGGATGCATAAAATTTTTTAATAGGTTTTACCCTTTCCGATACTAAAACAGGTGTCAAGAGGTTTAAACACCAAATAGATATCGGTTTGAACATCTTAACACCTGCTTTATTGCCAGAAGTGGTAAAATCTATTCTTATTTTTTTCATACTTTAATACTGGCAAAAAGGTATAGCTGCTCACCCACGGCTTTCCAATGCTCCGATATGTGCATTGTCTTTGTGCTGTTCGCCTTTTGGCGTTCTGTCTGACACTGGTGAGACTAGGCCACAAAGAAGGCCGTCTCTGGTGTAGGCCAATCAATTTCAAAGACAATGCAATATATATTATCAGAGAATGTTAGTTTGCATGTTCACCACAAGTCCTGTGTGGTCAATGCAAACTTGATTCCTTTCAAAAAAAATTGTGTTTGAAGATCTTAACACCTGTTTTATTGCGAGAAAGGGCAAAACCCCATTCTCTGCATTGGTCACTTGCAGATTTTTTTGCTTAAAGGACATTGTTTTTTGCCATGCCGAGTAATAATGACTCATCAATCTGTCAGTGGGTTTCTGTGAACGCCCATTAAAACTGGAAGCAACAATTAGTACATGGGAGGGGGTTGGGGGTGACTTTTGGAAAGTAATCAGTTTAAGTTCCGATTACAGCCATGGAAAAGCCACGAGGATGAACGATGTCGGATTTTGGTGAAGGCGCGGGAGACAGAACGCATTGCGGACGTGCGCTGGGAGGCTCAAACAGGGAGCCCCCAACCATCACGCCTCTTCCCTGGCAAGAACAAAGGCAGAAGAGGAAGACAAAGACGGACGTGGTGGGAGAGGGAGGGGATAGATGTCGTCAGGAAGCGGACCCAGCTCGGCACGGAAAATATCAATGGATCTTTCGCCGAGAAAAAGTGCCGCCACACACTGATCATTGACCTCCGAATCCAGAGTTGACCACGATGGATTCGAGAGAGAAAGTCGAAGCGAGGCATTGTAATCCCACGTGTGTATTTTTTTCTCACGTAATGTAATCAGAGTGCTCACGTTGTTATACGATTACAGTACTTTAAAAATGTTTATGTACGCCGTGTTGAACTTTCTTCGCACCGTATGTAGCCAACCTGCAATAAAACACTTTTTCTCAACTTACCGTCTTCGCAAACATCGTGTGCAGCGACTTGGCTATCGAGCATCGCACAGGTGGTGCATCTGCACATTTGATTTCTTGCACCAAGGGCCCGTGTCAACCACGCTAGGCCATCGAGGTCTGGGAAACAATTTTGGGCCTAGAATAGCCTCCTGTTCAGGTGAAGTAGGCCTAGTTTTTATTAGATAGCACGAGGTTCAAATGCATATCCGAATATAAAAAAAAACTATGAACTATTTTTTTATTTGACTAGGTAAGGCCCACTGAACCGTATAGCTAATTATCAGACACGACCTGGCATCAAATAGCTCAACGAAGTGGCTTATGTGGAAATGTAAAGCAGCCAAATATTCTAAATGCATGTTGATTCTAAATTGGAGGGAAAAACCGGAGGACTTGCTAGAAAAATCTACGCGATTAGAAAGACACGCAAACTCCAAATATACAACAGGCGCCAGGGGGGGTCAGGATCGAACCCACAACCTCCTACATACCAGGCGAGGTCGTTGGTTCCATCACGCCACCGTGGCGAGGATGTTAACGACCTCCTGCATGCCAGGCGAGGTCGTTAATATCCTCCCCACCCGCGAGATCAGAGATAAACAACAGCGGCTCAGGAAACGCAGGCCTCAGAAACGTACTTGAGGAATACACAGGCCGGCCGTGCCACTTGAACTGCCGACTCCGGAGTGAGCAGGGCCCGAGTGGGAATTGCTCGCATTTCAACTCAATTACCGACCAGGCGTGCCATGCACGCCGGCGAGACGCGAGGCACGTGCTCTCTGCATTGAGCCCAGAGTGTGGGGTAACTTCAACATCTGATGGGGAAGCAGAAGGCGGACTAGTGCGCTCGTCGCTCGTCAATAAGCACAGGCGCCAAAAACAAAACAACAATTACAAAAAAAATCAGTGGCAAGCGGCCATTGGTCGTCTTACGCCGCTATTATTCTTGTGAATAAATGAGGACAAGGGAAAGCTATTGCCACGCGGGCTCTTCAAGGTTTGATGGCGTACGAACACAACCAAGAGACCTTATTTGGTAAAATAAAAAAACAGTTCATAGTTTATAGACGGGGCGTTGCTCAAAGCCCTTGCACGGAAGAATGGTTTTACTAATGGAGCAATCGATAAATAATTGATTAAACTGAAACTAGACTACTTTTATTTTACCAAGTAAGGCCCACTGAGCTATGTAGCTCTTTTTCAGAAGCGACCTGGCCACAAATGACAGCTCAACGAAGCGGCTTATCATGTGGACATTTTTCGCAGCCGCATGTTTCTAAAATGTGGTGTGGAAAAATCCACGCAATCACGGGGGAGAACATCCAAACTCCAAATATACCAGCATCAGGGCCAGGATCAAAACACACGAACTCCTGTATACCAAGCGAGGTAGTTAACATCTCGCCACCGTGGCGCCACCAAATCAGCGCTGGGAAGACAAAGGTGGTTGGCCAGCTGGGCCTGGTTTTGTCCACACCGCTGCTCAGGCAGTGGGCGAATCTCGCCCCTCGTGAAGGAGGAAGTCCTCCCGGTGTTCCGCAGGATTTTCAGAATCGTAGGAAAAGAAAGAAGCTCGGTGCTCGCAAGCTGCGACAAACGGACTCTCCTCCGTGCCGTTCAGTGTCCGATCCAGCTCTCACTCCTGACTGGACATGTGTGAAAAAGTTTTATAGTTCATTGGATTCCTCAAGTGTCCATACAAATTATTCTGATTCTGATAAAAGGTAGACAGCAGTGGTCACAATCACAAGGCCAGCACCACGCACAGTTTAATAATAGTAATGAAAGTGTGATTTCCCTGCACCATGTACTCGTTTCAGGCTGAATTGACCAAGAGGAGGGCACCACGCCATGGCGATCGGGTTTCAGTTTCCACCGTTGCTGAGCAAGGTCGGAAATTTAACCGAGCTCTCTAGAATCGTAGTGCAATGGGCGAATTACCTCTCCGATACCACTCCCTCCCCATGCATACAAACATCACCATACACACTTGCATAGACAACTACCAAAACAAACACCGGCACTCGCATGGGAAGTGGCAGGGGGGGGTCAGCACCAAGACTGAACACCTTTGTCTCTCCAGTTGTTTATGTTTTACACACTGCAACAGCTGCTCCTTAAAAAGGTCGAGTCAACATAAGAGAGGTCCTGGAACTGCTTTTTTTACCACTCGCCACTGATGCTAGCCATGGCCGGGAATTGAACCAAGTTTTTTCTGGGGTTGAAGCGCAATATACAAAAAATTCGCAACGCCACCGCTCCGCACAAAAGGCTACAGACAGGCAGACAGACAGACAACGACGACAGTGCCTCTTCTTCACGAAGCCTACACAGGCAGCTGGGGAAAGTTTCCATGATGGAGCAGTGACAATCTTTCGTCAGGCGATACACAACTGCTGCCAGATCATCGGTGCCATCCGCCTCTGCGTGAAGAGTGCTTGGCACGTGTCCACGTACCCCGGCAGAGAGAGAGAGAGTTCTTCCGCTGCACAGTGCTCGCTCCCTTCCCTCGGGATGACGGTCACGACGCACGCACGCACGGCCAAACAACAACCGCCGCTTATGTAATCCGAGGAAAACCGGGAGCGACGAGCCAAGATCCCCTCAGTCAGTCGGCACGCCGCTCCACGATCTGGCACGGCCCCGCGACACAACGTCCGGGAAGGGTTCCTCATAGCCAGACGATCGCCGACGCTGCCCGCGCTGCTAAGGGGCGCCACGGTGGAAAGATGTTAACTACCTCGCCTGGTATACAGGAGGCCGTGGGTTCAATCCCGAAACTGACACCTGGTGTATATTTGGAGTTTGCGCGTTTTGCTCATCATCATCACAGTGGCTAGGAGATGTTAACTACCTCGCCTGGTATACAGGAGGTCATGGGTTTGATCCCAACCCTGACAACGCCTGTGTTTAGAATTTGCATGTTCTCCCCGTGCTCGCGTGTATTTTTTTTTTCTGCCGCCTTCGTTTTTTCCCCTCCACATTTATAAACATGCATTAGGGTTAATTGGCTGCTGTACATTTCCACACCATAAGCCACTTCGTTGAGCCATCATTTGTGGCCAGGTTGCTTCTGAAAAACAGCTATATAGGTCAGTGGGCCTTACCTGGTGAAAAAAAAAAGTGATTTTAGTTCTGAGCTTCCTGGGGCATGCTCGCACGCGTCGCTCTGCTTCAGAGCCCCAAATACTTCAGCAAACTGAAAACGCGTCGCTCGGAACAGAGGGCATCGTGTCGTTTTGTTTCCACCGTGCGAGGAGTTACAATATCGACGATGGTGATAAAGTATTCTCAGCATGTGTGTAAACACAAGCCATCTGTTACGAAGGGCTAGCAACATTATATATTTAAAAAAAGCACAGATGTTTGTCCTATGAATGTATTTATCCCTGCCATGGGGAACGCACGATTTCCATCACTTGTCCAGGAACACAATTAGCGATGGACGCAGAGCTTCTCAGAGCGGGGAGATACTTCAATTTTTATGCCGCGAGAAAGTTAGGTCCTCTTTGCCACCACCCTCTTCCGCCCTAACAGCAGCGAAGGCAGATTTACGACCAGACCCCACCACACGCGATCTGCCTAAAGGGTAACTTGCGGTGGCACCCATTTATACTGCTCGATGGTACAGCGGTGGGTCGGGGGGGGGGATTTTAAAAGCTTGTTTTAACCGCCGCGCCAGGAGATCGAACCAGTGACCTCTGACCTCTGGATTGCAAGTCTATTGCCACGAGAGCACTGCGTTCCACTTGATACGTGCAACACTACTGGTCGTTATTTGTAACTCATGGCTCTGCTGCTGCCCTCTAAGCGTATCAAATGTTACAGGAAAATGTGCTGGATTTTTTTTAAGGTCACCGTACATGCCAGTGTTTTGCCAGCAAAACATTTAAATTATGTAATGAAAAAGAATAAGTGGGGTTGCTTTTGTGGAGACTCCTGCTACTCGGAAAACCATTGCATTCACTAGTGCATGAACGGCTCCGCTCATGTTTGGATTAACGCGATCGCTTGCTTACTTTACGTCTTACGCGAACATCCCACCAA
Source organism: Lampetra fluviatilis (assembly GCF_964198595.1). Classification (NCBI taxonomy): domain Eukaryota; kingdom Metazoa; phylum Chordata; class Hyperoartia; order Petromyzontiformes; family Petromyzontidae; genus Lampetra; species Lampetra fluviatilis. The sequence goes on from NC_136280.1 coordinate 15,080,943, forward strand.
CTGGTTCGCCGTGTACGGCAGCTCCCGCTGTGAGTTTACTCTTTGCGAGCCGAAAGAGTCAAACAATTACAGCTCTGTTGATACAACTGCATTTTTCGTAAATGGAACGTTACGGGACCGCATTCATAATAATTTTGATATTTACGTTTTCAACGTTACGCGGACTTTAGCCAACAGTTTACAAATCAAAACCATGCAGAAAATGTAAACACCACCTCGGGACACTTTATGCTCAAAAAGGACCTGTGTCAACAGTGACGGTGTTTACATGAAGTAGCAGATGAAGCCTCACCATTTAAAACACGCTGCGATCGGATCCGAATTTTGATCCACGAGCATATATGGAATGTTGAACTTCTTTCACACCGTACATAGCCAACCGTGCTAAGATCGGGAGGTGTGGGCGAAGAACAAACTAAAACACAAAAAGGAGTTCGAAAGAAAGGAGTCTTCAATCGAGAGTTAAAAGTGCATAGCTCCAGTGGCTTCCTAATAAATCGGAAGGAAGAGCATTCCAGACGGCCGCAGAAGCGCATTTGAAAGCTCTCGATACAGTGACCGTCTTTGTTCAATGACCAGCCAAAAGCCGCCGCTGCTGCGAAAATGACTGGAGTTCGCGTGATGGTGTATGGTCCTCGGCGAGATCAGCGAGGTATCGTACCTCATTTGTGGCAAGCACTTTATATGTGCGTAACGAGTGCGACGTCATCACAATGTATTCACTCGGCAACCAGAAGCCAATGCAGCTCGGTGAGCACAGAGCTGCCCCAGTCAACCGCAACGCGTCAGATCCCAGAAACGCAGCAGCGGTTGGCAGCTTGGGACAATGCTTCGTTGGGCGAACACAGTGCGCAAGAGGTAAGGCGGAGTCGGCTTTGTGGGCAGTAGAGGGCTGCGGAGCAAAATTAATTATCTGTTCTGCACCCCCCCTCCCACATGGTGCAGGGAGGCTCTCATCCAGCAGTGGATTAACAAAAAAGGGGCTGGACACACATGTACATACATGAGCATTTCCAGTCTCAACTGGATCAGGTAACACGCACATCGAGTTTACAAAAGCAGACGTTTCTTTGGGTTAAATTTCGATTTAAAGCTTTCGTGACTGCAGGGATTCATCTTCTTGGTTCTTTCGGTAAAGTCACGTAGAAGGGAAATAATAAAATAAAAATTAAACAATTAAATACAATTCTCACGACGTTTCGGCTACAACGCAAGCAGCCGTCCTCACCTGAGGACCTCACCTGAGGACGGCTGCTTGCGTTCTACGTGACTTTACCGAAAGAACCAAGAAGATTTATTTGGGTTTACAAGTGTGGCATAGCTATCAAAAGGCCCAGGCGGTGCAATTTCACCAGGGCAAACACGGACCGGAGGGGGCACAGGCATCGACCACGAAGATGCTCGAACTGCATGCCACTCTCGCTTGGACACGCCTCTCAACCCATGTCCACGCAAAAACGCTCCTCACACCTTGTCCACATTGATTCAAGCAGCACGCTCCCGGCTCGTACGCTCCACCAAAATAAACCATTAGAAGCGATTTCTGCTGTTTGGTTTGTCGTCCTTCTCCCGCACCTCCGATTAGCATGGATGGCCAGAATTGGCATGAAAGAAAGGTCAACGTACACGCACAAATACAAATTGGACAGGGAGCCTCGTTTCGTTATTTTTGCGCCAGGGCCCATGCCAACCGTGCCACGCCACAGACTTCCACTGCCGCCGTGCCGATCCTCCGGGAGGCTGCTCTACGCTCCGAGCACTCAACCAACAATGAGGAAGGTCCTGCGTTCAAATCCCGACTCTGTACATCACCCCCCTGGGGCTGATGAAATGCGGACTGACCAAAACACACGGGGGGTGGGGGGGGAAGGAAGCCGAAAACGGCTGCCCAAATATAGACTGGCCCCCACCATAAGAATGTGGAATTTCCATTTCTGCAGAAGGGCTGCCAAATGAAAATTAGTGTTGTCCCCTGACGTCTTAGAGGAATGTAGAGTGTTGCCATATATATTAAAAGAGTAAACACGAATGTGACTCCACTGCTTAGGGTTTACATCCGATCTCCACTGTGACCATTCACACAGACTGGCAAACCTCGGCTTCAGTGTCTACGCATGGGACGATTGACTCCCCCCCCCCCTCCCCCCAAATCACCGCAGGCTTAAGAAAAACCGGCACAATTCGGGATCGAGATTCCATTTGAAGATTTTGTTTTCCGCAATGCGACAAATACTCCCTTCCGCAAGAGGTTGCAGGTGGTCACTCGCAGGCACCGTTTGACGCGTGCGTCACGAGCCTCGGAAGGGGGCCAGCGGTAAGCACGGTGGGGGGCTTTGCGCTCTGGACTATGAGCCTGGCCATGGCCAAGTGATATATATATGCATCCAAACTGGACCTGGGCTCTTCTCTAATAAGTACGATTGGTATTTTTGGTTTTATCCAGGCAAAGCCACATCGTGCCGTAGGACCTCTTTTTCAGGAGGGTGCTATATTCTTCTTGTTATTGTTTTTTAAAATATATTTTCGGCCAACGAATAAGCGTTTTATGCATGGAAGAGGAAACCGGAGCACCCTGAGAAAAAAAGACACGTGCCTTGCACGAAGGGGGGCGACGCTCTATCCAACGTATAGATGGAAACGGATGGCGATCAGTCCAAGTGCTGTAGCTACCTTTTCTCTAGGCGAGCCAGGGCATGGCACCCAGATGCTGTAGTCATTGTCTGTCTTTCGACGGCACCGAGCAAACGTCAGAGTTGTTTTGCCCACTGCGGGCAGAAATGTCGTGACACGAGGCTGACGTCACTCTCACACCCCACGCCACGGTCGCATGGCAGGACGGACGCTCGAGCAGATGGTGCAAGTTAAAAAGAAAAGGTTCTGGAGTGGATTTTGCACCAAACCGTTGTCACCGGCGCCGTTGGCTTCCATTGACAGAGACACCGCGAGGATTCTAAACTAAACCAAAACATAATAAATAGGGTTTTTCCCCTTTTTTATTGAACAAAAAACTATTTTTAATTTGACCAGTTCAGGCAAACCGAGCTATGTAGCTCTTTTTCAGGAGCGACCTGGACACAAATGATAGCTTAACAACAAAGTGGCTTATCGCGTGGAAATTTATAGCAGCCATATACTCCAAACGCGCAATGTTGATTCTAAATGTGGAGGAAAAAACCGGAGGACCCGGAGAAAAATCCACGTGACCACGAGGAGAACGCGCAAACTCTAAACACAGGCGTTGTCAGGGTTGGGATCGAACCCACGACCTCCTGCACACCAATCGAGGGAGTAAACATCTCACCAACGCAGTGCCGTATTCTGTCCTCGACGTTCCCATTATTCGACGGCGAAAATTCCCAACGACAGCCGCGGTTCGTCCGAGTTACCGACCGCCATCTCACGGCATTGTTTGACGTAGTCGACCCACTGACGCATGAGAACACCGTTTTTGCTGCGAAAACGTTGTCGTCGCGCGGTGACGAGCGATTAACTCTCCAAACGCCGCTCCACTACTTTCACCTTCTGCTCGAGTGTTCAGCCGGCCGTCTGATGTGTGGCAATGGAATCACATCAGCGACCTCCGATCGGCACGGTTGGCTACGTACGGTGCGAAAGTTGAAAGAATTTAAACATGCATACATACCAGTGCACTCTATTTAAAAAAATGGTAAAATTGTTTTCTCAGTAGCTTTTGAAATCGAGAGGTTAAGGAATTTGTTAACAGCGGTGTGTATTGACCGACGCACCCTGCCCGACACACATCGCGCACAGATTTAAAAACCCTTAAACTGTCGTGACCGTCCTATGGGCTAGACTTTTACAAATAGCAGGGTTACGCAGACTTCCACATCTCGAGGCTGCATTTCACATTCAGGGGAAAATCTGGTACGATGGTTAGAAGTGGAAGATTTCAACTCGGGTGGAGTGTTTTTTTTTGTTTAAGGGCAGCGCTTGAAACGCGGAGAGCGCTTGGAACCCAACAGGCGAGCTGTTTGCCGGGGCTCCTCGCGGGAACGGAATTCGAGTTGACGGGGGGTGGGGGGGGGCACCTGGGGAGGGAAGCACAGATGGCGCAGCAATAAGAAAGAGCGATACGGTGAAAAACAAGAGAGTGAAAAGGCCACATCTCCCCTTTCGGTGGCTTATTCGCAAAGAAGGTTCGATACGCGTCAGCCCTCAACCTAGATTGAAAACTCTTTTTTTTTTAAGTATACAATTTTTTATTTAAAATGAAAAATAAGTTGCCCAACACGCAAGTGCTGACCCCTCCAGAGCGATATTGAGGCTTTCTTGGGCAGAATTGCTTTTTGTGGTGTTTAGTTTGTTGTCCTTCCCCTGCATACCTCCGATGAGCACGGTTGGCTCCGTACGGTGCGAAAGAAATTCAAAACATTGTAGGTGTTTTGAACGTTACGATGAAACGTTTACAGAGTGGCCCTGCCGCCACTCGCTACGCGTGCCACTGCTGGTGGAAGAACTTCCAGGCGGCGGGAGCTCCAAAGAGCCACTCTTAGAGGACATATATCATCCTACTCTTTGACGCTGGCCAGTCATCGTGGACTAGGTGCGAGTACCCAGCACTTTGCTTCACCGTGCGCCTCTTGCCAATATGCCAACCGCGGTTCATAGTGCTGCATGGACAGAGGCGGGCGGGGATTTTATGGACTTGCTTCACCGGGAGATTAACTGCTGCCACACCATCAGGCTGAATCCAAGCAGAGACTCCAGGATCGCAAGGCCAGCGTGCTAAACCACTGCAGGGAAGAGTTTGGGGTCAGCGCGAGAGCTACTGGGGGTGTTCATAGGAGCCAGTCGATGACCTGGCATGGAAAGCAATGGCTGCATGTACGCATGTTTAACTTATTTTGCACCGTACGTAGCCAACCGTGCCAATCGGGAGGCGTGGGTGAAGGCCAACAAAACTAAAACACGAAAATCAGTTCTAAAAGAAATTAGTTCTCAATCGGACCTTGATAAAGCTGTGCGCTATTTCAGTAAACTGTCCTTTGAGTCCATCAAAGTCAGCGTCATCATCGTCCCCCAGGCTTTCATCCCACACCCGGGCTTGAGCAGGACACGACGCTGGGGGAAGAAATTATGGCCGACAGCCGAGGACTTAACGACGGAGCGGCAGCCGAAAAGGAGGAAAAACGCATCCAAGGGGTCGCCCGCTGCGCGAATTCCAGCGCACGTCAGGTGCTCAGCGGGTTGTTGTTGTTGTGTTGGCAAGACACGCGAGGAAAATGGTGACGGCCTTGGGGGGAGGCCTTCATACACAGCCAAGGGTTGAGAGATCGCAGCTTCTACTTCCGACGACGATGACTTTCCCGTCCCATGCCGACATCCAAGAACCCTCGGCGCGCGCGCGCGTGTGCACGTAGGAAATGTTTGCTACGAGCAGCGGCCGTCCGACTTGTTTGTCCACGTTTCGACAATAACAGCTTCTCACTGGGGCGGCAGTTTTATAAGCGGGAAGGGGGAGGCGCTTGCTGACTTCATAGTCAGGGGGTGGGTGGGGGGCTAGAGAAGACATCAGTACACTTGTTATAAATGAGAGCACAAAAAACAGCGTCAAGTGGAAAGTTTTTGCTGTGCGATGACTACGTGGTAAGACACGAGACCTGATGCAAGGTCGACGGGTTCAATTTCTACCGCAGGATTAACGTTGCGATGCAATCGTTTTAACAATTAAAACCACTTACAATCTGCGATTACTGCTAATTTGTTTTCATTACAAAATGACGTGTTAAATTGACAAAAAATAAAAACTCCCAAATTGTTACAGAACGTGTAACGAGCCCGCGACATTCGTGTGTCAAAGGTCGCTCCCCCTCCCACACACGAATCCCCCACCGCTACGACAGCGTCTCTCTAAACTATTACTAAACTATTCTAAGGCCCACTGAGCGACCTGCCCACAAATTCATAGCTCTACGAAGTGGCTTAAATCGCGTGGAAATTTATAGCAGCAAAATACTCTAAACGCAACGTTTCCAAATGTGGAGGGGGAAAAACTGGAGGGCCTGGAGTAAAAGCCATGCCGACCACGGGGAGAGACATGCAAACTCCAAATATACGGGCGTCAGTCGGGATCGAACCCAATATCTCCTGTGTACTAGGCAAGAGTTAACATCTCGCCGCCATGGCCCCCCACTGAGCTCCACTGGTTTTAATCTAAATCTACGGTAAATATCTCGACTGTATAACATCTGTACCGTCGCAGGACGCCAATGAAATACAGCCCAACAGCTCACGGGCCCTTCCTGCTGAAATAAATAAAATCAAACATCTAAAATCCACGCTTGTTTTGCAATTCAACGTGCCACTACTCTATGGATGTCACCGTTAGGATGAAGTCAACTGGCTCTTTGCCACATGTCCGCCAAACGCCACTGTCACCCAGGAGATATTTAGGTGGAGGGTTAAATTCTATTGTTCCTTTTCAGGAATATCCTATTTGGAACTATTGCCCTATTCATTTTTCGAGCAATGTCGCTTGTTTGGGAGGAAACTGGAGGACCCAGAGGAAGCACAGAAAAAAATGCAGGCCGACACTCAAAAAAAGGTCCCCAATGTAACATCCAGCCTACTTGCTGTACCACCTTCTAAAGGCCACCAAGACAGCCATGGATGTATTTTCAACAAGGAGTGGGACGATACAAGCCCTGTTTATTCAAATCAAAACGTTGTTTGTTGCGTACAGCCGAGTAAGCTTTCCGTTATCCAAAACGGAATACCTTTTTTCTTTCTGCAAGTGGATACTGCTGGCGCCGCGTGCTGTGATCTATCGCGTTTTTTACAACTACGACTCCGGTAGCATCCCGATTATAACCGTCGACGATTTGGATGGATTCCGTCAAGTGCGGCCCATCTCTAAATGAAAGCACACCTCATTCCTCTGCGCACGAGATAACATTTACAATCTACAAAACTTAGGAGGACGCGCGATTTTTTTCCATTCCCACTCGCAAACATTTAATTTCGTCCAGCGCATCGATTTCGTCCGAACAAAACAGGGCACCCACACCCACCCCACCCTCCCTCTCCAAACGGTAATGGGGCGAATTTTTGAACGCCGGCGCGCACGAGCAGATCAAAACGCTGGCGCCACTGGGGACGAGCGAGGACGCGTGCCGATTGCCCTCCACCCCTCCCGGCTCGCGGGGAGACAAAGGCGCGATAGGAAAGGGCGCGGCGGTGGCGGTGTCTCTCACCCCGGCCAGGGCAGGGATCGCAGCTCGGGGGACGGCAACAACAATGCTGCCCCCCCCTCCCTGTCTGCTCGGCTCCGTGCACATTTTAGGCACACGAGTTTTGTTAGCGAACACCTATTTTTAAAAAAAGAATATCATCATCATCATTAACTGCTTTTTGTGTTTAGTTTGTCATCCTTCCCCCGCACCTCCGATTAGCACGGTTGGCTCCATGTGGTTCGAAAGAAGTTCAACGTACAAACATCATCATCATCATCATCCTTGGTCAATCCAGCACTGGTCTCCCCCCCCCCCTGCCCACATCGCGTGGTCTCCGGAGGGGGCGATTTGAACATACTTCACCATGTTGGTCAGTATAGGTTGGTGAAGTGGGGTGGGGGGGAGCCCAGGACCGACTCGGATATTAATCGTCGCCGATTGTAGCTATGGTCGGGAATCAAACTCGGGTCAGTGGGGCTATGCCACTGCGCTGCCGCTAAACTCCCCCCAAGAAAAAGTTACTTTGAACAATAAATGCCCAATTTGGACTGGTTCAAATTTTGCTTGCAACCGATGCTAGGGGTGGTCACATAGGGTGTGGGAGGCTCATTGAGAGTTCTCGGTAAAGAGCAAATGCACCAGCTGTGTCCACTTGCTGTGTTTTAATCACCCGGCGCTCCACTCATTGTTGTGAGAATTGCTCCTCCGCCCTCCGCTGTTGTTGGAGGGCAACTGCCTCCAACTGCCCAGTAGCGTCCTTCACACACCTCCTCCAAAAGAGGCCGACATTGAAATCGCTGGTACAAGTTATTGGCAAGTCCACTTAGCTCCAAGTAAGAGCTACGTCATTCATGTAACTGCACCTCACAATGCTAAGCAATCCACAAAGGTGGAGGTGCATAGAATAAGACGTTTTCAGCTAATTAGTTATGATTAAGCATGTGGGAGGAAACCAGAGGACGTGGAGAAACCCCATGCACGCATAGGAGGCTGTGCAGACAACAACAGACGTTTTAGCATAGATCACAACACACAGCCTGCAATCAAGAGCACAGTGATGGCCACCCTCAGGTCAGATGAACCTTAAAAAACAAATTTGTAAATGTTTATTAAAGAAACATCCCGAACAGAGACCGACTCAACCGGTCAAATAAAATCAGCACCAATCAGCGGGAAGCAGACAATGGTTGCCATACGGAGATGATGTCTCCCTGAACATTGCACTGGAGTTGCCACCACTGTGCCTCTGGAACGGCCGCTGCGAGAAAAAAAATCAAACCGAATCGAGCGCTCGCGTCGCGTCGGAGAATAATCGAACGCGCGACGACCGCCGGCGCAACTTCGAAACACCGAGAAAAAACTCGGCAGATCAACGGCCGATCGTCGCTTCTCAAAAATAGCTCTCGGGGCGTGCGCGGTGAACGCGATTAACACGGTGGACGCGCGGTGCACACGTGCGTCACCGCGGCGCGCGTGACGCGGAGACCGGCAGTGCCGAGCGCCGGCCAGCCGGCCGGCCGCTGCTGCTGCTGCCGCTATTTTTGTTCGGCGGAAGGCGGCGGCGACAGGAAAGGACGCGGCGCGCCTACAATGGCGCGTCACGGGCGGAAACGGCGGCAGCTCTTTTTCTTTAAATAAAAAAACACACAACACAATTCCACCCCGATGCCATTTGTAGGAGCCGAGCCCTCTTCGTCCCTTCGTTATCGGGGCCCGCAATCGAACGCGCGCGACCGTCGCCACCACCGCCACCGCTTGCCGCCACCGAGATTTGTTATTTCAAATATTGTTCTGAACAACTGGAGCCTGGGAGGCGCGGGGGGGGAGGTACTGCTGATGTCGGCGGCGGTGGCGTCTTGGAGAGGGGCGACGCTCGGCGTCGTGCTCTTCCAGCGGGGGGAGGGGGGGGTCTGCAGCGGGATGGGGGGGGGGTCCTGAGGGTGGTGACTTCGACGCAGTCCTCATTATCCCCGAGTCACATGGAGGGGTGGCTGGGTGGCTCAGAGTTCAGGGAAGTGGGCTACCATCACTGGCATTCTGTGTTCGAGCCACCCATTGTTAGACCGGGTTCTAAAGCGGAGAGAGTTGATGGCCTCGGCTTGGTCAACAATGACTGCGCATTAAAAAAAACTCCCCATCTTATTTACACTTAAATAAATCAAAATTCCACCTTTGAGAATTAAACAATTCGGTTTGATTGACATACAACCTGATTTTTTTTGCAGGGCATTAAAAGAGCTGCTCTCTGGCACGGGGTGATGCACTGTTAGCTGCGATTAAGTCGATCGTAACGTTGAAATACCGTTTAGAGAATCATTTAGGAAAAATGCCAAAAACATTGCGATACTGTGGTTCTGTGGTCAGAATGCTCGGCTCCCAAATCAGGCTGCGAGTTCAATGGCCCCGGTTTGGTGCAGTGGCTGAGCATGTGGTCCTGCAATGCCGCACTGGGAGGCAACGAGGGTTGGACCGACCACACAGATGTCGGGAAACTCCCTTCCCGTGGGCGTCGAGCAGGAGAAATGCAGTACAGCAACAGTGTACTCTGCCTTGTTCCGTCTGTATGGGATAGAGTGTTGCACCCTCGCACACGTAGACTTTTTTTTCCTGAAGCGCCTCCCACATGATACACTCATTAATTGGCCAATAACACCTTAATAAAGGGAGAGGAATAGACCTTGCAAGGGGGGGAGAGGGAGGGTGGAGAGGGAAACTTCGTCACCGACTCAATGCCTGGCTGCTGCCTTTCCCTTTCCTCTGTGGCTCCTCCTCGCACCTCCGAATTGTAGCCAACTGTGCTAATTGGGAGGTACGGGTGAAGGACAATAAACTAAAAACACAAAAAGCAGCTCTAAAGAAATTAGTTTTCAATCTAAAAGTTGAAATCATTTTAATCTCCGCTGCCCATAATCTCCTTCTGTGGTGTACATCACACGATTGCTCTGGGGTAACCATGAACACCTGGGCTCGGTGCTGGTTTCTAACGGTAACGGGGAGCTGTATCCGACACTGCATCGTGGGCTTTGAGATGCTCTTTTGCGGCCGTCTGGAAAGCTCTTCTTTCTGATATTAGGAAGCTAGTGGAGCTATGCACTTTTAGATGTAGTTTGAAAAATCATTCCATCAGAACAGTTTTTTTGTGTTTAGTTTGTTGTTCTTCCCCCGCACCTCGAATTAGCATGGATGGCTATGTACGGTGCGAAAGAAGTTCAACATACGAGGTGGCACTGCTCAGATCCCGGTGAAAAGTGGGCGAGGCTCTGCCCAATCCTGGCCAACTGGCTCAAAACCTTAACAAATCAAACTTTGCGTTCAAATTCGGGTTCAGATGTTCGTGATTAAAATCCGGGTTCAGGCGTGGAAAGTTGATGGTCTCTCCACCCAGTCACCAATGACTAGAAAAACAAAAATCACGCGAAATTTGGTTTGTCGCTTATTTTGGTAAAGGAGTGCTGCGGACTAAATGAGTGCGCAGTTTGATAGCCGTGTGACACGCGCTCTTTGCGTCTGCCACCTCATGCTCACGAGGGGCATCTTTACGGTACTTCAGAAGTAGTTCCTGCTCTCGTGTCATCGTCTTCCAGGGCCGTTGTCCGACAACGCGATGCACTGCTTGCCGTGAGAGTTGCGAATGCAACAATTCGTCTCGTTGGCAAGCGTGCGAGAGCAGAAATGGTAAAAAGCAACAAAAAGAAGAAACAAAATCACCATAGCCCCCACTACTAACGGCACTTGCAGCCCCATTTAAAATCATGACACAAACTATTTTTTTTATTTTACCAGCGACCTGGTCAAAAATGATAGCTCAACGAAGTGGCTTATCATGTGGAAATTTATTGCGGCCAAAATGTGAACATTTATAGCAACCGGAAGACCCGGATAAAAATCCACGTGACCAGGGGAGAACATGCAAACTCCAAATATATAGCAGCAGGCGTCAGGTTCGGGATCGAACCCACGACCTCCTGTATACCAGGCGAGGTAGTTAACATCTCGCCACCATTGGCGCTCGCAGCCAGCACAACGATCCGTATTTGTTTTCTGGGTTCAGCCAGCACTGTGATTTCATGCCAAAATGACGAGTTATTTTGGCACAAGACTACCACGTTGGCGGAACGCGCAAAAACAAATGTGGCTCGCACCTCACGGATCGCTCACAAAAGACGGAGGACCTGCTCAGAGGATCGCTGGGGACAGATAGTAGCAGCGGCAGGGCAATGGGCCAACACAGCCACGGTCCGGCACCCGTCGGACGAGCTTTGGAAACGGGGTGGCGAGGGCCGTCTACGGGACGTCGGGGATGCATGGCACTCCCTGGTGTGTGTGCGCGCGCGCCTGGCGCTGTGTACGTCCGTACGTGCACGGACGTCCATTGACGTAAGCATGTTTTGATCAGACGTTTCCGTTCAATCTCTCAGCCATTTCCATTTCCTAATGCCCTCTCCCGCCCTCTACCTTCACCCCGGCAGCGAGTCTCTCCCCCCCTTCCACCCCGTCCTGTCCCCCCTCCTCCCCCAGCTCAAACACAAAAAGACAAAGGTTCCCCATATAGCCTTTCACTGATTGTTGGGGCATGTGCGGTTAAGCGAGCAGCACCTATGAAGGCCGGTCATGGCACAAGAGGGGGTGGGTGGCTAGCACCACGCCCAGTTGCCTTTGTCTCCCTAGTGGCAATGTTTTACACACCACTCTAGGAACTAATTTGAGGCCGTGTCGACCTAAAAGAGGCCCAGGACTGGTTCAGATAATCGTCACTGGTGTTGGCCGTGAGCTGGAATCGAACTCGGGACGCCGGGTTCGAAGCGCAGCGCTAAACTCCTGGCCCACTGCTCCCCGCAGAAAAAAATAACCACGCACACCAACATTTGTCAAACGTTTAAAAAAAAAAGCTAGGGAGATCTTAAGTTTGATCGTTAATAAACCATGCTTAACGATGAAATTGCCCAAACATTCCAAGTTTGGACCCTCCTCAATGTGGGTCTTGAGTCTCTTTCGCGGTGGCTAACAAAAACGTATCTTTGATGGTGAATAACGGGCTGGTTTAAAACGATCGCTGCGCGTTTTTTTCCCACAACCTCTACCATCTCGGCAACAGCCAATAGCCGGATTACTCGGAATCACCATCCCAGTAAAACACGGAACGTCGGGCTCAACGTTGTCCCAACGGTTCCAACCACGTGCCAAAGGTGGCCCAACGTTAGCACGTTTACTGGGGTGATCTTGTCAACACCGCAGACGTAGCCGTGCAACCGACTGTCAAGCACGCAATCTTGGGCCGACGGTGCAGCTGCCCAAAGGGAACGGCTTTTACTGCCCTCCATTGGCTTGCCGTGTGTTACATTTTCTGTTCCTAAAATCATAACAATCCTGAGGAGCTCTGAGAGAACGCCGATCTGCAGTGACGGATTGCAAACAATCTGACGTCAATGGCTACGCGCAACCGTGCGCGCCTCCCACACCACATCTCTCGCTCCCCGCGTCCGAACCAGGCCTGGGGCCAGCCACCAGACTGGTGCGGACGTACGGCGACGCCGCGCTGTAGCCTGTGGCCAGCTGGGGCTGCTGCTGTTAGCGAGCACCTATATTCGCGTTTCTCAAGGGGGGGGGGGGGGGGTTTAACCGTCAAAGCCTCCACTCAACCCTTGCTCGGTCTCGGTGGGAGGTCGCTCCTCCTCCTCTGCGGCTTCCCACGGTCTGGAACTCCCTTCCCCCAGCCACCGGTCCTCTCAACTCCTTGCCCCTGTTCAACTCCAGGCTCAATGCCTGCCCTTTTCCTCCTCTGCCTCTCTGGTCCCAAGATGCGGTGACATTTAGATGCTATGTAAAACCAAACCGTGTCGTACCGCATTGTAAGGGAAGTGCCCCAATTTTGGTGGAGTTGAAGTACAGCAGGCCCCAGTCCCAATTCAGATACCCCAACTACCATGATTGTATGTAGCACAGGTCACGAGGAATGTAGGACAGCACTCACCACTTCACATCACAACATGCATAATGGTTAGTAGGCACCGATTTAGGCTGGCATGGGGGACACGAGGGATTGGAGCTAATATTAATTCAACACTGCCACCCAGGGAGTGCTAGGACAGGTTCAGATGCCACTGGTTGCCGATGGACAGTAATGAACAATGTGGATAGCCAGATTATAACGGTGCACTAGCCGCTACACACGAGACCAAGATCCCCCAATATAGACTGTTAGTGAACACTTATTAAGACCTGCATGATAAATAATTACACACAAGACAGGTCACCGCTGTTTGGACGGACGGAGGCATCCCCTCACACCATGTTGGTCATGAGAGATTGTTGAACCATACTTCACCACTCTGCTCAGTTGTGGATGTGAAAGAGGGTGCCCATTACTGGTGCCGAAACCCAAAAAAAATCGCCACCGATGTTAATAGCGGTGGGCTGTAATTGACTGAGTTCAGAGTGCAAACCACTGTTCCTGTAAGCTTACACTAGTGCCAGCGTGTATTTTGCCAACTTGAGATTAATTTGAATTTATATTAATTCGAATCTGGCAAATTAATGACATTTGTAAGTCACTGATATGTAGTGGTTAACATGTCACTTGGCCACATTAAGCCTCCCCAGTGCTGATGGTAACACACACCATACCAGTGACTTATTTAAGGCTGAGTCAACCTACAGTAGGCACCAATAAAACCACAGCACCAATTCTCTCCAAACCCACAGGCACACACACACTACAAAAACACGGGAAAAGAAACACATGCACGCACATGTGCACACAAGCGTGCATGCACACGCGCTCAAAGACAAAGATCCCCCGTATAGCCTTAACAGACTGTTGGGGCGAGTGCGGTTAGCACCTATGAAGGCCGGTACGGCACGCGAGGGGGTGGGTGGCCAGCACCATGCCTGGCCGCCTTTAATCTCCCTCGTGGCAATGTTTACACGTTGTACTAAATTAAGGCCGAGTCGAGCTAGGGGAGGACCAGGACCGGGGTTTGGAAAATCGTCACCGATGTTGGCCATGAGCAGGAATCGAACTCGGGTTGTCGGATTCGTAGCGCAGTGCGCTAACCGCTACACTACCGCTCCCCATGCCCCCCCCCCACACACACAAGCACACAGAAACACACACGTGCTCGCACACACACACACGTGCTCGCAAAGACCCACGCCGGTCACTCTTCCCCCTGCCCGGCCCCACTTAGGGTTTCCGTTTTGGCTGCAAGCGCAGTCTGCGTGCGGCTCTGTTTACTCTCTGTCTCTCCCTCAGTCTCCCTCACTCGCTCCCTCCCTCCCTCCACATCTCTCCCTCTATCTCTACTGCCCACTACATCTCTCTCTGATCATCCTCCCCATCTCCTCCCTCCTGTATCCCTCCCACCCTTCCTTCCTTTTTCCTCTCCATTTCTCCCGCACTCTCCCTGCCTCCACATCTCCTACACCCCCCCCCACTCCACCCCTAAAATATCTCCAGCACTCTCCATCCCTATTCTCCCTACATCTCCCCCCATTCTACCTCCATCCCTCCCTCCCCTCTGCATCTCGCTCACTCTCCCTGCCTGCATCTTCCCTACCCATCTCCATCCCTGACTCTCTGTGCTGCTGGTCTACCCCCCCACCCACCATCGCCTTGCTAAATCACAGTTTGGAACCAAATCCGGCCGTTATACTCGCGTAATATTATTCACTGCGCGCAGTGCTGGGTTTGGTGGTTACATTTTTACAGCAATCCGACTCCAGTCCAATGACCGATTACTCGAGATTTTAACAGTAATCCGACTCCAGTGCAATTCCTCATCACTGGAGGTTTCAGAGGCAGTGGACTGCGTTCCTGCACGACTCACTGTCAAAGCGACATAGCCTGCAAGACTGCTCCCAGCCATGGAAACGTGGAATTTCCATCCACGTCTCTGTACCGCCAATGAGTAGTAGGGCACAGCACCATCCGACCGATCGCTTGAGTAGAGAGAGCGAGATGTTTGATGCGACCTTTGACGTGTAATTGGATTACTTTGACGATTAGACGTGGTTACGTGGTTAACCTACTTTTCTGGAGGTTAACATTAGATGTGGCCACATGTGACGTGCGCCCGTTGATGTGTGTGCGCGTCGGCTGCCGCCGTCATCGCATTCACACAAGCTGCTGCCTCCATCCCCCACCTCCTTCCTTCGTGTTCTTATTATTCCTTTAAAATGTACACAAATTACACTATGAGACCTCCTTTACCAGTGGCAAAATATAATGATAGGTTTTTACCCTTTCAACTGGTACAAAAACTGACACCTTTATACAAGGCATCATGTTTGCAATAACCACAACACAAGCAGTCAAAATGCAAACAAAAAGAAACCACTCTGATAATGATATGCACTGTCCTTGAAGTTGATTGGTCCACACCCGAGACAGCTTTTCTTAGAGCCTAGTCTCCATTGGTGTTGGACCAGATGACGCCAAAAGGCCTTTTGTACCAGTTGAAAGGGTAAAAACCTATCATTGTACACAAATTAATCGTCAAGAGTAGCAGCGAACTGGCAAGGCAAGGCCCCTGCCTTGGTAATCCGATTACAATGTTATTTCAAAACACTAAAAAAAACTTAAATATACTGTATTAATAAACTAAACTTTTGTTTACCAGGTAAGGTCCACTGAGCGACATGGCTCTCATTAAAAGTGACCTGGACACAAATGATAGCTCAATTAAGTGGTAAATGTATAGCGGCCAAATACTCCAAGCTTCAAATTTAGAACGCATGTTTATAAGTTACTGATATCCTGGCCAAAAAAAACCGTGATCCAATTCTGGACCTCCTCTATGTCAACTCCGCCTAAACGGAGTACCCACTGGGTGTCTGACGTGATCAACATCTCCACTTGATGAAGGAAGTCAAGACGGCGAGGTATTTGGCTCGACTGCTCACCCATGTTCCGCGTGGCTTTAACAGGCAATCGCTAACAGCTCGTGCACCGAGTCTGCAAGACTAAATAGTGTTGTTGGCCAAGGTGGTGTTGAAGTGGTTGGAGCTCTTCTCTCACAATTCTGCCAATCTGGGTTTTAGTTCTGGCCAAAGATGGCCGTATTGACAGTAGGCATCCGATACTGGCCTGGACCTTCCCCATGTTAACACGGCCTCGGACAAGAACCTCATGTGATGGCATATTCGTCTTCAATAAGAAATCGACCACAAAAACGTTAAAGCCATTACTCTTATGTGGCCTTAAACATGTATCAAGGGGCCGTCCATAAATGACGTCACGCAATTGGACGATTTTTGACCCCCCTCCCCTCGTCACACGGCGTCACAAAAAGTCAGACCCCCCTCAAATATGACGTCAGAAAGCTCTGCCCCCCCCCCCCAAAAAAAATATAAAACATGCTTCAAATCGCTTTAAACTATTGTCATTGTAGTGTGTATTTAATGTGGCGCTGCACTCTGATGTTGTAGGAGAAAACATTTATTAAAACGTCTATTTAATTAAGTAGAACGTGTTGTCTATATGTATTTAAAGTTGCGCATTTTGATGTGACGTCACATTTCTCAACCACCCCCCCCCATCGTCACACATCGTCACAAATGTCTGACCCCCCCCCCCAGGTGCGTGACGTCATTTATGTACGGCCCCCGAAGCCTGGCACGATCTGTAGTGGCGTCTCACACTGCTTGGTACTCAACGGTGGCTGCTGTGTGTGGGGAGTGGTGGCACGGTGATTAGCGCACTGCTCACTGAAGTTCCACTGCTGGTCATTTCAAATCGGATTTTGCCTTGCCAAGGTTGGGGCACCGTGGTGGCGAGATGTCAACTCCCTTGCCTGGTATGCAGGAGGTCCATGGGTTTGATCCCAACGCCGACCCCTGTATATTTCGAGGTTGCATGTTCTCCCCGTGGCAGCGTGGTTTTTGTTTTTCTCCGGGTCCTCCGGTTTTTCTCTCCACATTTAGAATCAAAACGCGTTTAGAGTATTTGGTTGCAATAAATTTCCACATGATAAGCCACGTCGTTGAGCTGTCATTTGTGGCCAGGTTGCTACGAATAAGAGCTACATAGCTCAGTGGGCCTTACCTGGTAAAATAAAAATAGCTCAACTGGGCCCAAGATAAATAGTTGATACGGAGAGGAGAACGATCGGAACTCGGAAGGACAAAGGAGGGCGGCCATGCGTGACGCGAGTCGAGTCATCCAATGGCGTTCTGCGCTGCCATCAATCGGTGCTCGCGAACAAGATATAGAAGCTATGCAATCGTGCGGTGGCGTGGCCTGCATCGATTTTACGTAGCGGCAAAAAGCAGCCAGGCACTCAGGGCCACGGCGCCAGCCACACCTTCCATTTTGTGTGCACGCGCCTCCCTTAATAGACACTCGCTAACAACAATGGACTCCGACAGGGGGGAGGGGGGGGAGGAATCTTTGTTTCCTTGTACTCACTCAGCGACTCTCTCCTGAGTCAGTCCCCACTGCTGCTTCTCTCTCTAAGTTTAACTTTGCTCCCCATAACCCCCACCTCCCTCCCTCTCTCCTCCGGCCGCAGTTCGCTACCATTGTCGTTGCCTGCATTGTTGTCCCGGCTCCAGTTTGGGTGCAGCAACATCGGCCCCAAGTTGCCGACAGCAATATTTATAAGTCGTCTGGCAGCCCAGCAATGTTTTTTTTTCATTTTACCAGGTGAGGCCCACCGAGATATACAGCTCTTATTCGCAAGCAACCTGGCCAAAAATGATAGCTCAACAAAGTGGCTTATCAAGTGTAAATGTATAATCAGCCGAATACTCTAAAACACATGTTTCTAAATGTAGAGGGAAAAACTGGAGGACCGAGGAAAAAAATCTATGCCACGACGGTGAGAAAACACGCAAACTCCAAATATACAGCAAGCGTCAGGGCCGGGATCGAATCCACACACCTCCTGCATGCCAGGGCCAGGCAGTTCACATCTCCAAGCCACCTCAGTGGCGCCCAAACACAGACGCGCACACCGTGGACGGGGTGACGTCTTCGTCCACGGGGTCACAACGCTCGACGTGCAGGCCAGGGCAGCGCGTCAGCAGAGATGGCAAGCCTTTACACCATTGGTACCTCATTTGCCGGTAAAACAAATATATGATAATTGTTTTTTTTACCCTTTGATCTGGCAACAAAACTGACACCTTTTTTACGAGGAGTCATGATGGTGCATTGTCTTTGAGTTGTGCCTTTTGGCGTCATCTGGTCCAACCCATGTGAGACTAGGCTCTAAGGAAAGCTGTCTCGGGTGTGGACCAATCAACTTCAAGGACAGTGCATGCATTATCAGAGTTGTGTTTTTTGTTTGCATTATGACTGCAGGTATTGTGGTCTATGCAAACATGACTCCTCGTAAAAAAGGTGTCAGTTTTGTTGCCAGATAAAAAGGGTAAAAAAACAATTATCATGGCAAGCCTTGTGGCTTGTGCGTGGACCGCTGGCCACAAAGCCAAAGGCGCAGGCTCCGCAGCTGCTCCCTTACGCCACTGCTGCGGGCGGACGAGCTTTTGCCTAGAGGGAGCTCTGCTGAGCCCTCAAGAGCCGACTCCTCCACGTCGGTCACATGTCATGAAAATGGTGGGAGCACCCACACTTCACCCCACCACGCAAGAACCTGCTAATTGACTAACTGTTTGCGTACCCATTTTAACCGCTGGGTGGACAAAGGGTGGGAGGGGGCAATTATCAGATATTTGGCCATTTGTTTAAGCCTCTGTCGCGCCGAGAGATCGAACAGGCCACCTCAGAATTACGAGCCCAGCGTGCCGACCGTTCACCCCACGGCAGCGTCCCGCCACTGGGTGAACAGCGAGCGAGCGGATCGCTACGAAGTCTCCTTCCTTTGAACGTTTGGGGTTCACAGCAGGGTTCGATGTGCGGTAGACGGTCTCGTTAGAGTTTTCTCCGCAATCGCACGCCGCCGGGTGCTCTTTCTTTGAATCTCAACTTGTGAAGGCAGCAGCGGGGATGTTTCAGATTGGATTTCACCGTATTCTCCGGATTTACAAGATGCCCCAGAAAATAAGACGCACTCCAAACTCGTGATCGGCGTTCATGCAGTTCTACAAAATCCGGTCTCAGGCACACACACATTGCACACACCTACCGGATTTATAAGACAAACCCCCAACCTTTTGCTTTTAGAACGCAGCGGGAAAAAGTGCGTCTCCTAATATGGAGAATACGGCCGCGCGCACCATTGTTTGGGGGAGAGATGGCGAGTAACAGATTGCAAACCAACCCGTCAGCTCTGAATTCCCTCGACTGAAAAAGCAGAAGTGAAGTAGATGTGGAGGTAAAAACCTATCGCCAGGAAACCGTCTAAACATTGCCGCTCCCCATCTAATGCGCAGACCCTGACCGTCCTCTTCACCTCACTCAGCCAGTGTTCTGTATCGAACTGTGTTCTCCAAACTCGGTCACCTCCTGCAGCCAGGGCAACAACTTCACTCACGGACAAGGGCATCTTGCCTATCACCCCTTAAGCGACAGATTCAACACCGGCGTGTTATTCAGCCACGATTTGATTTGAGCCTTTAAAAAACAACCCTCTAAGTCACCCAGATTTGATTTTACCAAATCGGCATTCAAGTGCGTCTGTTGCGAGTGAGTGTTTATATGTGTGGGAGTGTCTGCACACTCCTATAAGCAACTCAAAAAACCATTACAGTTGGGCACACACCTATCCACGTGAGTTTTAGCTGCTCCGATCTGGGCGAAATGAACTCTCCCTCACACTAATGAGCACAAACGTTCAGACATTTGCTGGAAGTACTTGCAGATTTTCGCCAAATAAGAACAACATGGATTATTAGATTCCTCTAAAAATCACCCAGAGTAGCCAACTAAACAGTGCGCTGACAAAACACATTCCACCCATCCGGTAAAAAAAGAACCCCCATAGAAGCAAAAACAAATAAAGTCCACATCTAAAGCAACTTGTTTCCCCATGATATCCCTCAATGCAAATAAACCTCCAAGAAGTGGAGGAAAAACCCTCTGAGTTGGTAACACTGCCCCCCACATCCTCCCACCACCATTGACCACTACCACCACCACCACAAACAACACCCCCATCCACCCTCCCACGGTTACACAACCTCAGCGAGACCCAGAGGCGACTTCTTATATCCCCCAAACTAAACGTGGTGACGTCGTCTGGGGTCGGGTAGCCTCGTCAGCGCTTCCGTTCTTACAGGGGGGGTCCAAAGATGGTGCCCCCCAATCTACAACAGCATCGCCAGCTGTGGGAACTCAGAACTCGTCTTGGGGAGATGTGGGGGGGGGCGCTGGAGAAGAGAGATAGAGATGGAGGCTTGGGTCCTCACGTCCATCCCTCCGTGCGGCACCACGCGGGAGCTGCCACGGATTTCTACCGGCGACGACATCCCCCTGCCGCCCGCCTAGGAGCGGGCACACGTACCTGCCGAGGCGAGGGGCACCAGGCAGGTGAAGAGGATGAGCCAGCCGCAGGGAATCATTGCTGCCGTCCGCCTCGGGCCTGCTCGCTGTCCGCTGTCCGACGCTCGCTCTGCGCACTGCCGGAGGAGGAGGCAAGGGATAGCGGCGGGGAGAGCGAGAGGGAGAGGGGGAGAGGGACCGGGGAGAGGAGTGAGCTCCCTCGTGCCGTCTGCAGTTCCCTGAACGCTGCCACCACCTACGACGACAAAATCCGGTGCCGGGTGTCCAGACCTGGACAATGGGGTCTGGAGACTCTGGAGTCTGGATTCTAGAGTCAGGAGGACGGAGTTGCTGGAGTCGGGACACTGGAGAGAAGAGGCAGGAGCCTGGACTGGCAAAGGCTGAGTCAGAGGAGCTCACGACTACTGGTTCCACGGATTGGGAACTTAGACTAGGGGTTGGGGTGCTGGCGGTGTTTAAGCTATCAGCTGTGCAGGTGGTGCAAGTGCACAGTGGATCAAGGGCCAGAGAGATCTAGACGCCAGGTTAAGGGAGTTGGGGGGAGTGGGAGTGGGGGGATGTAGGGGGATTTGGACAGGCGGGTGGGGACCCATTTCTTTCCTCGCACAGGGGCCCTTGCCAGCAAGGCTCTGCCACTCTATCCTGGGAACTGGTTCTGGGGTCCAGTGTCTGGGTTGGGTAAGGGGAAATAGGGACTGGGCGCAAGGGTTTCAGGTCAGGGCATCATTGGGTCAATGATCGTACACACCACAGCGGTTGCAATTATACGCGATACATTTTTGTTTTTAAAAACTAAAACATCTTTCATTGAAAATAGTTTGGAAATGCGAGATAGATAAAAAAAAAATACGGATATCTCCTTTTATAAATAAATCCCACTATAGGTCACAGCATATTTATATGTAGAAAATAACAAAAAAATGTTGGAACCAGTTATTGTAATTGTGTATTTTTCCCACAGACATCTACAGCAATCTTGCGACTCGCATCTTCTCGGTATAAATGTTTAAATGAAAATAGAGACAGGACTGAGAGGGTGGTGACATTGAATAGCAAGTGTCTGCTTAACGATTGCTCAAGGTTATCGAAGCTGCAATCCCATATTTACCATTGTCAAAATAACACAAGCTGACATATCCATTGTCTTTATGATTATGTTATCAATGTTAACACGCACGAGGCTGATTTATAACTACGGAGCTATTTGCCTCTTTTTCCACATCTACTTGGCCATAAATGATAGCCCAATAAAGTGGCTTATCACGTGGAAATGTACAGTAGCCAAACACTCTAAAAGTATGTGATTCTAAATGGAGGGAAACACCGGAGGAATCCGTGAGAAAAATCCACGCGACCACGGGGAGAGAGAGACAAGCAAACTTCAAATATACAGCAGGCGTCAGGGCCGGGAATCAAATCCACGACCTCCTGTATATCAGGCGAGGGAGTTAACATCTCACCACCGCGGCGATTGACCTTGGTGGTTCATACCAGCTCCGTGCTGCGACTGCAGGGGACTGTGTATCGGTGGTGCCCTGTGCGTGCATTCACCGCTGCTGCTGTTATTGTTGTCCCCACAACAAGCCAAGCTGGTGACTCCATCAATTCCCCCTTTTAAAAGATTGTTTATAAGATCACTCAACTTACACGCCCCCCATTACCCCCCCACCCCACAAAAAAATGAAAGTAATCAACAAATATAATCTAGCGGTACGCACTAAGTAGCAGAAACCTGATTAGGCCAACTTTAAAGGTCGAATTGCATGTTGGAGGAATACGCGCCTTCGATAATTCTGATGCAAGATTACGCCCCAGATGTACCTTTGCAAGAACGGTTTCCCGTAAACTGCCGAAAAACCCGGGGCGGAGCGATTTTCCTCTGGAACTGGAGCCACGATTCCATCCCCACGGTCGATCCTCGCCAGAGAACGCTAGTCCAGGCAAAGCTTTCCCCAACCCTGGGTTTTCTCCGCAATTTGCTCCCCATTTAAAATACGAATTAACACCATGTTAATGGAGTCGATTCGAATGACGTTTGAAGTCTGTGTGACCAGGTATTCCACGTGTGTGTGTGCACGTGCGTTACGCCACGCGATGCAGACAAGCTGCTCGTCGAGGCAAGTGGCACATCTTTAACAATCATCGGGCGAGCGCAGCGTGGGATGACCGTGTAATTTGTATTTGAACGGGGAGTCAAGTGGTAAACGCCGCGGGCGGACAGGGAGAGAGAGAGACGGAGCGTGGCAGGTCGCGCCGACTGGAGTTCGGAAAAGCCTGGCGGCCTACGCACATATAAATGACTGGGTATCCAGCGCGCCCCTTGGGAGAGCACCTGCCTTCAATTAGCAGGGCTGGGCGAGCGGGAGGGGGGGCAGTGCTGCAATTATCGCGTTTATTCTGGCGGCGCTGCAAGCTGACAGGTGGTAACGGTGCGCCGACGGCTCCTGTGCGGGTAGGAGTTGTTGGGGCCACAGACATTTCGAGCAGAAACAAGTTGGGTCGTCACCGTAAACGGAGCCACCGACCCCGCCACCCTCGCTCGCTCGCTAGAAACAGAGCCAAGGTTGCGAGCGCGAACGGTTCAGGATCGCGTAAACGTTGCATTTTGTATTCGGGGGGGGGGGGGGGGGGGTTTCAAAACCTTAACTTTATCTTGTTCAATATCTATTCTTGGTTTTGCGTCAGATGTTGATTTGTTTACGCGTCGCAAGTTTTCTTTGGCTGTATTTATCTAAACCTCAGGTTTCCCACGAAAGAGAGACTTCTGGTCTCAATGGGCTCTTAATAATAATAAATAGCAATTCTCAAGACTGTCAATTCACTGCTGAATTGAGGTATGTTGACCATACTTCACCAACAAAAATGCCCAATATTTATGGTGCGAAACGAAGGTGTGTTTAAGACTCACTGGAAATTCCCTAGACTCAAAGTGCCACGTTAGAGCCTCATTTTGCGTGAATGTATCTATTCGCTCCCCTCACGGTTACATTCCTTGCCACGATCTATAGTCGCGATTTAATTCAAGAACTTATTATAATTTTTTTTAAACACCACTGTAAACGTAGCGGACTCTAGTGGTTGGAGGGGGTCACACGAACCCATTGCATTAAACACATACGAATCTAAGAACATTGATCGTCAGACGTGTGATTTGATGCTCTTACCGTGAGCATCGAATCCGTTACGATGATGTACATGTGGACGTACGTGTACTTCATCGAAATGGAATCGGAAGACAACTTAAATAAAATAACTTTATCGGTACCGAGGCTCCATCAAGGCCCTATGGGAGGGCACGTGGCACAGTTTGGCGCCAGCTATCAAGAGTGCAGTCGTGTCGCTACAGTTCTCTACGTTGAGTACAATGTCTTTAAACACAACGGCGCTTTGGATCTCTAAACAAATTTATTCTGAACCGATTGCGCGTTCCGAGATTCAGTGGCGAATGGGACACACCCTGCAACTTGCAGTGGTCCAACAACGGGAAAGGGTTAAGGTCAATTGATACTGGTAGGAACCTCCTGGTTACACCAGCCCATAGGGGATTATTGTGTCCGTCCGTCGTGCATCAAAAAATGGGAGGGGTGGGGCTGGGTGGAGAGGGGAGGGTGGGGAGGGGCTGGTCACCCCGTGGTGCCCTTATAAAACTCAACGTTTAACCTACTCACGCCGGCTTGTGCCCGCCCTCACAGTCAGGCATATTTGCGGAATACACCACGCCGCCGTTGACCCTGGCCATTGACCGACCAACCAACGTTCCTACCAGTTCCCTCCGCAGGAATGTGTTTAATGGATACCTTGGTACACCCCGAAAGTCAGCTCGAGCGGTTAACGTAGCCCAGCGGTAGCCCAGCGGTAGCGCATTCGCCACTTGTTGCAGAGGTTCATGGTTCGAATCCAGCAGCCGCCACGATTATTACTCGCGAGATGTTGACTACCTCACCTGGTATGCAGGAGGTAGTGGGTTTGATCCCGATCACAACTTGCGTATATGTGGAGTTTGCATGTTTCTCCACATTGTCGTGTGGATTTTCTCTGGGTTCCTAGGGTTTTCCCCCCCTCCACACATTTAGGAATCAACATGCGTTTAAGAATATATATGCTATACATTTTCACGTGAATAGCCACTTCATTGAGCTATTATTTGTGGCTGGGTCGCTTCTGTAAAAAAATAAAAAGAGCTATATAGCTCAGTGGGCCATACATGGTAAAATTAAACAGAGCAGTAATAGTTTGTGTACGGCGGGTGTAATACTCGCGATAATACTACGATAGCGGATGTTAAAGATCCCACGAACGCCACCCAACTCATAGACTCTCACCACCTCCGCGTTTAAACCGACGACACAATTTGGCACGTGTTTTTCTAGTTGCGCACCCTTGGAGTGTGCCGCGCGTTTGGTGTAATGTTGCTTTTGATAAAAAAAAACACCTTGACGTCATTGGCAAGAGTCGGCCCTCACATTCCTGCGCGAGGGAAAAAGAGATAGCGAACTCAAAAAAGGAGGCGCAAATGATACAATTGGGATTATACACAGCGATCGTTGCCCCCTACTGGCAAGGTCTCGCTTGCGAATCCGACTATCCTGTTCTCTTGGACTCCTCACCTGGTTAAAACAAAATAATAAAACAAAAATTCCATTGGAATGCACCTCACATTTGCCAAAGCCTCAATACAGCCAAATGGCTTCAATGCGGAGTGAAACCGCTGAGCGCCATCATGCGCGGGGCGGCTGGTTCTGATCGCAGCAGCAGCAGCAGCCGCGTGCTCAGCAGCTCCCCATGGTAAGGGGGGCAGCACTTGCCTCCCCGAGGAAAAAAAAAAGGAACAGAATCTTTGGCCAAGCGATTCATTTCACCCATCGCTACCGCAGCAGCAGTAGTAGCGGCAGAAATGGCGCGTTAGTTGCCTTTGTGGCTTCATCGTGAGTGGCCAATTGCGTCCCGTGAACTTAGATTAGAGCTGGGTTAAACTTCTCCTTAATGAGGGCCGAATCGACTCTCAAAAACACTTTTGGTCGGCAGCCACGGGTTAGCAAAGACAAAGACCCTCCCACCTATAGCCTTAACAGACTGTGTTGGGGGTGCTGTTAGCAAGCATTTATGAAGTCCGGCACGGCGCACGAAGGGGTGGGTGGGCCAGCACCACGCCTGACCACCTTTGTCTCCTCAGTGGCGATGTTTACACACCACACCAGGTACTCATTTAAGGCAAAGTCGACCTAGGGGAGGTCCAGGACACACACACACGCATGCCTCAGCCACTTCTGTCAAAGCAAGAGGCCCATGTCAGACAGAAGAGCCTTGGGAGGGACCATAAACCTAGAAACACCGCATCTTTGCTCCATTGAGAATATTATTCTCCGATACCAAATTATTGCGGCTAAGATGCCTTCAGTAACATGGCCCACTTTACTCTTTCCTTACATCCCATGTACATTTAAATGCAATCTCAAGCTGTAAATCCCCTTCTGTTTACATGTAATAGGGGGAGTGGGGGGGTTGGGAGGTTAACCAGAGTACCCAGAGCAAATCCACACGACCGAACAAGGGCGGAGTCGCACACAAGGGAATCCAAAAGATGGGACCGCTATCCCACTTGCTGTGCTGCCACTTGACAGCCGTGGGTTTTGGGAGTTTCACGGATCTACGCGATCCGCCGACCCTTGCCCCCAAAGCGCCGGATCGCACGGCCGGGGCACCGTGCCGACCGGCGGTTTTTGGCCTTTGCTGTGCGGCGTTCTTTAGCTGATGTGGTATAACGAGTGCGAATGTTCAAGGGTTTCTGTGTTCCTCCTTAGCTATTATTAAGTGTAACTATTCACGTGCCAATAAAAAAAGAGTGGTCATCAGCAAAAATATATTTTTAATGTAATTCTCATCAGGCCCCACAGTGTTAAAGTTGCCGTCTCCAACTTCCATCCCCACGAGTCCTCATGCCTCCATATTCGTGTGCGATGAAGAATGGCCATTGCCCACTACAATCACCTATTATTAGATTTTACCTTTTAAAGCCAAACTGTGTTGACTTTCTGTTATTTTGTGCATGTGCGCCACTGGCAACGCAGCAGCAGCAGCAGCAGCGTCACCAAATAATTTGTTTCGTTTATATATTGTAAAGATGTGTATGCACGTGTACGCACTTTAAACATAACAATGATAGTAATTGCCTACATTATCTCGGGGAAAAAAAGTCTCAATGACTCTCCAGAGTGTTTCAGGAAGGTCCCAGCATTTGCGGGTGTCTGGAAAAATTCCTTGAATATAAACATTGCTCACATCACAACCTTCACAACATTTCCTCTCGGTTTTCAAAGCACCACATTGTGAGTGCGATCTCCGACCGTAAGCCAGTGCGAGTCTGGTTGTACCCCCCACACACCCCCCCACCATCTTCCTGCTTCAAAGGAGGCGGGGGGGGTCATTGCCTGGAATGTTAGCGTGATATATTTGAGGATCATAGGTCGGAGTTTTTGACGCAGGCGGTGAAACTTTGTCTGGACTTGTACCCACGACTGCCAATGCAGTCTCCAGATTATTCAGAATGGATTTGCGTGTCAATATCCTAATGCCCTCCTCCACCAGACGAAGGCCAATAAATAAAAGTTGTCACGTGAACAAAATTGCCATTTAACGATTGGGCACGACGTTTTGCTTCTAGTTACGACCAGCAATCGGAAATGTTCTAAAGGGTTGGGTCTTAAATAGGTGGTGTGAAGTTATCGGTGCTCATGGACGCAACTTGCCTGATGATAACAGCTGTAACTAGCAGCGAAACGTCCGTACCAAATTGTTAAACATGTTGCGAGATCGCTCTCCAGCAACACACGGTTGTGCTGAAGCAGTAATAAGTCGTCACGTTTGTTCAATCACTTGACAATTGTTATTACATTGGCTGCATCGGGTGGAGGAGGGTGTACGACACACATTTTTACTCACGGGATCCGACCGCAAAATCATATCGGGTCGCAAAAGCCTACGACGTGTTAAAATGCTGTTTTTCTAATTAATAAAATGAAAAAGCGATGCACATGTTGGAGGAAAGGAAAGCATGTAGAGAGAACCCATGCATACACGAGGGTACAACACTCAACAGCCGAGTCAGACACTCCATGTGGTGGAACAGCTCATCAGGGCCAAGAGTCTCACAAACACACGATCCACCAGCCCTCGCCTAAAAAAATTGCTCGATTTTGCCTGTAGGCTTTCCGGACCAATATTATCGAGCGTCATTCGTCAAAGCAAGCGAACACGCTGGACTGGTGTCAACCTTCTGGGTCCCATCAGCAAAATTGGGCTTGGTAAATGAATGCCGGATGAGCTCATCGCGACGGCCGTCCCCGTAGAGACGGGGGACGGACGATACTGCCAATGCCTCGGGTGGGGATCACGGCTGGACACATCTGGCCGAGAGCCGCTTGACAGGATGGCCCGGGTGGGTGGGGAGTGGGTGCCACAGAGTTAGGGAATTGGGGGTGGGGGGTAGAATGTGGGGGGGGGGGGGGAGTTGGGGACTTGGGCCTGGCTCCAAAGCTCCAGACCCCCCCTCCACCCCCTACCCCCCCCACTGTTTCGGCGTGCGGAAGCGATGGGGGCCCATTGTGGCCGCGAGCATCACTTTCACGATCAGAGCAGCTCCGGAAACGCCTGTCCAGCCCTCGAGCGGAGAGGAGAAATCCCCACGAGAAAAAGGAGGCGCAGGAAGAGGAGGAGGAGGAAGAGCGGCAGTGGGAGGAGGACGAGAGGAAAGAGGGGGTAGGAGGGGGTCACGGGACACGAGACGAGCTGACGCCACCACCCCCCCCTCCGCCCCCCATCACCGCGGAGAACGCCTGGGGCTGAGAGCCCAGCAGGGAGCCCTGGGCTACAGACCCGGTGGCCACACCGACACAGGGGCAGGGATCGGCCAGGGTTAGAGTTCGAAGAAAGTTCACGTCCAGGCAGAGGGATAGGGGTTAAGATGATCAGTAGGATAAGGGTTATCGGCATTGTTAGGGGAAAGGGAGCTGATTTTGTGAGCTTTACGTTTGGTTTCGTGGCAGGAGTTAATGTTAGGGCTGGGGGTCAGATTCATGTTACGGAGCCGATTTTGAGCTTAAGGTTCAGGTCGGTGGCAGGAGTTAGAGCTGGAGGTCATATTCACGTTACAGTTGACGGCAGGGGTGGGGATTATGGGATCCTTTGGGTTTGGGATTGATACCGACGCTTAGTGTTGGTGGTCGGGGTTAGGGCTAATGGCGGCGGGTTGGGTTGTGGTTTGGGATAGGGCTGGTGGTCAGAGTTAAGTTGGCGATAGTGGTAGCGGTTCGGGGTTGGGGTGACGCTTGGAGGCGAGGCCAGGCAGGGCTTTAATCTGGAAGTTTAGAGCCAAGGGACACATCTATATGGGGTTGGTGCAGGTGGGGTTGATGGATCACATGGAGATCGTCTTTTGCTTTGGGACTCCCAGTCGCTGTGCTGCAAGGATGACGACAGCACAAATCGCAGTACAGCAAATATCCGTGACGATATTTTGGTGTCATCCCCTCGCATGCGTGGGTTTTCTCCAGGCACGTTGGTTTCCTCCAATGCGCAAAACACTTAAACTTATAACAAATATAAATATTTCAATGAAGGGCCCTCGTTGCAATGAGTCGAGGCTCAGCGAGGCTTTTCTGGTTTAAAAAAAAATCACCAACTGCACTGCAAGGCTATACCCCATGTGTATGTATACCTGTCCGTGCGTGCAGAATTCTAAATCAGAGAAATTCGTCAATTTTCCACAGACGCACTTTCATTCTAACCGCCACGGTTCAATCCCTCAGCCGCCCAGGAACCCCTCACCGAGTCTCAAGACACATTTTCAGGAGGGTCCTGCACCGAGATGTTTTAGCCAATGGAGTGTGTGTTTGCCCGAGGGAGGGAAGGTCGCTAGCACCAATGCGTACTCGTGGGCGACATTCAAACATATTTACGAATTGGTTCTCATCCTGCTCGTTGTGGTGTCATCTCCCGGCGAGGTAGGAGGAGTCTCACGCACCAAATCGTCTCTGCGTGATGATCCACCAAATCCACCCTCTACGACGCCTTTCATTACGACCACGGAGTGAACACACTTTAAACATCGTATTGCATGTATCATATTGTGAGAACAAAGCCCTTTGCAAACAATGGTGTTGACATTGTACTTTGATTAAGGTAAGGCCTCGTTAATTATGGCAAGGCCTCGTTTGTAAGCCACGTGGTAGGGCGACAGTCACGTCACCCTGCAATCAGAGGAGCTGAGGAGCAAAACGTTCTTGATCAACAAAAGGGGTTTTCTGCTACTCAACAGCTTTTATCAGTGCCACAATTCACATGCCCATTAAAAAAAATGGTTATTAGAACATAACATTTAAAAAAAAAATGTTCTCAGACCCCATGGTGTAAATAAGTCAGAATCAGAATTTTGATATAAACCGGAGGAAATTCGAGGAGGTATTAAGCAATTTTTCATAGATGACCAGTAGCAGCTCTCCAACTCCGAATATCCACTCAGTCTCTCCGATCGAGAGGATAATCAGAACATTGACGGGCCACTGGGCAAATCTCCTTTTATCAATGTAGGATTAAAGATGCAAGCCACAGTCGTGCGGATGGAGCCGTGCAACTCAAACCACCGACCACGTCGTAAGCCACAGTAGTCTGCGTGCCTGCAGCAGAAGAGGCGCAGCAAAGCTACACGATCTTTCTTGTCGCCCTCTCGTCGCTAGCAGACCTCGACATTGGCAGAGCTCTTGAACATATTTCCATTCGCAAGAATAGCAGCATGGGCTTTGAAGAAGGGTCATTGCCCCAAATGTCGTCTATTTTATGTTTGTTTCTATTGAAAGTCACAGGGTTATTGACGAATGTGTTGAGGTTTGTGTGTGTGTGTGAGAGAGACGCTCAACAGGATTTGCTGGGGAATGAAACTTGTCATTCCGAAATAACGGCGATGTCTCAACATGATGGGGCAGTCACGTGGCATGACCGTGTTTAAAGTAGGGGCCATGCAATAACTCGGTGAGGGGGGGGGCAGAGATTGGGGTAGGGGGACGGTGGTTCGACACGCTGAAATGCGAGACGCATTTTGAAGTGGTCCAACGTTTTCCGCCCTGAAAACAGGAAAACAAAAACCTCGACCCTTGGTTGGGTAAAATAAAAAATGCAGAAGAATGATCACGCAAGATGCAGAACACATGGACGCATCGAACAGCGGCCTCACGGCCAACAGACAAATCAGGGATTACAGCACCCTGATATGCAAATGACTAATGACTAGTTGCTTCGATGTAGTTTTCTCGTCGGTGATGGTGTTAAACTGGGCTTAACTGCTCATTAAATATGTTCTTAGGTACCGTCGCTGTCGTGGAGAGGCGGGGCGGGGGGGGGGTCATTAAAATATTTTCTGGAGCTCAGCCCCGGACAGTTGCAATTAAAACAAAGCCCCAGAGTTACATATTTTACCAGCATTTTTTGGACTTGACTCTTAAGAATTTATAAGTGGGAGCCCCCCCCACCTTCAGTAGGGGAGGGGGGCTCGGTCCCCTCTAGTTTCGGCCCAACTCCTTGATAGACGTCACCAACACTACGGCAACGGATCATCCCGCGTGGGACTCTGCCGCTCCGAAATAGGACCCCCATCTCGAAATGCCCCACACCGCCCCCTCGGAAAAAACATAAACCAGCAGGAAATAACCATTTAGGTGACCACGCATTTGACCCCGAAAATTACGTCAAGTTACAAAGTGGCGTTGTTTTTTCATCGTCTGCGATCCCCCCCCCCTCCCCTCAAACGTCCTGAGGGGGGTCCTGTTGCGAATTAGGATTTGACCTCTCGAGTGACCTTGCATTTGACCCCAGAGCCGAGGTCAAAATTTCAAAAGTTCTAATTTTCTCGGGCTCATTCGTCATGAATAAAATCTGCATGGACAACATCGTGGCTTTAGCCCAGTGGCAAGATGGCTACGTTAATCATCGTTCACTCAGAATGAGCGATGTTACGTAGCTAAAGGCTCACAATCCTACGCACGATAATGAAATAAGGAGACAACGGAGGACAAATTGAGATCTGGACGGCCTGAAGTAACAAGCTAGCAACCCTGCCCATTAAAGGAGCCTCCACACTTTGTCAGTAAACTTGACAGTGCTTAGAAATGCGCACACGTAGAAAAGGGCGCACGAGCGAATACCGATGGGGAATACTCACGTCTTGCCTCGCGCAGGTACACAGCGTAGCAATCTGTTTTTTTACTATTACACGTATCCAACTATTACACGGAAAAATATAAAAGTATTTATTTCGCAAGCCATCAGCATTGTTTCAAGACGAGCAAAAATCTGGACCGGATTTGACATTCAATGTCTCATCAGCAGTCATGCTCGCTTGAATCAATGTTGGTGAACCGTCGATCTGACAGGCAATGACACTCTTTTTATGATACGAGTGCATAGTTTGACGTAAAATTAATATTATAAATACCCAAACATAATCTTGGGCGACGTACATGAGAAGCAGATGTTGTCTGCTCACTTATTTTATCTAGGTTTCTCCACGACGACGGTAAAAGTTAGAGACTTTATTTTACAGAGCACTTTTCTTCGTGTAAAAATTTCTTTAAAAAAAAAACACCCTCCAGAGATCTGGGCATCGGTACCGCGATTTATAGCGACACATTGGAGGGGGGGGGGGTTTGTAGCGATCGTGAAATCATGTCACGTGACCCCGGAAGGACACTCTTTATTTTGCCACGCACAGGTATCAGAAGCAGCCTGTGAAGAGCTCCCTTTAAACATGAAGGGACTACCGCTCGGTAGAAACATTGAAGCGACGGTCGAAAAAAAACAACTGCGCACTTCGTCATTATAGCCAGGCGTTAATGTCTCACTCGAAAAAATTTCTGAACGTTGCTAGGCTTGGAATAGGGATATTTGGCGTAAGGCACTACAACTAGGATACGGGCAAGCCTCTTCATAACAACCCTTGTTATTGTTCCTGATTCAAATTTATAAAACGAGGCAAAATAAGATTTTTAAAAAACACCGCGAGATGGAAGTGGCATGTTGAGCTGATTCCCAGAACAGGGTTCAACTTATAACGAGAAATGTACATCATAAACGCAGCTTCAGGGCCATTGTTTGCACATTAGCTGACTGTGCGTTTGAACGCTGCAGAGCAATGGTCATTAAACAAAGTAGTGAGTTTATTTGAAGTAAAGGGCTGTCTCCCTGGCGACAGTAATGTGTGATGATGTTTTTTCCGTTTGTCGTCTTGAGCCAGTGGTGAAAATTCCACATTCCTATGGGCGAGGCTAGTCTATAAATGAGAGGAAAAAAAGCATGCATCATCATAATCCACCCAGACTTGGCCACAATGAAACAATTGAAACTCTAAAAATAAACATCGTGACTCCATAGAATGCAGAATTATATATTTTTATTCGTAGTTATACATATAAAACGTTAATGTGACAATACAATTTTTTTTCAATTGTACCATTCATCAACATTTTGGTCAAGAATGACATCTGGTTGGAAAAATACGCATTCACTTTGGTCAAAGGTGAACGGGCTTTCAGTTTGGTTTTCCCATAGGAATGTGGAATTTCCACCAACGTCTCAAGACCATGATCATGCTTAGCATCATCTCTGGAGTCGCTAAAGTTACAACCAAGTTGTGACAAGGCATTACGTGAACTGAAATCACAGCAGTTGTCCTGTGGAAACAGGTCCATGCAACAGGAACGTGGAGTTTTCACCATCAAGACCATCATCAACAACTCTCTGGGGCCAATAAATTGGAGCAATTTTGTGATACTGCACTACTCTCTATATGTGGTTGTCCTGTGGAAGACCTGTCCCTGGCATAGCAACGTGGAATTTCCGCCACCGGCTCAGAGCCGCCCCAACACTCATTTTAGGATAGACAACGTTAACACTCGTTTGAGCCGAGACGAATACTTCATTTGACTATGGACTTGCCCACATTTCAGGCTGAGTGGACCACGAAGAGGCACGTGCTGCACGAGCACCGGGTCGCACCGCAGACAGGCGGCGCTTCAGCGCCCGCACCATCGACTCGCCGCCGCTGCCGCCGCCGCCGCCGCCACCGCCGCGCAAGAGAAACGGCCACGGCAAGGAGCTGGGCCACAGGGACGAGCAAGACCCCGGTGCGACGTGGGCAGGACACGTGGTGCGAGTGGACAAGAGTGGGCACTACGTGGGGGCGGCGTGTCAGGATTCTGCGCCAGTGTACAGTTACTCTCGTCTGGACAGGCCCTAGCAGTGGCCCTCGTGCGCACGTGTAAGTAATGAGGCACGCTCCGCGACGCGACGCGCCGCGCTACGCCACGGCCCCCCCCACCGGCCTCCCGCTATGGTCCGCAAAGCTAAACAAGATAGATTTTTTTTTCACCCTTTCTGCATTTTTTGGTCTGTAAAATTTTCTTTGTCTGTACAGGTCAATGGAATGTTTTCTACTAAACAGTTTGATAAATCAGAAAAAAACATAGATCTTCATTACCTTCAATTTTCTTTGTCTGGGCAGCTAAACAACTAATTTTTTTCTGCCCTGTAAGGCTGTAAGGTTTTATGCGCGTCTGTGTTTATGCGCGCCTGTGTGTGCGCGTGTGTAAAAATCGACGTAGCCTAAAATGAGTACCGGTGCGGTGTGTAAACATCGCCACTGGGGAGACAAAGACGGCCGGGCGTGGTGCTTGCCACCCACCCCCTCGTGTGCCGTGTTGGTCTTCATTAGGTGCTCGCTAACAGCACTTGCCCCAACAGTCTGTTAAGGCAAAAAAATGTGATCTTTGTCTTTGTTTTGTTAAAGTATGCACGTAGATACAATGTGTAGGATTTTCCAAGAAAACTATAAAATCTTATCTATTACACCTTCAAGTGTGGTGTTTATGCTGGCCCCTTGGCATTTTGGGCCTTTGGGCTGTGTGCACTGCAAATGCGATGCTAAAAAACAAATATGCATCATGTATGTATGTATACAACATAATTACAATCTGACCGCATCTCAAGATCCTGCATAAAATAGGGGAGCACGCACTTCATAGGGACTATTGGAAGCAAAGAGGGTTTTTTTGTGGGAGGCTACAGGATGCAGATGGCACAGAAATGTGCAATTAAATATATTTTAGCGACCAAATATGAATTAGCGTCGGATTCAGTAAGCCTGGCGACGGGGACGAGTGTCGAAACAAGTTCAGAGTTTGCTTGTCTTGAAACAATGCTGCTGAAATGATGCACTCCCAGAAGGCCATGTGGATGATGGGCCGTGTAAGGAATGCTTCTATTTGTTTTTTTTTTAAATGAGACCAATACGAGGCTCAGTTGATGAGACACTGCGGGCCGAAACTGCTCGAGTTTGCTCGTCTTTCAACGTATTGTCGGTGCATATACAACTTTACGAATAATTAATCATACAACCTGGATTCATAAATTGCCTCCAGTGCGATCTCTCACGTGGCATGTAGCGAAGGGGCATACACTTGGGGAAGAGGTGATGATAGCAAGAGGGCCGAGCAGTGGAAAAGTGGAGAAACTGGAGAGGGTTGGACTGTAATGCATGGGTCCCCTTGGGCGTGGGCAGAGGGGAAAATGAAAGTTTAAGTTTCGTCTTCTTGGTTCTTTCGGTAAAGTCACGTAGAAGGGAAATAATAAAATAATAAATCTAAAACATTATAAAACACAATTCTCACGACGTTTCGGCCACAACGCAAGCAGCCGTCCTCAGGTGCTTGTGTTGTGGCCGAAACGTCGTGATAATTTATTTTATTGTTTTATTTTTATTATTTTATTATTTCCCTTCTACGTGACTTTACCAAAAAAACCAAGAAGATGAATCCCTGCAGTCACGAAAGCTTTAAATCGAAATGTAAGTTTTGTGCTTAAGGAGTGAGATGGAGTTAATATTATAGACCACTTTGGGGCGCGGGGGCTGAGGAGACATCTTAGACAAGAGGGGCAGCAGAAGAGAAGAAGTGACCACCTGCAAACTGGAGGTAAACTGCGGGCTTTGCCAAGAAATCATGGGCCAATTGGTGGGTGGATTCGCAGTGGAGTTGGAGAGTATTGTGTGCAGTGTGGAATTGATAAAAAATAAATTCCCAAACAGGGCCGTCATGAATCATTAACAAAAACCTTCATCATTTTTAGCCATGTCAATTGACCGGTGAATAAAGAATTGCCCATGCCATCTTGGCCAGGGGAGTCATTTGACAATATTTCACCGTTTGTTTAGTTTGTTGTCCTTCCCCCGCACCTCCGATTAAGACGGTTGGCTACGTGCAGTGCAAAGTACTCGTTTGATCAATTCCAGAGCGATGACGGTCAGCATCAACACCGGGGCAGATGTAGATGGTCGAACGCGCGTGGCGCTTACCACCACAGCGACATCGCGCCCTGCCGCCGCCCCCAGTGATCTGCGGACCTTAATAGGTGCTCACCAACAGCTGTTCCCCACAGAACGTTTAAAAAGGCGTTGCGAGTCGAAGGGTGCTCCGTGAACAAACGGCGCGTGCCTGTGCACGCACGCACGCACGCGCCGTCGGCCCTTATTTAGGAGCTGGCTTTCGAGCGGGGATAATAGCGTGTATAATAACGGCGATAAATCAGAACACGCGGCCTGTGCCTGCAGTCTGCGTGCGAACACAGGCGTGCTGTGCATGAACTCAGCTGTGCGCATACGCAGGTGACATGGGCCCCGAGGCAGCGCGTTCACCGCTTGTTGCAGAGGTTCGTGGTTCGACCCCGAGCGGCCGCCCCGGTTATCACCGCGGGTGTAATAACCACGATAATACCAGGGTCAGGATCGCAACCCACGACCTCCTGCGTTACCAGGCGAGGGAGTTAACATTTCGTCAAAGAGACGCTGCGCGCCGCGGGAGTAGAGTCGAGGATGTAACGAATGGCGAAAGAGCAAGGAACGGGAAAAGGAAGGGAAAAGATAGAGAATTGTAAATAGGAGGAAAAGGATGCAAAAAGAGAGGAGAAAAAGGGGGAGCCGAGGGTCAGGAAAGATGAGGATATGAAGGAAGAAGCTGCATCAGGGCCTCGACGCTGCTGCATTGAGCGCCGTCCGTTTCCACAGTGCGTGGTGGCGGGGAGAGGCGAGGGATTTGGCATGGCCACACACAGAAATCACGTGACTTACGGGAGGCTTCAGCTGATTTAGGAGACGTAGGAGTGGATGATTTAATCTCTACCAGTTTCTCGCTTTTATAAAAAACCAGATGATTCGCATCGTGTGCAAAGGGCATCGTGGCGTTTGCGATATGCCCCAGAGTTTGGTGATGAGAGACATCACTGTGTGTGTTTTTTAAGCGGGGGTGGACAAACACTTTGGGAAAAGCAAACATTGTCCGGAAACAACACGAGTACCGGGCCACGCGCGTCAAACCACGACGCGCGTCCCAGCACGCGAGGCAGGCGGAGTGGAGAGACCCCGCGAGTAATGGAAGAGAGAGGCTCTCACGCACCCATCAAGTTAACTTTTTTGAGGCAACGGGCTTTTCTCTCACGTACACGCATGTTGAACTTCTTTCACACCGCACGTAGCCGACTGCACTCATCGTAGCGACCAAACCAATCACAAGACCCCGACGTACGTACGCGTGCAGACCTACGGTCACACCACTACTGGAAGAGGGTCTCTTCCCCACACTGTGTGGATCCTGGTGGGTTATTTGACCATACTTTACCGCAGTCAATCGTCACGGTGGGTTTGTGAAGCTAGACGGGGTGGGGGTAGTTGGGGCGGAGCAAAGATGTGGAATGACAGAAGCACAGTCCAACTTTAGATGTGGATGCACTGCCGTCTGCTCCCCACAACGTAGCCATGCACCCTGTCACCTGTTTGGGCATCGTGGTCACCCATCAAAATGCTATCCAGGCTCAAGCATGCTTGGCTTTTGAGATCCGATGGGATTGGGCGTATTCCTTCTGGGTTGATTTGGTTGTAAGCCAGACAAAGACACCAAAAACAGGACTCTGACCCACGATATCTTCACAAAACAATGACACACTGATCCACCCTATGCAGACACGCTGATCCACCCTATGCTTGCTGACACACTGACCCTGGTACTCAAGACTCTGCTGCACAGATATTTGACACAAAGCTTTTACACAAGCACTTGACACACACACTTTGAAAATTCAACACGTATGTTTGGGGCCGTCCATAAATGACGTCCCGCACCTGGGGGGGGGGGGGTCAGACATTTGTGACGACGGGGGGGGGGGTTTGAGAAATGTGACGTCACTTAAAAATGCGCAACTTTTAATAAATATAGAATTGTTATAACACTAATTTTGATTAATTTTCATTATTAACTATTTGATTATTTAAATTTACTAAGGTCACCTTTTATTTATTCCATGAAGGAGCATTTTGCTTCTCCATGGGAGAATGGAGAAGCATACATTTTGATTTTTTTTATGATTATTATATTATTAAACATTTTGATTCTAATGATTCTACCATGGCTTTTCATTCTGTGGAATGAACATATGATTGTTATAATTGTAATCTGCATTTTGCTTCGTTCTACTACAAAGTTTCAAGTATTTTTTTTATAGTTATAATTACTTTTCATATTTTATAATTATAAGATAATTTCAATATAATATTCTGAACATCTGCAGTTTTAATTAGACGTTGAATATTTTCGAGTGAATTTTATGCTAAATTTAAGTTTTCCAACGCCTCCTTTTTAATACGTGTTTTCGCCTGCAACATCAGAGTGCAGCGCCACATTAAATTCGCACTACAATGACAATAGTTTAAAGCGATTTGGAGCATGTTTATTTTAAAAATGGAATTATGGTTTTGGGGGGGGGGGGGCAGAGCTTTGTGACGTCATATTTGAGGGGGGGTCTGACTTTGTGACGCCGTGTGACGAGGGGGGGGTCAAAAATCGTCCAAAATCGCGTGACGTAATTTATGGACGGCCCCTTTGTATATCACTTAACGAAAGCAGCCACACATTGACAAGGACTCCCCTTTAGCCTGATGGAGTGCTGCTGGATGGAGCAAGTGTTGTCGGCGAGTGCCTATTAAGGTTGGTCGTGCATACTTGATGATGATGATGCACAATTTTTTTTAAAAATATCTCCGGTGTGCAACTGTGGTCCCCCAGAACGGACCGTGGAACATAACGCGACTCAATACCGGATTCAGAAAGACGAAGCAGGAGGCATCATCATCACCATCACAGCAAAGAAGCACCACTACTCCTGACGCAATCGCCTGGCTCATCATCCACCACATTGTAACATTATAGTCGTTGATCTAAATCCACATCAGCCAACGGAAGAAGCCCCTCCGATTAGCACGATTGAGCTACGTACGGTGCGAACAAAGTTCAACATACATACAAGCAGGCGGAGGAGTGGTTAGCACCATGCGCGCACAAGCCACTTTGGGTCTATTACTGATGTTAGGTTTAATTAATCCACAACTACTCTAAATACGATGCTCATGTTAGGCGGAGTCAACGTAGGGTCGCGGGGTGGACTCCATATCGGTTCCGATAGCAATTTACACAGATTCTGTGCATGACCAGAAAATGAAATCCGGTTTTGCGGGACGGTAGTGTAGTGTACTGTACAAATCACACCACCACAACACCACGAATACACCACCAATACTCACTACAACACCACTAAAACAGAACCACTCCCCTCCACCAATACAGCACCACTCGCCACCACAACACCACCACCACACCACTAACACAACACCACTCCCCACCACAACACCACCAACACAACACCACTCCCCACCACAAACCACCACAACACCACTAACACAACACCACTAACACAACACCACTCCCCACCACAACACCACCACCACTAATACAGCACCACTCCTCACCACAACACTAATACAACACCACTCCCCACCACAACACTAATACAACACCACTCCCCACCACAAACCACCACTCCCCACCACAACACCACTAACACAACACCACTCCCTACCACAACACCACCACTCCCCACCACCACACCACTAACACAACACCACTCCCCACCACAACACCGATTGAAAGTTGGCCTATGACCCAACCACCCGGAACGCGCCCAGACCTCGCAAGCTCAGCCGGTCTGGGCCTGTGCGTCGCTTGGGGTGTTTGCGACCAGCGCGTGGCGCCAACACGGTGCCACAGCTTGGCTACGTACGGCGCGAAAGAAGTCCAACATTCACGCGTACAGCCGGCACTGGCCAGCATGGCAAGGTCAATAACCCTTCCACGACCCGCAACTACGTGGGGGCGGGGAGGGTCGCTCATCCATCCATCAGTGGAGTGATCCATAGGGAGCGGTGGCTACTACTACGACTACAATACTAACTGTGCGCATATGCACAGCGCGAGTTGGACTTTTAAATGGAACAGCAAGGGGTTCGCGTGCAGCAAGAGGAGGGGAGTGGTGGCGGTGCGACTCACATCGCCTCCCCTCGTGTCGTCTCCAGTGCCTCCCCTCGTCGCCTGTGCTCCAAGTCGCGGTCGTCGCGGTCGTCTTCCCCCACGCGTCTCCTCGCCACTGCGTTTCGTGAGCGAGTGGGAGCGAGGCGCCCAGATTTTAAACGGATGCGGGGGGGAGGGAGAAGGCGGGGAGGGAGAGAGGAGGAGGGCGTGCAATGATGATGTGGAGCGGTGGCGCAGTGGTTAGCGCAGTGCGCTGCGAACATCGCGATCCGAGTTTGACTCCCACTCACGGCTTGCGCTGATGATGTGGAGCGGTGGCGCAGTGGTTGGGGCAGTGCGCTACGAACCCTGTGATCCGAGTTGGATTCCCACTCACGGCTTGCGCTGATGATGTGGAGCGGTGGCGCAGTGGTTAGCGCAGTGCGCTGCGAACCCCGCGACCCGAGTTGGATTCCCACTCACGGCTAACGTCGGTGACGTATATCTGAACCGGTTCTGGCTCTACCCTAGGTGGACTCAACCTTTAAATGAGTACCCGGTGCGGTGTATAAAACGTCGGCATTTAGGGAGACAAAGGCAGCCGGGCGTGGTGCTGGTCATCCACCGACTCGTGTTCCGTGCCGGTATTCATAGGTGCTCGCTAGCAACACTTGCCCCAAACTGGTCTCTGAGGCTAGAGGGTGTGGTGGGGGGCATATTTGTCTTTGTAATGGTGTGCGCGATGGGAGAGTGTCGGATGATGAGCGTGTTCATCACCGTGTGTGGGACGTCGTGTGTGCGTGGGGGAGGCTCGTGAAGGACGCTGATGCTGCTGCTACTGAGCAGTTGGAGGCAGTCGCCCTCCAGCAGCAACAACGGAGGGCAGAGCGACAACAACGAGCGGCTAAGATGCTGCCGAGTTGGCAGAGTAGGGGGGGGGCACAAGCTGGGTGCATCTGCCAGCTATCTCGGTCAGTCGACCCGTGGCACCTGGGTCTGTTCCGTGACCTCCTGCCAGCGGGCGTTCGACGCTTCACGTGGCCTCAAGGTGCACATGGCATGGCACAAGCGCCGTCACCGCCACTTCGTGGAAAAACGGCGGTTGTTGTGAGTTGGTGAATGAGACGGTGCGAGTGATTGTATGCGTGTGATGATATTGAGATGGTGCAACGCAACACATTCCTGCGTTGTGAGCTGGTAGGAACGTTGGGTTGCTCGGTCAATGGCCAGGGTCAACGGCGGCGTGGTGTATTCCGCAAATATACCCTCACTCTGAGGGCGGGCACAAGCCGGCGTAAGTAGGTTAAACGTTGAGTTTTATAAGGGCACCACGGGGTGACCAGCCCCTCCCCACCCAGCCCCACCCCTCCTACCCACCACCCAGCCCCACCCTCCCAACCCAGCCCCTGCCCTCCCCACCCAGCCCCTCCCTGCACGACGGACGGACACAATAATCCCCTGTGGGCTGGTGGAACCAGTGGGTTCCTACCAGTAGTAGTGAGTGTGTATTGATGAAGAGCGAGTGATGGGATGTGTGAATAGAGGGTGTGTGTGTGTGTATGATGCATTGCAGAGTGCGTATGTTTGCTGGCCCATGAGCTTAGAGACAGATATTTCACTTGTCGTTACCACCTGGGGTCCCATAACTTTCACGGTTCCAACTTCTTTACGACCAATAACGGTGAATTATGCCGTAGCTATTTGAAATGAGTGGGGTTACCAAA
Source organism: Lampetra fluviatilis (assembly GCF_964198595.1). Lineage (NCBI taxonomy): Eukaryota > Metazoa > Chordata > Hyperoartia > Petromyzontiformes > Petromyzontidae > Lampetra > Lampetra fluviatilis. Next base: position 15,122,692 of record NC_136280.1, read on the forward strand.
TTACGCGCTCTTAATCTGCATGCCAACTCATTGAAACTAAAGTGTTTCGAGCTCACGTGGTTATCAATTCTTGCTCCGGCCCATGCGTGTGTGCATGACGGTCAGAATCAAAATCTTTATTTATACCGGCAGGATCCGATGAGCTAGAGAGCTTTTTTTTCTCTCTCACAAATATCCAGTAGGGACGTGTCTGAACGTTAGAACAAATAAAAAAAAACACGATATGAGTACAAAGTATAAGGTGCCGTCCATAAATGGCGTCACGCACCTGGGGGGGTCAGACATTTGTGACGATGTGTGACAAGGGGGGGGGGGGGGGGGTTGAGAAATGTGACGTCACATCAAAATGCGCAACTTGAAATAAATATGGACAACACGTTCTACTTAATTAAATAGACTTTTTAATAAATGTTTTCTCCTACAACATCAGAGTGCAGCGCCACATTAAATACGCACTACAATGACCATAGTTTAATGCGATTTGAAGCATGTTCATTTTTTTTAGGGAGGGAGGGCAGAGCTTTGTGACGTCATATTTGAGGGGGGGGGTCTGACTTTTCGTGACGCCGTGTGACGATAGAGGGGGGGGATCAATCGTCCAAAAATCGTCCAAAATCGCATGACGTCATTTATGGACGGCCCCAAACGCGGATGGGCACACGCAACGGAAGTAGTCACAAGCACGGAGCAGTAAACACGCCAACGCAGCGCCAACGCTGGCACGTGATTGGAACCGTTGGGCCAACGTTCCATGTTTACTGGCTCGTCCCCTTACCTGTTATTTGGCTAAATGTGGATGTTTGCCTTTGTTGTGGCAACGTATGTTTGGACGTGGAGATGACCAATACCAGCGGTGTCAAGATCGGCCTCTGTGGAGGAGGCTCGTGAAGGACGCTCCTGGACAGGTGGAGGCAGCCGCCCTCCAGCAACAGCGGAGGAGCGACGCTCACAACAACGAGCAGAGCGCCGGGCGAGTAAATCGCAGCAAGTTGACACAGTAGGGGCGTAGGCGGTGCATCTCTGCCAATCGTCTCGGTCAAATCACAGCACCTGGGTCTGTCCCGTGATCTCCTGCCAGCAGCAGCGAGCCTCTGACACTTCAGGTGATGGCCTCAAAGTGCACCTAGCCTGGCACAAGCGCTGTAGTGACGTCAACACCACGTCGGAGCGAAATGTGGCTGCTATTGTGCGTGGGATTTACGCGTGATGGAGTGTGCAATTACGTACTTGATGGAGTGTGCGACTGTGTTGGCATGTGTGAGCGATGGTGTACGTTTGCCAAAATGTAATGGAATACGTAATTGTGATGGTGTGTGTGTTAGTGTGCATGTCATATTGTTTCACCGTAATATGCGTGCCTGGCCACGCAAGTTCAATTCCCGCTCTTGACCAACACCAGTGACGAATATCTAAACAGCTCCTGTGCCTCCTCGAGATTGATTCAACCTTATTTTAATACCTGCTGCAATAAACATCAGCACTGGGGAGACAAAGGCGGCCGAGCGTAGTGCTTGCCATCAACCCCCTCGTATTGCCATTCCGGCCTTAACAGCACTTGCCCACCCAACACTCTTGTTATAAAGGCCATACGGGGAGAGATACGGCATGTCTTTGTGTGATGGAAGGGTGTGTGCCGAATTGGATGTGCGCGCGTGTGATTTTGTGTGCGCGTGTAACGGCGCGTATGATGATGTGATGGATTGCGCACGTGTGCGCTAGCGACGGGGCGTGGGTGCTGGAATGTGTACGTGCTAGACGGCTGTGTGCGCGAGACGAAATATATCTTAAACAGCGCTCGGTCCTACCCGATGAGACCAAAGGGGGTAGGGGGGCTTTCCTTTGTTGTGGGTACGTCCGTACATGATCGAGTGCAAGCTGAAACGCCAGTGCAGTGCGCGCGCGATTTAGGGTGCACGTCGATTATTTTTGCACGCTTCCATGACTGTGCAATCGCCACTGCATGTTTGCAGAACGTGTGCAGCATTTGTGCCTGCCTATGGTTGCACGTTTTGTGTTTGGCAAGTAGTGTGTGTGTGTGGCAATGTTTATTAGGTGGTTGCTACCAACAACATGCCGTGGCCTTTAAAGTTATACCGGGAATTCTTGGATTTGTAAATTGGTGGCAGAGTCTGCGCAAGGAAGAACCACAGAGAAGTGGGAAGTCAGTTGCTCGATGAGACGGCGCCAACAATTGCCAAAGCTCTCGGGTCCTCTATATATATTAAGGTACTGTGGGCCAATTAACGAGTTTTTTATTTGTGGGAGGAACCAGGACCTGGAGTAAACCAACGCGTTCAAAGGGGGAAACGCTATCCCAGAGGCGGAACAGGTGGATCCACTGTTGCTTAACCTCATTCTCCTCGGGAAGTTTAGCAACATTTTTTTCGATCCAACAACCCTCGCCTTCAGTGGGCGCACCGGTGGCAAGATGTTAACTACATCGCCTGGTATGCAGGAGGTCGTGGGTTTGTTCCCGACCGGCTGTATATTTAGAGTTTGCATGTCTTTGTGGTCGCGTGGAATTTTCTCCGGGTCCTGCGGGTTTTCCTTCCACATGTAGACTCAACATGCGTTTAGAGTATTTGACTGCTATACATTTCCACATAAGCCATTTCGTTGACCTATCATTTGTGGCCAGGTGGCTTCTGAAAAAAAGCTATATAACTAAGTGGGCCTTACCTATCAAAATAAAAAGTTATAGTTCATGCGTTGCAGACCATGTGCATAATAGTAACCACCACCCAGCTACTGGTTGGCATCTGTAGGGATATTTCCAATGTTGTGATTAATGCGTATATATATTTTCATTTTAAGGCCAGTGTTTACAAATGCTTGAGTATTTGTAAATCTTGCTTGCTGCACCACTGCCAATCCAGAAGCATCACAAACTGTTACTAACGTCACTATCGCACTTTTCCCGATCAAAATTGGCTTCACGTGGCATGGGATCACATCACTATTGTTCGCATAATAGAATATGAATTCGATCCAAAATATATACGAAATGGTCATTAGAAATCGAAAACGGATTCTTAGTATCCAGGCCTGTTGCGTATTAACATCGGTATTGAGATCCGGGCAGCTGTCTGCAGTGTAGAGCTGGGTGAAAACGTCTGTGTTTGGCTTAGCATGCGTGCGTGTATATGCCACAGGCATCTGTGCCAGCAGCCACAGGGGCCTCAGACTTGCTGCACAGATATCAGTTATTGTTGAGCGGGAAAAAAGTTAAAACAATAACAAATTAAAGCCATGGGAAAAATACAAGACAAGTGTAATTGTTATACTTGAAATTCACTGCACATGTATACGCATGTGTATTCACGTGTGTACAAAGACCCCCCGTATAGTCTAAACAGACTGTCCGGGCAAGTGCTGTGAGCACAGATGAAGGCCGGCATGGCACACGAGGTGGTGGGTGGCCAAAAACCATGGCTGGCTGCCTTTCTCTCCCAAGTGGAGATCTTTAAAGTCGACCTAGGGTTGGCGGCTCAGGACCGGTTCAAATATTCACCAATGGTATCAGCCGTGAGCGGGACTAATTCGGGTCGTTGGGTTCATAGTGCAGTAAGCTACCTGCTACACTACCCGCTCCACGTGTGTACGCACGCGTAGACCACGGGACGCCAAACATGCACATATGGTGTGCACGCGCAGTGCAAGGGTGGTGTGCGTGTTAAGTGTGTGATGTTTTTGATACCGCGGCCACCTATACATCAGGGCGTCTCAGAGCACTTTGCATCACATCTCATCTCAATACATTTGAAAGGGCACCCCCAGTGACAGCCGTCCCTGTGTGGCACAAGGCGCGATTATTGCCGTGTAATTTGTCAAGCGTCTTTGAGACATTTGCACACACACTGTGTAAGTGTAGGAGGATACGATACCACTTGTGTATGGATGCATGCATACACATATGTGTTTGTGCAACAGTGGTTAGCACATTACCCTACGAACCCTGGCGACCCGTTTACAATTCCTAGCCACGGTCAACATCAGTGGCAAATGTCTGATTTGGTCCTAAGCCTCCCCGAGGTGGCATCAAACACGAGTACCTGCTGTAGTGTGTAAACATTAGCACCGAGTAGAAAAAAAAGCGGTGGAGGTGCGGGACTGGCCACACCACGCAACAACGGCCTTAGTTGGCACCCGCTAACAACATTTTCCACAACAGTTTGTAAAAGGTAAATGGTGTATTTTTTTTTATTTGTCTTGGTTTTGCACATACACGTTTGTCTGTGTATGCGAGTGTATGCAAGTATATGTGTGGATATGTGCGTGGCTGTCTACATATTTGCGTGTGATGCGGTGTATGTGCATGCGAGATTGTCTGCATATATACACGTGTGTATGCCTCTGTGTATTATATACGTGTGCGCGCGTGCGTGCGTGTTTATTTTTTGAATCTCTGCAGGGCCCCCCCCTTGGCCTCCGTCTCGTTGCTTTGTATCTTCTCTTTCTGTTTTTTCTGCTTTTCTTCCATAGAAGCCTTGATCGTCTCCTAAGGGGCAGCGTTCAAACAAAATTTTTAAATAAATAAGCAAAGGCTAGAGTTACAGTGTGTGAACGCAGCAACGCACACACGGCAATTATTTCCAAGGGAACACACGTTATCAGAGCCGCGAGCGTGAGTGTGATTGAGTGGGTTGGGTGAGTGAGTTGCTGAATGAGTGTGAGTGTCTAAGCGAGGGTTGCTGTCTGGAGGAGTGAGTGGCTGGGTGAGAGTGTGAGTGGCTCAGTGAAGTTGCGAGTGCGTCATTTTGTGAGTAGCTGGGTGACTGTGAGTGACTGAGTGACTGGGTGAGGAAGTGAGTGGCTGGGCGAGGCTGTTAGTAGCTGGGTGAGTGAGTGGCTGGGTGAGAGTGAGTGACTGAGTCACTGGGTGAGGGTGTGAGTGGCTGGGTGAGTGTGAGTGACTGAGTGACTGTGAGTGACTGGGTGAAGGAGTGAGTGGCTGGGCGAGGCTGTTAGTAGCTGGGTGAGTGAGTGGCTGGGTGAGAGTGTGAGTGACTCGGTGAAGGTGTGAGTGACAGAGTGAGGCTGTGAGTGGCTGGGTGAGGCTGTGAGTTACTCGGTGAGGATGTGCGTGGCTGAGTGAGGCTGTGTGATCGTTACCCGTTTCTGTGTCCCTGCCACGATGCGTTTCCGAAGCTCGCGGTTGGCGGTGGAGCTGCGGCCCTTGGTGCGGAACCTCGGCTCAAACTTCGTGGGAGCTTTTGGGTCGAAACCCTGCACAGATAAGCACACGGGGCCAGGTGAGCACGCAACAACAACCGCCATTCACCACTAAGTGGCGTTGACGTCACCGCGGCTCATGTGCCATGCTAGGTGCGCTTTGAGGCCACGTGAAGGCCCGCTGGCAGGTCACGGAATAGACCCAGGTGCCATGGATTGACTGACTGAGACGACTGGCTGCCCGTTGCTCTGCTCATTGTTGGTGAGCACACAAAGACAAAGATCCCCTGTATAGCCTTGACAGACTGTTGGGGCAAGTGCTGTTAGCGAGCACCTTGAAGGCTCGCACAGCACACGAGGGGGTGGGTGGCCAGCACCACACCCGTCCGCCTGTCTCCCCAGTGGGTTTACACACCGCATCAGTAACTCATTTGAGGCCAAGTCGACCTAGGGTAAGCCCAGGCCCAGTTCAAACATTAGCAGATTGTTAATGGTAGGAACCTCCTGGTTCCACCAGCCCACAGGGGATTATTGTGTCCGTCCACCCGCGTGCATCCAAAAATGGGAGGGGTGGGGCTGGGTGGGGAGGGGCTGGGTGGGGGGTGGGAGGGGTGGGGCTGGGTGGGGAGGGGCTGGTCACCCCGTGGTGCCCTTGTAAAATCAACGTTTAACCTACTCATGCCGGCTTGTGCCCGCCCTCAGTCGGGCATATTTGCGGAATACACCACGCCGCCGTTGACCCTGGCCATTGACCGAGCAACCCAACGTTCCTACCAGCTCCCTCCGCAGGAATGTGTTATTGGTCATGAGTGGGAATTGAACTAGCGTCGCCGGGTTCGTAGCGTAGTGTGCCAATCACTACACGACCATTTACCACACAAAAACATACAACAAATATGTACACACAAGCAACTTACAAACACAGAAAAGACAAACATGTAACACTGATATACAATGCACACAAACACCCAATACGCACACAAACACACAGAACACACCCCCATGGAAACAAAAGCACACACAAATACACATACATAAAACATACACAGCACATTCATACAGCACAAAGACAAAGATCCCCATTTGGGGCAAGTGCTGTAATCGAGCACTTATGAAAGCCGGCACAGCAGACTAGAGGGTGGGTAACCAGCACCACATCTGGTGGTAATGTTTACACACCAACTAGATACTGATCTGAGGCTGAGTCGACTTAGGGGGGGGAGGGCTAGGACCAGTTCAGATACTCATCACTGGTGTTGGCTGTGAGCGGGAATCAAACTTGGGTCGCCGGGTTCATAGCGCAGCACGCTAACTGCTACACTACCCACTACCGGTCCCCGCATCGCGCACACACACAAAAGAAACACAGCAAATCTGCACGCAATGTTATAAACATAGAAATACAACCGACGGCCTTCACAGGGTATATTATCACGCCGCTGCAAATATTTATAGAGTTGAAGACATCAAGCCAAACGAAAAAAACACGACCATTCTTTTTAACCGATCAATAGACGCTTATTTAACTCGCACATCCTGTTATAGCTAGTCCTGTCAGCGAGCACCTATTCAAGACCGACAAGGGCATACAATGGGAAATTGTGACCAGGGCTGCTCTGCAACCACCTTTGTCTCCCCCATTGTTGACCACCTTTTCAATGCACTGGGCTTCTAATTTTAGGCTCGGTTAAACGAGCGGCAAATCAGGACCACATTTGACGAACCCTTCGCTCACGATGCGCACGGGCCACGGGTAGATTAACACGTGTGTTGAGTCAAGTGCGCGTACAGCCCTCGTGTCAATCCACTGCTGGATGAGTGCCTTCCCCATGAAGTGCTTGGTCACAATACGCTGGTCAGCGTGGGATTAGTGGTGGTAGATGCGAGAGAACAGTCGAACCCCTCTTAATGACCACCCCCTGCTAACGACTAATCGCTTAACGACATGTCTCCATAGAGCCCAATGTGTTCGCTTACAGACCATTCCCCTGTTAACAACGGGCTGTTGTAGGGACAGTAAATAATAATGAACGCATTGATTAACCATGTTTCTTTTAATATGTGTTTATAATGTTGTTAGTATTTTTATGTATTAATATACATTGTTTAAATATCACAAAGTAAAGTTTTTTGAGTGAAAAAGGGTAACTCTTAATGCTATCGGAACGAATTAAGCCTTTAGCGTGCATTTCCTAGACTCGCTTAACGACCAAATCACTTAACGACCGGTTTCGTGGAACCAATTATCGTCGTTGAGAGGGGTTCTACTGGACAACAACGGAGTTTTCTGTGCTGCCCTCCACTGCCCAGCCCGTAGCCTCACAGAACATAACACCTGTTATGCATGGTGGTCACCCATCCCAGCACTACTCAAACCTGCATAGCAGCCGGGACCTTGATGATATCGAAGCGCGTTCCGAACGATTTTGTCACAAGCCGATATGCGCATCCAATTGCAAATGTCAGACGTCATAGTGCACCACCGTGATGTTTGACGGTTAAGTTTAGTTCTCTATATGGCGCCGTCTCACAGTCGTTGACAAACAACAGCCAAGCTTGGCAGGTAGCAGCCAGGCGGTGAGTCGGTGCTACCATCAAACAATTTGCGTGTGATAATTGTTTTTTTACCCTTTTATCTGGCAACAAAACTGACACCTTTTTTTACGAGGAGTCATGTTTGCATTGACCACAATACCTGCGGTCGGGAATGCAAACAAAAAACATAACTCTGATAATGTATGCACTGTCCTTGAAATTGATTGGTCCACACCCGAGACAACTTTTCTTAGAGCCTAGTCTCACATGGTGTTGGACCAGATGACGCCAAAAGGCGCACAACTCCCCAAGTTCCATACTCTGATAGTGTATTGTCTTTGAGTTGTGCGCCTTTTGGCGTCATCTGCTCCAACACCATGTGAGACTAGGCTCTAAGAAAAGTTGTGTCGGGTGTGGACCAATCAATTTCAAGGACAGTGCATACATTATCAGATTTGTGTTTTTGTTTTCATTCCGACTGTAGATAATGGTCAATGCAAACATGACTCCTTGTAAAAAAAAAAGATGTCAGTTTTGTTGCCAGATAAAAGGGTAATAAACCAATTGTCATATTTTGCTACTGGCAAAGGAGGTTCCAACGGTGTAAATTTGTGTGTGATCCACCAACCCTTGCCGCCTTCACAGCGCTAGATTACAGGTCACGTGCGTGGCCACCACTGCGTGGCAGGAGGATCATGGAAATAAATTAGAATTGCACACAAAGTCCGATTATCCATGGACAATAAACATTTTTGATTGTCCATTGGTTTTAGGGCCTTTTCGGACCGATGTATAGGTTCTATATTGTTTCTATTTTGGCACTGAACAAAAGGGGCCCCATTGTGAATTATGGAGTGCTCTCACCGAAAACAGGCCAGAGAGTTTGCGTGCATAAACAAATTCTGTGGGACAACACTTGTTTACAAGGCCTGTACAGACCCCAACGTTCAAAAACATAAACAAATGCATGAACACATCGTCATGTGTCGTGTTGTGGCATGTTGTTGTGTTGTGGTGTGTTGTGGTATATTGTGGCATGTTGTGTTGTAGTGTGTTGTGGTGTGTTGTGGCATGTTGTTGTGTTGTGGTGTGTTGTGGTGTGTTGTGCACTCACCAGCCGCTGCACTCTCTCCGCGTACTTCGTTTCGAAGGAAGCCGTGTCCACCTTGCTCAGCATGGCCGGGTCCAGCGTGATGAGCTCTGGCTGAATCTGCACTCGGCATGCCAAACGCAAACCAATTAGCAAGGTTGGCTATGTACTGTGCGAACGAGGTTCAGCATACATACATGCATACAGGGGGAACGGCTGAATCTGCACTCGGCTGAATCTGCACAGCACATACATTCACTGCACATACGTGGGGAATAGCTGAAGCTGCACTTGGCAGACAAAACACAACCGATTTGCACAGTTGGATACATACAGGGTACGAAAAAAGTTTAACATACACACACATCTATGGGGAGCAATGCTCGGGGGGACAGGCAAACATCGACATCCCCGTGTGGTGAGTGGAAGGACCGGAGACACCCGGTGGGGTGAGGGGTAAGTCTGGAGAATCTCTGAGTGGTGAGGGGTAAAGCAAAGCTAAGTATACGTAGTGGACGGTTGTATAAAACACCTGGGGTGGAATACTCCATTCTTTTGTCTTTTAAACAAAAGAATACGCCAAAGGTGCATGCCTGCAATTGCTTGTTCACACCACCGCTGGAGGAAGGGCATCCACGAGTGAACTCTGAGGGTATTTGGTCTACTCTTCCACATTGACCAAACGTGTTGGAAGAGGTGGCGAGTACCCACACTTTACCCCACCGCGCACGTCCTGCAAATCGACTCGCTGCATTGTAGCCATTTACACCGTTGGGTGGACAAATGTGGGTGGGTTGACACTTGGGAGAGACAGATTGAAACGGTCTTGAGCAGAGGAGGAGAGGGAGGTCTTAGGCCAGGACTTGAAGGGGGGACAGTTGGCAGTGTGAAGGGAAAACGGATGTTCAGTGCAGTCAGCCTCTGGCCCATTGGGACAGCTCACTCAGTCAAGCCACGTGCACATGCACACATGCCGCACGCATGTGCGCAGGCTTCTACCAATGCGCCTGTGCTTCTCTTTAAAATATAAATACAACGGTTCTCGAGTTACCAATAACAGCAAAAACGAAGTCACTTCCTACCACGTGTACACACAGACTCTCGGCGGTACAGCATGATAGATCATCGTCAGCCATGATCTATCCACTGATAGATGAAGGTCTCTGCAAGCCGTTGCCCTCTCACATTGCGCAGGAGCTAGATGGACTGTTGCGTGTCCTTCCAGTATCACTCGGATGCCTCATCACCACCATCATCTACGTAGGTATTCCCTTGCTCCCTACCCATTGCAACCTATTCTTCCTGCCACGTTCTATTCAACAACCTACAAGTTGCTTATCCTATCCTACCATTAATATTCCGTGGGGCGCCACAATAGCAAGATGTTAACTACCTTGCCTGGTATACATGTGGTCGTGGGTTCGATCCAAACCCTGGAGTTTGCATGGTCTCCCCAATCATCATGTGGATTTTTATCCGAGTCCTCCGGTTTTCCCCTCCGCATTTAGAAACATGTGTTTAGAGTATTTGCCTACGATAAATTTCCACACAATAAGCCATTTCGTTGCGCTATCATTTGTGACCAGGTCACTTCTGAAAAATCAGCTCGCTGCATGCAGCAAACGCGGTCGGGTGTCGGGTGGCCGCGGGGCGGGGAGACGTGCCCAGCTTCGGCCGGAGCGGGGACTTTCGCGCCAACGGAAAAGTACGCCGCCGATAAGGCGGGACGCAATCCCCCCCCCGCCCTTCAAATGGGCCGCCGGTGGGGGGGGGCGCAAGTGTGATAAGCGAAGGGGATCACGTAGTTGCGGTCAGCGCAGCTCTTACGACGCAGATAGAGCTAGCGCCTAGCCCGTCAAAACATCTCTGTTTGCAGAGAGTGCCTTCGAACGTTATCGCGACCTCACTCGGGCTTGCTGTGGAGCGATGGAACGTGGCTGTCGTCACCGCGTCGCGCAGTGAAATGTCAGCAGCAGTCACCGAAAATAGCTTCGTTAAGTTTGCAGCCCCTTGTGTCAAGCCACTGCTGGATGGCGACCGGCGCTGCAGTGGCGAGTGTTAACTACCTCGCCTGGTATGCAAGAGGTCGTGGGTTTGATCTTGACCCAGATGCCTGTATATTTGGAGTTTGCATTTCTCTCTCCCTGTGGTCACGTAGATTTTTCGCCGGGTCCTCCGGTTTTTCCCTCCACATTCAGAATCAACATCACGCGTTTAGAGTATTTGGCTGCTACTATACATTTCCACGTGATAAACTACTTAGTTGAGCTATTTCTTGTGGACAGGTCGCTTCTGAAAAATCTACATAGCTCAGTGGGCCTTACCTGATAAATTAAAAGTTTAGAGGTTTTAGTTTAAAGTTTCGTGCCATGTTGGTCACGAATGAAGGTTGTTTGAACATTCTTCGCCACACTTGTTAGTGCAGGCTGGCGAAGGGGGTGGTCCTGGGCCCGGCTTAAATATCACTCACCACTGATGTTAGCTGTGGCTGGGAATTAAACTCACGTGGCCGGATTGACAGTGCACTGTGCTCACCACTGTGCCAACACCTCACTGCTCGGGACCACAACAATAGTAATAATAATTCTATGTCATAGAAAACTTTCCAAAAAAATGTGTTTCATGCATTGATAAATAGCATCGTCTTTCAGCCGACGTGCCTTTAAGAGCGGCGGTCCATTGCACAGGTGACACAGATGCAATTCGCTCTCTTTATGGAGTCATGCCCAGTTACAGACTGACATGGGATGTATAAAGTGACCTCAGAAAACATGAGAGTCACAGTCATCATAATAAGAATAAGTGATTTTAACAAGGGTACATGTTCGTGCATAAAATACGTTTATATGTTTTCCAAAGGTCACACTCTCTAACTGCACAACTTAATAGGGCATTCGTTTCCCCGGTAAGCAAGTTGACACAAAGCAACAAGTACCCATTTCATGGCAAGTCTACTTCGGGCTCGTCGCTGCCAGGGCTGGACACCAATTGAAAGTGTTGCGCAGGGCCGGGGAACTCGATTCTGGGTTGGCGGATTCATAGCCCGGCAGTGCTCGCATATCCCCACATGCGCGCCAAAACAGCCACGTTCTTGCGAGTACATTACGGATTCTTCGGTGCGAGACGGAGATGAACTCAGAAGTTTCAGGGCAAACGTCACCACCACACCTCGCCATCGCTTCCTTTACGTCCGTATCGCAATCGAGATTCAACCGAGGCCTGCTATCACGGTCTCAGGGTCACCATCTGGTGGCGACGGTGAGAATCTAGCGAACTCTGGACGCCACTCAAAGAGCCTGCGTGAGTAACTTTCCCTCCTCTATCCTGCGCACGAGTCCCACCCATCACAATCTTCACTCGCTGATTAAGTATATGGTACTTTCACCGCTACGTTCTATTCCAAACATCCGAATTGCTTAAATGATCCTGGCGCAGAGTTGCTAGCATCCCATGCATTCAGAGGTTGTATGTCTCTTCTCTCGTTGCTTAGACTCGCTCTCTCCGCAGGGGTCACGCCTGCTTCACTCAGGCCCTAACGCTCAAGATGACCTCTGCTCTTCTGAGTGATTTGTGCGGTCCATTAACAAATACTTGGCCTGCGAGTGCAATCCGCCTGTTGACCTCTCTTCACAACCTCCCTCCGCATGTTCGACAGAATCACTATCGAATCTTAAAAACTGCTGTAAAACCCCTCCACATCCCTCTTTCCAACTGACACCGCACTTCCAATTAGCCCCCACATCTCTGATTAGCACGGTTGGTTACGTACGGTGTGAAACATGTTCAACATACATATTATTATAATGCAGATTTACCCAGGAAAGCATCATTGAGTCTCAATAGTCTCTTTAGGAGGGTCCTGCCAAATTTTCGCAATAGGGGGCAATGCTACTGGTGTGCGCGTGTGTGTCTCATCCCAATCCAGTCGTTTTCAGGTATTGGAATGTTTGGCCAATAGCATTTACATTGCGCTTGCCCTGCTTGCTGCGAGGCACAAGTGGTGCGCCACTCTGCTGCGAGAAAGCCATCCCTCATCACCGCCATTGACAAAGCTTTCGGAAAGTTCAACGTAAAGCTGCTGCAGAGTCTGGCCCTGTTGACTCGGAGCAACGCGCCCATTGTGCCTGCCTCACCCAATGCATGTCGCGCGCCGCGGACGAGCTGGAGAGCTCAACAAAAACAACAACGCTGATAAAGTGAAACCAGCCACTCTAACGGGACACTGCGCTTCCTGCTCGCCGGCGGTTTTGTTGAAATCTCCGAGTCCCTTGAACAGGCGCGATTAGCGGACGGCCCCTGGAGCACATGCAGCGCCAACAATAATCCTGTCGAGCACGGCCCGCAAACGGGAACAGCGCTATCGCATCCTTCCCGGAGAAATCATCGCGCTCCTCAGCACCACCATCTGCCAACGCGACACTTCCTCCTTCACGAGGGGCGAGATTCGCTCACTGCCTGAGCAGCGGTGTGGACAGAACCAGGCCCAGCTGGCCCACAACCTTTGTCTTCCCAGCGCTGATTTGGTGGCACCACAGTGGTGAGATGTTAACTATCTCGCCTGGTATACAGGAGGTCGTGAGTTCGATCCCGATCCTGACGCCTGTCTATTTGGAGTTTTTATGTTATCACTGTGGTCGCGTAGATTTTTCTCTCCATACTGTATTTGGCTACTGCTATAAATTTCCACGTGATAAGCCACTTCGTTGAGCTATCATTTGTGACCAGGTCACTTGTGAAAAAAACACCTCTATATCTCAGTGGGCCTTACCTGGTAAAATAAAATATAGTATGAGTAGTTTACTTTTATGTTCACTACCATCTGTGCGAGGTGCTTATTTAAGGATAAGTCAACCTCGGCGAGCTCTGTGTGCAAAACCGCCGTACCGCCGCTCCCCACGCAGTGTGCAGAGGTGTGTGTCGTCTGCGTTTTATACGCGTACATGTGTTTGTGCAGGTGTGTGTGTGTGCATATGTGTATGTACGTATACACACGCTTGTGTGTTTAGCCACCCGACGCTTACAAAAATGAGCAAGAGCGCCGGGTGACAAAAACACGGCGAGTTGGCATGGTGGGGAATGCTAGTGATATCGTTTAACACGCAACATTTGGATCTGTCCCGTGACCTTGTGCCAGCGAGGCTTTGCCAACTTCGCGTGGCTTTAAAGTGCACTAAACTTGACCCAATTGCCATGAAGACATCGCCACCACCCCATTGGCTGTTGCACTTCTTCAGTGAAGGAATAGAAAAAGTACGCAAACTCTGTCCTGAAGCCCTCTCGTGGCAAGCAGACCTCGACATTGGCATTTAGCTCCTGTTGTGGGGCAGAGACACGGCCCAGCGGTAGCATGTTTGTCACTTGGAGCGACCGCCCGATTATTACTGTGAGGGTATTAACTGTAACAACACTGCACGTGCTCTTCTTGGTTCTTTCGGTAAAGTCATGTAGAAGGGAAATAATAAAATAATAAAAATAAAACATAATAAAATAAAATTCTCACGTCTGAAAAACAGCGTCGCTATTTTTCAGACAGCTCTGTTCTTCACCTGAGGACGGCTGCTTGTGTTGTGGCCGAAATGTCGTGAGAATTTTATTTTATTATGTTTTATTTTTATCATTTGATTATTTCCCTTCTATGTGACTTTACCGAAAGAACCAAGAAGATGAATCCCTGCAGTCACGAAAGCTCGAAATCGAAAAAACTGCACGTGCTGTTTGTTTCGCAGTGGACATTAAAGATCCCGTGACAGCGTTCACAAGAGTAGTGTGCCGGAGTTGGGGTAAAATATCTTATTTTTATTATTTTATTACTTCCCTTCTATGTGACTTTACCGAAAGAATCAAGAAGATGAATCCCTGCAGTCACGAAAGCTTTGAATCGAAATTTATCTTCCACGAGTTAATCAATTGGCATTTCACACAGCACCAACCATTGACCCCGACTGGCAGACTAACCGCTCCAGGTGACTCTTACACACAAGCCTCAGACTGCGTACCCTGTGCGTGTGTGCGTGCGTGCTTTACCTTCTCCAGCAGAGCCTTCACCTCCCACTCTTGCCTCTGTTTCTTGCTGCGCAGAGGATTGGCCTCCATCGCGTCGAAGTTGGGCTCACCCGCTCCTGCACGCCGCACGCAAACACAATTACCATCAGCGGGCACCCATTAAGGCCGGAGAGGAGTGACGGAGGCTGGCTTGACGAACACACGGCCAATCGCGTCTCCCGAGTGCGAATAATGATGAGGAAACACCACGCCGGATGCTCATTTAAGGCTGAGATGACCTAGGGCAGCCACAGGCCACTGGCGATGTGCGTCGCCAGGTATAGCCTGAGCCCAGACCAGATATTGCTCTTGTCGGTACCACCAGAGGTGACGTAACTTTTGAAGATCCAATTTCTACGCGACTAATAATAGTGAATTTTGTGGGAACCATTTGAAATAAATGGGTCAACATATAATTCAGCCATATCAGCCAAATAAATCAATCTGTGCGACAAGAGTTTTGCTACCTTAAGTGGTGACGAATTAAGGTCTGGCCCATGGACTAGCACTGAACCTGACAGGTACGGGTTTACAATGCCGTGCACTAACCCACCTCCGATTATTACGGTTGGCTACGTACGGTGTGAAAGAGGTTCAACATACGCTCTTTACTCCAGCGATCCCCCACACATAGACATGCGTGTATGCACATACACAATACTTCAGAGGGGGCCGGTGAAGATGGGGAGCAGAGATGCTGTAGCATAGCACAACAATGTATTGCACTGTAACCTAGGCCTAGGGCTGCACCCCAAGCACCTGCTCAGTCATCGGAGGTCAGATTCATGAACCCGCCCCAACAACACCTTGTTACCATTAACTTAAGGTGACTCTGGATGACCGGGAAACCTACCGGGCACCAGGAGGCTCGTGAAGCCATTCCCATGGCCGAGACCAAGTACGTCTTCGTAGGGGCAAAACTTCAGCGAGTGAGCGTGGTGAGGAGAGACGTGCGTCAGGTAGGGCCGGCCCACACCAAGGTGCGTGTCCTTGTAGACCTGCAAAGACAAAGATCCCCCGTACAGCCGACACAGACCGTTGGGGCAAGTGCTGTGAGCACCTATTTAGGCCGGCAATGCACACAACGAGGGGGCGGGGGGTGTGTGGCAGAGCACCGCTCCCGGCTGCCTTTGTCTCCCTAGTCCTGTTATTTATACACTGCATCAAGTACTAATTCAAGGCTCAGTCAACCTATGGGTGTCCCAGGTCCAGTTCAGATGTTCGTCATTGATCTTTGCTAACATTGGCTATTAGGTTTGCAGCACAGCGCGCTAACCACTGCACCACCACTCAACCCAAATACAGCTGCTCAGACACAGACGCAAACAATTAAGGAGATGAAAGTGGACTGCACCAAGCATCATTGACAGCACCAGTGTGCTGTCAACGGGTTCCTTCACAAAGCATCTATTGCCCCCTTGTGATAAGATCGGTTCAGATCATTCACCACTCATGCAAGCCACTGCTCGTAATCCAACTGAGGCCTTCGGGCTAATAGCACAGTGCGTTAACCACAAAACCACTACTTCACGCACAAAGACAAAGATCCCCCGTCTAGCCTTAACAGACTGTTGGGGCAAGTGCTATTAGTGAGCACCGATGAAGGCCGGCACGGCACATGACTGGGTGATGTGGCCAGAACCATGCCTGGCCGTCTTTGCCTATCCAGTGGCGATGTTTAGACACCGCACAAGGTACTGATTTGAGGCTGAATCAACCTAGGGGAGGCCCAGAACCGATTCAGATAATTGTCACTGGCGTTGGCCGCGAGCAGGAATCGAACTCGGGTCGCCGGATTCAAAGCATAGCGCGCTAACCGCGACACTTGCTCCCCACTGCAACAGCAACCGTCATTTTCCACTAAGTGGCGGTGATGTCACCATGGCGCTTGTGCCAGGCTATGTGCACTTTAAGGCCACGTGAAGTGTCGAATGCCCACTGGCAGGAGGTCACTGCATGCAAACTTGCACACACACTTCCACACTTATACCCATGCACAAGCACACGTGCACACGGGCGGAGGGGGCGAACAGGAATGGACGCACGCGCACCTGTACAACGTTGCCGCAGGTGGCGGCCAGCAGTGAGCGGTGGCTGAAGTCCAGGTTAGAGGCGCCCGAGCTGAGGACGTACGAATGCAGAGGCCTGAAAGTGCGCACGTCCCACACTCGCAGCTTGTGGTCCAGCCCCGACGTCGCCATGTACCTGGGAACGGCGCAGGGAGGGGGGTGGGTACCTTTTCTAAACTGAGCGATATATGTATGTTGAACTTCTTTCGCACTGTACGTAGCCAACCTTGCTAATCGGAGATGGGGGAGCGATGTGGGGAGTGGTGGTGCAGCGGTTAGCGTGCTGCACTACGAACCCGGCAGGCAGAGTTCGATTCCCGCTCACAACCACCAACACCAGTGACGATTATCTGAATGGGTCCTAGGCCTCCTCTAGGTCGACTCAGCCTCAAATGAGTACCTGGTGTGGTGTATAAATATCACCTCCGGGGAAACAACGGCGGCCGGGCGTGGTACTGGCCAGCCACCCCCTCATGTGCCATGCCAGCCTTCATAGGTGCTGCTCGCTAACAGCACTCGCCCCAACAGTCCGCTAAGGCTATTTTGGGGATCTTTGTGTTTGCGAGCGTGCGTGCATACGTACGTGCCGGTGCGTTCCACGGCGATGGAGCGCACGGCTCCACGGTGGCACATCATCTTGACGAGCGGCTCCTTCATCGTGGGGGTCCACATGGTCACGTAGCCTGCGACCACACCGGCAACAGCCCCGTCAGCATACGGGAGGCAGGGGGCCCCGTGGAGACACGGCACATGCCCCTCACGCGCCTCGCCCCAATGGAGGGGACTTGGCCAAACATCCCGATGTAGAATCGCAGAGCTTGGGCAACTGTTGGTGGCGACGGTGGTGGCTGCGTTTCCGCTTGAGTGTGCGATATGCCACGCCTCTGTATATTCTAAGGAAATCTGGGCAGCGTGTTCCAAGTTTGTAACCGTAATTTGAAAGCAATACACGTCGTCAGAAGACATGTAAACATGTATGGCCCTCATGCCATTCCACTGCTGGATGAGGACATGTCCATGCCGTGCAGGTCATGGGGGTTATTTGACCAGACCTCACCACGCAGGTTGAAGGTGGTGAGTGAAGATATTGGGAGCATAGGACTGTACAACAATGATTTTGTTGCACTATCTTCTGCTCTGCACCACTTAATGGTTTAAAAAAGAGGGAATGGTCTTGACCAATGCCAGAATAATGGAACGTTTAGAGCCATGCGCCTATTCGGTTTCTGGACCAGTGTTTTCCCGCTGCATTTGTTTAATAAGGCAAACTCCGGGCTGCTTTTTACTTCCATGGTACTTATCGGCAGTGTGCGGTGTCCTGGTGAGTGTGGTGTGGTGTTGAGCGTGCAGTGTGGTGCTAAGAGTACGGTGTGGTGTTGAGCGTGTGGTGTGGTAGTGCCCATGTCGTGTGTGGTGAGGGTGAGTGCGGTGTGCTGGTGACCCCTTGTGGTGTGGTAGTGCCCGTGTGGTGTGTGGTGATCAAGTGGTGTGCTGGTGAGCGTGCGGTGTGGTGGTGAGCACGTGGTGTGCTGGTGAGCGTGGGAGGTATGCGGTGAGCGTACGGTGTGGTTTGTGAGCGTGTGGCTGCACCATTGTGGTGACCCAGGTTCACGATGGCATTGGATGGGTTCGTGCACATGGCCTGGAGGCTGCCCCCTTTGGTGTTGATCGTCGAGATCTCCTTCCCGATGCTCACGTCCAGGTACTGTAAGTACCCCGTAGAGCTCTGCTCAACACACACCACACAACGAAATGACAAACATCCCAAGTTAAAATGGTAAAGTGCTGTTAGCAAGCACCAATGAAGGCCGACAAGGCATGCAAAGTCGCATGAATGGTAATTTTTAGTTTTTTACATGGTGCCCCATATACCAGGGCATCTCAGGGCACTCGCCATCACATCTCATCTGAATTTGAAAGAGCACCCCCTCAGTGGCAGCTTTCCATGTGGGCACAAGGTGACTGGCCTGCAAACGGGCATTCGTCTGCCAGTAGAGGGCGATTATTGCTGCTGTGTTGAGCGATTTGTGGCATAAACTTAAAATATGGATTTTTTTTTTATTACCTGCAAATTACTCCATTGGGATTATTATTATTCAATCAATATTGCGTTCAACAAGATACCCACACACCGTGCAAGGTCAAGTCTAGTTTATTTGCTTCACCAGGCGAGAACTCCCAAGAGACCAGGAGAGCGTCAAGGGCAAGAGCGGCTTGGGTCGGTGGGTTATTAAGCTTAGAGTGTCAAGCTACAACTTCGAGCGACCACGTCGAGAAGTACAACAGCTTTATCAGGGTCAGCCATTGCTTTGCGTGTCGGGCCACAGGCGTTTTCATAAAAGATCATATTCTTTAGTTGCATGCAAATGGGAGGTGGAACAGGTGACAATGCGTAGTGATGTTTGGGTGCTTGCGTGGATTAACGGTGGCTAGCATGGCCTCGCGTGATGTGATGTTGTATGGCTAGGCGTGGTTTGGTGTAATTTGTAACGTGATTAGTGTGGCGTGGCCTGGCATGGCATAGTGTGGTGGAATGCGGCATGGCATGGCCTAGCACGCCGTGCCTTGGGCATCATACAACTTGGCATGGTATGGATCGGCGTGGCATGCTGTGATTTGGCGCGATGTGGTGTGGCGTGGCACAGTGCGGCATGAGATGGCGTGCTACCGCGGTGGCCAGCAGGAAGTGGTAGGGCAGGAACTCCATGCGGGTGATGTTGTGGAAGCGCTTGAGGCAGTGCAGCTCGATGCCCTGCGAGTCGTACACATACACCCAGTGCAGCTGAGCCACGGCGAACATCGACTCCGTGTGCAGCCACCTGCACTCCGACGCAGTCACAACAACAGCACGATCATCACCTGGTGATCCGGAGCGAACGTAGGGAAGGTGCTGTTAGCGAGCACCTCTTAAGGAAAACAACATTAGCACGATCATCACCCAGGTGCTGCTCGCAATAAACTATTAATGATGGTACAGGAAGGGAGTGGTGTGGCCAGCCCAAGGCCTCTTTATTTTCACAGTGGTGATGTTTACATGTTTGCGCCGGGTATTCATTTCAGACTGAGTTGACCGAGGGGAGGCCCGCGACTGCTGCTGATATAATTTGCGACTGATGTTTCCCCACTGCCGATGCTGCCCATCTGTTTTTTTTTCCAATCCTAAAAGGTGATTTCATTTCAATGTGTGTGTGAATGTATAGAGAGTATGGCAGACAACCCAGCATTCACCGGTGTGCATGTTAGATTTAGCTCTAAAATTATTGCGCGTTTAATAACGGCGGCAGAGTTATATTTGATCCTGACATGCCACCATCACCACTCCTTTATTGGCACCTAAATCAAAACAATCGCTTGTTAATATGTACACCCAGTTCAGTGGCCTTTATGTGACCAGGAAAGAGCACAGCGAGACAACAGGAAACTTTACGCAAGTGACGCACATGAGCACAGGTGTGAGAGAAAGATGCAATCAAACTTGAGTGAGAATCAGTTTCTTTTATGGGTTAAGACTGGGCAGGTATAATAATCTCAAATGAGAGCTGTCAACCCTTCACCACCTGACAAGAGCCACACAACTTGAGCTGCCATGTGGGCAAAATGTGACAATTGATTGAGTTTTTCATAAAAGAATGATTATGTTGAAAAATAGAACAAAAATATGTAAATTACATGCTTATATTTAACTCACCCTGTCTGTTGTCGTATCCTCAAATCTTGCAACTCAATTTCAACCCACTTCCCAATGTTGTATCGACTGCAAACTTGGTATATGTATGTCATACTGGTGACAATACTATATTCTATCATTAAAAAAAAATTACATGTTTCGGCTTGCGTCTAATTGTCCACGCTCAACTAACGTTGGCTGTAAATCACCACGGTGCCTTACGTTATGGCAAGCTTCGGGGCCACTTCCTGGAGTCGTGGAGTTCCGCCATTACTCATACGGTACATTTCATTAAAGCGTTTTTTTAAAGTATTTTTAAATATTACTTCTTTTTTTACCATTTAGTTTATTTTTCAACATAACCGGTTGCTGACAAATAAAATAAATTGGCACATTCCCACGTGACACTTTGTTTCATTGGCTCTGTCAGGTGGTGGAGGGTATAGCTGAAAATTGGCATGAAATATTAACGGTGATGAACTAAATATGAATGGTAGTGTAGTGGCCAGCGCGCTGTGATACCAACCTGGCAACCCGAGTTTAAATCCTGCTCAGGATCAATAAAAGTGGCGAATATCTGGTCCCTAGGTCAATTAGGTCTGACTCAGCCTTAAATGTGTATCCAGTGCTGTGTGTAAAACATCACCACTGGGGAGACACAAGCAGCCGGGCATGGTGTTGGCCACCCACTCCAATCGTGTGCTATGCCAGCGGCCTTCATAGGTGCTCGCTAGCAGCACTTGCCCAACGAGTCTGTTGAAGGCTACAGGGGGGAACTTCGTCTTTGTTTGGGCGTGCGAGTGAACGTACTTGATGTCCTTGACCGTCTCCATGACGTTCATCTCGCACATCAGGGACTTGGTGACCCAGTCAAACGCAGCCACGTGGCCCCGTGTACCGCCCAGCAGCAGGTGCCTGGACAACAGAGCAACACAGTTACAATAAAGTTCAATACGTTACAGTACAATACGTTACAATACAATACATTACAATACAATGTAATACAGTACAATACGTTACAGTACATTGTAGCACAATACGTTATAATACAGCACAATACAATATCGTACAATACGTTATAATGTTGCAAATCAATACAATAGGTTATGATTTGAATCATTACAATACAATGTTTCAATTTGGTAGATTGCAATACCATAGGTTGCATTTCCATACAACACGTTATAATTCAATACAAATCACCATACAATTTACCATAAAATAAGTGTTTTTACAACGTACAATTCAATGCAAAAGTTTACAATACAACATAATGCATTACAAAACAACACAAGACATCACGATAAAATGTTACAATACAGAATAAAATATTCTAAACCAGCGGTAACGAGCGGCTCACTATCAGGAGGTGGTGAGTTCAAAATATGGTTAGGAGTTGACTCAGCCCATCATCCCTCTGAGGTTAATAAAACTAATACCACTTTGTGTGGAAGTTAACAGTGGTTATTCCATGGGGAAACTCACCCCCATCACAGGAATGTGGAATTTCCACCACAGGCTCAGGGCTATAAACAGGAGATGATCACTGCCTCAATGCTCTTTTGAGCAACAAATGACTTGAAAATTCTAATACACTCAGTGACACGTACAGCTGTTCAATCTAGATTTGAAGTTTTCGTGACTGCAGGGATCCATACTTTTTGGTATCCAAAGAGTATGTACAGCTGTTTTGTAAACCCACTGTTGAATAAGGGCCTCCGCACACTGTGCAGGTTGTGGGGGTTATTTAACCATACTTTACAAAGTGAGCCAGTGCGGGTTGGTGAAGGCGGGGATCATAGATGCGGGAGCGTAGGGGTAACAGCAGCGTGCTCACAACTTGACCTCCAAGGTCTACGAATACAGTCTCATCACCGCCTTCGTCTGGTTTTAGGTCTTCTCCTCCCCCTGGTCACGGGCGTCTGGGTGCCACCCTAATGCCCGTCTCAATAACCTGTCCACCCCCTCCATTCTACACATATCCGACTGATCACCACCTTTTAATCCCTATTACAATAACTGAAGTGCAATTATCTTTACACGGGGGTGCCTGTGAGTGAATGTTTATTTTTACATTGTGTCATTCACGCAATTGCACATCACATTCGCTGAGGAACCACAGACAAGCTGGAAGGCCACCAGGCGGTGAGCTGGTCCCAACAATTGTCCAAGCTCTTCGATACTCTATATATTCAGATGTTCATCCAAATAATCAGCATTTATACATATCGGCGAAAACCCACGCATGCAAGGGGGCAACACTATTTCATATATAGAAGGGACAGATGATGCTCGTTCCCATATTGCTGGACCGCCTCCCTCCTGCGAAGCCAGGGTAGGGTACCACCTCGAAGCCCACGGGAAGGGAGTTTCACAACATTCTGGCCATCCACCAAACCTCATGCGCAGGAAAGAGAAGCGGAGGCATACCGGCCAGTGGCTGTGTAATCCACTCGATAGGGCCCGAACTGGTTCAGGTCCAATTCAAAACTCTGTGAAGGGGAGAGCAGCAGGACACACAGACACGCGTACACCCACACGCACTTAAATGCACATAGAACAGAACAAAGATCCCCTTTGTAGCCTTAATAGACTGTTGGAGCAAGAGGTGTTAGCGAAAACCGATGAAGGCCGGCACGGCGCACGAGGTGGTGGGTGGCCAGCACCACGCCCGGCCGCCTTTGTCTCCCCAGTGGCGATGATTGCAAACCAAACCAGGTACTCATTTGTGGCCGAGTCAACCTTGGGGAGACTAGGACCGGTTCAGATAACCGTCACTCGTCTTGGCAAATCGCCCGATGATGCTGGATGTAATTACCAGCGAAACATCATAGTCAAATTGTAAATGTTGTGGATTTACTCTCCAACACATCGGTGGGCTGAAATAGTAACTATTTGGCGTTTTGTTAACGTAACAAATCCCTTACTAATTGGCTGTGTCAGGTGGTGGAGGGTTACGACACATTTATACTTACGCGATATAACCCAAAAACCTTTATGAGTAATATTGGTCACGAAACCCTACGTGTTAAACTCGGATCAGAGGGTTCATAACCAAGCATGCTAACCGCTGCACCACCGCTCCCCACTATGTGAACACAAGCGCATGCATGCGCACACACGCAACTAAGTACCTTGCTGGCACTGGTGATGTCCACCGCCTCCTGGATGTCCCTCTGTGTGACGTACGACGTCTCCTCGCCATCGTCCGGCTCTATGAACCTGTGGACATCATTGCATCTTTATTTATCCTGGAGGAATCTGACAAGGTACGACTCTTTTTCACAGATGTCCACTAGGACATCATTAAGGAACGAAACAGGATTTCTCCACAAATCTGGCTGTCTGCCTGCTGATGCTAGTTGTAAATACTGGCATGTTCTGTTTACAGGACAAACCTTACAAATTGGCTGTGGCAAGTGTTGGCGGGTTTAACGACACATTTACATTTACGCGATCTAACCCAAAAAAAAACTATATTATGAAGGACATCATTGCACCCCACATTCACTGGCCTTCCATAAACACACGGAAGAAATAAGGTAACATTCTGGAATCGAAACTGCCTTACTTTAATTTGTTAGTGAGAGCAATGTTCAAATTCCCTGGCCACCTGAGTTCGATGCCCAGTAAATAACAGCAGTTTATACAGGAGTTTGATTCCCAGCCAATGATAACATCACTTGCTACGTGATTTCTTCACCCGGTCATGGCTAACATCAGTAGCGTGTGACAACTGTTTGTTTGTTGAAAACACCACCAGTAGCTAGTTTCTTATGTATTGGACCCAGGCCTCCCCTATATCTATTGCCAAGATCTTGGACTTTCTGTGTGAGTGTTTGTGCATGCGTGCTTGTCACAGCAGTCTCTCCGGTTCAGAGTGCGATGCTGCAGGGTCCTCACCCTTGCGTTTCAGGCAACAGCAGGTCACACCGTGCCGTCTGCTGGCTCGCGAGCTCTGCATTCTTGGCAGCGCGCGTCACCAACTCTCGCAACGCCCCGGGCTGCCGTCCTTTCTGCGCCACACCGCCCGTGTTAGACACGCCGTGAGTTCACGTGCCACACACACATACGTATCTAGTCCACTGCCAAAGCAAACGATGCGTGGCACATAACACTCGATATAAAAACACAGTCTGCATTACAGAGGAGTACAACACATGATGCACACACACAGTCTGCGTCACAACAGGAGCACAACATGCGACACACGCACACAGCCCGCGTCACACAGGAGCAGAACACACGATGCACGCACACACTGGGTACACGCACCAGTTGAAACTTCTCTCCACGCTGGTACCGCTTCACTCTCGCCTCTGGCAGGGGCGCGGGACCAAAGAACACGTCCTTTGACTGGAAGATGAGAAGGAAGACAAAGGCGGTGGGGTCACACCAAGGGGTCGTGTTAGTACATTGCAATCTGAATCATGACTATATAAAACACATTATTCACAACACTATCTCAACCAATTGCTTCAGACCCCTGGGATTTGATCCAACTTCACCACGCTGGTCAAAGAGGGTTGATACAGGCGGCCCCAGAACTGGTTCATAGATCAATCATCACTGGAGTGTGCCATGGCCGGAACCAAACTCAGGTCACCATGTTCACAGCACAGTGCACTAATCTCAGCACTACCTGCACCACCCACAACCATCATACTTAGCGGCCTGAGAACGAATGTGTAAGGGCGTTTTATTAATTTAAATATTATACTATTATAAAAAATAATCTATTCCTGAGTTTCCTGGCTAGCTGCTGGCTGGGCTCCTCCACCTCAACAATAACTTTATTGTTAGTGGCTGTGGGCTGTTGCCACACAAACTATCTGGGTAACTGGCTAAACGAGTCTTTTCCCATGTAACAATTAAACATTGAATTGGGCGGAAGTCGGAAGACATATATTCGATAGTGACAACGAAGAGGTGGGAGGAATGAACACAGAAGACAGACATGGTTTATTCACAATTTCTCTAACTTTTAAATGTTGTGCTCCTAGTAACGCAATTATTTCGCCAGGATATTATTTAAGTCCTAAAGAAGAAAAAAACAACTCATAATACATATTAGCTTGGCATTTTAGAAAATAATAAAGCAGATTACTTGTGAGTGCTTGCGAGTACACGAATGTGATACGAGTATGAACATGTCAGCTGTCTCTTATTTTCTATTGCAGAGCAACAGGTTCTCTACTCGTGAATGTACAAAAATGTACATGGGATGTCTGTGCGGGAGGGGTTAAAAGTTCAAATGGAGCCAGATTACGGCCGAGTTAGGAGTATGCATCTCCACGAGATACGAGGTAATTCAAAACAAGTGAAAGTGAACCCAGGATTCTCTGATTGTGGACTGGTTTTAAGAAATACACAAAAAACAAATATTCCCATATAGCCTTCCACAGACTGTTGCAGCATTTTCAAGCCAACACAGCACGCGAGGGGGTGGTGCGGCCAACACCACCCTTCAACCCCTTTGTCTCTCCAGTGCTAATGTTTACACAGCGCACCAGGTGCTTACTTCAGGCTGAGTCGACCTAACGAAGAGCCATGACTAGTTCCGATATCACTTCCAGCTCATATTAGCAATGGCCAGGAATACAACTCAGGTTACTGGATTTCTAGTCCAGTGCAATAACCACCGTTCCCCACACACTTGAGGTCATAAAGGCAAAGCGTCTCCCTGGTCAAACAAATATGGGGTGGCATTTATCTCTGTTATTGGCAATGAGCCAGTGGTGTAAATTCCGTGCCGCCATACCAAAGACCAGTCTCTCTCCATCAGACAATCACTTTTCTAAAATTGGAATACATTTTTTATCAAACTTGGAGGGATAATGGACTGGGCCGACCGCCGACCAGGAATTAAATTGTCAACCTTCAGAGTGCGAGTAATGCACTCTGCCACAGTGCCCTGCCACAGCACCTCTCACGAAATTTTAAGAATTCTGTTGAAGCTTACTCTTAACTAATGTCGAGCTGTGGAAAAACACGAGGCGCCTGGAGGTGATTTAAACAGGCACAGACTCAGAACAGGAGTTCCTAACCAAAGTGAAGAAGGCCTTTATATTAGTTCACGTAAACAAGCTGCAGTCGGTTAGGATAAGGTCACATCAGGTGCGATCAGTTCACGAGATAATCAGGTTAAGCGAATCGACGCTCTTGTAAACACACAGCTAACGAGGAACACTGCTATTCGTGTACACTTGCCTGCTGTGCAATAAGGCTCGCATTGTATACAAATGTGGGTTTTTATGTGGGTGACTGCTACACACAGCGGAGGGCAGAGGAGCGACGCTAACAACGAGAGCACCAGGCGGTTAAAACACAGAAGGTTCGCACAGGTGGTGCATCTGCCAATCATTTCAGTGAGTCAACCCATGCAACTTGGGCTTATCCCATGACCTGCCAGCAAGCTTTCACGTGGCCTCAAGTTCCACCTAGCCTGGAAACGTTACCGCCACATAGTGGCAAAGTGCGGTTGTTGTTGTAGCTGCTGTATAAGTAAGATTAATGGGAGATGCTATTGTACTTTTCATCAATGAGAGAACACAAAATTGAGAAATCAGAAAAGTGAATGTTTTGGAAACAAATGCAGGCACCTACAGGAAGCAATTCAAATCTACTCCAACATATGGGTACACATTTTAACTCTTATTACAATTAGTTGAACACCGTTCTTGGGCATCTTTGGGTTTTTTTTGTCTGGCACAATGTTTTAGATATTCTTAGGTTTTTTCGGTAAAGTCACGTAGGTAAAAACATTAAAAAGTAAAATAAAATAAAAATCACGACGTTTCGGAGGCAACACAAGCTTCCGTCTTCAGGTGGTACCGTCACAGCCACGACAGCTATATCAAGTAAATGAGAGCTGTCGTGGCTGTGACGGTACTACCTGAAGACGGAAGCTTGTGTTGCCTCCGAAACGTCGTGATTTTTATTTTTATTTTACTTTTTAATGTTTTTACCTACGTGACTTTACCGAAAAAACCTAAGAATATGAATCATTGCAGTCACGAAAGCTTCAAATCTAGAATGTTTTAGATGTTTAGTATACGCAGTATTTTTATTATTTGTATATTTTTTTTATGCAGCAAAATGTTTTTCGTACCTTGATTTTTTTTACCATCTCCAACCAAGGCCTTCCTTACACAAGAGGCCAAAGTGTTTCTCACCTGCTTTTAAACAAAACATTCATTGTGTAACTGAAGCGCCCTTATTGACCACCCTGCTGCTTCTCACCTTGGCGGATTGCGAAAACCGATGTTGCTTCACTATATTTTCAACCTTCCGTCTCTCGGGCTTCTCTCCCTCGCTCCGTTGTAGAGGAGTCTTGTTGATCTTCACATCTTCAAATTTTTCAGGCTCCCAGTACCGCTTGGCTGGTTTCTTCTACAAAGTGGGAAACATGTACATATGTATGTTGAACTTTCACAGCGTACGTAGCCAACTGTGCTCATCAGAGGCGCGGGGGAAGGACAAAAATCTAAACACAAAAAGCAGATCTAAATAAATTATTTTTCAATCTGGATTTTAAAATGCATAGCTCCAGTGGCTTCCCAATATCGTAAAAAAGAGCATTACAGACGGCCGCAGAAGCGCATCTCAAAGCGACAACGCAGTGATCGTCTTTGTTTGACGATTAGCCAAAAACCGCTGACAGGATGACTGGCGTGATGGTTTATGATCCTTGATGAGATCTGCAAGGTATTGTGGTTCGTTTGTGGCAAGCACTTGGTGTGTCATGAGTGCTACCTTTTCATGTATTCATTCGGCAAACGGAAGACATGAGAAGAACACATGAAGTCCATTTGCTGGGTGTGGTGCCACACTGCATATGCACCGTTAAATGTGCATAAATAGTGATGAATAGGCTACACTTTACAACTGGGGAAAAAGGTTAACTGTACCAGAACGTAACCCAGCAACATGTGTTTAAAGTATTTGGTTGCTATACATATCCACGTGATAAGCCACTTCGTTGAGCTATTATGCGTGGCCAGTTCGCTTCTTAAACATAGCTATATAGCTCAGTGGGTCTTACCTGGAAAAAAAAAGTGTTTAGTTTAGAGCCCTAGCCATACTAGTTAACATTACCCTAGTCTTACGTAACGTTATACAAAATTGGCCATACGCGCACACACACACGAGATCATAAGAGGCACTACTTTAACATATAGGGAAAAGGGTAAACATTATGCTATGGCGTAGCGGTTCTAAACCTTGTTTGGATACTGCACCCCTTGTTGAATTTTGGTTCTAAGAAAGACATCTATGAATACTGAACATCAATATCTCAACTAACTGTCCATTTTGCGAGGTATCCTAACTCGCTCGCAACTGCAAGCGAATAAGAAAAATGAACCGCTGCTCTGCATACGTGGAGAAATTTGTTCGCGCTCGCGGGTTACTCTTTGGAAACCATACTCTTTGTTTCTTTCGGTAAAAGTCACGTAGGTAAAAAATAAATTAAATCACGTTTCGGGCGCAACACAAGTGCCCGTCATCAAATCTAGATTACTTTTTGGAAACTTCATTGGTATTTTACATCGTTCTAGGCTATAAGATGAATTTAAATGTTACCGTAGTTATTTTATATTGACAGAACCATGCTTGAGTATTAACTAATGACCTTCGTATATGATGTAATATCACACATTTATAAAGCACTGCTCTGGAGAATACGGTATCAATCTTGCCTTTTTTTAAAAAATCTCCTAATGACGATTGTTGCGATCCAAACGTCGTGATATTTTTTTATTTACTTCATTTAAATTTTTATAACTTTGTTATTTTTACGTGACTTTACCGAAATACCCAAAGAATATGAATACGGTATCAATCAGGCGATCTGTACAGTATTGCAAACGTGAGTATTCTCTCCTCTGTGCGTCTCTCCAGGCACGCCAGTTTCTTTCCAAACACATGCTTCTTTTTTTAAAAGGGTCAAACATCAAGCAATCATCTCAATGAAGCTTTAAATAAAAAGAAACCCCCATATAATTGTTACTAATGACTACTGTGCCATACACGAACGCTACGGGCTCCGGTTAGGCCGTGCGGCCCTCACACCACCGTCCTCGCCTAGCGCAACTCCGCCGTACCCCCCTCGCGCTCCCTGGCCAAAGCAGCTAGCCGAGGCCGGGACGCGGCGACCCAGCCAGGCCTCACTGCGGTTTAAAGCGGCACCGCGGCGCCGATTTAAGCAGCGAGCAGTGTTCGGCTCGCGTGCGGCGTGCGGAGCTGCGGGAGTCTCGGCGCGGCTCCTCTCTCACCTTCCTCGTCGCCGCGGGCTTCGGCTTCGGCTCCGGCGCGTTCGCCTCGTCCGCATGTTTGCCGTGCGTCGCCATGCTCGCCTCCCCACGTGTGAAGAGAAGCGGCGCGCGTGACGTCATCGCGGCGGTTTCGACACGCGCGCGTGACGTCATGCGGCGAAGTTCGAGAGCCGTGACGTCACGCCGCGTGTCAATCAATAGAACAAAGTAATACAACTTACAGGATATCTTTTTCGATTTAAAGCTTTCGTGACTGCAGGGATTCATATTTTTGGTTCTTTCGGTAAAGTCACGTAAAAGGGGAAAAAATTATAATGAAAGATAAAACAATAAAATTATCACGACGTTTCGATTGCAACACAAGCAATCATCATCAGGTGTGAAAACCACAGCAAGATTTTTTTTTTTAAAGTGGCGGTTTTTTCTTGCTGTGGTTTTCACACCTGGTGATGATTGCTTGTGTTGCAATCGAAACGTCGTGAGAATTGTATTGTTTTATTTTTATTATTGTATTATTTCCCTTCTACGTGACTTTACCGAAAGAACCAAGAATACAACTATACCTGTGTTTTTTTTGTTTGACCAGGTAAGGACCGGCTGAGCTATGTTCAGTGCCGGATTATCCTAGCAGCAAAAGTAGCTACACGTGTAGTAGCTACGGGCCCCGCACTTTCAAGGGCCCCGAGCTAAATGCTTTCAAGCTATCAATTCCGGTTCAGTGATTCTGCACTTACTCTATTACTATAGTACTATACTGCCTTCAAATTTTATGAACACTTGTATAGCAAATGAAAAAAATACAATTACTTTACTATACCAGTTAAAAATGTGTTTTAATATTTGTGTTTGTTTTATTTAGGGCCCCTTTATAACATATGCTTCAGGCCTCGCACTAGCTTAATCCGGCACTGGCTATGTTGGCTCTTTTATCAGAAAGCGACCTGACCACAACTGATAGCTCAACGAAGTGACGCATCACGTGGAAATGTAAAAGCAGCCAACTACTCGAAACGCACGTTGATTCTAAATGGAAAAAATCCACTCGACCATGGGGAGAGATGCAAACTTCAAATATACAGCAGGCGTCAGGGTCGGGATTGGACCCGGAGACCTCCTGCGAGGGAGTTAACATCTCGCCACCATGGCACCTCAATTGTCAATGCGTTAATGCCTGCTATGACATGGATCCGAACCAGGGCAGATTGACGAGGAACATCGTGGGAAAAGAGTGGGAGGGTGAAAACTGAGACGTGATCAACGAGGCATGGAGAGGTGTAGGGCCCGTGTAATTAGAATTCGGATGAATCTATCAAACAATCGATTACCATGGGTAATTTCCTATTATCGTGTTTTTAAGAGTCGATTATTGTAGAGTTATGCAATGTCTTGTTGTTTTTTGTGTTAATGATTGTGTTAGTGATGGGTTCATAATTGCGTTAATGATGGACTCGTGATGGGTGAATTATGGGCTCACGAATGTTTGGTTCTTGAATCACCTCGGAATCTTGAATCGTACAATTGGTAACTAAAGATATAAACATACATGCTGTATACCAGAATACAATTTTTTTTAAATCTTAAATATGTCCTTTGTATTTTTTCAAACCAGACTTACTCATCTCACTTATCATACTAACATAGCCATTGCATTTGACATCACGACATTTGCCATTGACGCTACCTCGTCAAGATAAATATTTGAGATGAATGGTTATGGCAGTGACCCTGTGGGCCCACAGTGTATCAAGTGTAATCTCCAAGTGATACCCATGAAGATGATAGCACGGCACTTACTATAGAATAATGGCCACAAACATATTTACTGTATTTTACCGCATATAACCCGCGGGGTATACCACTTTTTACAAACAAAACAAGACCCTGCGAGGTATATGGAGGTGCGGGCTATCTGAAATTTGTTTGACACAAAACGCTATTTTTGCGGGGTATATGCGTCTGCGGTTTATATGCGTATGCGGGCTATATGCGGGAAAATACGGTAGTTGAGTCTGGATCGGTTTATATATTTGTATTTCTCCTTGAGCACCGCGTACAGTACAATGAAGTCCAGTAATTGCTTATTTCATTTGTCGCATTAAAATAATTCAGAACTTATTTTGAGATATTTTAATTATGTGTTCAAGGACATACACGGTACTTATGATGGTTTTAAACGCATCAACTGAAGCAGGGGCGGTTTCTTCATTAGGGCGATTGAGCGACGCACCACCAATGTCATTCAACCACAGAGTCACGCTAGCCGTCACTGTGCCTCTGGATATAGTCCAATCAGCGTCATGCTACGTTCTGTGGAGTACCGCCTCTTTTTGGGCGATTTCCCTCCAGCTGAGAATCGCCCCGAGTGGTCCCATAGACTTACATTCAAAGATGTTTTTTTTCGAACGGGGGCGCTGCAATGCATTCTCTATGGCTTCCGGGAGGGCTCACCCTAACGTGCTTACGTCATCATACGTGCTTACGTCATCATACGTAAGCACGTTTCATCCAACAATATAATTTGTCGCCACCTAGTGGAATCTTTAATAAAAGAAACCTGAGTGGTTTGTTTTAATAGTGAGTATAGAAACAAACAAGATGTATTGTAAGAGTCACTTTATTTTTCATTAATATTAAAGAAGTGAAGTTGCCTTTACATGCTTAAGCTGTTAATTTATCCATTGCATGGGTGGACCTTATCCTTATCAATCATCCAGACATTTGCCCCCCCTGAGAGATTTTGCAGGAGCCGCCACTGAACTGAAGTAATTCATAGGTTTTTTTTTTATATATAGCAGTGGAGAGAGGAGACGGTGGAGCTCCACTGGAATCTCAGATGTGGCTCCAGGCTCTGGAGCACGCCAGGGACCCCCATCTCCAACTCTGCTGCAGCTCCGAGAGCATAGCATTGACAATGAGCAACCTTTGCCCTGGAACCAGCAGAACCTGGCCAAGCCAACTCCACGTAAAAAAATTACGATGTAAGGCCCATTAAGCTATACGGACTGAACAGCTCTTTCTTTTTGGAAGCGACATGGCTATCACAAATTACAGCTCAACGAATAACTTTATCATCATGTGGAAACGTATAGCAGCGACATACTATAAACGCATGTTGATGCTAAATGTGCAGGGGGGGACGGAGGACCCGGAGAAAAATCCACACGACCACGGGGAGAACATACAAACTCCAACTATACAGGTGCCAGGGTCGGGATCGAACCCATGCGCTCCTGCACACCAGGCGAGGGAGAGATAATCTCGCCACCGCGGCACCATCCCCATGCAAAGGGGTTGGCAACCGAAATAACATGAGCCATTTTTTCGAATTCGTAAAAAAAATTTACTTCAAAGCAAGTGGTCCTCAATAAAACACATTCCTGCGGAGGGAGCTGGTAGGAACGTTGGGTTGCTCGGTCAACGGCGGCGTGGTGTATTCCGCAAATATGGCCGACTGTGAGGGCGGGCACAAGCCGGCGTGAGTAGGTTAAACGTTGAGTTTTATAAGGGCACCAAGGGGTGATCAGCCCCTCCCCACCCAGCCCCACCCCTCCCACCCCCCACCCAGCCCCACCCTCCCAACCCAGCTCCTCTCCACCCAGCCCCTCCCCACCCAGCCCCTCCCCACCCTCCCCTCCCCACCCAGCCCCTCCCTGCACGACGGACACAATACTCCCCTGTGGGCTGGTGTAACCAGGAGGTTCCTATCAGTATAACGGCACGAAGCAGTCCTTAAAGATCAGCATGCGGCTCCGAAGTCATCAGTGTCCCTTACACTCATTCAGCGATGGGAGGCGCTGTACTACAACTGGTAGCTGTGAGCCAGCGATGCAGGGGTCCAGTGTCGTACAGCGCAGTGATGTCTCTCTTTCACAAGACAACCGCTGCTGACTCCAACACGACGTGGCGCAGCAGAGCCATGGAGGTGCTTATCTTGCAAACCACGGAGGCACATTCAAAATCACATGCAATACAAATACATACAACAAGCGGTGTTTCAAGCAATGACTCTTCTTCATAGCGCACACACACACACACGAAAAAGGGCCATCGCCCAAAACGTCGCCTATGACATGTATATTTCAGGCAGTGTTGTTGACGAATGTTCTTTTTTAAGTTTGAAAACGATTGGCCAAATATTCGGATACAAAAATCTCCCAATAGAGATGCGAGACTAATCTACGCTTTCCTGGATAAACAATGACAATGCTTCCCATGGTGATAGGCAAATTGTTTTATGATTTCGACCAACATCAACGCGATCTAACACAAAACAAACCTATATTATGGATATTGGTCGCAAAAGCCTACGTATGAAGCTGAATTATTTAGATTAAATAAAAATGTATGAGTTCCATCTACACCACCCCAGCGATTCAAACAAATCCACAATCAAGCTTTGTATTTCAGGCCACGGCTAACTTCAATGGTGAGCGACAGCCAAACTGGTCCTGACACCTATAGCACCTGCACTCCTGCCTCTACTTACCAGGGCCGTGGCCAATAACGCCCCCCCCCCCACTCACACAATCGACACGGCGTGGGGAGGGTTTTCATCCAGAAGTGGATTGATTAACGAAACCTAAACTAATTGTATTTTTCCAGGTAAGGGGGCGTCCATAAATGACGTCACGCATCTAAGGGGGGGGGGTGTCAGACATTTGTGACGAGAGGGGGGGTTTGAGAAATGTGACGTCACATCAAAATGCGCAACTTTAAATATAGACAACACGTTCTACTTAAATTTTGATTGAAAGCTTTCGTGACTGCAGGGATTCATGTTCTTGTTTTTTTCGGTAAAGTCACGTAGAAGGGACTTTACCGAAAGAACCAAGAACACGTTCTACTTAATTAAATAGACTTTTTAATAAATGTTTTCTCTTACAACATCAGAGTGCAGCACTACATTAAATACGCACTACAATGACAATAGTTTAAAGCGATTTGAAGCATGTTTTATTTGGGGGGGGGGGGCAGAGCTTTGTGACGTCATATTTGAGGGGGGGGGGTAAAAAATCGTCCAAAACCGCGTGACGTCATTTATGGACGGCCCCAAAGGCCCATTGTGCTGCATAGCTCTCTTTCAAAAGCGACCTGGACACAAATGATAGCGCAATGAAGTTTGCTTATCACGTGGTAAATGTATAGTCACCAAATAATCTAGAAAATATCTTTCTAAATTTTAGAGTGGCCCGGGGGAAAATCCAGGTAAGGGGCCGTCCGTTCAAACTCCAAATATACAGCAGCAGCCGTCAGGGTCGGGATCGTACACACAACCTCCTGCATACCAAGCGAGGTAGTTAATACATCACCACCGCGTCAAAAAAAGGCTGAAAAACATTGAAATGTCACAATTGTCATTGTCATGGCTAATTGCGCACATTGCCACGGTCGAAAAAACAACAAAACACGTTTGTGAGCGCAGAGGGTGCCGTTGTGCTGCTGATGAGACCCGAGGGGGTTGGATGCTCGCGTGTTCGCGGGGCTGTTAGGATGACTCAGCCTGAAATGGGTACCTGGCGAGGCGCGGTAGTGTAGAGATTGTGTATATGTTCTGTGTGTTGAACTTCTTTCGCACTGAGCTTAGCCAAACGTGCTAATCGGAGGTGCGAGCTAGTGCGTCGCGCTACGAACCCAGCGACCCGAGTTCGATTCTCGATAAGGGCCAACACCAGTGACGAATATCTAAACCGGTACCGAGCCTCTCACCTAGGTAGACTCAGCCTCAAATGAGTTCGTGGTGCGGTGGGGAAAACGCCGCCGCTAGGGAGACAAAGGCGGCCGGGCATGGTGTGCCGTGCCGACCTTCAAAGGTGCTCCCTAACAGCACTTGCAGGTTATACGGGGGGTTTATTTCGATTTAAAGCTTTTGCGACTGCAAGGATTCATCTTCTTGGTTCTTTCGGTAAAGTCACGTAGAAGGGAAATAATAAAATAATAAAAATAAAACATAATAAAATACAATTCTCACCAGGGGCAAGTGCTGTTAGCAAGCAGCACCTCACCATCTCACCAAAATTGTATTTTATTATGTTTTTTTTTTATTATTTTATTATTATTTCCCTTCTACGTGACTTTGCCGAAAGAACCAAGAAGATATACGGGGGGTGTTTGTTTGTTATGATGCAGACGGCGGCGGCGGCACTCAGGGCGCGCGCGTGCTCGTGTCAGGCGCGAGGCGTCGCTCCCACGGGAGCCGAGCGCGTGTTGGAGGAGGGAGAGGCCCCGGGGTGCACACGCGCACCGGTTGAGTTCCCTGCAGGTGAAACGTGTAAACATCGCTATTGGGGAGACAAAGGCAGCCGGGTGTGTCGCTGGCCACTCACACACCCTCGTGTGTGATTCTGGCTTTCACAGGTGCTCGCTAACATCACTTGCTCCAACAGTCTGATAGGGGCTGTACGAATGGAGATATGTGGGAGCGGTGACGCAGCGGTTAGCGCTTCGAACACAGTGGACCCCAGTTCGATTGCCTGCTCACCGCTAGCTCACAGAAACGGATCCATATCTGAACAGCTCTTGCCCCCCCCCTCCCTAGGTCGACTCAACCCCAAATGGGTACCTGATGCGATGTGTAAACATCAGTATTGTGGAGACAAAGGCGGCCAAGCGTGTCGCAGGTCACCCTATCAATCGTGTGGGCCTTAATTGGTGTTCGCTAACAGTACTTGCGTCAACAGCTTGTTGAAGGTTATACGGGGGATCTTTGTATCAACGAGTTGTTGTTTATTTTGGCAACATTGGTTCAGCACAACCAAACGCTGGACTCGTTTCGACATTCAGTGTATCTTTATTTGAAGCTTACGTGACTGCAGGAGTCCATACTCTTTGGTTCTTTCGATAAAGTCACGTAGTTAGAAAAAAAATAAAAAAAATCACGACGTATAGATCGCAACACAATGAATCGTCCTTAGGTGAAAAAATACAGCAGGCGAACATCTGACGCTTCAGAAGTTCGCCTGCTGCGATCGAAACGTCGTGATTTATTAATTTTTCTACCTCCGTGACTTTACCGAAAAAACCAAAGAGTATTCAGGGCATCATCAGTAGTTAGTCTTGCTTGAACCAATGCTGGTGAACTGCCAGATGTTTCTATACAATGAGCCTCTCTTTCTTGTGAGATATGGGTCCCTAGTTGAAAGCAAATGCAGTTCTTTCTAACACATAATTTACGACAATTTGTTTCGGGCATGATATCGGTCCATGTCTACATGCAGGCGTGAAGAGTCGTTCTTGTGTCTATGTATGTGTGTATGTCTTTTGCGTGTGTGTGGAGTGTGGTAGTTTAGTGGTTAGTGCGCTGCGCTACGAACCCGGCATCGAGTTCGACTCCCGCTCATCTAGGTTGACTCAGCCTTAAATCATTACAGCACCTGGTGGTGTGTAAACATCAGCACTGGGGAAACAGAGGCAGCCGTGCGTGGTGCTGGCCACCCACCCCCTCGTGTGCCGTGCCGGCTTTCATAGGTGCTACTCGCTAACAGCACTTGCCCTAACCGTCTCTTAAGGCTACACGGGTGATCTTTGTATTTTGTGTGTGCCCGAGGGCGAGCTGTGTGCGTGCCCTGCAGCCATGGCTGGCTTTAATGTTCCGCGCTGGGACGCCTCCACACGCGGCTCTCTGCCTGCACTGCTCGGTGGACTCTTCCAGAGACGGCCTCACCAGGCCAGGCAGTGGTGCCATGCGTAGGTGCATCGCACTGCGAACAATTGATAACAATCATCATCGACCACGGCCATGGGAATTCTTTGACCATACTTCACCACTCTGGTCAGTGAGATTTTGGTGCCCGATACGACTGGTTCAGGTATCATTCGCTGCGGATTCCTGTGGTCTGGCATTGAACTCAGAATTCCAGGTTCATAGCGCAACATGCTAACCACGGCGTAACTAATCCACCGCTTACGAATTAAGTTAGATGATTAAAAGACATATATTTATTGGCCTCTCGTGGAGGCGATGCATATTCCACGGAAGCGCCCTTAACAAACAGCGCCCATTCCCATCCAGTCGTCTTTCTAATAAATGTTTAATTTGTATTTTGTGGACAAATGCACGGAGCGCTGCTCTGGTTTGTTTCAATCTTGCGACATCACTTCTGGCGCTGCATACCTACGACCAACCCACTATGAATGCGCCCCGTCTCATCAGATATTGCACAAGCAAAGCAGATTTCAATGTGTTGAGTACTTAGATGGGTGACTGCATAGGAAAACCAGGTTTGGTGGACTTAGTGTGCCAGTTTATCGGGACATGGCAGTACAGCAAATCCGTCTGCATGGAACTCTGATAGGTACTCTGTTTTCCTCCCATATGCCACACACTCAGTAATGGATTTCCTCAAACATCTCATGAAAGGACCTGCATGAACAAATAAAGACTTAAGTAGCGAGGCTGTCCTGAGTAAAGGACATTTAGTTACAACTGAACGATTGCGAGGGGAGTGCTGTCGCCGATTTATGTTGTACGCAAATTAAGATCAAACACTAAGCACATAACATGCTAAGCGGTACCGTACACATCTAAATGTTAGTTGACCGCTGGTAAACAAAAAAATCCCTAACCATTGTACACGTTGACATTTTTACATGTTAAGAAGTTTACTCTCCAAACCACCCGGTCACGAAGAAGTGCATAGAATGAAAGACCGCGGCAAAAGCCTGACGGCTCAGAGCATCCGGGGTGCCGAAACCGGACCTTCGTGGGGTCCAGAACTGAGCCGCCGCCGCTGCGCTGGCGAGGGGGTCTTGGGGAACGATGCGGCGGCGACGGCGCTGAGGTTGGGCCCCGTGAGTGGCTGGTGGCTGGTGAACGCGAGGTTCTCTCAGCCGGGGTTCCCATCTCCCACGGTGATGGTGGGGGTGGGGGGCTGACCCTGCCCCCTCGTTAATTTAAACTGGCTCCCCGCCGCTGGTGTGGTCACACGAGGCTGCATGGGGCCGCGACGACAAACGCAGCAGCGGCAGCCCCGGCCGCAAACTTGACCACAATTCATGATGCAGAGTTGTTCGTCCGATCTGTGAGATATTGGTTGAAGTGTATTATTACCGTATTGATAATATACGTATGCATTTTCTATATGTTAATATAATTGTGAATGTGGTGGCCTCAAATTGCTGCAGATGTTACTTGAGCCCATTGTATAATGTACTGCTGGATGAAGGCATCGCATTGCTTATTTGACCATACTTCACCACGCTGGTCAGTGTGGGTTGGTGAAAGTGGGGAGCATAGACGTGGGAGTATAGAAGTACAATACAACAATGGATGTTGCCGCACTGCCCCATGTTGCCAACAATGCAGCCTCGCAGAAGCCTATAGCACCATTTTTTGCACAACGGCCTTGGGTACCTGTGTAATGAGTGCACTATTATGGGACGGGGTATAATAAAGCGATATTAAGACCAATATGAATAGACTAGTAACGTGCTACAAATTTGGTTACCCGAGTTTGATTCCCATCCACGGATAAAATCACTGCCGAGTGATATTTGAACTGGTTCTGAGCCTCCTCCTTCACCCACCTATGTTGACCAGTGTGGTGAAGTATGGTCAAACAACCTTCATGGCCGGCAACGTATGGGGAGGCATTCATCCGGCAGCATACTGACAAAAAGGCTCAACATATTTATTGCAACTAAAACGTATTTAAAACAAAACTATTTTATTTATGTACCAAGTAAAGCCCACTGAGCTATTACCAATTTTTTAAAAAGTGACCTGGCCACAAATGATAGCTCAACGAAGTGGCTTATCATGTGTAAATGTATCGCAGCCAATTCCTCCAAACGCATGTTTTTAACTGTGGAGGGAAGAACAGGAGGGCCTGGGGAAAACTCCACGCGGCCACGGGGAGAACATGCAAACTCCAAATATACAGCAGGCGTCAGGGTTGGGATCGAACCCATGAG
This sequence comes from Lampetra fluviatilis, assembly GCF_964198595.1. Classification (NCBI taxonomy): domain Eukaryota; kingdom Metazoa; phylum Chordata; class Hyperoartia; order Petromyzontiformes; family Petromyzontidae; genus Lampetra; species Lampetra fluviatilis. The sequence goes on from NC_136280.1 coordinate 15,162,451, forward strand.
TTCCTGCATACCAGGTGAGGGAGATAACATCTCGCCACCGCTGTGCTGGGGCACACATGGGCAGTGTCGTAGCAGCCGTAAGTGGTGTTGCTTCTTCTCATTTCAAACTCCACATTCCTATTGTAACCACCCAGTCTTCCGAATTTTTATCAACGTGGTTTAAAAAGTTTGACAACGGCAACGATCCGAACATCACCGACCGGCAGCTCACACCCAGGCTTCCCGCGCTGCTCACTCAGCGCTCTCACGCGGTGAGGGCACCTTGGAAAACAAGGGAGCTTTTGAAGATTTCAGCTGAAAGTGACGACGTCCTGAGAGATAGGTTCACCTCCCCATCCGTCACCCGCCCCTCCCCCCCAACTGACCCCATCCGACTCGCCCAGGCCCCCACCCTGGCCAAGTCCCGCCCGGCTCGTGTAGTAGACGCGATGCTCCGGGCACCCGGGCTTGCCGGGAGGCCGCTATTGAGTGTAATGGATCGGAAAGGCGAAATTTTGGCACCATTAATTTTTCAAAAGCGTGCGATTCCTCTGCATTTCTCTCCCTCCGCATGCCTCTCGCCCTCCGCCCCCACTCTCGCTTTTCCTCTTGTTCCATCACTCTCCCCTTTTTACTACCCCCCCTCTCTTCTTTCCCTCTCCAGCGCATGCCAAGATCTTCAAGTGCCGGAGAAAGCCGTTCTAAACGAGAAGTCAATCCAGCCGAGATCCGTCACGGGAGCCCCCTCGGAATGGATAAATCGCAGCCGGCGAACCGGGGAAATAGAGAGAGCTCTTTGCTGTGCATATTATTAGCGGGCAGGCATGTCTAGTGTTGGCATGGTGGTTGGCTCGAGTTTTCCTGCTCGCAATCCACGTCAGCCTGATGATGAGGCACCATCGCGCCGCGCTTTTAAGTGTGGGAGGAATGCATGCGCGTACACACACATGCACGCACACACACCGAGAACACTTAAACATTATCTGCGACACAACTCAATAATTCATTAAAAAGCGCGGCTTTTGGGATCTTTAAAAGGTTTTAGAGAACGAAGTAAAATACCAAAAATACACGCAGCGGCGGGGCGATGGCAGCGGCCACCACCGCTAAGAGTGTACCTTTCAATTTTTAACGCAAAGTTTTAGTCGTGGGTTTTTTTTTCTTTGCGTCGCACTAATAAAACAAAAAAAAGCGCAACAGCGAAAAGACCACGGCAAAATCACTGCAGCGGGGGCCACAACACATGAATTTTTCACGCGCCCTGGTATTAATATTAATACTAATAGCAAGCATGCAGGTTTCCGTGGCCTGGGATATTCCTCGGAGGACGCGTCTCACGAGGAAACCCACTCGATCGCAGCATTGGCGCGACTCTTTCCAAAAAAATAAAATAAAAGCATGGATTTAAAAAAAAACACCACCCGTAACCGCAAAAAGGTATTTACAAGAATAGCTCTTCATTAATTGATGCGGTAAGGGGGATGCGACTGCGAGGTGGAGCGAGGGAAATGCAGCGTGCCGCGATTCGCTTTAATAAAACATGGGCCCAGAAGAAAGGGGACCCATTGGGCTATCTATCTGTGCGGCGTTGTCTCTCTCTCTGCGTGGGAGTTTGTAAAAATGCGTGTCTGCGTGTGCATGTGACATTTCAGAATCCAGTGGCCCAATGGTCACTAACGGGCGGTCTCGCTGGAGCCAAAGAGAACAGAACAAGTTTACAGGACCGCTGAAATGCATTGGTCGACTTTATACCTTCGATACATATATCTGGTATATAAATGTAGTGACATTGAATGAGTCACTGTAGCGCATGGCGCTGGAAAATTGATAGACAATGAGATTGGGGGGTAGCCGCCCGTTCTACCAGTTGGATCTGTGGGCGAAGCACGGAGCCTTCTGGGGGATCCAGAAGGGTGCATTGCCGAGGGCGGAGCCTGGCCCTGCTGGGGAGGCTAAAAGGCGAGCTCCGACTCACAGTCGGGGCTGCTGCCATCCGGAGTGGAACTCATTGCGCTGCCGTCGTCGTGGTCTTCGCCTCTTCAAGCTGTGTGTCTGGAAGCATGTTGGCTTTCCTGACCCGGTATGTAGTTATCCCCTATGGCTGTGAAGGCCAGAATAAACAAGAGAGAGTGCCTCCTACTAGTGTCTCTGAATTAGTACACTACATATATATAGCTATAAAAAAATATTTTGTATGTGAATAGTGCAGTGGTTAGTGCAATGCGATTGTAACCAGCGCTCTGTAATGATAGTTATTTCTCAGTCATGACTAACGTCAGTGGCGAGTAATATCTGAACTGGGCCTCTCCCCACTTCACCAACTTGCACTGAGCAGCGTGGCGAAGTATAGTCAAACAAATCCAGCTGACCGACAAAGTGGGGAGCCTGTAATCCAGCAGTAGGTTGACAATGGACTATTATTTGTTTGAATTGTTTTGCAAGTTCATAGAATTGCAATTTCATGGCTGATTAACATATTCCTGATGTATAGAGGCAGCCACAATAGAGAACACTCCCAAGAGGACAAGGACATGGCGGATGGATATAGATCGTTGGATCATCGAGGCTAAAATCAAGGTGGATTCAGTCATATCTACGTGGTCGATCACGGTTTGTCAATGCTGGTGATGAACAGTCATCAACTATGCCGTGCCAAGTTGTACCACGGGGGTCCATCCTCGGGCCCTTCCTATTTTCAACATGCGTCTCTCTGATCGCCGATGTCATATCATCGCATGACATCACGTTCCATCAATATGTTGTTGATACACAATTTTACACTACAGTGACGTTAAAATTATATATGGAGAGCCTCAGTAACATCGAAGATTGCATGCGAGTGGTGTACGTGTAGTTTGCACGAAACGAAATTCTGCTTAAACGATCAAAATCAGAGGTTATGCTTGTTGGCACTCAGGCCCAGATAAAAACATTTGTGGGAGGATTAGGTGTGGCGGTCGCAGACTCCATGATAACATTTTGTACTCATCTAAAGAGCCTCGGTACCATACTCGAACAGAATATGTAATTTGATAACCATGTGCAAAATATATTCAAGTCCTGCAATTTTCATATCGGGGCTCTACGACACATTCGGCCACTGTTGAGTCATGTCATAGCCAACACGGTGGCGTGTAGCATAATATTGACAAGGCTCGATCGTCTGCCAAAAACAGCAAGCTACAGCGTGTACAAAATTCTTTGGCACGTGTCGTGACGGGTACTGCAAGATCTGACCATATCCGCCTTGTGCTCGCCGAGCTGCATTGGCTTCCGGTTGCTGAATGAATATATTATAAGGTCGCACTTGTTACTGACAAAGTGCTTGCCACACATCAACCATAACACCACGCTGATCTCGTTAAGGAGCATAAACCATCATGCAAACTCTGGTCATCCTCGCAGGAGCTTTTGGCTAAACAGCAAACAAACCATCACTGCATCGCCTACTTTCAGATGCGCTTCTGTGGCCGTCTGGAACGCTTTTCCTTCCGATATTAGGAAGACATTAGAGCTATACACTTTTAAATCTAAATTGAAAACTCATTTATTTGGAACTGCTTTTTGTGTTTAGTTTGTCCTTTCTCGCATCTCCGATTAGCACTTTTGGCTAAATACGGTAAGAAATAAGTTAAGCATGTATACTAATTTACATTTTTAAGGCGCATTTCACCTTCAAATCCCAATGTGCAATGTATGGTAAGCAGAAAATAAACGGAACAAGGGGAAATGGCCAGAGCTAGGGGTTAAAGAGCAGTTTAAAGAGGTGAGTATTTAAGACAGACGTAAATATAGGTAACGATTCTGATTGTCTTATTAGCAAATGCAAAGCGTTCCAATGCTTGGGAGCTGCTTTAAATAATTTAAAAAGCAGTAACAAAACTAGATTGATTGAGATGGTAGGGGCGTGTAAGGGCCGAGGAGTGAGTGACCGCAACAGAGGGTACATGCAGTTATGAAAGGGGTGGGACAGGATGGAGTGAAGGGGCGAGGGAAGGGAAGAGGAAGGAAATTGGCAATGGAGAAGAGGTGAGGCTCTTAGAGAGAAACGGAAGGGGGTTAAGGAGGGGGACTGCTTAATATACAGGGGTAGTGTTGAGTCTATGGGGCAGCATTGAGTCTATAGGTAGCAGTGCTGCTCAATGTGCAAGGAAAGTTTATTCCAGTGGAGGAGTGCAAGGAGGGAGAAGGATAGAAAAAGAGATTGGGCACAGGGAGGAAGGACAGAGAGAGACGTAATATTGTGCATGCAGAGAACGATAGGGGACATATAAAGAGATCAGAGAGCCACGATGAGGTGGTCAAAGGCCATGAAAATATTAAGACGAGTGTAAAGTATTTGAAAAGACAGCGGTGTAGTTAACGGGAAGCCAGTGGAGTTGACGGAGGAGAGGCGAAATGTGAACATTAATAGGGAAATTGAAAATAACTCATGCAGAAGAATTATCAAGTGGAGAGAGAGCATAGGCAGGGAACCAAGAAGATGAGAATTTCAGTAGTCCAGACAGTCAAAGATCAGAGCATGAACCAGGAGTTTGGCAGTAGAAGGTGAGAGCGGATTTTCCTGATGTTGAACAAATGAAAGCAGCAGATGTTAGTATGTGGGTGAAAAAAAATGAAGGAAGAGTCAAAGATGACACCAAGGTTGAGGGAAGAGGAAGTGGGAGTGAGGGAGAAAGAAGGGAAGGAGATGGTAGGAACATGAGGGGGAGAGCAAGAGGCCGGAAAAAAAGTTATGTTTTGGACGGAAGGGAAACGAGCGAAAATTGCAGGTAGACGCACGATTGGCCGCACGGGATAACCTAACCCTGGATTTTTGAAGTCAGGGGGCATAAAAAGAGGTGCCAAACACCGTTCAGATCAGAGCCCATCTCCAACCTCTTGGCCGCCAAGACCGACTCCCTGCCGTCCTGCCTCTTCGAACCGCTTGCAGCATCTGTGCGATGCCAGCGAGTGCCGCTACGAGACAGCTCCGACTCTCACAGCGTCCGTACGATGCCGTGAGTACAGCCGCGAGGTACGTAATAGGGCATGTGAGTATTTGAGGAATAGGATAGCAATAGGCTAGGCTCTGCTCACAGAATATTCCATCCGGGCAGTGCAGGGTTTGCACTGAAACGACATGTCTCGGACCGCGTTCGTGAACACAAGGCGGATCTGAAACACGGTAGGACCAATACCTCTGCCCATTGCTGATCATTGTTTTAACGCTGTGGGCTCACATGAAATAGATGTTTCCAAGACGGAGGTACTCTGCAAACCTACCGGCTACCTTCAGAGATTTGTTCATGAAGCCATCCAGACATATAAACACAGACACAACTTCAACCGAGAAGATGGATACAAACTGAGAAATTATTGTAAGGACGTTATTAACCAGGTAAAGTCTTAACTTACTGTGATGTTTTCATCCTACCTGCCTATGCCGGCTGTTATTTCCGACTCCGTGTGTTTCTCTCTCTCTATACCTCTCTTAGATCTCTCATGCTCACATGTCCTTTGCATTGCACTTTCATGCCTTTGGATTGCACTGTCATGCTCACATGTCCTTTGGATTGCACTCTCTCTTGCTTCGTGGAGGCCATTCTTACATTAACATGCTAATCTCTCACATTAACATAGCCACTTCCATGCCCTCGTCGAGGAGGCCGCTCTCCGAACTTACAGTTATTTGCTAATTTCTCACATTAACATAACTAGCCCCGCCCACTTCTTTATGCCCCTTGGGCTACAACCATATCAAACCTTTTAAAACAGTCTGCCCCAGCAGCAGATTATGCTTTCACACCTGATGATGGACGCTTGTGTTGCACCCGAAACGTCGTGATTTATTTTATTTTATACCTACGTGACTTTTCTGAAAGAACCAAAGAGTATGGATTCCTGCAGTCACGAAAGCTTCAAATCAAGATTGAACCTTTAAAGTATATTTTGAACCACACCCGAAAAAACAATCCGTTTGATTCCCTGCCTAGCATTTAACAAAACTTTTTGCTATCATGCTCTGCTGGATCTCCTCTATCCTGCGCCCACGTAACACCCCAAACACACAACGCACTATAGGGTGGTGACATGGTCTGAGCAGTAGCGTGTTCGCCACTTGTTACAGAGGCTCACTGTTTGAATCCAGCTGCTGCTATTTTTACTGCAGGTGTAATGAGCCTTCTACTATAATACACACCGTCTCCTTCACATTGGAAGTTAAAAATCCCCTGACATTATTCGCAAGAGCAGGCCATTTTGTGTCACATGAATATGATCTGCAAATTATTCAATTGAAAATATGCATTGCGGTCCATAATACAGGTTTTTATTGGGTTAGATCGCATACATATAAACGTGTCGTTAAATCCGTCACCACCCGATACAGGCAATTAGTAAGGTGTGTCACGTAAACAGTGTAAACAGTTTGTCATGTAAACATAGTAGCGATCATCACCCCCTACTGACAATTCTGGTGTCCCACGTCACATTTGTGTAGCCGGCCCACAATTTCCCTCCCGTTGTGAATCCTTGCGAGGGGGACAGGTCGGCTAATTGGATAACAATGACAATAAAAAAATAATAACGTTCGAAGATGATGCGTTGTGTTCTGTTCTCCAGTGAAGTGGACGACTCCACAACAGCTGAGCACCAGGGGTTTGTGAAACAGCAAAGTGTTTCTCAGAAGGGCAATTGTGTATCTGCAATAACGATCAGAAACACCCTTCACGTCACAATTTCGCAACTCAATTTCTCAGCACGAAATCCGCTCAAATCTAAATTACGATAACAGCCGCTTATTATTTGTAAGAACATTTTACATAAAACATCTGCCCAAAACATATATGCCTCCTAAATTTCCTAGTTCCTATGATACTTAAATGTGTAGAGGTGTTACATAACGGGGAGAAACGGGCAGTTACACTGGGGTGTCTACATCCACGTCCGCAAACGGTTACCACCCTGGGGGGCTGTGTGGGGGGGAGGCTGGGATCCCACACAGCCCCGCTCCTCGAGGGCATGTTGGTATATAAGGCGGAGAGTGAGAGAGCTCGTGGCAGTCGTTGGGTACAGATCAAGACGAAGAGCCAGTGAAGACTGAAGGCCAGCTAGCTAGACCTGGAACTTCCCTGACTCGCTGTTCTTGTAAGAGCCGAGCAGGGCAAGCCAGTGGCGACCTCAGAGCAGCGAGGTCTGATGTCCTTGTAAGGGCCAGACTCGTGTGGCTGAGGGTCGGAACCTGCGCCGAAGCTGGGCCAGGTTAGCTAGCCTACATTTGTAGAGGTGGTACGTACCGGGATGTAGCGAGCCATCGCGTAGCCGGTGTCTACATCACGGTCCGCACATGGGTGGCTACACCGACGTCCGCATTAGCCCCGCCCCTCGGGGGGGCAGAGGGCTATATAGGGCTGTGCGCGTGAGCGCTCGGGGAGTTGTTGAAGCCAGTGAAGAATGAAGACGGAGCAAGCTAGATAGGACCCTGGGACCCCTAGCCCCGCTGCCCTTATCAGGGCCGGGACTCTGTGTGGCTCAGTGGTGAGACCCTGGGTACTCGCGGCCCAAAGTCCTTATCAGGGCCGGGTTGATGGGCCAGTGGTTGAGACCCGTACCCTGGCTAGGTCGGGTCAGATAGCCTCCTCTAGGAAGTACATAGCCGGAGGACCTGAGAGCGTAGCCGGTGTCAGGCACGCATAGCCGTAGGCTGTGTTCCTAGGCTGTATAGCTGACTGTTTCTGTAGGGTGTTATAAATAAATACGTGCTGCCTCCATCAATTCGTCTCCTGCAGTATTTTCACCATTACAACTGGTGTCAGAAGTGAAACTGTCTTCACGTAATGGATACCAGGAAGACTTCGTACTCATGAGCATGGCCAGGATGACGACCAGGAGGGGACGAGTCGGCAGGCTTTGGACGGGGAATCAGAGTGGGTGCCGACGCTGCAGCTCCTGTCGCGGACGCCTGACACACCGCTGCAGCTGGGGGATGGGCTCCAGGATGCTCACTCCCGCCTGGCTGAGTTGCTGCTTGCCGCCGCCTCCATATTGGTGGAGAGGCATCTGGAGGAGGGAGGGCTGGTGCCCGTGAAGAAAATTGGCGTCAAGCGCCGGCTCGCGCCAGCACCACGCCGCAACGCAAGGATTGGCGCCAAAATCAACCTCCCGCCACGGACACTGAAATTGGCGCCATTCTTCCGCCTAGTTCGTTGACTGGCGGAAACCGAGAGCACCACGTGCGGGAGGAGTTCCAGTCACCGCCTCCCACGTCATCGGTACACGACAGATGTCGCCACGACCAACCCAAGGAAGGGGCCGCCATTTCCCTGTGCGACGGCGCTGCACGGGAACATCAGCAACCGGGAGAGGGGCAGGCGTTCCAAGAGCGACTGCCTGCGTTGACGGCCTTTCAAGCTGAGGGAGGCGACTGGGGAGCCTTTCAACGAAGGTTCCTCGCTTACCAAGAGATGTCAGGGTGGACCGATGCCGAGGCACTGCGCGTGCTACCAGCGACACTGGATGATGATGCTCTGGCCACCTTCAGGTCGACTCCAAGGTCTGGCCGCTCCACACTCCATGCTGCGTTTCGCCTCATGGTCTATGGACCGCCGTCTGCCTGTCGCCACCACTTCTACGCTCGCCGTAAAGGAGAGACGGAAACCCCTCTCGCCTACCGCACTGCACTCCTAGCTCTCGCTGATGCCGCTTTTCCTCGCATGGATGAAGAAGGCAAAGACGCGATGGTCACGGAGCAGCTTTTGGCATTGGCGCAGGACTTCGGTGTTCCTATTAACGCGGCAGACGAGGTGGATATATGCTCGTTGCGGGTTGCTACGAGCATTCACGCGCACGAAGTTCTTAAACGAAAATGGCCTGTCATTGTCTGCGCATCAGCCTCAGTTTCTGCATCAGCCTCGGCGCCCAGCGAACCCCAAGGCGCTCTATCACAGGAGGAGGTCTTTGCCACGGCACGGTCGGGGGACAGGAGGTCTGGAGGTCGTTCGCCCCTGCGAACGCCACGCAAGCTGGAGCAACCGAAACCAGCGACGGCTCTCGTCACGTGTTACAACTGCGGCATTCAAGGCCACGTTGCATCTAGGTGCCGGGCTCCACGTCAACGCGCCACAGGACCTCGGCTGGACGACGCCCAAGGTCCCAAGTCGTCCCAACAGTCCCCGGCAAGTCACGGCACTACACATGCTCGGCCCACTCACACGTTACACACGAGTCGCTGCGCCGCGCCTGATAGGCCGCGGGATTCGGGGGCCGGTTCAGTGCGGGGAGGGGGGTTCGTACGGGAGCTCGGACCAGGCCAATGGTCTGAGCTGGCCCATAGGGTAGTGGCTGCGTCAGCCGGTTCGTCCGTGGTTACTGGGTCGATCGAGGGTGTTGAGGTTCGGGTTTTGGTTGACACGGGGGCGCCGGCGATGATCATTTCCGACCTTTTTTACAATATACTTCCCATTCAATGTCGACCCTTACTCCCAGTAGACGTTCCATGTTATGCGGAAAATAGAGGATCTTTGCGTATTGTGGGTCAAATCCGGGCAGGTATTTGCATTGGGGATATTAAGTTGTCAAGACCAGTCTTGGTCTCATAATCTCTTGCAGTCCCATGTTTATTGGGAACGGATTTTCTAGCTAAAATGCCGATCAAGATCCTCATTGATCAGTGTTGCATCAAGCTCCCCTCGGGCCGCCGCATAACGTTTTTGTCCTCCCCTAGCAATCTACGCACGGCCTGTGCGATGGTGCAAGAGATGGTAACCCAAACGGTACACGTACCGCCAGAGTCACAGATGTTAGTGCCCCTACGCTTGCGTAAATCTCTTGGTGTGGGTACGATGGAGCATGGTGTACTGTTAGGCCCGTCTAACGCATCAGACGATGGTGCGGGGGGACAGAGACCCCTTCGTCGTGGTTTTAAATGCGGGGTCACGGACAGCTGTTATTTCAAAGGGTACCGTGCTTGCTCATGCAGCGCTGGTACCCGTGGGAAGCCGGTGATAGCACATGTAAATGCTGGTCCGGCTCCGCATGCAAAATCGGGCTGTGATCAAGGGTGGCTGGATTCATTGTGTTCTGGATCCAGTGACCTGTCCAGTTCACAGCTTGCTGCATTACGTGCCCTGTTGATCGAATTTTCTGACGTTTTCAGCGAACACAAATATGATATTGGTTGCACTAACCTGTTACGCCACCATATTGACACGGGTGACGCTGTCCCCATTCGTCAAAATCCCTTCCAGCTGAGCCCAGCCGAGAAGGAACATGTGAAATCGGCTGTTAATGACATGTTGTCTGCCGACATCATTTCCCCCTCTACCAGTCCATCGGGGGCTCCCATCGTGCTCCTGAAAAAGCACGATGGGTCCCTGAGGTTTTGCGTTTGATTTTCGTTGCCTTAATAAGATCTCTGTGGCTGATGCATATCCGCTCCCCAGGATGGACGAATCTTTGGATGCTTTAGCAGGGGCACGGTATTTTTCCACATTGTACCTGCTATCGGGATACCTGTGGGCCTATTTCAGTTCAATCGGTTGCCTATGGGTCTCCACTCAGCTCCCGCAACATTCCAGCGGCTAATGGAATTGGTTTTGTCCGGCCTTCAATGGGATACCTGTTTAATTTACCTGGATGATGTCATCGTCTTCAGTAGAACGTTCGAGGAGCACCTCCAACGTTTGAGGGCAGTGTTTCTCAGGATGAGGTCCTCCAATTTGAAGTTTAAGCCACAAAAGTGCCATTTACTCCGGGAATCGGTGCGGTACTTGGGGCACATCGTGGACCGTTCGGGTATCTCCACTAATCCCGCTAAGACACATTGTGTCAGTTCTTGGCCTACGCCCACTTCGGTCAGCGAGGTCCGCAGTTTTATCGGGTTTGCCTCCTATTACCGGCGATTCGTCGAACAATTTGTCACCATAGCCAAACCCCTGCACGCTTTGACAGCTAAAGGGGTGAAATTTCGCTGGGGCCTGGAGGAGGAGGCCACTTTTCGCTCCCTTTGTGATGCCTTGGTGAGTGCTCCGCCCTTGTGTTATCCTGATTTTACCGAGCCGTTTTTGCCTGACACGGATGCCAGTAACACTGGTATTGGCGGAGTACTCTCACAGGTGATCAGGGGTGTCGAACGCGTCGTCGCTTACGGTAGCAAGGTTTTGTCGCCGGCGGAACAGAGGTACTGCATAACACGTCACGAGTTATTGGCTATTGTTTTTTTTATCCAACAGTATCGACCGTATCTCTACGGCCGACACTTCACTGTCCGTACGGACCACGCGGCACTTCAATACACGCTTCGTTTTGACCAGCCATCGGGGCAGTTGTCCCGATGGTTGGAGGTCCTTCAGGACTACCAATTCACAACCACTTACCGTAAGGGTGTTCGCCATATGAACTCGGAGGCCCTGTCACGGTTGTCACCGGCCACGGAATGTGCGTGTTTTTTGGGATCGGGACATTGCAAACCCCAGACTGTCATCCCTCCTGCGGCTCTGGCCGCCGCAGCTGATGCACCGCGACCCGAGATTTCCTTCTCCCCCACGAGTGGGGATTCATTGCTCCAATTGTCCCTCGTTGACTGGGGCCGACTTCAAATTGGAGACGCGTCCCTGCTCGCGCTGCATAGCAAGGCCAATGGTTCCGCAGAAGGCGTGGTTGGCGTCGATTCATGGATATTTAAACAGGGCTCCTTATGAATTGGGACGGTAGGTCCCTTCGCCATAGACTCGTTGTGCCGTCTGCCGTGCGGGGTAGGGTTGTTCTGGCCGCTCATGAACGGCTGTTACATTTGGGGTTTCACAACCCATGCCTGCCATGCTCCAGCATGATTACTATTGGCCGGGTATGCAAGGGATGTGTCCATCATTCTCAAGGAGTGTGCAGTGCGCCCAATGGAAACCGCCTTCCAATGCGGCTAACCCACCATTGCAATCCATTCAGGTCTCGCGCATCAATGAACTTAAATTTCGATTTAAAGCTTTCGTGACTGCAGGGATTCATCTTCTTGGTTCTTTCGGTAAAGTCACGTAGAAGGGAAGTAATAAAATAATAAAAATAAAGCATAATAAAATAATTCTCACGACGTTTCGGCCACAACGCAAGCAGCCGTCCTCAGGTGAAAACCAGGTCTGTCGAGGTGACAGCGTCTGAATGAAACAGCCCACGTGCTTGGAGCATATATATAAGCTGGGTTGGAGGGGGGGGAAAGGTCGCCTTGACAAAATAATTTGCATATCAAGAGGAATTTAGCATATTTATGGGAAATGCAGGTATGTGATTAGTACTACTTACGCCCGTGCATTATGCAGGATTAGCAGCATCAAAGGGAGGGGATATGGGAAATGCAGGTATGTGATTAGTACTACTTATGCCCATGCACTATGCAGGATTAGCAGCATCAAAGGGAGGGGATAGGGGTAGCATTAATAAAGGGAAGGAGTGTTAATAGTATGTAGCTGCAGTAACTAAAACCACCACGTAAACAACTAAAGTATAAACTACATAGTATCATCAGTATACTAAATATACTCTACAATAAGCTGAGTTACTAACAGTAAGTAATACATTACAATTCTACGTCGTAAAAAATATAATATGCTTCCATCTAAACTTTATTCTCTTACATCACACGAGTCTACACCGTACTATATACTGCCATAGACAAACCCAACATTAACTTATATACTGTATTGCTATAAACCACCCAAAACCTTATACATTGTAATATTACACTATGTATTATTCTACCCACCCTAATGTATATCACACTGCTGTATATTCACTATACAATTACGATGCTATATGTTACTTTGTACATTGTATTAAGAATATAAATTTTATACTATTTGTTATTATACACTGTACCATTGACTGTCGTGTGAAAGATACTAAGAGAAAGCAACGAAATATGTCAATGGGAGAGTAGTCGTAGGAAACTTGCAGCGGAGCAAATAATCCATTCCCTGCGGAGAATAAAATGCCAGTGAGTGGAACGCGGTCTGAAAGTCACCGTAAACGTGAACACAATCAGTTAAGATCCGAAATGGTTTATTACGTCCTTCCAATGATTGCTAAGCCAGAATCCATCTTCTCGGTTGAAATTGTCTCTGTGTTTGTATATGTGGATCGCCTCATGAACGAATCTCTCATGGTAGCCAGATGGCTTGCAGAGAACCTCTGTCTTGGAGTAGTCAATATCATGTGAGCCCACTGAATTGTAACAGTGATCTGCCACGGCTGAGGTGTTTGTCCTACCGTGTTTCAAGTCTGCTCTATGTTCACGGATGCGGTCCGAGACATGTCGTTTGGTTTCTCCAATGCAACTGCTACCACAGAGGCAACTTAGTTTGTAGACGCCAGGGTACTGTCTGGAACCACATCTTTTACAGATGGGACCAGATCACGGATTTTATGTACTGTGTTGAATCGGACCTGGATCTTGTGTTTTATCAGGATTTTGGAGATATTTTTTTGTGATCCCAGCAATGTAGGGTAAGGTGATGGTCTTGAAAGGCTCCTCAACAGGATCCTTCTTGATGGTTGGAGTGATGGCTTTGCGGATTGTGTAGTCGGAGTAACCATCAGCCTTAAGAGCTTGGTGTACGTGTTTGAGTTCACTGGCAATGTGTTCCTGGTCAGATATGCATTGGGCTCTATGGTATAGAGTCTTGATGAGGGAATTCTTCTGGGATGGATGGTGGTGGGAATCCGGTTTTAGGTAAGCATCGGTATTGGTGGCTTTCCTGTAGACAGAGTGGCTCATTGAACCATCAGGTCTCCTTTTAATTAGGACATCCAAAAAGGGTAGCTTGCCATCTTTTTCGACTTCCATGGTGAATCTGATGGCTGGGTGTATGGAATTGATGTGGTCGAGAAATTGGTCTAGATCTGGCCGGACATGTGGCCAGATGACAAAAGTGTCATCTACGTACCTCTTCCATAAGGTCTGCCACTCTACGCCCGACATAACATAGACTTCTCCAAGACAGAGGTTCTCTGCAAGCCATCTGGCTACCATGAGAGATTCGTTCATGAGGTGCTCCACATATACAAACACAGAGACAATTTCAACCGAGAAGATGGAATCTGGCTTAGCAATCATTGGAAGGACGTAATAAACCATTTCGGATCTTAACTGATTGTGTTCACGTTTACGGTGACTTTCAGACCGCTTTCCACTCACTGGCAATGTGATTCTCCGCAGGGAATGGATTCTTTGCTCTGCTGCAAGTTTCCCACCACTACTCTCCCATTGACATATTTCGTTGCTTCCTCTTAGTATCTTTCACACGACGGTCAATGGTACAGTGTATAATAACGAATAGTATAAAATGTATATGCTTAATACAATGTACAAAGTAATATATAGTATTGTAATTTTATAGTGAATATACAGCAGTGTAATATACATTAGGGTGGGTAGAATAATACATCGTGTAATATTACAATGTATAAGGTATAGGGTGGTTTATAGCAATACAGTATATAATTTAATGTTGGGTTTGTCTATGGCAGTATATAGTACGGTATAGACTCGTGTGATGTAAGAGAATAACGTTTAGATGGAAGCATATTATATTTTTTACGACGTAGAATTGTAATGTATTACTTACTGTTAGTAACTCAGCTTATGGTAGAGTATATTTAGTATACTGATGATACTATGTAGTTTATACTTTAGTTGTTTACGTGGTGGTTTTAGTTACTGCAGCTACATACTATTAACACTCCTTCCCTTTATTAATGCTACCCTTATCCCCTCCCTTTGATGCTGCTAATCCTGCATAATGCACGGGCATAAGTAGTACTAATCACATACCTGCATTTCCCATATCCCCTCCCTTTGATGCTGCTAATCCTGCATAATGCACGGGCATAAGTAGTACTAATCACATACCTGCATTTCCCATAAATATGCTAAATTACTCTTGATATGCAAATTATTTTGTCAAGGCGCCCTTTCCCCCCCTTCCAACCCAGCTTATATATATGCTCCAAGCACGTGTGCTGTTTCATTCAGACTGTCGCCTCGACAGACCTGGTTTTCACCTGAGAATGGCTGCTTGCGTTGTGGCCGAAACGTCGTGAGAATTATTTTATTATGTTTTATTTTTATTATTTTATTACTTCCCTGCTACGTGACTTTACCGAAAGAACCAAGAAGATCAATGAACTTGTTACGCTTGATATTCTGGGGCCCCTTCCGGCGCCACCTAGGGGTAACAAGTACCTGCTGGTTGGCGTGGAATATTTCGCTCGATGGCCGATGGCCTGGCCACTTGCCAACCAGTCGGCAGCAGCCGTTACCGAGGCCTTTGTCCAGGGCTATGTCCTGGACAAGGGTCTACCGGAGCGGTTGCTGACCAATCAGGGGAAGAATTTCTCAAGCACCTTGCTACGGGAGGTGTGCGACCTCTTAGGCACTAAAAAGGTGCGTACCTCCCCGTACCTTCCACAGACTGATGGAATGGTGGAGCAGCTCCACAGGACAATTATGTGCATGTTGTGCCATCAGGTGTGCGAGGCTCAGGTGGATTGGGACTTACAAATTCCAGGTGTCCTCGCCGCCTACAGAATGGCTCCCCACGCGGCGATGGGGTTTTCTTCCTTCTTTCTTATATTTGGCCGGGACATTCATCCGCCCGTGGATGTCCAGTTGGGGATTCCCGAACCCTGTGCTAAATACAAATTGGCTGATCACATCAAATTTAACATTTCAAAATTGGCCGAGGCACGGGAAGCCGCGGCACAGAATTTGAACTCTCACCAGAAGGCGAACGAATGGTTACATGCACATCAGATACACATGCACGAGTGGAAGCCGGGCGATAAGGCCTGGTTGCACTGCCCGCAGGTGCCATTGGCAATGTCCCCAAAACTGCTGAGGCCATGGCGAAGACCGGTCGAGGTTGTACAGGTTGCGCGCCCACAATGTGTTCGGATTAAGTGAGGGAAGCGTTGTTGGTATGTTGACCCCTCCCGAATGAAACCTTTCACTGCACCACATACCTTCCTTACATGTCAAAATGGCCGAGCATGTGATGTGTCCGTTGACTCAGGGAATGGGGTGACGCCGCCTGATCCTCACATGCCACTGATTATTCCGCTTCCAGGTGCCCCGGAATTGACGGCCGCCGAATGTCAGCAGCCGGACCCCGGAACACGTGCGGAACCGGGGGACCCGGTTCGGGCCTTCAAGGGCTACCAGCCCTGCCCGTCGGACAGCCATGCCCTGTCCAATATGATGGACCGGCCAAGCGGACTCGCGCTAAATCACGCCACTTTTCACAACAAATGGCTGGATTCACCAGATTGCCCATGTCAGGGCGGCCCCCTTGACTGTCCGGATGTCCCGCTCCTCCCCACGTCGCGCGTGTCGGGTCGCGGGCACGGGTCACGTGGAGGGGGTAATGTCGTTTTTTTTCCTTTTTCATCAATGTTGTATGTATGTTCATGATGTTGAGTATGTTGGTGGGTTGGGTTATTTATTGGGGCGTTCGGTTGTTGTTGTCGTTGTTATGTTATTGTTGTTGTTATGAGGCACACACACGGTTCTGGGTTTTGTTGTATTCTTTATTGGAAAATGTTGTTGCAGCCGGGCCGGCTGCGAGCTATGCAGGGGGGGGGGGGTGATGTAGAGGTGTTACATAACGGGGAAAACGGGAAGTTACACTGTGGTGTCTACATCCACGTCCGCAAATGGTTACCACCCTGGGGGGCTGTGTGGGGGGAGGTTGGGATCCCACACAATCCCGCCCCTCGAGGGCATGTTGGTATATAAGGCGGAGTGCGAGAGAGCTCGTGGCAGTCGTTGGGTACAGATCAAGACGAAGAGCCAGTGAAGACTGAAGGCCAGCTAGCTAGACCTGGAACTACCCTGACTCGCTGTTCTTGTAAGAGCCGAGCAGGGCAAGCCAGTGGCGACCTCAGAGCAGCGAGGTCTGATGTCCTTGTAAGGGCCAGACTCGTGTGGCTGAGGGTCGGAACCTGCGCCGAAGCTGGGCCAGGTTAGCTAGCCTACATTGAGGAAGGTCTGGGATAGAGGGAAGTAGGGAGTTAACGGGGAGCATTAGCTGGGGAACACTTCCTCCAATAGACCGGGTGAAGAGTCCGATACCTCTTCGAGTGTTAGAGTCGTTACTCTGCTGTACTGAATTTAATTGTAATAAATACGTGTTGCCTCCATCAACTTCTCCTGCGACACATTCGCCCGTTACAAATGCAACAATACATACCTGTATAATTAATAATTAAAACATAATTTTAAAATATCAAATTATAAACACAATATGTAAATTTGAGAAATCATATTTTACGGACAATAAAGATATAAAATATTTATTGTAACGCCTGCAAAACACCTGTTTGCTCACCCCATTAGCTTAATGTTAAAATTAAGCCTTAAGTTGGCAATTTTGTTCTTTCCCCATGAACAGCAAAATAATACCACATATTATCAAGTATTACAAAACGACTATTTTCAATACCAAACACTCTAATCATCTTCCAACTCCGTTATATCTATTGGTTCGAGTTGTATTGATCAAAATAATCAAGTTAATAACACTCATAATTGTAATTAAATAACTCGGCACGAGGCCGATTTCCTTCGCAAAAAGATTATACTATATATTTTTTTAAATCTCGTACCTGCAATAGCGATCAGAAATACCCTGCAAGTCAAAACACCGCAGCTCAATTTTTCTGTTAATCGGATTGAGCGCCAGTGTTAATATTTTAAGTATTTTATACATTTAAATAAACTTTAATATCAAAGTCTTAAATATGCATATCTTCATTACCACCAATAACTCAATCAAAACCAATTAAAATTACCGAGTTCCTGTCAGTCGATTGACATTCAAGTAATAGCAATTTAACAGTTATATATAACTAGTTCATGAAGCCTGTCTTCGCCAGGCAAAAGTTTTCAATAAATATAATGAACCTGATGTGTTTTTTTTTTTTACAATTTATTTTAATCTACGGTCAGACTACTCCAAAAATGTGTATTTTTCCGCAATTTTTTGCTGACTTGATTCAACTTCTTATATTTAAAGATGTACCTATCGGAATGCGCTCAATTTATTCTATCATCGTTATCACCGTTATCAAATTATTCATATTTGAACATCATAAAATGCGTATTTTTCGAATTCAGGCCGCTTGTTTCGTAGAGCGCTATTGGTGTGCCGTTGAACCAGTTCATCCACGGGTTTACTACAAGATGGAAATCTGTGTCACTGTTAAAACCTGTCAACCCATATGGGTTACCCGTATTCTTGTACAGGGAAATTGAGTTTTCAGGTCCATACGGCGTACAGCCGTGTCAATACGCGCAAAAAAACATATTTGTATCTATTTGTTTGTGTTTCTCCCTTGTGATAGGACTTTGTTGGATGAACGTTGATATTCATAAGGGCACGGTATGCTGCGATAACCTGCATTCGCTCTGCGCTGTTACAAGCGATGCCGCGGTCGAGTTCCGCCCTCTCACGTGATCACGT
This sequence comes from Lampetra fluviatilis, assembly GCF_964198595.1. Taxonomy (NCBI): domain Eukaryota; kingdom Metazoa; phylum Chordata; class Hyperoartia; order Petromyzontiformes; family Petromyzontidae; genus Lampetra; species Lampetra fluviatilis. Next base: position 15,180,918 of record NC_136280.1, read on the forward strand.
CAGACTCCTCCTCTAGTATATAGTTTCAGACGCGCAGAGTTGCATTCATCTTTACCGAGTGGTTTTGCACTTAAGCCACAAAAAGCTTGCGATCATTAGAATCACTGCTGACGAGGCAGCCATCACTGGCGTAGGAGTCTCACGGAATGGGCAACATATGCTTTGGGAGCTGGCACGTGGCAGTTCTGCATTTTTGGGCGATATTGCAGAAGTGTCTGTCGCGGAATCGTCATCTGCTTCCACCATCACCGCCGCCGGAGCGTCCGGGGCCCGCAGTCACACGTGAGGGAGCGCAGACGGCCATTACTGTTTGCGTGAGAAGCGGTAATCCACAGCCACTGACTCGCTCACTCGCGCTAATTGACACTGGAAGACACTTCGTCATAGCAAATGCATCATCGGCACCTCCTTGTCATATCAACCTTACACATTAATTAGAGATTAATGTAATTATATAAAGTAGAGGTGACGCAATAGTCCGTGCATTACGTTGTGAATCTGGCGACATGAATTCCATTCCCGGTTACGACGAACACCAGTAACGAGTCATGTCTGAACGGGTCCTGCTATCAACCACCGCTTCTGCCGCCCCCTTCACCAAATGTAACGACCAGCGTGGTGGCATATGGTCCCACGTATTTCGCTATAGCCTGATTAATTTCATGCTAATGATTATCGCCAAAACATGTTATCATTTTAGCGAGATTAAATATGAGAATGCATAGGTTTTTATTTCTTAACTGGTTTTATGAGCCTTAATTGAACCTTATGGTGGGATACCGGGGTCTCATAAGCCCCCGCATAAACTGTGTTGCGACGTCATTTTATGTCTGTTGAAGGCGAACGATACGGCAATCCATTCCTCTCGAAGTGCTCTACACGATGCGCTAATCAAAGTTTCAAAGTTTTGTTTATGCCTTGGTGAAGAACGAGAGGATTTATTTCTGGTGCGTCGCGGCGTTTATGTGCGCGGTGGGACGGAGGTGCCAAAAATAAATAAATTAATTACTATTTTGACTTCCGTTTATTCGGGACCCTGGGGTCCCGCCATAAGGTTCAATTGTTGTGTTGGCCAAATATAGGACGGCAGAGCTTAGCCAATTGTTGGCACTGCTTCTCGAGGGTTTTTCCATGCCTCCAATAAAAAAACGGTGTGCTTAAAATGTCTGTAGAATTTTTTGATGAAATTTGCATAACTGACAAAAAAATATGACTTTCATCATCAGCAATGATCTATTAATTGCTAGATCAAGAAACTCTCTTCGCCTATCGCACCTACACACAAGCTGATTTACTTTCTGCAGCTCCTCGAAAGAAGTCCTTTCGGATGTCTTCCTTTCCGTAGCTGCCACTTAATCATTATTTATAGTTATCATTCAAATGACAATGTCCTACCCAAGCCCAATTGCTCTTAACTGTTTTTATGATGTAATTAACATGGATTTGCTGTCTCATCCACGTGTCCCTCTTTATGTGTATTTATAAGTATGCATTTATCCATGCTTCTTTGTACACTTTTCAGTTTTTGTTCCATTTTTGTAATGATCGTGTTTCTGAAACATGTGTCATAGCAGGTAGTACAGGCTGATTGGAAACACATATTTTTCAGATGCATAGGTATGCTACTATAATAGAGGTTTATGTGTTAGATCGCTTAAATATATAAATGCGTCGTTAAAACCCGCCACCACCGACACAACCAACCAGTAATGGTTGTCACGTTAACAGAACATGCCAATTCGTCACTAGTACAGCACACCAGGTGTGTTGGAGAGCCAAGACACAACATTTACAAACTGAGTACGACTTTTCGCCAGTAATTTCAACCAGCTTCATCAGGCGACAGCCAGATTTGTGGATAAGTCTTACTGTTTTGTTCCTTATTTAAAGGCATAGATGTGTTGACCACCCTTCTGTGCTCTTGCACAATGATGGGGGGGAGGGCGAGATTACTGAGGAAACATACATCATGCATGTGCATTATGCGAGCCCTTTGAACTTGTCCTTCCTGTCTATTGTGTTTATTAAAATAGCCCTACCAACAGTAATCCCTATTGAAGTACGCTGCCCTTTGTAGGCATGCATTTAAATTATGTATTATTTGACGAAACACTAAGACGGTAGCTATCCGAACGGTTAAAGTTATTTTGATTTTCTTTCAATTTCGATAGATTTTCTAATTAGTCTTGCCCAGTAGTAGCTATCTGGATTTCAAGCTTTCGTGACTGCAGGAATCCATACTCTTTGGTTCTTTCGGTAAAGTCACGTAGGTAGAAAAATAATAGATCACGACGTTTTGATCACAATACAAGCAATCGTCATCAGGTGGGACAACCACAGCAATAAAAAACTGCTGAAGTAGGCGAGAGATCTGCCGTGGCACGAGGTTATATAGGCCTCGGCAGTAGGGGGGGAGAGGGGGGGGAGGTAGGGCAGAAAGTGACTTTACCGAAAGAACCAACGAGTATGGATTCCTGCAGTCACGAAAGCTTCAAATCCAGATAGCTACTACTGGCCAAGACTAATTAGAGAATCTATCGAAATTTAAATAAATCAAAATAACTTTAACCTTTCGGATAGCTACCGTCTTAGTGCTGCGTGGAAGGGAATCATCAAATAATACATTATTTAAATGCATGTCTACAAAGGGCAGCATACTTCAATATGGATTACCGTTGGTAGGGCTATTTTAATAAACACAATAGACAGGAACGAAAAGTTCAAAGGGCTCGCATAATGCACAAGCATAATAAACGTTGCCTCAGTAATCCTGCTCCCCCCTCCGCCATCACTGTGCAAGAGCGCAGAAGGGTGGTCAACACATCTACGCCTCTATATAAGGAACGAAACAGTAAGACTTTTTCACAAATCTGGCTGTCGCCTGATGAAGCTAGTTATAATTACTGGCGAAACGTCGTACTCAGTTTGTAAATGTTGTGGCTTGGCTCTCCAACACACCGGTGTGCTGCACCAGTGACGAATTAGCATGTTCTGTTTACGTGACAACCCTTACTGGTTGGCTGTGTCGGGTAGTGGCGGGTTTTAACGACACATTTATATATTTACGCGATCTAACAAAAAAACATCTATTATGGATGATATTGGTCGCGAAAGCCTATGTGTTAAGGTATGCTACTGTTCATTATCAGGTTATGTTCCAAACTAAATGCAACCTTTTCTCATTCACCATTTTATTACCTATTTATGTATGTTGGTGTGCCTTCAGTAGCTGTCAAAGGTACACATTCCACTGTGTTTTCGAGTGATCCCTCTGACAATTGTTTTGCGAACTTGCTTTATATCACCAATTTATGCAAATGTATCCTAAGTCCAAATTATACGCCTTATTTATTGTCCTCATAACACTACCTATATAGTTAATTAACATTGATTTCCATATTTAATGTTGTCAGCGAATGGGATACTATTAAACACGTTTCTTCGGAGTGGGCAGGTAGGAACTTGGTAGGACAGCGCATTCGTGCACGACAGACAAATATGCACGACAGACAGACAAATTATCCCTGGTGGGCAGTGTGGAACCTGTTGTTCCTACCTGTATGATTTTCCATTCATAGTTGTGCATTTGTTACTGCAATAATTTTTTTGGAAAATACCTTGCAAAGTCGGTGTAAATAACTTAACAGTTGTCAACCTCTTTTTGCGATATCATTCAATTTGGCAATTTCCAGATCGCCAACATATATAAGCCATCGATTATGAATAACAAGTGCTGCCAATCCTAGTTAATGCACAGCTATCTTCGTGGGTGATTTCAATAGTCATCGCGCTAACCAGGGCTACACTGAATCTAATGCAGATGGAGAACAACTGGTCGCGTGTGCATCAATTAACAATCTTGAATCTTGGAAATACTTCAGCTGTAAAACATCATATTAGGTACTTTATTTAAATAAACTAAATGCCGTACATCAATAGCTGAAATTACATATTTACAGCACATGGCTATAGGTGGGGGAGGAGAGAAGGGCAGCAGGGGCATGGGGATATCCCAGATATGTTTACTTGATCAAATGTATTCAAAATAGCAAAAATATAACAAAAGTCAGTTAGCCACAAGGTTTAGTACTTTCATTTATTTGGCTTTAAATAGTTATTTGAACAGTTTTTGTCTCGGCCTTGCTGTGCGCTGCGTTGCACCACTGTCCGAGTAGTTAACCTCGAATTCAATACACCTTCAGAGCCAAGGTGAACATGCGACTCCAACGTATTTAATTAATAGAACGAGGTAAAACTGATGGAAAAACACGGTACAAAATACAGCATCTGTTAATGCTAGCACATTTCAATAAAATGAATTAACACTGCAGCATCATAACATTGTCTTAGAACAGGACCCTGCGGGGTGGGCTGGTAGGAACGAATAACCAAAGAATATAAACATAATGTATTATTACACTTGTTTAGCCAGGAAAGCCCCACTGAGTCAAAAGGTTTTTGTAGGGTCCTGCCAAGTGTTTGCAGTAGAGGGCGATGTTGCTACACCTAATCGGACGATATGAAGGGAGAGATTGAGGCCTAGTTCTAGGCTTTAGGCCTAGCTGTAGGCTTTAGGGCGCTGTGAGTTAATTTTTAATTTAAATGTTTTAATTATTTATGTAAAAGCTTTAAATTTAAATGTTTCTATTTAAAAACATGAGGGAATGTAACATTGTTAAACATTAACTCCCTTTCACACACGCGGGGGTACGATACGAAGGGAGAGTTTCAGGCCTAGTTCTAGGCTTTAGGCCTAGCTGTAGGCTTTAGGCCGCCGTGAGTTAATTTTTAATTTAAATGTTTTAATTATTAATGTAAAAGCTTTAAATTTAAATGTTTCTATTTAAAAACATGAGGGAATGTAACATTGTTAAACATTAACTCCCTTTCACACACGCGGGGGTACGATACGAAGGGAGAGTTTCAGGCCTAGTTCTAGGCTTTAGGCCTAGCTGTAGGCTTTAGGGCGCTGTGAGTTTTTTTATTTAATTTCAAAGTTTTAATTAAAAGCTATCTCAGGGAATTATAAGGGAATGTTACACGTGTTTAGCCAGGAAAGCCTCATTAATTTAAATGTTTTAATTAAAAGCTATCTGAGGGAATTATAAGGGAATGTTACACTTGTTTAGCCAGGAAAGCGTCACTGAGTCTAAAGGTTTTTGTAGGGTCATGCCAAGTGTTTGCAGTAGGGGGCGATGTTGCTACACGGACGGACGGACGGTCGGACGGACGGACGGACGAAATAATCTATTGGTGGCTGGTCCACTTCATTCCTACCAGTATAACATTAATCTCAACAACAGGTCCTGCATGGACCAGACACCTATATTAGCACTGAATAGCTATACAACAAGAAAATAAGCTACTGTGTTAAATAAGGTCCATTGTGTAATCACCATACTTCAGCCCAAATGTACAGCGCTGCACATAACACTGAACTGTGGATGAGATACTTCTTTATCCTTGCTCTCAAGAACGCATTAAAGTTACATGGGCACAAGTCTGGCTCGACTTATCCAACTACAAATAACATTCACAATAATGCAAGTGGTAGGCTTCGTTGTTCACTTGGCCCCATATTCATCATAACAATTTAACAGCATTATGAAGACATTCACAGCATTATAACGGCAATCCTAACATTATAACAGCATTCCCAGTATTATGAGAACATAAACGAACTTACAGACAATGCTTCTGTAATGAGCGACTTCCGCGACACGTCGTGTAGAGGGCACTTATTCTTTATTCATTACACTGCGCAAAACACGGGCCAACACTGGTTCTTCTTCACACGGATATATATTCTTAGATGCTAATGTCTCTACGACTACACGCAGCCAATCACTCGGCGTGGTCCCATCGCCTACGCTCGACTACGCCGTTGGTTGGCGGCGTGTCGATGTCGGCGATGGAGACCCCGCAGACGATCGTCCATGTCGCCGGACGACGGAGAGAGATGACGGCGAGTAGTGACATGGCCTTGACCCAGACCCCACAGACGATCCCCGGGCTCTGGGTCCGCTCCCCCTTATATCCCCCCAGGCGTGACTAGGCCCCGCCTCTGGGCACGCCCTCTCGTGGAACCTTCGAGCAGGTTCCGGAAGTATCTTGGCTAACCCCACCTGTTACCTTTGGCTCAGATCTGATTGGTTGTTACTTTAACAATGCCCGTACCCATACTTCCCTTTTCAGGCCAGCAGGTGTCACTCTGTCATTACACTTCTTATAGTCCCACAATGAACAGATGCACCCGTCTTCACTGAGACGCTAATTGTGACTCCATGTTGTACTCTATGTAATGACTGACACACCTGCCTGGCCTCGTGGCTGAGAGACCCTTAACTCGTAATTTCCTGGTCACGTGACCAAACTCAACACTATCATATCAGGAAGTTCTTGTGTAAACACCACCATATCTGCCATCGGGCAGAACAGTTTTTAAAGTATATACATTTTTTACATTTTCTGTTAATTGTTTAGTATTTTTCCTGTACTTTGACCATGAATTTAATAAAATGTCTGTGTCCACTCTTAGGTTGTCCATATGAGTTATTAAACTGTTATCAGTCAGGTAGGCAAGAGTTGCCATTTATCAGTATTGTGTGTATTTCTCCACAGTGATTTGTTGCTGTCAAAACCTACAATGCTGTATAGATTATGGCACTCGTGCTAATGTCCCAGAAGAGGATGAATTCTCCCAGCGTCAGATTTCAGCTTATCGTAAGTGAAATTATACTCGTAACCAAAGGTGTTCCATACATGTGTAATGAGAGAGCGCACCGACGGGCGTCGGAGGGCTGCATAGGCACTGCTGCATCAGACATAGCCAATCAGAGCTAACGGTTCCATCTGGGCCAAAGTTAATGGGCGGAGCTCGTGGGTATATGCAGGAGAGGCAAGGGGAGGACTCGGGGTCGGTGTGGGAGCCTGGATTCCGGACTGCATCTCCGTCATCTCGTCACGCCACCGGCCAGGTGGCAGCCTTGAGGGCCGAAGCTCCCCGCTCTCACTGCACGCCGTCAACCAGCGGTGCGTGGGAGAGAGGGTGAGGGAAGCTGGGCGGGAATGGAGGAGCAGTGAGCACGCGCATGCAGAGCGAGAGAGAGAGGGTGACCATCCAGAAAGGGAGTGCGGTGCCGAGCAGTCATCACTAAATAAAGGACGCAAGTCTCAACCTGTCGTGGAAGTCGTTTATTACACATGTATGAGGGTTTGTGTGTGAGGAGTGGTACTTGAGTGGTTTGAGATACAATCCTGCTGACCTTAGATTGATTTCCAACCATGGACCACAGTGGCAAGTGGTATTTAATGTTCTGCCCCTCGCTTAGGTTGACTTAGTCTTACATAAATACCTGATGCAGTGTGCAATTGTCAGATCTGGGAATACAAATGCGCCTGAGAATGGTTATGGCCACACCATCTCGTCATGTATCATAGTGTTAATTGGTACTTGCTAGGTACCCAATAAGTATGCCAGTGCCCACAGCTATCTGGGAACATGATGGCACGTGTACTTCTATAGTGGATACAGAGGGAGAGTGAGGCTTCTTGGAGGCAACACGTTTTATTATAACAACACCTGCTAACACAAGGGGTAGCTTCCCCTTTCACCAGGTAACTGGGGAGGTAGTCCCTTCAGACTAACTAGCACTAACGCGACTGGGGAGGGAAAGCCGTCAAGCCGGACTCCGACTCGAGTCCTGGTCTTAACCCCGGGGCTACTTCTTCAGCAGGACGTCTTCATGTCTTCAGACCAGCAACAAGCACCATGGCCCCCTATCACTCCTGCGCCGCACCCAGCACTCTCGTCCCCTAGCCTACAAGGGCTGACAGTGCACATGGAGTGCACGTTGCACAACTACCATGCTGTAGGTGGTGTGAGCAGCATGTCCCGTGCTCCACACATGGGCCGGCTTAACGTGGCATGCAGTGGCATCCTCTGATGCCACTACATCACCCCAGCCCACTGGTACAAATGTGTACTATATCCAAATATACACGCAATAACATGGGGTAGGGGAAGAGAACAAGCACGTGAAGCACATGACCCCACACCTCGCCAACCAACGTCATCAACACCATGGACCATCACAAGACAACTGATTGGGGAAAGGCCAGGCCATGGGCCACTGTGAAAAATACTCAACCCCCACCAGCAAGAATTTATTACCCCGTGGGGTGGCGGGAAAGGGGCCCAGGATGAGCTCATTGATGCGGGAGACTGGAATCGACTGTAAAGGCGGACAACAGGGCTTGGCCAGTCGGTTCCGCCGTGTGCATTGCACGCAGCCCTTCAGTAGGTCAGCCACATTCCTGCCCATGCCTGGACAGAAAAAGTCCCTCTGGACTGTGGCTAGTTTTTGAACATGCCCAAGGACGGGTCCTCCATTTGGAGACGACCCCACTCGGCCAGGGACAGATTTAGGATGGCATCACGAGGCACAGAATCGCTCATCACTGCCGGGTTGGGGGGGGCTCCCTCAGCTCTGACGCTGCCAGGGGCAGCGCCGAATCATTTGGAGGCATCTTGCAGTGCCCAGAGCCCGAAAGGCAAGCGCACTCTGTGCGTGGCGGCAAGCGTGACAGGGCATCGGCATTGGCGTGCTGGGTTCCCTTCCTGTATGTTGAAGGAGAATTCCTGAAGGACCTCAAGCCATCGTGATAGCTGGCTGGATGGCTGGTCGACCCGCAGGGCATACTGCAGTGCAGCGTGGTTGGAGTGCACCCTAAAGTGCCTACCATACAAGTAAGCCGTATAGAGAATACAATCGCAAGGAGTTCGCGGCACATGACGCAATAGCGCTGTTCTGCCAGGGAGAGCACCCTGCTGCCATACGCGATCACGCACTCCACTCCATCGACGACCTGTGCCAAAACTGCACCAATACCGGTGTTGCTCGCGTCTGTGTCCAGTATGAATGGCACAAAAAAATCAGGGTGGCGGAGGGGAGGCACGTTAACCAAGGCCTCTCGGAGCGCCAGAAATGAGGCCTCTTCCTCCTCCCTCCAATGGAATTTCTGGCCTTGGGCCGTCAGCGCGTGGAGTGGTTTCACGATGGTAGCAAACCCAGCTACAAAGCGGCGAAACCATAGCAATGCCAGACTTGCTGGCTATATGGCCGAGATAATGCATGGATTTCTGCAGCAGGTAGCATTTCTGTGGTTTAAATTTAAGATTAGCGGCCCGCATTTTCATAAAAACGGCACGCAACCGATCGAGATGTTCGTCTAAGGTGCGGCTAAAGACAATGACGTCATCCAGGTAAATTAGGCAGGAGTCCCATTGAAGTCCCACCAGGACTAGTTCCATCAGTCATTGGAACATCGCCGGTGCCGAGTGGAGACCCATCGGGAGCCGATTAAACTCGAAAAGACCCTGCGGCGGGCAGAAAGCCATCTTGGGTCTAGCCTCGTCGTTCAATGACAATTGCCAAAACCCAGACAGAAGGACTAGTGTAGAAAAGTACTGGGCACCCGCCAGTGCGTCTAGAGAGTCCATTCATGGCAAAGGGTACGCATCGGCGACCTAAATTTTGTTGAGCTTTCGAAAGTCAACACAGAAGCGCAAGCTTCCATTTTGTTTCTTAATAAGAACAATAGGTGCTCCCCATGGGCTAGTGGGCGGTGAAATTATGTCGGCGGCCAACATCTCATCCATGGCCAGCCGAACATGTTCTTTTTCTGCAGGATTCAGCCAGTACGGGTTTTGGGAGCGGCGTTTCCCGTGTCGATATGATAACATAGCAAGGTAGTATGGCCAATGTCGAATTTTCTGGTGCAAAAAACATCAGCGAAATCCCGTAATAGAGATTTTAATTTGTGACATTGGGACTCCGACAAATCTGCCGCTTCCGAGCACAGGGAACCAATCCAGCGAACGTCCGGTCCGGAACGTGGCGTCGGGCACAACCCAGCCTCAACGCTACCCACGACACACGCATCACGAAGCACGGGTGACGCATGAGCAAGGACCGTGCCCTGCGAGATGACCGATGTTGTCAACCCGGTGTTCAGAACCTGAATAAACGGTTCCCTGTCAGCGGACACTAGGGTCTGTGCACCCACGAGCTGCAAACCCCTTACAGCCGTGTTAGAGGGCCCCAATAGGATCCCTCCGGCCATTGCCGCAGGATCAAGCGGCTTGCATAATCGCAGGGGAATCAACATTTGCGCGCCCGGGGGAACCCGAATTGTCTGGGCTGTGAGCGCCTACACAACCGGGTGAGAGAAGGCAGGAACGCCAACTGATGGCCCGATGGCAACTCAATACAACCTTGATCAATAAGAATTTTAATCGGCATTTTTCCAAAAAAATCGGTCCCAAATAAGCATGGAACGGCGAGGGACGATGAGACCAGGATCGGCCCCGCCAATTTGACATCGCCAATACAAATTTGAGCGTTGATGTGGCCGATAATACCTAATGATCCCCCATTGGCTGCAGAGCATGGCATCTCGAAGGGGTGCAGAGAATGACATTTGATGGGCAGTATATTATAAATAAGTTCCGAAATAATGGTCACCGACGCACGTGTCGACGAGCATGCGGAACTCAACCCCCTCAATGGATCCCAGAACGACCGAAAACCCTGCGCTTGCAGCGACCACCCTATGGGCCAAGTCCGACCACTGACCCGGTCGGAGTGGCCAGTCCTCCCGAGCACACGCCTCCCCCCCCACCAACCAACTCCCGACCCGATCCCGAACCAACGGGGTGTGATGGATGAGGTGAAACCAGGGGCCGAGTGTATGCATTGTCGTGACTTGCCTCGGGTTGCCGCGATGAGGAGGTTGGTTGGACAGCCGACTGCCGTGGTCCCGAGGAGCGTCGTCGAGGTGCCCGGCATCCAGATGCGACGTGGCCCTGGAGGCCACAGTTGTAACATGTGATGAGACCCCGCTCTGGGCGAGGCGACGTCTTCCTCTGGGGGTGATCGCCCTCCCGGCGCGGCGGGTTGTTCCTCTGCCACCCCCTCACTGGAGTGGACGCGAAGGCCTGTGCGTGCTCCGGCTCCTCCGGTGCAGCGCACACCGCCAGGCCCATCTCACGCTGCAGGAACAAATGGGCCTGGATGCACCTGGTCACCTGCAGGGAGCAGAGGTTGCTGTCGTCGATGGCTTGGACGACGACCCGGAGCTCCCATGTCAAGACCAGCAGCTTATCCATAACGAGGGCATCGATGCCCTCCACCTCCATTCGGGGGTAGGCCGTCCTAGCCAGCGCCAGCAGCGCACTCCGGAAGCCCAGCGGCGACTCGGAGTTCCCGCGTCTCCATTTGGAGAAGCAGCGCCGGGTGTCAGATGGTGGTCGGTAGATTGCAGCGTCGCCTGGTGCAGCGTGAAGCGCTCGGCCGGCGGGATGGTCACGAGGGCAGCCAGGGCGTCATCGTCCAAAGCTGCAGAGAGCGCCTGCAGCGACTCCGCCTCTGATCACCCTGCAAACTTGCAGTTCATAAGGAAGCGGCGCTGGAAGGCGGCCCAGTCGCCCCCAGCAGCGGAGAATTCCTGAAGCACGGGCAGGCGCTGCCGGAGAGAAGGGACGAGCGTCGCTGGCGGCAGCTTTCCGTCACTCTTGGCAGGAACTCCGCCGCTCCCTGATGGCAAGATGGCAGCCCCCAGCGCTGGTCGTGCCGGTGGTGACGCGGCGGGTTCTGGTTGGTGGGAACGTTGGGCAGGAGCCGCGAAGACCTCCTGTTGGCGGAAATTTTCGGCGGGACTTCAAGAATCTCTGCAGAAACTTGAGAAGCGGCGGCGGGAGCCGTGGCACCGTAAGACTCCGTCTCCTCCTCCACCACAGCAACCTCCCTGCCGTGGATCTCGTCCAGGATGGCCACGGCCAGCATGCCACTCGAGCGGCGGCGTGTCTCTCCCCTCCTCCAGGGCTGCCAACCCCAGGGCTGCTGTGTCATCTCCATCTTCTTCCGGAGAGCGGGTACGTGTCCTTTGCTTCGTCTCCATGATTGCTACTTTCATCTAGAAAAGTATTAACTAATTGGCCACTTCTGATACCAATTATCGTGGGTACAGACGGAGAGGCTTCTTGGAGGCAACACGTTTTATTATAACATCTGCTAACACAAGGGGTAGCTGTCTCTTTCACCAGGTAACTGGGGAGGTAGTCCCTCCGGACTAACCCTAATGCGACTGGGGAGGGGAAGCCGTCAAGCCGGACTTCGACTCGAGTCCTGGTCTTGACTCCGGGGCTTCTTCTTCAGGAGGACGTCTTGATGTCTTCAGACCGTTCAAGGGTCTGGCTTATATCCCCAGTCCCGGGGCTTCCCCCCACCCCTAGGCACGCCTCCCTTCTCAACCTTTCCAGAGGCCCCTGGAATCGGTCCCGGGGTCCCCCAGCTCCCTTCTTTGGGGGCCCCACCACGGCCACTAGCCCTCCGGGTTCATCCGAAGTGCCATGGCCCCCTGTCACCCCGGCGCCGCTCCGGCGCTCTCGCCCCCTAGCCTCAAAGGGCTGACACTGCACACGGAGTGCACGTTGCACAACTGCCATGCTGTAGGTGGTGTGAGCAGTATGTCCTGTGCTCCACACACGAGTCGGCCTAACGTAGCATGCAATGGCATACCCCGATGCCACTACACTTCCTGAAAAATGAAGCACATTATAACATGTGAAAAATGTTTAATATGCTTCTATACATAATATAGCAAATCCTTCCCTCACACGAGTTTAGCTATCACGGTTTACGGTTTTGCGCCAATCGCGCCCCTGTGGCTCAACCATTCGCGGTTGACCGTGAGATTCCTGTATGCATCGTAACTGCACTGCTCGCGATGATGTTGCCACAGAAGAACGCACGTGCCGCCTTATCTCCATCTTGTCTCCTAAGCGGCCCATCGCTAGTCCCTGGTCACGCGGTGTTCCCAGCCTCCAGTGAGGAGGCCGTGAGATTCAGCTGTACAATTTTTCTTCCTGAAGGGTACAGCACTTCCTGTAGTGTAAAGTACTGTACACGGATATGTGTAGAGTATTGTATATTGCATTAATTTGTTTTCATTTCGTACATTTACCGTAGAAGTATTTTTTATTTTAGAAACATGTTTTACAAAAACAATACTTCCTTTTTAATGTTTGCTTTAATGTACTATAACATTAAACGAAATGAGGGATCAGTATCATATAACGCACTGTGAACCAACCCCTAATTTCCCCATTAGCCTTCGAGTTTGCAGATCGCGAATTTGCCGTTTGCGACTATTTTCAAGAAAGTAACCCCCGCGATGGGCAAAGGTTTTACTGTCTAGGTGTAAATTGCCAACCTCAGACTTCAGCTGCCTTATTCCAACATGGTTTAGGCATGGCTGCTCCACACAGCAGAATGTCTGTCTTCATCAGGGAGCGATTCTTGGGTTCCTATACTGCACCGCTACAGCCTATGTACGGGATTGATAGCCAAGGGCGCTCTATTGTTCAAAAGTCCGGCGTTTTAAGTTTTCTTGAACCTTTGATACTTTTTTTAATGGTCCAGCCTCAATAGAGACTGAAACCAGGTAAGGTGCAACCATAAATATATTGCATTCTGGAACAAAACTAGACGTAAAATAAGTTAAGTAATTTCCTACGTATTATTTACCTTTGAATCTGCAAAGTATGTTATTTGTTTATTTTGTTTATATAATTCCAATATATAAATAGGGTGGTATTCTATCAAATACTGCAGTGTTCCCCTTTGCAGTCAAGCTTGATTGAACTCTTTTTTACAAATCATAATTACGTTGCATCAGCCTTATTCCTGTGTCCTTTATCCTTTTATGACTGGTTTTTAACTCGTGTGTTTTGATGCAAATCTAAATGATCTTCCTTTCCCCAGTGTTACATTGCAGATAAATGGAGGAATATGAAATACCATTCATCGAGCATGTTGTCCACAGATGTTTGCCGCTGCACGAAATGCATCCACAAGGATTTTCGTGACCGCATGGAGGAAAAATGTGTAACATTGTCATCCAATGAAGATGCAGGGACAAACAAAGTTATTCTCATGGACCCCATAATGCGTGTTGGGGAAGAGATTAGAGAATTGCAGAAACATTACGGTAAGGATATAAGTGTATATGAAGTTAAAGTACTCTAAAACCTTTTAAAGACAGAATTTATAGATGGACAGAAGACTTCCCAGAATAAACATTACAAAAATACACCAATTTGGCGTATTAATATGTACCCATTAGTAAATATTGGGTAACCCTTCAATTTTTTTCAAAATATATGTATATAATGAATGTTATTAGAGAAGACCCATTGTCTTCTCAGTGACTCATATCTGGACCTCACTAATTCAGAAGGTTCAAAAAGACTATTAAGAGACGTTCAAGGTGACATCCCTCCCTGTTGACGCAAGGTTGAGGAATTCATATTATTGGGTCTTTCGGTAAAGTCACGTAGATAGGTTCAAATAAAATAAAAATAACAAAAAACTACGACGTTTCGATCGCAACACAAGCAATCGTCATCTGATGACGTCATAGTTTTTTGTTATTTTCTTTGAACCTATCTACGTGACTTTACCGAAAGACCCAAGAATATGAATTCCTGCAGTCACGAAAGCTTTAAGTCAAGATTTGAGGAATGCAGTTTTATTTTATTATTTTGAATATCAATTTTCCCTTGATGGTTAATGTTACTGAACATCAAATCAAATGTTCTATGCAAGCAAATGTGTATTTAAATGAGAAATACACCTTAATCACACCTAAAATAATAAAATGTGTCTAGCATTCAATAGTAAACCTGTTTTAAGTGAAGGAATGCCTTCATTCAGTTCTGCCAACCCACATTAATATAGAGGTCTTCCATCTGTCTATAATTACATTACCAACGCTATGATTCATACAGTAACAAATAGTAATGTTCTTCTAAACACCAATCTGTTAACATTAAATGTAAATGTAAACTCTGCATTAGTGCAGAGCTTAGACTTGGTTTTCAGCACTGTCGTCTTCACGCATAACTCTCACACTATACTGTAGCTTCACACTTGCTACACCATCAATAAGTACAGCAACGCAATGACTAAGTTGTTAGTCCCAAAGAGCTCCTATTCAAGGCTTACAATCTTACATTTTGAAATAAACTGCAACGTTTCCAGCCATAAGCCTTTTGGTTCTACTTTGATTAATTTTGAATCATTTCCTGGCCAATCGCCAGGATTATGGCAATGCGCTTTCCCTCTGGCTCCTAATATATAAAGGAGCCTTCTACAACCGTACAACTAAAACCACATGCTCAGTCACTCTCCACCACAGTTATCCATCCATATGCATGAACATGCTTTTCGTTGATAAATTGTCATAACTTTTCGTGTAACGTTGAAACTAAAAATCAAGTAAAATGTTTTTGTTACAGAAATAAATCCTGTATTCATTATGTACCTACCACCAACGTTGTCTACCTTTTTTGCCACCAGGGAACACAATCGCCTACGTCATCTTCCGAAATCAGTTGAAAATCCAATCCGGACAAAAGCCACGTGAAGATGATATAAATGGGCGTGCCATTATGGTTTTTGAGCTTTTCTATTTTGAACACGAAGGCTTTCTGAAAGGCGGAGGAAATAATTATTCCTTTGAAAAAATTGCTAAATTCTTGACAAAATCCAATACTTCCCAACCGTAATTTTTTATTTTTTATTTAGGGGGATGTTGGTAATAACAACACTTTCGAGTTTTAGGGTTCAATGATTCATCGGTAGACTCTCAAAATAATACAAATAAATTATTTTTCAATAATATGCTCTAACAGCAAGCCATGATGATTATTAAGTACCAAATATGTGAATAAATATGTGCAAAGCACACGACAAAGATAAAAATTACTTTAATACAAAAGTAAGTAAAAGGTGCAGAGGTGGGAAGATGTCAGCAGCGCTGCGCTAGATGGCTGCAGCAGTGGGCAACCATCTGCTCAATCCCTACTTAATGCCTCCATCCCTTAACTCCCTTACCTTACTCTCGTTCTCTCATCCCTGTCTTTTTTTCGTCCTCCACTATTATTTAGTTTAGTTTCATTTATTATTTTGGAGACACCCTCGTTTTGTTTGGAGGCGCTGTTCCCCTCCCGTGCCTCTTTCTTGCCCCCACACCCACTCGGCAACCTCTTGGCAGCCCGGTTTCCCGCGGTTGTTTGCTGGGCTACCCCTACACTCATGTCGGGTGGCTCCTTCCCTGGGACGCACGGCTGCCAGGGCTTTGGCTGCCTGAGGATATCAGTGTTTTATGTGGTCCCTGGAACGGGAAGGACCTGCAGCTTCGCTTCTACCGGGGGATTCTTCACCGTGTCGGCTTGCTGAGCATGGAGGGGAGCTTCGCGTCTGCAGAGAGCGAGCTGGACCGGCGCTGCACACTCTTCCTTATCGCAGGTCTGGACGGGCCTTTGCTGTCTTGCTAAATGGACGTGGACGTCATTGGCGGTGCAGGGGACTCACTCGCTGTGGCCCCCTTCTCCTTCCTGGCTCCCATCCTTGGCCAACCCCCTTTGTCTTCCCAATGCGATGCCTCAATACTTTTCTGCCCCCGAACTCTCCGTCGCCACCAGCTACAACCAGGCCTGCCCTGATTAACACTCCCTCATGTTCTGTCATTAAATCTACACCACCACTTTTGATAAACCCATCCTTCATATAAAACTGTTATGTACAACTTTATAATTGCTGTAAAGTGCCTGGAAAAGGCGTTATATAAATTTTGATAATATAATGTGATTGGTAAATTTGCCTATGGAATGAAAATTTAGGGAAGTGAGCGTCTACTGGAGTTCACAGTCAGCTAAGATATGAAAATAATGAATACCTTGAATAAAAGTAAAGGAATCAAGCAAATGGAAGTGGAGAAGCCTAAATCTTAAAATTAACAATGAGATTGACTTCATAAACTGCTGTTGCTGCCATACACCGGTGTCTCGAGTGATTTGCTTGATCCAAATACCATAGGGGCAACCACACGGGTAGCACTTCCTTTGAGGGTCGCAGTCCACTTGAAACGTCAACCGCCAACTTAAGTGCGCAATTTCCTGGAGTTTGCATATAAAGACGGGCGATGTGTTCAAAAAGTGACAGCCATCTCCCTCGAACTGAGTACTCGATCGCTAGGAGACCAGTCGCAGATGCAATGGTGACATTTCTGACAAAGTTAAACCATCGGATGCCAAGAAGGCGTCTGGCATTGCATGTGGAAGGATTTCCACAGATCCAAATGAGCTTAAAGGAATTTCCAGGACTGTTCACTGTATAAAAAAATCTGAAAAAACACGGCACTGGTAGAAACTCAATTGGTGCCCAGACTTATGGGACAAAATGTGGTTCGAACCATTAATTTAACAATTATTTTGTAACTTTCTTTAAATAGGATATCGTTTTTACATTACTTCAAAATTTTTATATATAATTTTGGAAACTGTACGAAATACATATTTGGTGATGAATTGTTATATAGCAGGCTGTCAAAGGTATAAAACATTGATACAGACTTATAATTAGATGTTCGTTTGAGGCAAGTCATATGTCACCATTCTAAATCTGCAGTTTCCCACAACAGTTTGTCATCAGATTTGAGAGTCTCAGGTGTTCGCCAGCATCTCAGGTGTAATTGTTTTGCATGCTTCTGCAACGAACCGTTGAAGTTCCCTGAAGGATTTCATTGTATGCATGCTAACCTTGTGAATGGGATTTGTATGCCATTATTTTGAAATGCGCTTTATTATTATGCGCTTTATCGTTGATATTTTTGTCAGCAAAGCAAACCATGTTAATGTAATAAAGGACTCGTTCACTGGGTCTGTCTCCGTTGTGCTTTATTTGGGTTCTTTACACGTCATGAGCCCCTCAGCCACTAGACTGAGGCACGGCGACCACCCAACGTGGTCTCCCCTCTTCACTCCCCCGACTGCCCCAGATGTCTTCCTGTCTCCCCGCTATAACTTCTCCCCCACGTGACCCTGACTCCTCCCTCTCGGATCGTCACATCCGACCTGCCCATTTACGCCCGCATTACATTAATGTAGTATGCCTTTAGAAATAACAAAATACATTTACAAAAGTAGAACAGCTAAGATACCAAAATATATATATTTAAATGGGAGTCAGTGAGGATGACACGATTTCCCCAAATGTATTAAAAACCACAGACAATTTCAAAATATTTCATTGTAGAAATGAAGGCAGTTTTTTTAATGGAGAAAACATTAACCATCTCGTATTGGCTAACAACATAGTCACTATAAATTAAATGGGAATTAACTGCAGTAAATGTTGAATGGACATAATGAGGCTGCAAATTCAGTCTTATTGTAATGCGAGCGTAAACGGCCTCGCGGATATGACGTAACGGGGGGGAGGAGTTGGGTCACGTGGGGAGAAGGGAAAGCTCTTAAGGGCGGGAACCGGAAGAGACGGGAGGAGAGTGTAAGAATAAAGACGGGAGGAGGCCACGCAGGGCAGGGGGTGGAAAGTGGCGTGATCACCACAGGACGGGACTCGGCACCGTTGGCCAGCGGTGTCCGGGCACGGGGGAGACGGAGAGCAGCGGTGGGGCTGCAGAGAGAGCAGCCGAGAGACTGCAGAACGGGTGGAGAGGCTGAGAGGAAAGCCAGCAGCGGAGCTGCATCGGGAGCCAGGAGAAAAGGCTACGTGAGGGACGGCAGAAGAAGGGCTGCCGAGCGGGAGGTGGAGAAGGCTCTGAGCGAGGGCCGTGCGGGGTGAAGTTGTACGAACCCAAATAAAGGACAACGGAGACAGACACAGTGAAAGAGTCCTTTATTACATTATGATCACTACATGTGTAACGGGCGTATGTGACGCAGGAGAAGTTGATGCAGGCAACACGTATTTATTACAATTAAATTCAATACAGTAGAGTAACGACTCTAACACTCGAAGAGGTATCGGCCTCTTCACCCGGTCTATTAGAGGAAGTGTTCCCCAGCTAACGCCCCCCGTTAACTCCCTACTTCCCTCTATCCCAGACCTTCCCCAAATGTAGGCTAGCCAACCTGGCCCAGCTTCGGCGCAGGTTCTGACCCTCAGCCACACGAGTCTGGCCCTTACAAGGACATCAGACCTCGCTGCTGTGAGGTCGCCACTGGCTTGTCCTGCTCGGCTCTTACAAGAACAGCGAGTCAGGGTAGTTCCAGGTCTAGCTAGCTGGCCTTCAGTCTTCACTGGCTCTTCATCTTGACCTGTACCCGACAACTGCCTCGAGCTCTCTCGCTCTCCGCCTTATATACCAACATGCCCTCAAGGGGCGGGGCTGTGTGGGATCCCAGCCACCCCCCCACACAGCCCCCCAGGGTGGTAACCGTTTGCGGACGTGGATGTAGACACCCCAGTGTAACTGCCCGTTTCTCCCACCCACGTAACACCTCTACATCACCCCCCCCCCCTTGCATAGCTCGCAGCCGGCCCGGCTGCAACAACATTTTTCAATAAAGAATACAACAAAAACCAGAACCGTGTGTGCATCATAACAACAACAATAACACAACAACGACAACAACAACCGGTCGCCCCAATAAATAACCCAACTCACTAACATACTCAACACCATGAACATATATACAACATTGATGGAAAAAAACGACATTACCCCCTCCACGTGACCCGTGCCCGCGACCTGACATGCCCGACGCAGTGAGAAGCGAGACATCCGGACAGTCAAGGCATCCGCCCTGACACGGTAAATCTGGTGGATCCGCCATTTGTTATGAAAAGTGGCGTGATTTAGCGCGAGTCGGCTTGGCCGGTTCATCATACGGGACAGGGCATGGTGGTCCGACGGGCGGGGCTGGTAGCCCTTGAAGGCCCGAACCGGGTCCCCAGGTTCCGCGTGTGTCCCGGGGATCCGGCTGCTGACGTTCGGAGGCCGTCAATTCCGGGGCACCTGGAAGCGAAACAGTCAGTGGCATGTGAGGATCAGGCGGCGGCACCCCATTCCCCGAGTTAATGGACACATCACATGCTCGGCCATTTTGACATGTAGGGAAGGTATGAGGTGCAGTGAAAGGTTTCAGTCGGGAGGGGTGAAAATACCAACAACGCTTTCCCCACTTAATCCGAACACATTGTGGGCGCGCAACCTGTACAACCTCGACCGGTCCTCGCCATGGCCTCAGCAGTTTTGGGGACGTTGCCAATGGCGCCTGCGGGCAGTGCAACCAGGCCTTATCGCCTGGCTTCCACTCGTGCATGTGTATCTGATGTGCATGTAACCGCTCATTCGCCTTCTGGCGAGAGTTCGAGTTCTGTGTCGCCGCTTCCCGTGCTTCGGCCAATTTCGAAATGTTAAATTTGATGTGATCAGCCAATTTGGATTCAGCACGGGTTTCGGGAATCCCCAACTGGGCATCCACGGGCGGATCAACGTCCAGGCCATACATAAAAAAGAAAGGGGAAAACCCCGTTGCCGCGTGGGGAGCCATTCTGTAGGCGGCGAGGACACCTGGAATTTGTAAGTCCCAATACACCTGAGCCTCGCACACCTGATGGCAAAACATGGACGTAATTGTCCTGTGGAGCCGCTCCACCATCTCACTTCTGACACCAGTTGTAACGGGCATATGTGACGCAGGAGAAGTTGATGGAGGCAACACGTATTTATTACAATTAAATTCAATACAGCAGAGTAACGACTCTAACACTCGAAGAGGTATCGGCACCCAGCCATCAGATTCACCATGGAAGTCGAAAAAGATGGCAAGCTACCCTTTTTGGATGTCCTAATCAAAAGGAGACCTGATGGTTCAATGAGCCACTCTGTCTACAGGAAAGCCACCCATACGAATGCTTACCTAAAACCGGATTCCCACCACCATCCATCCCAGAAGAATTCCCTCATCAAGACTATATCATAGAGCCCAATGCATCTCCGACCATGAACACATTTCCAGTGAACTCAAACATGTACGCCAAGCTCTTAAGGCTAATGGTTACTCCGACTACACAATCCGCAAAGCCATCACTCCAACCATCAAGAAGGATCCTGTTGAGGAGCCTTTCAAGACCATCACCTTACCCTACATTGCTGGGGTCACAAAAAAGATCTCCAAAATCCTGATTAAACACAAGATCCAGGTCCGATTCAACACAGTACATAAAATCCGTGATCTGGTACCGTCTGTAAAAGATGTGGTTCCAAACATACAGTTCCCTGGCGTCTACAAACTAAGTTGCCTCTGTGGTAGCAGTTACATTGGGGAAACCAAACGACATGTCTCGGACCGCATCCGTGAACATAAAGCTGACCTGAAACACGGTAGGACAAACACCTCAGCCGTGGCAGATCACTGTTACAACTCAGTGGGCTCACATGATATTGACTTCTCCAAGACAGAGGTTCTCTGCAAGCCATCTGGCTATCATGAGAGATTCGTTCATGAGGCGACCCACATATACAAACACAGAGACAATTTTAACCGAGAAGATGGATTCTGGCTTAGCAATCATTGGAAGGACGTAATAAACCATTTCGATACACATTAGGGTGGGTAGAATAATACATAGTGTTATATTAAAATGTATAAGGTATAGGGTGGTTTATAGCAATACAGTATATAATTTAATGTTGGGTTTATCTATGGCAGTATATAGTACGGTATATGCTCGTGTGATGTAAGAGAATAAAGTTTAGATGGAAGCATATTATATAATTTTTACGACGTAGAATTGTAATGTATTACTTGCTGTTAGTAACTCAGCTTATTGTAGAGTATAGTAAGTATACGGATGGTGCTATGCAGTTTATACTTTAGTTTTTTATGTAGTTTATACTTTAGTTTTCTACGTGGTTGTTTAGTAACTGCAGCTACATATCATTAACATTCCTTTCCTTTGTTAATGCTACTCCCTGCACCCCCCCTTGGTGCTGCTGATCCTGCATAATGCATGGGCATAATATGACTTTGAAACCCCCCCACCCACCTCCCACGCATTTCCCATGAATATGCTAAATTCCTCTTCATATGCACATTCTTTTTGTTAAGGCGCTCTTCCACCTCCAACCCAGCTTATATATAAGCTCCTAGCTTGGTAGTGTCTCATTCTCCACCTGAAGACGGCTGCTTGCGTTGTAGCCGAAACGTCGTGAGAATTATTTTATTTTATTATGTTTTATTTTTATTATTTTATTACTTCCCTTCTACGTGACTTTACCGAAAGAACCAAGAAGAGGTATCGGCCTCTTCACCCGGTCTATTAGAGGAAGTGTTCCCCAGCTAACGCTCCCCGTTAACTCCTTCCCTCTATCCCAGACCTTCCCCAAATGTAGGCTAGCTAACCTGGCCCAGCTTCGGCGCAGGTTCCGACCCTCAGCCACACGAGTCTGGCCCTTACAAGGACATCAGACCTCGCTGCTCTGAGGTCGCACCACTGGCTTGCCCTGCTCGGCCCTTACAAGGACAACGAGTCAGGGGAGTTCCAGGTCTAGCTAGCTGGCCTTCAGTCTTCACTGGTTCTTCATCTTGACCTGTACCCGACAACTGCCTCGAGCTCTCTCGCTCTCCACCTTATATACCAACATGCCCTCGAGGGGTGGGGCTGTGTGGGATCCCAGCCTCCCCCCCACACAGCCCCCCAGGGTGGTAACCGTTTACAGACGTGGATGTAGACACCCCAGTATAACTGCCCGTTTCTCCCACCCACGTAACACCTCTACACATGAGATTGTGTGTGACCCTTACATATCTCACATTCTTATCACAATAGAATAAAATATTCGTATTTTATTATAATAAGCTGCAACATTACCAGGATGCATACTGCTTATATATGCTATGAAGAGAGATTCATCCTTGTTAAATATACATTAAGGACACATCCTTGCAAGACCTGGTAAAGACAGGTTGTAGGTGTACAGACAACCAGTTGTAACTGACTGTGTTTCCATGGTGGCACAGTGGTAATTTGTATCGCACAGCAAGATGGGCCTGGGTTTTATTCCGGACTCTAGCATCTTGTGGCGTGGAATTTTATATTTCCACCTGGTGTCCGTGGTTTTCTCCAGTTGTATCCCATAGTTTATAAAACATACAATGCGACTGAAATTGGCCAAAACATCTCAATTCTGAAAAACTACCTGCAAACTACTCAACGGGGTGCCGCGGTGGTGAAATGTTAATTCGCTCGCCTGGTATGCAGGAGGTCGTGGGTTCGATCCCGACCCTGAAACTTGTATATTTAGAGTTTGTACGTTCTCCCCGTGGTAGCATGCATTTTCCTTTAGGTGCGCAAGTTTTTTCCTCCACATTTAGAAACATGCTTTTAGAGTATTTCGTTGCTATAAATTTCCACACGATAAGCGACTTTGTTGAGCTATCATTTGTGGCCAGGTCGCTTCTGAAAAAGGGCTATATTGCTCAGTGGGTATTATCCTCGTAAAATAAAAAGTTATTTTCAATTGGGATTATGCAAAGTAACATTTCTCCCATATTGCAGGATTTGACAGAAACCTCCTGACCAACAGTTTTGAAACTCAGTGGCGCGTGCATGGATTAAATAGCAGAATATAACAATATCAGCATTGGGTTGCTATTTTTGTCATGTAGATGTTTCCAATGTATACAAGTTTTATATCCAAGTTATAGGCATTGTTTTCTTGCTGTACGTATCCAACACAAACGCCTATCAATGTGAAAGTCACCTGAGTCAGAGACATCTTTGCGTCAGTATCTGCACCTCTGAATAGAATGATAAATACGGTGCGAAAGAAGTTCAACTTACATATATACAAAAACTTTAGTTTTATTATTTTTTTACTTTGTCCTCGTGTTGCAGTAAATTGTGACTTACAATGCTTACAAGCTAAATTTCAGTTAGACTTTTTCACTTTCCACTTCATCACATCTATACTATGAACTTGTTGAAATAGCCAAGTTCGAAATGAAAATGTTTATCTTCATGACCCTCATATACATTACGCTATCTCATATTTCCCTACCTTGCCAAATTGAAAGCTAAACGTCTCATGTCTGGTCTTGTATCAACATTTATATTTTGATGTAGTGTTTAATGCACTAATTTAATGACAAATCATGATCTCTCCTTTCTGAACGAAGGTCTCCCCAATTCATGACCAATATTTTATTTAGTGCTACTACGTTGGCAGTGGTACACAATCACCAATAACAAAAGGCAACGTATAAATCAATAACACCATCTTAAAAGGAAAAGTATATAATAGGTGATGTTTCGGGAAATGACCCTTCTTCGTAGCACATAGAGAAGCCAGAGAGATAGAGTGGAAACGAAGAGCTGGATACTTCTCTGTTTCCTGATAATGTTTTAAATGGAATGCAAATAGATACCTATTCATAGCTATTGCGCAACAAACCTCAATAATGAAACAATTATTTCAAAATAAACTAAATTGGAACATTGCATTATGGCTCGAACCTCTGTATGGTGGTCAAAGCAACGATAAGTGGCTTAATGCACCAAGTGATACATTTCTGGGCTCAATTCCATTTCAATATGGTTATAGAAGTTCTTAAGGTTTAGTTTAATCAACTTTATGATGCATTCCTAGGCACAATTCTCTTTCAGTGCAGTTAGACGTGTTTTAAAGTAGATTAGCATGTAATCAGAAACCAGAGTAACTAGAGTGTGTCATACTCATATTTCCACACACATGGACTCAATAATAATATTTGATGCCCTGTCTTCTTCAGGCCCACGCAAAAGCCGAGTCGGTTTGAGAGTTTCGTAAGCGTCCATTTGATCGATCACCCCTTGCCTCCAAAGTTATGGATTTCAGACTTTAAGTGCACTGCTTCAGGCACCTATTTTAAGAGTCAGTCGACATAGAGCGGCTGAGAACACGTTTGCTACTGACAGTAGCCATGGCCAGGAATCAAACTCCAGTTTTTTTTGTTTAATCCACAGTGCACGGACACTATGCTTCCCACATTCCATGTTAACAAAAACAACCGCCATTTGTCACTAAGTGGCGGTGACGTCACTACGACGCTTGTTCCAGGCTATGTGCACATTGAGACCACGAGAAGTGTCGAACGCCAACTGGCAGGAGGTCACGGGGCAGACCCATGTGCCACGGGTCGAATGACAGAGATGACTGGCTGATGCACCAACTGTGTCCCCTACTGTGCCAACTTGCTGTGCTTTAGCCACCCTGCGCTCTGCTCGTTGTTGAGAGCGTCGCTCCTCCACCCTCCGTTGTTGTTGGAGGGCGACTGCTTCCAACTGCCCAGTAGCGTCCTTCACGAGCCTCCTCCACAGAGGCCGATCTGGACACCGCTGGTACCAGTCATCGGCAAGTGCACTCAAGCTCCACATCCTCCTGTACCACAGCACTCCATCTCTTCTCTAGCCCGTGCCGCGCCCATTTAGCCCCCTCGAATCGGCCAAACAAAAGCTGTTTAGGCATGCGGTGGCTGGGCATGCGGGCTACATGACCCAGCCAACACAGCCTTGCCTGCCGGAGGAGCTCACCGATGGGACTTTGTCTAGATCTTTCAAGGATTTATAAGCTCACACAATCCAGCCAGGTTAAACGCAGGATGGATCGTAGGCAGGCTAGCCTGAATGTTTCTAACCGGCGAAGATGTCCCATTAGGGGGATCCACGTCTCGCAAGCGTAGAGAAGGGAGGGAATGACCGTGGCTGAGAAGACTTGAAGCTTCGTGCGGAGCGACAGACCAGGTAGCTTCCACACAGCGTTACGCAACCGATGAAAAGATAATGCCGCTCGACTCTGCTGTCAAACTGGAGCCGGTCCTGAGCACACTGCCCAGGTTTGTTAAACTCTCCACTCTCTCTACAACTATCCCATCACCAATTGGGAGTTGTGGGGTGGATTGTCCGATGGTACAAAATACCCAGGTAGGTGCTTAGTTTTGGTAGGGCTGATGGTAAGGCCCCACCTCTTAGTGGCAAGCTCTAGGTTCAGCAGCAGCACCTCCAACTGCTCCTCTGAGTGAGCAGAAATTACCAGATCATTGGCATACAAAACATGGTTGAGCAATATGCAGCCATCCCTTGACTGCACCCGGGCATCGATCAGCCTCCCATTGTGTAGTGACATAGAACGGTCACTACTGTGTCGGCCTGTACGAAGGCTGGGGGCCCCAAGGGGGTGCCTGGGGGGGTCACGTGGTGGAGGGATCCGGACCTTCCCAGAGGTGGTGGAAGTGAGGCGTGTCCTGGGAAGGGAGGCGTGGCCTGAAGAGAGCCAGCCACGCCAAAGCAGATATAAGCGTGGTGTGAACGCAGAGCGAGGCTGTTGTACTGTACTCCGAAGTGAAGACATCATGGGTCGTCGTCCTGGGCCAGGCAGGCCGTTGCCTGCCTGGTCCAGTCTGTGTCGCGTTCCAGAGTGTTAGTGAGTTTAAGAAGGTGGTCACCACCTCATGTACAGCGTTATGTTACTTACCATTTAATAAATAGTGTTGCCTCCAAGCTGCGTGTGTGTGCACCTAATTCGAACCCACTACAATTGTATCTGTACCAAATGGAAATTCCTCCTGTACAGCTATTGGAGGCTTCACAAATTACGTGGTCGAAATAGATGTTAAATAATGTGGGAGCCAGAGGACTTCCCTGTCGCACCCCAAGGTGTACAGGGAATGGCTCCGACTCCCGACCACGTAGTTTTACCTGGGCCCGCTCACCATCATGTAGGTCCTTAATGATCGTGAGCAGAGGGTCAGGGACTCCAAAAGCATGAAGAACAACCCAGAGCCCAGGCCTACTTATGGTATCATAGGCCTTGACCAGGTCAATATAGCAGAGATGTGAGTCTTGTTGGAATTCCCTACACTTCTGCTGTAGCAGACGGACAGAAAATATGGCATCTGTGCAGGACCGCCCTTTCCTGAAACTGCATTTGGGCTCCGCAAGCCTCTCAGCGTGCCTAGCAAGGCGATGTTGAATAATCCTTGCCAGGACCTTTCCCGGCACACTGAGGAGTGAGATGCCCCTGCAGTTGTTACAGTCTGTGTGGTCCCTCTTCTTAAAGAGAGGGACCACCAGGGTATCCTTCCAATCCTGTGGAACCCGTCCAGTGGTCCAGACTGTTGTTATGATGTCATGTAGGGCAGTCTGTGCACAAACGCCACCCGCTCTTAAAATTTCGCTTGGGAGATAATCTCTGCCCAGCGCCTTTCCTGGTCTCAGACTCAGGATTACCTTAAGTACTTCTTAAAACAGATGGCACCTTAGCCAGCCACTCACAAGGCGTGACTTCTTCTAATATTTGAGGCATCGCAGCCTCAGCAGGGTCATCCCCACTTTGTCCCACGTTTTCCAGGCTGAGGGATTTCCCCTCCCCCAGAACCTCACAGAAATGCTCATCAAATCTGCAAACCTGTTTCTGGGGATCGGAGATCGGATCATCGTTCTTTCCCCTAATGATGGTAATAGGTATGGCGATTTTCGTTACTTTTTTGATGGAGTTCAAGAGCAATTTGTGATCATGGGCCATTGAGGCAGACTCCATCTCCTCAGCAACCCGCGACCACAACCCATCCTTGCAGCAGCTCACGGCACTCCGAACCAACGATTGAAGTCTGCGGTAAGCCTCCTCATTCTCCAATGTCGGATGCTGTAGCCGATGAAAGTGGGCCTGTCGCTTCTTTTTCAGCCAGCCTGAACACCTCCTATGTCAGTCAGGGTCTCTTTGGTTAGGTCTGGACCGTGTACCCAAAAGGAGCCATTGCAGCTGCATGAGCCACAGTCCTAATCTCAACAATTTCCCCTCGACATCAGGAAGAGTGGGGGACGATGCCAACCCCAGCTGCGAGTGATGATGAAATTCTTGCTTACAACTTGCATCAGCTAGCTGAGACCATGCCACTATGGGTTTGAATGGGGTTCTGGGTGTACACCCACCACTGGAATGGAATAATGGCAGGCGCATCTTACAGATGACACGTCGATGGGCAGTGGGCAGATCAGTTCCATGGTAGGTCCTGGTGGCAAGGACATGGGCTCCCATCCGCTGTTCCATCACTATGTAGTCCAGCAGATGTTCTTGCTTGGACCTGGCATGTATCCATGATGTGTGGCTGCTCCGATGCCGGAACAGCGTGTTGGTAATTACAAGCCCATGGGCTGCACAAAAATATAGCAGCCTCCTGCCGTTGTTATTGAACTGATTTGGCCCATGCCTTCCAATTACTTCAGACCAGGTGTGAGCATCATGACCAACTCGGGCATTGAAGTCACCCAACAAGATGACTCCATCCCGAGGGGCCAATTTAGCTAGCACCTGTGACAGGAGGTCATTGAAGGCATCTGACTCATCGGCCTTGCCTGAATCCCTCCACGGATTTTCGTCTTCGGTGGGGGCATAAGTAACCACGACCACCACTCCTTGCCACTGGTTGATGGAAAGGCGAGCCCAAAATAGCTTGGGACTTACAGCCTCACCGGCATGCTCCCATGCCCCCTTCATTATTTTGTTCCTAAGAAGATCTACTCCCTGTTGTTTCGCAGTCTCCTGCCCCGAGTAGAGGACTGTCCACCCCTCATGGTGGCAGGAGCCAGAGCCGGTCCACCAGACCTCCTGAATAGCACAGAGATCCAGGCGGTACTGGTCCAGCTCCCGACAGAGGAGTGGCAGCCTCTCCTCCGCAGTGAGCGTTTGAACATTCCACGTGGCCACCCGTAGTGGTTATTTGTTGTTTCTGGAGGAGCCCCGAGAAGGATTCAGTCTCCTGGCTCTGCCAAATGGGGTTTGGCCAGGAGACGTCATAGACGCCTGTCCCCCCGGGGCCTCCGGCACAAGCTTATTAATTCCATTTTTCAGTCGTGGGAATTAATTGAAGGTGGAGGGGTTACCAGCCCCTCGGACCCATCCAGAGCCCCCATTTGGCCGCTGTGGTGGTTACAAATGCCATGAGGGGAATGGCTAATCTAAATAGGCCCTCCCCCCACGGCACTACCCACCACAGCGTTGCCATCTGGCACCAATGAGGCGGTAGTTGTTTTTTTTTTGCCGGACTCCAATGTATGCACACTCACACATGCACACGTGCATTCATATAAAGATCGTTACACGACAACAGACGGCTCCAAGACTTCCCTTGGAAGGTTGTGCGGGTTTATTACATACATGCGGGAAGTACCCGGCGTTGCCCGGGTCTTAAAAATATTTAAAAACTACTCTTAAAAGTCTAACAGCAGTGCATACTGACTGTGGTGATACCTGCTATGATTACAGCAGTGCATACTGTGGTGGTATCTGCTTTCACTGCAGAAATGCATGCTGTGGTGGTACCTGCTATGATTTCAGCAGTGCATACCGACTGTGGTGGTACCTGCTATGATTACAACAGTGCATACTGACTGCAGTGGTTCCTGCTAAGATTACAGCAGTGCATACCGACTGTGGTGGTACTTGCTATCACTACAGTAGTACATGCTAACTCTATAGCAGTATTTATTTATTCTATAGCACAAAGTACTCACCTGACAGAGTGGCGTAGTGAGGCCTAGTCCCGTACAGAGCCTCCGGCCTCGCCTAGATTATCCAGCCGGCCGAGGTGGCACCTTGACAGGCTGGGGCTGGGCTGCTACCCCTGACCCCCCCCCCTCCCAGCCACGATGTTCCCGGCCGCTCTGCAGTAATATCTACGGCCCTTAGTGGTAGCATCTACCGCCTGTATAGTAGTAATAACTGCATGCATTGGGGTGGGGGGCACATGAGGCAGAGAAGAATTTACCTGAGCGTTTAGTGTATTTTTATAGTAGTTTTTACACTAAAGAATATATCCCCCTCACTCCCACCGAAGGCGTGCGAATTGGCAAGGGCCGTCCTTCCGACCAAATGCGCGTGAGTTGGTATGGTCGTGCACGCGTCATAAATAAATACATAATAGAAAGCACGCAGAAATGGCACTAAATCGCTAATTAAACTAATTTAAAGTTGACGGATGTGAAAAAAGAATATCACTTGCTCACGGCAGGGCTTACGGCATGGTACCTGGATATTTTAATCCCCCTCACTCCACCGAAGGCATGCGAAAGCCTTCAAATCCAAGCTCACTTTGTTCTCCGGACAAATTGCGAAGAAATCTTTTGCTCATTTCCCCACACTTGCCATGCTGGAAGAGGCACCGCAAAACGCAAAAAATACAGCAAATCACTTGAGGACCTGCACGGAGAATTCTGCCGTAGGTTCTCTGATTTAGAAAACATTGAACAGTCACTTCAGCTGGTGTCCTGTCCCCTGTCACAAGACCCTGAAACAGCCCCACAGGAGCTGCAGTTGGAACTGATAGATCTTCAGTCTGACTCCGTCCTAAAGGAGAAGTTAAACTCAATGACTTTTATGCTTCACTTAACAGAGCCACGTTTCCAAACCTCCGGAGGACTGCACAGAAGATACTGACTTTGTTTGGCTCGACTTATGTGTGTGAGCAGACAATCAGCGTCATGAACGCCAACAAAGTCCGTCACAGTTTAAAGTTAACAGACCAGCACCTCAGATCTATCCTGAGAATTTCCACAACCAAAATAACTCCAGACTTGGATGCACTGGCAAAAATGGGAGATCAACAACACTGTTCCCACTGAAACTGAAAGTGATGATGTGTTGCTGCAGCGAGGTTGGAGCCAAATCTCCGACACACAGCCTGCGTGGCTGCTCTAACCTGTTAATGTAGATAATAAAGAAGTTCAAGTGAGGTAATTGGTTTGGCGCAGACCTCAGATGTTTTCATGATGTTTGATCAGTCACGTTACGACATGTTTTTGTATTGTTCACGTTCGTGCAATTTGTTAAATTGCCTTGCAAATAAATGCTTTGCTACCTGTTAAAGGCCAAATCCTTTCATGTAATGATTTTTACATGTCATTTATATTAGTTCACACAAACACTCCATCCATCTGTTCCTGGCCCGGCCCCTCTGTGGGATTATGCAGTCGGCTTGGGTGGTTGTCAGACGGGCGGGGCTGGTAGCTCTTGAAGGCCCGAACCGGGTCCCCAGGTTCCGCGTGTGTCCCGGGGATCCGGCTGCTGACGTTCGGAGGCCGTCAATTCCAGGGCACTTGGAAGCGTAACAGTAAGTGGCATGTGAGGATCAGGCGGCGGCACCCCATTCCCCGAGTCAATGGACACATCACATGCTCGGCCATTTTGACATGTAGGGAAGGTATGAGGTGCAGTGAAAGGTTTCAGTCGGGAGGGGTGAAAATACCAACAACGCTTTCCCCACTTAATCCGAACACATTGTGGGCGCGCAACCTGTACTACCTCGACCGGTCCTCGCCATGGCCTCAGCAGTTTTGGGGACGTTGCCAATGGCGCCTGCGGGCAGTGCAACCAGGCCTTATCGCCCGGCTTCCACTGTGTATCCGATGTGCATGTAACCGCTCGTTCGCCTTCTGGCGAGAGTTCGAGTTCTGTGTCGCCGCTTCCCGTGCTTCGGCCAATTTCGAAATGTTAAATTTGATGTGATCAGCCAATTTGGATTTAGCACGGGTTTCGGGAATCCTCAACTGGGCATCCACGGGCGGATCAACGTCCAGGCCATACATAAAAAAGAAGGGGGAAAACCCCGTTGCCGTGTGGGGAGCCATTCTGTAGGCGGTGAGGACACCTGGAATTTGTAAGTCCCAATACACCTGAGCTTCGCACACCTGATGGCAAAACATGGACGTAATTGTCCTGTGGAGCCGCTCCACCATCTCACTTCTGACACCAGTTGTAATGGGCATATGTGACGCAGGAGAAGTTAATGGAGGCAACACGTATTTATTACAATTAAATTCAATACAGCAGAGTAACGACTCTAACACTCGAAGAGGTATCGGCCTCTTCACCCGGTCTATTAGAGGAAGTGTTCCCCAGCTAACGCTCCCCGTTAACTGCTTCCCTCTATCCCAGACCTTCCCCAAATGTAGGCTAGCTAACCTGTCCCAGCTTCGGCGCAGGTTCCGACCCTCAGCCACACGAGTCTGGCCCTTACAAGGACATCAGACCTCGCTGCTCTGAGGTCGCACCACTGGCTTGCCCTGCTCGGCCCTTACAAGGACAACGAGTCAGGGGAGTTCCAGGTCTAGCTAGCTGGCCTTCAGTCTTCACTGGTTCTTCATCTTGACCTGTACCCGACAACTGCCTCGAGCTCTCTCGCTCTCCACCTTATATACCAACATGCCCTCGAGGGGCGGGGCTGTGTGGGATCCCAGCCTCCCCCCCACACAGCCCCCCAGGGTGGTAACCGTTTACAGACATGGATGTAGACACCCCAGTGTAACTGCCCGTTTCTCCCACCCACGTAACACCTCTACACATGTGATTGTGTGTGACCCTTACATATCTCACATTCTTATCACAGTAGAATAAAATATTCGTATTTTATTATAATAAGCTGCAACATTACCAGGATGCATACAGCTTATATATGCTATGAAGAGAGATTCATCCTTGTTAAATATACATTAAGGACACATCCTTGCAAGACCTGGTAAAGACAGGTTGTAGGTGTACAGACAACCAGTTGTAACTGACTGTGTTTCCATGGTGGCACAGTGGTAACGTGTATCGCACAGCAAGATGGGCCTGGGTTTTATTCCGGACTCTAGCACCTTGTGGCGTGGAATTTTATATTTCCACCTGGTGTCCGTGGTTTTCTCCATTTGTATCCCATCTAACCTATATAATTCATTTTTTGTCTGTCTGTCTGTCTGTCCATCCGTCTGCGTACGCTCCCTACCGGGGGATTTAGCTCTCGGACCGTGGGGTTCGGCGAGATTAAATTTTGCAGGTGGGCACGCCCCCGGCCCCGCGGTAAACTTAGGCATTTCCGATTTTTCATCTCTAAACTTTACATCGGACCGATTATCGATTTAGTGCGATTTCTCTTTATTTATTTAATTCTTTATTTATTTATTTACTATTGCCGACCAGCGCGGACCACGGCGGTTGCCCCTGGCAACGGGTAGCACCGCCTTGGCTGCGGGGTGGACGCCATTTTTAATTCCCGTTAAAAATATGCACACACATTAACACGCGACGCTGAGGTAAATTCATCAAAGTTTCACGTCCTCTTCACTCCCCCCCCCCACCCCAATGTGTGCAATTACTATCATAGGGTCGGTAGATAATAAAATGATAGCGATTAGACAGTATTATTGTAGCGCGGGGGGGGGGGGGGTGACGGCCACAGCACCCAGCCTCAGCCGGATGGGCAATCTAGGCGAGGCCGGAGGTTTTGTACGGTACTAGGCCTCGACACCCCACCCGTGTCAGGCGACGACTTTGTGCCATAAACTATATATAACCAGCGTTGCCCGGGGGGAAAATACATTTAAAATCTTCTGAAAACTTTAAAACATAACATACCAATGAAAATACAACTGTGTAATTAATTTTAAACCCGACGCGCCAAGAATCGATTCTCTGAATCGCGCAAAGGAATCGAAGGTTGTAGACTCCTTTAGAATCGGACGATTCCCGTTTACTATAAGTTGGTTATAGTCGATATAAACTGCTACGAACGGGAAATATCCGGCGTTGACCGGGGCAAAAATATAATGAAAAACTCCTGAAAACATTAAAACATAACATACCAATGAAAATAAAACTCTGTGATTACTTTTAAACCCGACGCGCCAAGAATCGATTCTCTGAATCGCGCAAAGGAATCGATGGTTGTCGATTCATTTAAAATCGCCCTGTTCCCTTTTTAACAAACTGCGTGTCACAGACACACACATTCACACATTTTGCTTTTACATTTAACATACAAAACGTCAGCATGTACTGCTGTCATCATAGGCAAAAAAATATACACCCTCACCATTCACCACTTACTATCACTCACCACTCACCCTCACCACTCACCCTTCTCCCTCAACACTCACGCTCACCCTCACCAATCATCCTCGCCCTCACCACCACCACTCATCCTCACCACTCACCCTCGCCACCACCACTCACCCTCAACACTCACCCTCACCACCACCACTCACCACCACTCACCCTCACCTCTCACTCACCCTCACCACTCACCCTCACGACTCACCATCACTGTGGTGGTGGTACCTGCTATCATGACAGTAGTACAAGCTGATGTTTTGTATGTGTAATGTCAAAATCTAAATTAGTGAAATGTTAAGCATACTTGGCGACACGTAAGCAAGTTTTTTTTAAAACGGGAATAGGGTGAGTGGTGGTGGTGAGGGTGAGTGGTTAGGGTGAGTGGTGAAGGTGAGGGTGAGTGGTGATTGGTGAGGGTGTGATTGGTGAGAATGAGTGGTGAGTGGTCAGGGTGAGGGTGAGTGGTGAGGGAGAGTGGTGAGGGTGAGTGGTGAGGGTGAATGGTGAGGGTGAATGGTGAGGGTGAGTAGTGAGTGGGAGGGTGAGTGGTAAGTGGTGAGGGTCAGTGGTGATTGTTGAGGGTGTGATTGGTGAGGATGAGTGGTGAGTAGTGAGGGTGAGTGGTGAGTGGTGAGGGTGAGTGGCAGTTGTGAGTGGTGATTAGTGAGGGGTGAGGGTGAGCGTGAGTGGTGAGTGGTGAGGGTGAGAAGTGAGGGTGAGTGGTGATTGTTGAGGGTGTGATTGGTGAGGATGAGTGGTGAGTGGTGAGGGTGAGTGTGAGTGGTGAGCGGTGAGGGTGAGTGGTTGTTGTGAGGGTGAGTGGTGAGGGTGAGTGGTGAGGATGAGTGGCAGTTGTGAGTGGTGATAGGTGAGCGGTGACTGGTGAATGGTGAGCGTGAGTGGTGAGGGTGAGTGGTGAGGGTGAGTGCTGAGTGGTGAGGGTGAGAGAGTGGTTAGTTTTAAGGGTGAGTGTTGAGGGTGAGTGGTGAGGTTGAGTGGTAAGGGTTAGTGGAGAGTGGTGAGTGGTGATTGGTAAGGATGAATGGTGAGTAGTGAGGGTGAGGTTGAGTGGTGAAGTTGAGTGGTGAGGGTGAGTGGTGAGGGTGAGTGGTGGTTGTGACGGTGAGTGGTGAGGGTGAGTCGTGAGGGTGAGTGGTGAGGCTGAATGGTGAGGGTGAATCGTGAGAGTGAGTGGTGAGGGAGAGTGGTGAGGGTGAGGGGTGAGTGGTGAGGGTGAGTGGTGACGAAGAGTGGTGAGGTTGAGTGGTGAGTAGTAAGGGTGAGTGGTGATGGTGAGGGTTAGTGGTGAGGGTGAGTGGTAAGGGTGAGTGGTGAGGGTTAGTGGTGAGGGTGAGTGGTCAGGGTGAGTGGTGAGGGTGAGTGGTGAGGGTGAGTGGTGAGGGTGAGTGGTTGTTGTGAGGGTGAGTGGCAGTTGTGAGTGGTGATGAGTGAGTGCTGAGTGGTGAGCGTGAGTGGTGAGGGTGAGTGGTGAGGGTGAGTGGTGAGGGTGAGTGCTGAGTGGTGAGGGTGAGTGGTGAGAGAGTCGTTAGTTTTGAGGGTGAGTGGTGAGGTTGAGTGGTGAGGGTTAGTGGAGAGTGGTGAGTGGTGATTGGTCAGGATGAATGGTGAGTAGTGAGGGTGAGGTTGAGTGGTGAGGTTGAGTGGTGAGGGTGAGTGGTGAGGGTGAGTGGTGGTTGTGAGGGTGAGTGGCAGTTGTGAGTGGTGATGGGTGAGTGGTGAGTGCTGAGCGTGAGTGGTGAGGGTGAGTGGTGAGTGGTGAGGGTGAGAAGTGAGGGTGAGTGGTGATTGTTGAGGGTGTGATTGGTGAGGATGAGTGGTGAGTGGTGAGTGTGAGTGGTGAGCGGTGAGGGTGAGTGGTTGTTGTGAGGGTGAGTGGTGAGGGTGAGTGGTGAGGGTGAGTGGCAGTTGTGAGTGGTGATAGGTGAGCGGTGACTGGTGAATGGTGAGCGTGAGTGGTGAGGGTGAGTGGTGAGGGTGAGTGGTGAGGGTGAGAGAGTGGTTAGTTTTAAGGGTGAGTGTTGAGGGTGAGTGGTGAGGTTGAGTGGTAAGGGTTAGTGGAGAGTGGTGAGTGGTGATTGGTCAGTGGTGATTGGTCAGGATGAATGGTGAGTAGTGAGGGTGAGGTTGAGTGGCGAAGTTGAGTGGTGAGGGTGAGTGGTGAGGGTGAGTGGTGGTTGTGACGGTGAGTGGTGAGTGGTGAGGGTGAGTCGTGAGGGTGAGTGGTGAGGCTGAATGGTGAGGGTGAATCGTGAGAGTGAGTGGTGAGGGAGAGTGGTGAGGGTGAGGGGTGAGTGGTGAGGGTGAGTGGTGACGAAGAGTGGTGAGGTTGAGTGGTGAGTAGTAAGGGTGAGTGGTGATGGTGAGGGTTAGTGGTGAGGGTGAGTGGTAAGGGTGAGTGGTGAGGGTTAGTGGTGAGGGTGAGTGGTCAGGGTGAGTGGTGAGGGTGAGTGGTGAGGGTGAGTGGTGAGGGTGAGTGGTTGTTGTGAGGGTGAGTGGCAGTTGTGAGTGGTGATGAGTGAGTGCTGAGTGGTGAGCGTGAGTGGTGAGGGTGAGTGGTGAGGGTGAGTGGTGAGGGTGAGTGCTGAGTGGTGAGGGTGAGTGGTGAGAGAGTCGTTAGTTTTGAGGGTGAGTGGTGAGGTTGAGTGGTGAGGGTTAGTGGAGAGTGGTGAGTGGTGATTGGTCAGGATGAATGGTGAGTAGTGAGGGTGAGGTTGAGTGGTGAGGTTGAGTGGTGAGGGTGAGTGGTGAGGGTGAGTGGTGGTTGTGAGGGTGAGTGGCAGTTGTGAGTGGTGATGGGTGAGTGGTGAGTGCTGAGCGTGAGTGGTGAGGGTGAGTGGTGAGTGGTGAGGGTGAGAAGTGAGGGTGAGTGGTGATTGTTGAGGGTGTGATTGGTGAGGATGAGTGGTGAGTGGTGAGTGTGAGTGGTGAGCGGTGAGGGTGAGTGGTTGTTGTGAGGGTGAGTGGTGAGGGTGAGTGGTGAGGGTGAGTGGCAGTTGTGAGTGGTGATAGGTGAGCGGTGACTGGTGAATGGTGAGCGTGAGTGGTGAGGGTGAGTGGTGAGGGTGAGTGCTGAGTGGTGAGGGTGAGAGAGTGGTTAGTTTTAAGGGTGAGTGTTGAGGGTGAGTGGTGAGGTTGAGTGGTAAGGGTTAGTGGAGAATGGTGAGTGGTGATTGGTCAGTGGTGATTGGTCAGGATGAATGGTGAGTAGTGAGGGTGAGGTTGAGTGGCGAAGTTGAGTGGTGAGGGTGAGTGGTGAGGGTGAGTGGTGGTTGTGACGGTGAGTGGTGAGTGGTGAGGGTGAGTCGTGAGGGTGAGTGGTGAGGCTGAATGGTGAGGGTGAATCGTGAGAGTGAGTGGTGAGGGAGAGTGGTGAGGGTGAGGGGTGAGTGGTGAGGGTGAGTGGTGACGAAGAGTGCTGAGGTTGAGTGGTGAGTAGTAAGGGTGAGTGGTGATGGTGAGGGTTAGTGGTGAGGGTGAGTGGTAAGGGTGAGTGGTGAGGGTTAGTGGTGAGGGTGAGTGGTCAGGGTGAGTGGTGAGGGTGAGTGGTGAGGGTGAGGGTGAGTGGTTGTTGTGAGGGTGAGTGGCAGTTGTGAGTGGTGATGAGTGAGTGCTGAGTGGTGAGCGTGAGTGGTGAGGGTGAGTGGTGAGGGTGAGTGGTGAGGGTGAGTGCTGAGTGGTGAGGGTGAGTGGTGAGAGAGTCGTTAGTTTTGAGGGTGAGTGGTGAGGTTGAGTGGTGAGGGTTAGTGGAGAGTGGTGAGTGGTGATTGGTCAGGATGAATGGTGAGTAGTGAGGGTGAGGTTGAGTGGTGAGGTTGAGT
Source organism: Lampetra fluviatilis (assembly GCF_964198595.1). Lineage (NCBI taxonomy): Eukaryota > Metazoa > Chordata > Hyperoartia > Petromyzontiformes > Petromyzontidae > Lampetra > Lampetra fluviatilis. The sequence continues at coordinate 15,218,537 of NC_136280.1, forward strand.
GGTGAGGGTGAGTGGTGAGGGTGAGTGGTGGTTGTGAGGGTGAGTGGCAGTTGTGAGTGGTGATGGGTGAGTGGTGAGTGCTGAGCGTGAGTGGTGAGGGTGAGTGGTGAGGGTGAGTGGTGAGGGTGAGTGCTGAGTGGTGAGGGTGAGTGGTGAGAGAGTCGTTAGTTTTGAGGGTGAGTGGCGAGGTTGAGTGGTGAGGGTTAGTGGAGAGTGGTGAGTGGTGATAGGTCAGTGGTGATTGGTCCAGATGAATGGTGAGTAGTGAGGGTGAGGTTGAGTGGTGAGGGTGAGTGGTGAGGGTGAGTTGTGAGGGTGAGTGGTGAGGCTGAATGGTGAGGGTGAATGGTGAGAGTGAGTGGTGAGTGGTGAGGGTGAGTGGTGACGAAGAGTGGTGAGGTTGAGTGGTGAGTAGTAAGGGTGAGTGGTGATGGTGAGGGTTAGTGGTCAGGGTAAGTGGTAAGGGTGAGTGGTGAGGGTGAGTGGTGAAGGTGAGTGGTCAGGGTGAGTGGTGAGGGTGAGTGGTGAGGCTGAATGGTGAGGGTGAATGGTGAGAGTGAGTGATGAGTGGTGAGGGTGAGTGGTGATGGTGAGGGGTGAGTGGTGAGGGTGAGTGGTGAGGGTGAGTGGTGACGAAGAGTGGTGAGGTTGAGTGGTGAGTAGTAAGGGTGAGTGGTGATCGTGAGGGTTAGTGGTGAGGGTGAGTGGTCAGGGTGAGTGGTGAGGGTGAGTGGTGAGGGTGAGTGGTGAGCGGTGAGGGTGAGTGGTTGTTGTGAGGGTGAGTGGTGAGTGGTGAGGGTGAGTCGTGAGGGTGAGTGGTGAGGCTGAATGGTGAGGGTGAATAGTGAGAGTGAGTGGTGAGTGGTGAGGGTGAGTGGTGACGAAGAGTGGTGAGGTTGAGTGGTGAGTAGTAAGAGTGAGTGGTGATGGTGAGGGTTAGTGGTGAGGGTAAGTGGTAAGGGTGAGTGGTGAGGGTTAGTGGTGAGGGTGAGTGGTCAGGGTGAGTGTTGAGGGTGAGTGGTGAGGGTGAGTGGTGAGCGGTGAGGGTGAGTGGTTGTTGTGAGGGTGAGTGGCAGTTGTGAGTGGTGATGGGTGAGTGGTGAGTGGTGAGCATGAGTGGTGAGGGTGAGTGGTGAGGGTGAGTGCTGAGTGGTGAGGGTGAGTGGTGAGAGAGTTGTTAGTTTTGAGGGTGAGTGGTGAGGTTGAGTGGTGAGGCTTAGTGGAGAGTGGTGAGTGGTGATTGGTCAGTGGTGATTGGTCAGGATGAATGGTGAGTAGTGAGGGTGAGGTTGAGTGGTGAGGTTGAGTGGTGAGGGTGAGTGGTGAGGGTGAGTGGTGGTTGTGACGGTGAGTGGTGAGTGGTGAGGGTGAGGGTGAGTGGTGAGGCTGAATGGTGAGGGTGAATGGTGAGAGTGAGTGGTGAGTGGTGAGGGAGAGTGGTGAGGGTGAGTGGTGATGGTGAGGGCTGAGTGGTGAGGGTGAGTGGTGAGTGGTGAGGGTGAGTGGTGAGGGTGAGGTTGAGTGGTGAGGTTGAGTGGTGAGGGTGAGTGGTGAGGGTGAGTGGTGGTTGTGAGGGTGAGTGGCAGTTGTGAGTGGTGATGGGTGAGTGGTGAGTGCTGAGCGTGAGTGGTGAGGGTGAGTGGTGAGGGTGAGTGGTGAGGGTGAGTGCTGAGTGGTGAGGGTGAGTGGTGAGAAAGTCGTTAGTTTTGAGGGTGAGTGGCGAGGTTGAGTGGTGAGGGTTAGTGGAGAGTGGTGAGTGGTGATAGGTCAGTGGTGATTGGTCCAGATGAATGGTGAGTAGTGAGGGTGAGGTTGAGTGGTGAGGGTGAGTGGTGAGGGTGAGTTGTGAGGGTGAGTGGTGAGGCTGAATGGTGAGGGTGAATGGTGAGAGTGAGTGGTGAGGGTGAGTGGTGACGAAGAGTGGTGAGGTTGAGTGGTGAGTAGTAAGGGTGAGTGGTGATGGTGAGGGTTAGTGGTCAGGGTAAGTGGTAAGGGTGAGTGGTGAGGGTGAGTGGTGAAGGTGAGTGGTCAGGGTGAGTGGTGAGGGTGAGTGGTGAAGGTGAGTGGTGAGCAGTGAGGGTGAGTGGTTGTTGTGAGGGTGAGTGGCAGTTGTGAGTGGTGATGGGTGAGTGGTGAGTGGTGAGCGTGAGTGGTGAGGGTGAGTGGTGAGGGTGAGTGCTGAGTGGTGAGGGTGAGTGGTGAGAGAGTTGTTAGTTTTGAGGGTGAGGTTGAGTGGTGAGGGTTAGTGGAGAGTGGTGAGTGGTGATTGGTCAGTGGTGATTGGTCAGGATGAATGGTGAGTAGTGAGGGTGATGTTGAGTGGTGAGGTTGAGTGGTGAGGGTGATTGGTGAGGGTGAGTGGTGGTTGTGACGGTGAGTGGTGAGTGGTGAGGGTGAGGGTGAGTGGTGAGGCTGAATGGTGAGGGTGAATGGTGAGAGTGAGTGATGAGTGGTGAGGGTGAGTGGTGATGGTGAGGGGTGAGTGGTGAGGGTGAGTGGTGAGGCTTAGTGGAGAGTGGTGAGTGGTGATTGGTCAGTGGTGATTGGTCAGGATGAATGGTGAGTAGTGAGGGTGAGGTTGAGTGGTGAGGTTGAGTGGTGAGGGTGAGTGGTGAGGGTGAGTGGTGGTTGTGACGGTGAGTGGTGAGTGGTGAGGGTGAGGGTGAGTGGTGAGGCTGAATGGTGAGGGTGAATGGTGAGAGTGAGTGGTGAGTGGTGAGGGAGAGTGGTGAGGGTGAGTGGTGATGGTGAGGGCTGAGTGGTGAGGGTGAGTGGTGAGTGGTGAGGGTGAGTGGTGAGGGTGAGGTTGAGTGGTGAGGTTGAGTGGTGAGGGTGAGTGGTGAGGGTGAGTGGTGGTTGTGAGGGTGAGTGGCAGTTGTGAGTGGTGATGGGTGAGTGGTGAGTGCTGAGCGTGAGTGGTGAGGGTGAGTGGTGAGGGTGAGTGGTGAGGGTGAGTGCTGAGTGGTGAGGGTGAGTGGTGAGAAAGTCGTTAGTTTTGAGGGTGAGTGGCGAGGTTGAGTGGTGAGGGTTAGTGGAGAGTGGTGAGTGGTGATAGGTCAGTGGTGATTGGTCCAGATGAATGGTGAGTAGTGAGGGTGAGGTTGAGTGGTGAGGGTGAGTGGTGAGGGTGAGTTGTGAGGGTGAGTGGTGAGGCTGAATGGTGAGGGTGAATGGTGAGAGTGAGTGGTGAGGGTGAGTGGTGACGAAGAGTGGTGAGGTTGAGTGGTGAGTAGTAAGGGTGAGTGGTGATGGTGAGGGTTAGTGGTCAGGGTAAGTGGTAAGGGTGAGTGGTGAGGGTGAGTGGTGAAGGTGAGTGGTCAGGGTGAGTGGTGAGGGTGAGTGGTGAAGGTGAGTGGTGAGCAGTGAGGGTGAGTGGTTGTTGTGAGGGTGAGTGGCAGTTGTGAGTAGTGATGGGTGAGTGGTGAGTGGTGAGCGTGAGTGGTGAGGGTGAGTGGTGAGGGTGAGTGCTGAGTGGTGAGGGTGAGTGGTGAGAGAGTTGTTAGTTTTGAGGGTGAGTGGTGAGGTTGAGTGGTGAGGGTTAGTGGAGAGTGGTGAGTGGTGATTGGTCAGTGGTGATTGGTCAGGATGAATGGTGAGTAGTGAGGGTGATGTTGAGTGGTGAGGTTGAGTGGTGAGGGTGATTGGTGAGGGTGAGTGGTGGTTGTGACGGTGAGTGGTGAGTGGTGAGGGTGAGGGTGAGTGGTGAGGCTGAATGGTGAGGGTGAATGGTGAGAGTCAGTGATGAGTGGTGAGGGTGAGTGGTGATGGTGAGGGGTGAGTGGTGAGGGTGAGTGGTGAGTGGTGAGGGTGAGCGGTGACGAAGAGTGGTGAGGTTGAGTGGTGAGTAGTAAGGGTGAGTGGTGATCGTGAGGGTTAGTGGTGAGGGTGAGTGGTCAGGGTGAGTGGTGAGGGTGAGTGGTGAGGGTGAGTGGTGAGCGGTGAGGGTGAGTGGTTGTTGTGAGGGTGAGTGGTGAGTGGTGAGGGTGAGTCGTGAGGGTGAGTGGTGAGGCTGAATGGTGAGGGTGAATAGTGAGAGTGAGTGGTGAGTGGTGAGGGTGAGTGGTGACGAAGAGTGGTGAGGTTGAGTGGTGAGTAGTAAGAGTGAGTGGTGATGGTGAGGGTTAGTGGTGAGGGTAAGTGGTAAGGGTGAGTGGTGAGGGTTAGTGGTGAGGGTGAGTGGTCAGGGTGAGTGTTGAGGGTGAGTGGTGAGGGTGAGTGGTGAGCGGTGAGGGTGAGTGGTTGTTGTGAGGGTGAGTGGCAGTTGTGAGTGGTGATGGGTGAGTGGTGAGTGGTGAGCATGAGTGGTGAGGGTGAGTGGTGAGGGTGAGTGCTGAGTGGTGAGGGTGAGTGGTGAGAGAGTTGTTAGTTTTGAGGGTGAGTGGTGAGGTTGAGTGGTGAGGCTTAGTGGAGAGTGGTGAGTGGTGATTGGTCAGTGGTGATTGGTCAGGATGAATGGTGAGTAGTGAGGGTGAGGTTGAGTGGTGAGGTTGAGTGGTGAGGGTGAGTGGTGAGGGTGAGTGGTGGTTGTGACGGTGAGTGTGAGTGGTGAGGGTGAGGGTGAGTGGTGAGGCTGAATGGTGAGGGTGAATGGTGAGAGTGAGTGGTGAGTGGTGAGGGAGAGTGGTGAGGGTGAGTGGTTGTTGTGAGGGTGAGTGGTGAGGGTGAGTCGTGAGGGTGAGTGGTGGGGCTGAATGGTGAGGGTGAATAGTGAGAGTGAGTGGTGAGTGGTGAGGGTGAGTTGTGACGAAGAGTGGTGAGGTTGAGTGGTGAGTAGTAAGAGTGAGTGGTGATGGTGAGGGTTAGTGGTGAGGGTAAGTGGTAAGGGTGAGTGGTGAGGGTTAGTGGTGAGGGTGAGTGGTCAGGGTGAGTGTTGAGGGTGAGTGGTGAGGGTGAGTGGTGAGCGGTGAGGGTGAGTGGTTGTTGTGAGGGTGAGTGGCAGTTGTGAGTGGTGATGGGTGAGTGGTGAGTGGTGAGCATGAGTGGTGAGGGTGAGTGGTGAGGGTGAGTGCTGAGAGGTGAGGGTGAGTGGTGAGAGAGTTGTTAGTTTTGAGGGTGAGTGGTGAGGTTGAGTGGTGAGGCTTAGTGGAGAGTGGTGAGTGGTGATTGGTCAGTGGTGATTGGTCAGGATGAATGGTGAGTAGTGAGGGTGAGGTTGAGTGGTGAGGTTGAGTGGTGAGGGTGAGTGGTGAGGGTGAGTGGTGGTTGTGACGGTGAGTGGTGAGTGGTGAGGGTGAGGGTGAGTGGTGAGGCTGAATGGTGAGGGTGAATGGTGAGAGTGAGTGGTGAGTGGTGAGGGAGAGTGGTGAGGGTGAGTGGTGATGGTGAGGGCTGAGTGGTGAGGGTGAGTGGTGAGTGGTGAGGGTGAGTGGTGACGAAGAGTGGTGAGGTTGAGTGGTGAGTAGTAAGGGTGAGTGGTGATGGTGAGGGTTAGTGGTGAGGGTGAGTGGTAAGGGTGAGTGGTGAGGGTTAGTGGTGAGGGTGAGTGGTCAGGGTGAGTGGTGAGGGTGAGTGGTGAGTGGTGAGCGGTGAGGGTGAGTGGTTGTTGTGAGGGTGAGTGGCAGTTGTAAGTGGTGATGGGTGAGTGGTGAGTGGTGAGCGTGAGTGGTGAGGGTGAGTGGTGTGGGTGAGTGCTGAGTGATGAGGGTGAGTGGTGAGAGAGTCGTTAGTTTTGAGGGTCAGTGGTGAGATTGAGTGGTGAGGGTTATTGGAGAGTGGTGAGTGGTGATTGGTCAGTGGTGATTGGTCAGGATGAATGGTGAGTAGTGAGGGTGAGGTTGAGTGGTGAGGTTGAGTGGTGAGGGTGAGTGGTGAGGGTGAATGGTGAGAGTGAGTGGTGAGTGGTGAGGGAGAGTGGTGAGAGTGAGTGGTGATGGTGAGGGGTGAGTGGTGAGGGTGAGTGGTGAGGGTGAGTGGTGAGTGGTCAGTGGTGAGGGGTCCGGGTTAGTGGTGAGGGTGAGTGGTGATGGTGAGGGGTGAGTGATGAGGGTGAGTGGTGAGTGGTGATGGTGAGTGGTGAGGGAGAGTGGTGAGGGAGAGGGGTTAGGGTGAGTGTTGAGGGTGAATGGTGAGGGTGAGTGGTGAGGGTGAGTGGTGAGATTGAGTGGTGAGTAGTAAGGGTGAGTGGTGATGGTGAGGGTTAGTGGTGAGGGTGAGTGGTGAGGGTTAGTGGTGAGGGTGAGTGGTCAGGGTTAGTGGTGAGGGTGAGCGGTGAGGGTGAGTGGTTGTGGTGAGGGTGAGTTGCAGTTGTGAGTGGTGATGGGTGAGTGGTGAGTGGTGAGCGTGAGTTGTGTGGGTGAGTGGTGAGGGTGAGTGCTGAGTGGTGAGGGTGAGTGGTGAGAGAGTCGTTAGTTTTGAGGGTGAGTAGTGAGGTTGAGTGGTGAGGGTTAGTGGAGAGTGGTGAGTGGTGATTGGTCAGTGGTGATTGGTCAGGATGAATGGTGAGTAGTGAGGGTGAGGTTGAGTGGTGAGGTTGAGTGGTGAGGGTGAGTGGTGAGGGTGAGTGGTGGTTGTGACGGTGAGTGGTGAGGGTGAGTGGTAAGGGTGAGTGGTGAGGCTGACTGGTGAGGGTGAATGGTGAGAGTGAGTGGTGAGTGGTGAGGGAGAGTGGTGAGGGTGAGTGGTGATGGTGAGGGGTGAGTGGTGAGGGTGAGTGGTGAGGGTGAGGGGTGAGTGGTGAGGGGTGAGTGGTGAGGGTGAGTATTGAGAGAGTCGTTAGTTTTGAGGGTGAGTGGTGATGTTGAGTGGTGAGGGTTTGTGGAGAGTGGTGAGTGCTGATTGGTCAGTGGTCATTGGTCAGGATGAATGGTCAGTAGTGAGGGTGAGGTTGAGTGGTGAGCTTGAGTGGTGAGGGTGAGTGGTGAGGGTTAGCGGTGAGGCTGAATGGTGAGGGTGAATGGTGAGAGTGAGTGGTGAGTGGTGAGGGATAGTGGTGAGGGGTGAGTGGTGAGGGGTCAGTGGTGAGAGTGAGTGATGACGAAGAGTGGTGAGGTTGAGTGGTGAGTAGTAAGGGTGAGTGGTGATGGTGAGGGTTAGTGGTCAGGGTGAGTGGTGAGTGGTCAGTGGTGAGGGCTCAGGGTTAGTGGTGAGGGTGAGTGGTGAGGGGTGAGTGGTGAGTGGTGAGGGTGAGTGGTGAGTGGTGACGGTGAGTGGTGAGGGAGAGTGGTGAGGGAGAGGGGTGAGTGTTGAGGGTGAATGGTGAGGGTGAGTGGTGAGGGTGAGTGGGGAAGGTGAGTGCTGAGGGTGTGGTGAGAGTGAGTGGTGAGGGTGAGTGGTGAGATTGAGTGGTGAGTAGTAAGGGTGAGTGGTGATGGTGAGGGTTAGTGGTGAGGGTGAGTGGTGAGGGTTAGTGGTGAGGGTGAGTGGTCAGGGTTAGTGGTGAGGGTGAGCGGTGAGGGTGAGTGGTTGTGGTGAGGGTGAGTTGCAGTTGTGAGTGGTGATGGGTGAGTGGTGAGTGGTGAGCGTGAGTTGTGAGGGTGAGTGGTGAGGGTGAGTGCTGAGTGGTGAGGGTGAGTGGTGAGAGAGTCGTTAGTTTTGAGGGTGAGTAGTGAGGTTGAGTCGTGAGGGTTAGTGGAGAGTGGTGAGTGGTGATTGGTCAGTGGTGATTGGTCAGGATGAATGGTGAGTAGTGAGGGTGAGGTTGAGTGGTGAGGTTGAGTGGTGAGGGTGAGTGGTGAGGGTGAGTGGTGGTTGTGACGGTGAGTGGTGAGGGTGAGTGGTGAGGGTGAGTGGTGAGGCTGACTGGTGAGGGTGAATGGTGAGAGTGAGTGGTGAGTGGTGAGGGAGAGTGGTGAGGGTGAGTGGTGATGGTGAGGGGTGAGTGGTGAGGGTGAGTGGTGAGGGTGAGGGGTGAGTGGTGAGGGGTGAGTGGTGATGTTGAGTGGTGAGGGTTTGTGGAGAGTGGTGAGTGCTGATTGGTCAGTGGTCATTGGTCAGGATGAATGGTCAGTAGTGAGGGTGAGGTTGAGTGGTGAGCTTGAGTGGTGAGGGTGAGTGGTGAGGGTGAGCGGTGAGGCTGAATGGTGAGGGTGAATGGTGAGAGTGAGTGGTGAGGGATAGTGGTGAGGGGTGAGTGGTGAGGGGTCAGTGGTGAGGGTGAGTGATGACGAAGAGTGGTGAGGTTGAGTGGTGAGTAGTAAGGGTGAGTGGTGATGGTGAGGGGTGAGTGGTGAGGGTGAGTGGTGAGGGTGAGGGGTGAGTGGTGAGGGGTGAGTGGTGAGGGTGAGTGGTGAGAGAGTCGTTAGTTTTGAGGGTGAGTGGTGATGTTGAGTGGTGAGGGTTAGTGGAGAGTGGTGAGTGCTGATTGGTCAGTTGTCATTGGTCAGGATGAATGGTCAGTAGTGAGGGTGAGGTTGAGTGGTGAGCTTGAGTGGTGAGGGTGAGTGGTGAGGGTGAGCGGTGAGGCTGAATGGTGAGGGTGAATGGTGAGAGTGAGTGGTGAGTGGTGAGGGATAGTGGTGAGGGGTGAGTGGTGAGGGGTCAGTGGTGAGGGTGAGTGATGACGAAGAGTGGTGAGGTTGAGTGGTGAGTAGTAAGGGTGAGTGGTGATGGTGAGGGTTAGTGGTCAGGGTGAGTGGTGAGTGGTCAGTGGTGAGGGCTCAGGGTTAGTGGTGAGGGTGAGTGGTGATGGTGAGGGGTGAGTGGTGAGTGGTGAGGGTGAGTGGTGAGTGGTGACGGTGAGTGGTGAGGGAGAGTGGTGAGGGAGAGGGGTGAGGGTGAGTGTTGAGGGTGAATGGTGAGGGTGAGTGGTGAGGGTGAGTGGTGAGGTTGAGTGGTGAGGTTAAGTGGTGAGGGTGAGTGGGGATGGTGAGTGCTGAGGGTGTGGTGAGAGTGAATGGTGAGGATGATTGGTGAGGGTGAGCGTGAGTGTTGAGGGAGAAGGGTGAGTGGTGAGGGTGAGTGGTGAGAGAGTGGTGAGGGAGAGTGGTGAGGGTGAGTAGTGGTGGTGAGGGTGAGTAGTGAGGGTGAGTGAGTGGTGAGGGTGAGTGGTGAGGGTGAGTGGTGAAAGTGAGTGAGGGTGAATGGTAAGGGTGAGTGGTGAGGGTTAGTGGTGAGGGTGAGTGGTCAGGGTGAGTGGTGAGGGTGAGTGCTGAGGGTGAGTGGTGAGCGGGAAGGGTGAGTGTTTGTTGTGACGGTGAGTGGCAGTTGTGAGTGGTGATGGGTGAGTGGTGAGTGGTGAGCGTGAGTGGTGAGGGTGAGTGCTGAGTGCTGAGTGGTGAGGGTGAGTGGTGAGAGAGTCGTTAGTTTTGAGGGTGAGTGGTGATGTTGAGTGGTGAGGGTTAGTGGAGAGTGGTGAGTGCTGATTGGTCAGTGGTCATTGGTCAGGATGAATGGTCAGTAGTGAGGGTGAGGTTGAGTGTTGAGCTTGAGTGGTGAGGGTGAGTGGTAAGGGTGAGCGGTGAGGCTGAATGGTGAGAGTGAATGGTGAGAGTGAGTGGTGAGTGGTGAGGGATAGTGGTGAGGGGTGAGCGGTGAGGGGTCAGTGGTGAGGGTGAGTGATGACGAAGAGTGGTGAGGTTGAGTGGTGAGTAGTAAGGGTGAGTGGTGATGGTGAGGGTTAGTGGTCAGGGTGAGTGGTGAGTGGTCAGTGGTGAGGGCTCAGGGTTAGTGGTGAGGGTGAGTGGTGATGGTGAGTGGTGAGGGAGAGTGGTGAGGGAGAGGGGTGAGGGTGAGTGTTGAGGGTGAATGGTGAGGGTGAGTGGTGATGTTGAGTGGTGAGGGTTTGTGGAGAGTGGTGAGTGCTGATTGGTCAGTGGTCATTGGTCAGGATGAATGGTCAGTAGTGAGGGTGAGGTTGAGTGGTGAGCTTGAGTGGTGAGGGTGAGTGGTGAGGGTGAGCGGTGAGGCTGAATGGTGAGGGTGAATGGTGAGAGTGAGTGGTGAGGGATAGTGGTGAGGGGTGAGTGGTGAGGGGTCAGTGGTGAGGGTGAGTGATGACGAAGAGTGGTGAGGTTGAGTGGTGAGTAGTAAGGGTGAGTGGTGATGGTGAGGGGTGAGTGGTGAGGGTGAGTGGTGAGGGTGAGGGGTGAGTGGTGAGGGGTGAGTGGTGAGGGTGAGTGGTGAGAGAGTCGTTAGTTTTGAGGGTGAGTGGTGATGTTGAGTGGTGAGGGTTAGTGGAGAGTGGTGAGTGCTGATTGGTCAGTGGTCATTGGTCAGGATTAATGGTCAGTAGTGAGGGTGAGGTTGAGTGGTGAGCTTGAGTGGTGAGGGTGAGTGGTGAGGGTGAGCGGTGAGGCTGAATGGTGAGGGTGAATGGTGAGAGTGAGTGGTGAGTGGTGAGGGATAGTGGTGAGGGGTGAGTGGTGAGGGGTCAGTGGTGAGGGTGAGTGATGACGAAGAGTGGTGAGGTTGAGTGGTGAGTAGTAAGGGTGAGTGGTGATGGTGAGGGTTAGTGGTCAGGGTGAGTGGTGAGTGGTCAGTGGTGAGGGCTCAGGGTTAGTGGTGAGGGTGAGTGGTGATGGTGAGGGGTGAGTGGTGAGTGGTGAGGGTGAGTGGTGAGTGGTGACGGTGAGTGGTGAGGGAGAGTGGTGAGGGAGAGGGGTGAGGGTGAGTGTTGAGGGTGAATGGTGAGGGTGAGTGGTGAGGGTGAGTGGTGAGGTTGAGTGGTGAGGTTAAGTGGTGAGGGTGAGTGGGGATGGTGAGTGCTGAGGGTGTGGTGAGAGTGAATGGTGAGGATGATTGGTGAGGGTGAGCGTGAGTGTTGAGGGAGAAGGGTGAGTGGTGAGGGTGAGTGGTGAGAGAGTGGTGAGGGAGAGTGGTGAGGGTGAGTAGTGAGGGTGAGTGAGTGGTGAGGGTGAGTGGTGAGGGTGAGTGGTGAAAGTGAGTGAGGGTGAATGGTAAGGGTGAGTGGTGAGGGTTAGTGGTGAGGGTGAGTGGTCAGGGTGAGTGGTGAGGGTGAGTGCTGAGGGTGAGTGGTGAGCGGGAAGGGTGAGTGTTTGTTGTGACGGTGAGTGGCAGTTGTGAGTGGTGATGGGTGAGTGGTGAGTGGTGAGCGTGAGTGGTGAGGGTGAGTGCTGAGTACTGAGTGGTGAGGGTGAGTGGTGAGAGAGTCGTTAGTTTTGAGGGTGAGTGGTGATGTTGAGTGGTGAGGGTTAGTGGAGAGTGGTGAGTGCTGATTGGTCAGTGGTCATTGGTCAGGATGAATGGTCAGTAGTGAGGGTGAGGTTGAGTGGTGAGCTTGAGTGGTGAGGGTGAGTGGTAAGGGTGAGCGGTGAGGCTGAATGGTGAGAGTGAATGGTGAGAGTGAGTGGTGAGTGGTGAGGGATAGTGGTGAGGGGTGAGCGGTGAGGGGTCAGTGGTGAGGGTGAGTGATGACGAAGAGTGGTGAGGTTGAGTGGTGAGTAGTAAGGGTGAGTGGTGATGGTGAGGGTTAATGGTCAGGGTGAGTGGTGAGTGGTCAGTGGTGAGGGCTCAGGGTTAGTGGTGAGGGTGAGTGGTGATGGTGAGGGGTGAGTGGTGAGTGGTGAGGGTGAGTGGTGACGGTGAGTGGTGAGGGAGAGTGGTGAGGGAGAGGGGTGAGGGTGAGTGTTGAGGGTGAATGGTGAGGGTGAGTGGTGAGGGTGAGTGGTGAGGTTGAGTGGTGAGGTTAAGTGGTGAGGGTGAGTGGGGAGGGTGAGTGCTGAGGGTGTGGTGAGAGTGAGTGGTGAGGGTGAGTGGTGAGGGTGAGTGGTTAGGATTTGTGATGATGGTGAGTGCTGAGGGTCAGTGTTGATGTTGAGGGTGAGTGGTGAGGGTGTGTGGTGAATAGTAAGGGTGAGTGGTTAGAGTGAGTGGTGAGGGTAAGGGTGAGTGGTGAGTGGTCAGTGGTGAGGTTGAGTGGTGAGTAGGAAGTGTGAGTGGTGAGGGTGAGTGGTGGGTGGTGAGGGTGAGTGGTGAGGGTTAGTGGAGAGTGGTGAGTGGTGATTGGTCAGTGGTGATTGGTCAGGATGAATGGTGAGTAGTGAGGGTGAGGTTGAGTGGTGAGGTTGAGTGGTGAGGGTGAGTGGTGAGACTGAATGGTGGTTGTGACGGTGAGTGGTGAGGGTGAGTGGTGAGGGTGAGTGGTGAGGCTGAATGGTGAGGGTGAATGGTGAGAGTGAGTGGTGAGTGGTGAGGGAGAGTGGTGAGGGTGAGTGGTGATGGTGAGGGGTGAGTGGTGAGGGTGAGTGGTGAGGGTGAGGGGTGAGTGGTGAGGGGTGAGTGGTGAGGGTGAGTGGTGACGAAGAGTGGTGAGGTTGAGTGGTGAGTAGTAAGGGTGAGTGGTGAGGGTTAGTGGTGAGGGTGAGTGGTAAGGGTGAGTGGTGAGGGTTAGTGGTGAGGGTTAGTGGTCAGGGTGAGTGGTGAGGGTGAGTGGTGAGGGTGAGTGGTGAGCGGATAGGGTGAGTGGTTGTTGTGAGGGTGAGTGGCAGTTGTGAGTGGTGATGGGTGAGTGGTGAGTGGTGAGCGTGAGTGGTGAGGGTGAGTGGTGAGGGTGAGTGCTGAGTGGTGAGGGTGAGTGCTGAGTGGTGAGGGTGAGTGCTGAGTGGTGAGGGTGAGTGGTGAGAGATTCATTAGTTTTGAGGGTGAGTGGTGAGGCTGAATGGTGACGGTGAATGGTGAGAGTGAGTGGTGAGTGGTGAGGGAGAGTGGTGAGGGTGAGTTGTGATGGTGATGGGTGAGTGGTGAGGGTGAGTGAGAAGGGTGAGGGGTGAGTGGTGAGGGGTGAGTTGTGATTGGTCAGTGGTGATTGGTCAGGATGAATGGTGAGTAGTGAGGGTGAGGTTGAGTGGTGAGGTTGAGTGGTGAGGCTGAGTGGTGAGGGTGAGTGGTGGTTGTGACGGTGAGTGGTGAGGGTGAGTGGTGAGGCTGAATGGTGAGGGTGAATGGTGAGAGTGAGTGGTGAGGGAGAGTGGTGAGGGTGAGTGGTGATGGTGAGGGGTGAGTGGTGAGGGTGAGTGGTGAGGGTGAGGGGTGATTGGTGAGAGGTGAGTGGTGAGGGTGAGTGGTGACGAAGAGTGGTGAGGTTGAGTGGTGAGTAGTAAGGGTGAGTGGTGATGGTGAGGGTTAGTGGTGAGGGTGAGTGGTAAGGGTGAGTGGTGAGGGTTAGTGGTGAGGGTGAGTGGTCAGGGTGAGTGGTGAGGGTGAGTGGTGAGGGTGAGTGGTGAGCGGTGAGGGTGAGTAGTTGTTGTGAGGGTGAGTGGCAGTTGTGAGTGGTGATGGGTGAGTGGTGAGTGGTGAGCGTGAGTGGTGAGGGTGAGTGGTGAGGGTGAGTGCTGAGTGGTGAGGGTGAGTGCTGAGTGGTGAGGGTGAGTGCTGAGTGGTGAGGGTGAGTGGTGAGAGATTCGTTAGTTTTGAGGGTGAGTGGTGAGGTTGAGTGGTGAGGGTTAGTGGAGAGTGGTGAGTGGTGATTGGTCAGTGGTGATTGGTCAGAATGAATGGTGAGTAGTGAGGGTGAGGTTGAGTGGTGAGGTTGAGTGGTGAGGGTGAGTGGTGAGGGTGAGTGGTGAGGGTGAATGGTGAGTGTGAGTGGTGGGTGGTGAGGGAGAGTGGTGAGGGTGAGTGGTGATGGTGAGGGGTGAGTGGTGAGGGTGAGTGGTGAGGGTGAGGGGTGAGTGGTGAGGGGTGAGTGGTGAGGGTGAGTGATGACGAAGAGTGGTGAGGTTGAGTGGTGAGTAGTAAGGGTGAGTTTGTGATGGTGAGGGTTAGTGGTGAGGGTGAGTGGTCAGTGGTCAGTGGTGAGGGGTCAGGGTTAGTGGTGAGGGTGAGTGGTGATGGTGAGGGGTGAGTGGTGAGTGGTGAGGGTGAGTGGTGATGGTGAGTGGTGAGGGAGAGTGGTGAGGGAGAGGGGTTAGGGTGAGTGTTGAGGGTGAATGGTGAGGGTGAGTGGTGAGTGGTGAGGTTGAGTGGTGAGTAGTAAGGGTGAGTGGTGATGGTGAGGGTTAGTGGTGAGGGTGAGTGGTGAGGGTTAGTGGTGAGGGTGAGTGGTCAGGGTGAGTGGTGTGGGTGAGTGGTGAGGGTGAGTGGTGAGCGGTGAGGGTGAGTGATTGTGGTGAGGGTGAGTGGCAGTTGTGAGTGGTGATGGGTGAGTGGTGAGTGGTGAGCGTGAGTGGTGAGGGTGAGTGGTGAGGGTGAGTGCTGAGTGGTGAGGGTGAGTGGTGAGAGATTCGTTAGTTTTGAGGGTGAGTAGTGAGGTTGAGTGGTGAGGGTTAGTGGAGAGTGGTGAGTGGTGATTGGTCAGTGGTGAGGCTGAATGGTGAGGGTGAATGGTGAGAGTTAGTGGTGAGTGGTGAGGGAGAGTGGTGAGGGTGAGTGGTGATGGTGAGGGGTGAGGGTGAGTGGTGAGGGTGAGGGGTGAGTGGTGAGGGGTGAGTGGTGATTGGTCAGTGGTGATTGGTCAGGATGAATGGTGAGTAGTGAGGGTGAGGTTGAGTGGTGAGGTTGAGTGGTGAGGGTGAGTGGTGAGGATGAGTGGTGGTTGTGACGGTGAGTGGTGATGGTGAGTGGTGAGGCTGAATGGTGAGGGTGAATGGTGAGAGTGAGTGGTGAGTGGTGAGGGAGAGTGGTGAGGGTGAGTGGTGATAGTGAGGGGTGAGTGGTGAGGGTGAGTGGTGAGGGTGAGGGGTGAGTGGTGAGGGGTGAGTGGTGAGGGTGAGTGGTGACGAAGAGTGGTGAGGTTGAGTGGTGAGTAGTAAGGGTGAGTGGTGATGGTGAGCGTTAGTGGTGAGGGTGAGTGGTAAGGGTGAGTGGTGAGGGTTAGTGGTGAGGGTGAGTGGTCAGGGTGAGTGGTGAGGGTGAGTGGTGAGGGTGAGTGGTGAGCGGTGAGGGTGAGTGGTTGTTGTGAGGGTGAGTGGCAGTTGTGAGTGGTGATGGGTGAGTGGTGAGTGGTGAGCGTGAGTGGTGAGGGTGAGTAGTGAGGTTGAGTGGTGAGGGTTAGTGGAGAGTGGTGAGTGGTGATTGGTCAGTGGTGATTGGTCAGGATGAATGGTGAGTAGTGAGGGTGAGGTTGAGTGGTGAGGTTGAGTGGTGAGGGTGAGTGGTGACGGTGAGTGGTGACGGTGAGTGGTGAGAGTGAGTGGTGAGTGGTGAGGGAGAGTGGTGAGGGTGAGTGGTGATGGTGAGGGGTGAGTGGTGAGGGTGAGTGGTGAGGGTGAGGGGTGAGTGGTGAGGGGTGAGTGGTGAGGGTGAGTGATGATGAAGAGTGGTGAGGTTGAGTGGTGAGTAGTAAGGGTGAGTGGTGAGGGAGAGTGGTGAGGGAGAGGGGTTAGGGTGAGTGTTGAAGGTGAATGGTGAGGGTGAGTGGTGAGGGTGAGTGGTGAGGTTGAGTGGTGAGGTTAAGTGGTGAGGGTGTGTGGTGAGGGTGAGTGGGGAGGGTGAGTGCTGAGGGTGTGGTGAGAGTGAGTGGTGAGGGTGAGTGGTGAGGGTGAGTGGTTAGGATTTGTGATGATGGTGAGTGGTGAGTGTGAGTGTTGATGTTGAGGGTGAGTGGTGAGGGTGTGTGGTGAATAGTAAGGGTGAGTGGTGAGAGTGAGTGGTGAGGGTAAGGGTGAGTGGTGAGTGGTCAGTAGTGAGGTTGAGTGGTAAGTAGGAAGGGTGAGTGGTGAGTGGGGAGGGTGAGTGGTCAGGGGTGACGGTTAGGGGTGAAGTTGAGTGGTGAGTAGGAAGGGTGAGTGGGGAGGGTGAGTGGTCAGTGGTGAGGGGTCAGGGTTAGTGGTGAGGGTGAGTGGTGAGGGTGAGTGGTGAGGGTGAGTGGTGATGGTGAGTAGTGACGGTGAGTGGTGATGGTGAGTGGTGAGGGTGAGTGGTGATGGTGAGGGGTGAGTGGTGAGGGTGAGTGGTGATGAAGAGTGGTGACGTTGAGTGGTGAGTAGTAGGGTGAGTGGTGCGGGTAAGTGGTGAGGGTGAGTGGTGAGGGTTAGTGGTGAGGGTGAGTGGTTAGGGTTTATGGTGATGGTGAGTGGTGAGGATGAGTGGTGAGGGTGAGTGGTGAGGGTGAGTGGTGAGGGTGAGTGGTTAGGGGTGAGTGGTGGGGATGAGTGGTGAAGGTTAGTGGTGAGGGTGAGTGGTGAGGATGAGTGGTGAGTGGTGAGGGTAAGTGGTGATGGTGAGTAGTGAGGGTGAGTGGTGAGGGTGAGTGGTGAGGGTCAGTGGTGAAGGTGAGTGGTGAAGGTGAGTAGTAAGAAGTGAGGATGAGTGGTGAGTGGTGAGGGTGATTAGTGAGTAGTGAGGGTGAGTGGTGAGGGTGAGTGGAGAGGTAGAGAGTGAGTGGTGAGCGTGAGTGGTGAGGGTGAGTGGTGGTGGTGAGGGTGAGTGGTAAGCGTGAGTGGTGAGGGAGAGGGCGAGTGGTGAGGGTGAGTGGTCAGGGTGAATGGTGAGAGTGAGTGGTGAGTGGTGAGGCTGAATGGTCATGGTGAATGGTGAGAGTGAGTGGTGAGGGTTAGTGGTGATTGGTGATTGGTGAGTGGTGAGGGTGAGTGGTGAGGGTGAGTGGTGAGGGTGAGGGAGATTGGTGAGGGAGTTTCGTGAGTGGTGAGTTGTGATGGTGAATGGTGAGGGTCAGTAGTGAGTGGGAGTGGTGAGGATTAGTGGTGAGGGTGAGTTGTGAGTGGTGAAAGGTATTGTCAAAGCCCGCCGGGCTTTGACAATACCTTAGTATCTGTGTATATATGTAAGGTTATTAAGAAATATATTTTTCACCCGGGCAACGCCGGGTACTTCTGCTAGTAGTTTATAAAACATACAATGCGACTGAAATTGGCCAAAACATCTCAATTCTGAAAAACTACCTGCAAACTACTCAACGGGGTGCCGTGGTGGTGAAATGTTAACTCGCTCGCCTGGTATGCAGGAGGTCGTGGGTTCGATCCCGACCCTGAAACTTGTATATTTAGAGTTTGTACGTTCTCCCCGTGGTAGCATGCATTTTCCTTTAGGTGCGCAAGTTTTTTCCTCCACATTTAGAAACATGCTTTTAGAGTATTTCGTTGCTATAAATTTCCACACGATAAGCGACTTTGTTGAGCTATCATTTGTGGCCAGGTCGCTTCTGAAAAAGAGCTATATAGCTCAGTGGGTATTATCCTCGTAAAATAAAAAGTTATTTTCAATTGGGATTATGCAAAGTACCATTTCTCCCATATTGCAGGATTTGACAGAAACCTCCTGACCAACAGTTTTGAAACTCAGTGGCGCGTGCATGGATTAAATAGCAGAATATAACAATATCAGCATTGGGTTGCTATTTTTGTCATGTAGATGTTTCCAATGTATACAAGTTTTATATCCAAGTTATAGGCATTGTTTTCTTGCTGTACGTATCCAACACAAACGCCTATCAATGTGAAAGTCACCTGAGTCAGAGACATCTTTGCGTCAGTATCTGCACCTCTGAATAGAATGATAAATACGGTGCGAAAGAAGTTCAACTTACATATATACAAAAACTTTAGTTTTATTATTTTTTTACTTTGTCCTCGTGTTGCAGTAAATTGTGACTTACAATGCTTACAAGCTAAATTTCAGTTAGACTTTTTCACTTTCCACTTCATCACATCTATACTATGAACTTGTTTAAATAGCCAAGTTCGAAATGAAAATGTTTATCTTCATGACCCTCATATACATTACGCTATCTCATATTTCCCTACTTTGCCAAATTGAAAGCTAAACGTCTCATGTCTGGTCTTGTATCAACATTTATATTTTGATGTAGTGTTTAATGCACTAATTTAATGACAAATCATGATCTCTCCTTTCTGAACGAAGGTCTCCCCAATTCATGACCAATATTTTATTTAGTGCTACCACGTTGGCAGTGGTACACGATCACCAATAACAAAAAGGCAACGTATAAATCAATAACACCATCTTAAAAGGAAAAGTATATAATAGGTGATGTTTCGGGAAATGACCCTTCTTCGTAGCACATAGAGAAGCCAGAGAGATAGAGTGGAAACCAAGAGCTGGATACTTCTCTGTTTCCTGATAATGTTTTAAATGGAATGCAAATAGATACCTATTCATAGCTATTGCGCAACAAACCTCAATAATGAAACAATTATTTCAAAATAAACTAAATTGGAACATTGCATTATGGCTAGAACCTCTGTATGGTGATCAAAGCAACGATAAGTGGCTTAATGCACCAAGTGATACATTTCTGGGCTCAATTCCATTTCAATATGGTTATAGAAGTTCTTAAGGTTTAGTTTAATCAACTTTATGATGCATTCCTAGGCCCAATTCTCTTTCAGTGCAGTTAGACGTGTTTTAAAGTAGATTAGCATGTAATCAGAAACCAGAGTAACTAGAGTGTGTCATACTCATATTTCCACACACATGGACTCAATAATAATATTTGATGCCCTGTCTTCTTCAGGCCCACGCAAAAGCCGAGTCGGTTTGAGAGTTTCGTAAGCGTCCATTTGATCGATCACCCCTTGCCTCCAAAGTTATGGATTTCAGACTTTAAGTGCACTGCTTCAGGCACCTATTTTAAGAGTCAGTCGACATAGAGCGGCTGAGAACACGTTTGCTACTGACAGTAGCCATGGCCAGGAATCAAACTCCAGTTTTTTTTTGTTTAATCCACAGTGCACGGACACTATGCTTCCCACATTCCATGTTAACAAAAACAACCGCCATTTGTCACTAAGTGGCGGTGACGTCACTACGACGCTTGTTCCAGGCTATGTGCACATTGAGACCACGAGAAGTGTCGAACGCCAACTGGCAGGAGGTCACGGGGCAGACCCATGTGCCACGGGTCGAATGACAGAGATGACTGGCTGATGCACCAACTGTGTCCCCTACTGTGCCAACTTGCTGTGCTTTAGCCACCCTGCGCTCTGCTCGTTGTTGAGAGCGTCGCTCCTCCACCCTCCGTTGTTGTTGGAGAGCGACTGCTTCCAACTGCCCAGTAGCGTCCTTCACGAGCCTCCTCCACAGAGGCCGATCTGGACACCGCTGGTACCAGTCATCGGCAAGTGCAATCAAGCTCCACATCCTCCTGTACCACAGCACTCCATCGCTTCTCTAGCCCGTGCCGCGTCCATTTAACCCCCTCGAATCGGCCAAACAAAAGCTGATTAGGCATGCAGTGGCTGGGCATGCGGGCTACATGATCCAGCCAACACTGCCTTGCCTGCCGGAGGAGCTCACCGATGGGACTTTGTCTAGATCTTTCAAGGATTTATAAGCTCACACAATCCAGCCAGGTTAAACGCAGGATGGATCGTAGGCAGGCTAGCCTGAATGTTTCTAACCAGCGAAGATGTCCCATTGGGGGGATCCACGTCTCGCAAGCGTAGAGAAGGGAGGGAATGACCGTGGCTGAGAAGACCTGAAGCTTCGTGCGGAGCGACAGACCAGGTAGCTTCCACACAGCGTTACGCAACCGATGAAAAGATAATGCCGCTCGACTCTGCTGTCAAACTGGAGCCGGTCCTGAGCACACTGCCCAGGTATGTTAAACTCTCCACTCTCTCTACAACTGCCCCATCACCAATTGGGAGTTGTGGGGTGGATTGTCCGATGGTACAAAATACCCAGGTAGGTGCTTAGTTTTGGTAGGGCTGATGGTAAGGCCCCACCTCTTAGTGGCAAGCTCTAGGTTCAGCAGCAGCACCTCCAACTGCTCCTCTGAGTGAGCAGAAATTACCAGATCATTGGCATACAAAACATGGTTGAGCAATATGCAGCCATCCCTTGACTGCACCCGGGCATCGATCAGCCTCCCATTGTGTAGTGACATAGAACGGTCACTACTGTGTCGGCCTGTACGAAGGCTGGGGGCCCCAAGGGGGTGCCTGGGGGGGTCACGTGGTGGAGGGATCCGGACCTTCCCAGAGGTGGGGGAAGTGAGGCGTGTCCTGGGAACGGAGGCGTGGCCTGAAGAGAGCCAGCCACGCCAAAGCAGATATAAGCGTGGTGTGAACGCAGAGCGAGGCTGTTGTACTGTACTCCGAAGTGAAGACATCATGGGTCGTCGTCCTGGGCCAGGCAGGCCGTTGCCTGCCTGGTCCAGTCTGTGTCGCGTTCCAGAGTGTTAGTGAGTTTAGGAAGATCATTGGCATACAAAACATGGTTGAGCAATATGCAGCCATCCCTTGACTGCACCCGGGCATCGATCAGCCTCCCAATGTATCTGTACCAAATGGAAATTCATCCGGTACAGCTATTGGAGGCTTCACAAATTACGTGGTCGAAATAGATGTTAAATAATGTGGGAGCCAGAGGACTTCCCTGTCGCACCCCAAGGTGTACAGGGAATGGCTCCGACTCCCGACCACGTAGTTTTACCTGGGCCCGCTCACCATCATGAAGGTCCTTAATGATCGTGAGCAGAGGGTCAGGGACTCCAAAAGCATGAAGAACAACCCAGAGCCCAGGCCTACTTATGGTATCATAGGCCTTGACCAGGTCAATATAGCAGAGATGTGAGTCTTGTTGGAATTCCCTACACTTCTGCTGTAGCAGACGGACAGAAAATATGGCATCTGTGCAGGACCGCCCTTTCCTGAAACTGCATTTGGGCTCCGCAAGCCTCTCAGCGTGCCTAGCAAGGCGATGCTGAATAATCCTTGCCAGGACCTTTCCCGGCACACTGAGGAGTGAGATGCCCCTGCAGTTGTTACAGTCTGTGTGGTCCCCTTTCTTAAAGAGAGGGACCACCAGGGTATCCTTCCAATCCTGTGGAACCCGTCCAGTGGTCCAGACTGTTGTTATGATGTCATGTAGGGCAGTCTGTGCACAAATGCCACCCGCTCTTAAAATTTCACTTGGGAGATCATCTCTGCCCAGTACTTCTAAAAACAGATGGCACCTCAGCCAGCCATTCACAGGGCGTGACTTCTTCTAATATTTGAGGCATTGCAGCCTCAGCAGGGTCATCCCCACTTTGTCCCACGTTTTCCAGGCTGAGGGATTTCCCCTCCCCCAGAACCTCACAGAAATGCTCATCAAATCTGCAAATCTGTTTCTGGGGATCGGAGATCGGATCATCGTTCTTTCCCCTAATGATGGTAATAGGTATGGCGATTCTGGTTACTTTTTTTATGGAGTTCAAGAGCAATTTGTGATCATGGGCCATTGAGGCAAACTCCTTCTCCTCAGCAACCCGCGACCACAACCCATCCTTGCAGCAGCTCACGGCACTCCGAACCAACGATTGAAGTCTGCGGTAAGCCTCCTCATTCTCCAACGTCGGATGCTGTAGCCGATGAAAGTGGGCCTGTCGCTTCTTTTTCAGCCAGCCTGAACACCTCCTATGTCAGCCAGGGTCTCTGGGGAGGTCTGGACCGTGTACCCAAAAGGAGCCATTGCAGCTGCATGAGCCACAGTCCTAATCTCAACAATTTCCCCTCGACATCAGGAAGAGTGGGGGACGATGCCAACCCCAGCTGCGAGTCATGATGAAATTCTTGCTTACAACTTGTATCAGCTAGCTGAGACCATGCCACTATGGGTTTGAATGGGGTTCTGGGTGTACACCCACCACTGGAGTGGAATAATGGCAGGCGCATCTTACAGATGACACGTCGATGGGCAGTGGGCAGATCAGTTCCATGGTAGGTCCTGGTGGCAAGGACATGGGCTCCCATCCGCTGTTCCATCACTATGTAGTCCAGCAGATGTTCTTGCTTGGACCTGGCATGTATCCATGATGTGTGGCTGCTCCGATGCCGGAACAGCGTGTTGGTAATTACAAGCCCATGGGCTGCACAAAAATATAGCAGCCTCCTGCCGTTGTTATTGAACTGATTTGGCCCATGCCTTCCAATTACTTCAGACCAGGTGTGAGCATCATGACCAACTCGGGCATTGAAGTCACCCAACAAGATGACTCCATCCCGAGGGGCCACTTTAGCTAGCACCTGTGACAGGAGGTCATTGAAGGCATCTGACTCATCGGCCTTGCCTGAATCCCTCCACGGATTTTCGTCTTCGGTGGGGGCATAAGTAACCACGACCACCACTCCTTTCCACTGGTTGATGGAAAGGCGAGCCCAAAATAGCCTGGGACTTACAGCTTCCCACACCTCACCGGCATGCTCCCATGCCCCCTTCATTATTTTGTTCCTAAGAAGAGCTACTCCCTGTTGTTTGGCAGTCTCCTGCCCCGAGTAGAGGACTGTCCACCCCTCATGGTGGCAGGAGCCAGAGCCGGTCCACCAGACCTCCTGAATACCACAGAGATCCAGGCGGTACTGGTCCAGCTCCCGACAGAGGAGTGGCAGCCTCTCCTCCGCAGTGAGCGTTTGAACATTCCACGTGGCCACCCGTAGTGGTTATTTGTTGTTTCTGGAGGAGCCCCGAGAAGGATTCAGTCTCCTGGCTCTGCCAAATGGGGTTTGGCCAGGAGACGTCATAGACGCCTGTCCCCCCGGGGCCTCCGGCACAAGCTTATTAATTCAATTTTTCAGTCGTGGTAATTAGTTGAAGGTGGAGGGGTTACCAGCCCCTCGGACCCATCCAGAGCCCCCATTTGGCCGCTGTGGTGGTTACAAATGCCATGATGGGAATGGCTAATCTAAATAGGCCCTCCCCCCACGGCACTACCCACCACAGCGTTGCCATCCGGCACCAATGAGGCGGTAGTTGTTCTTTTTTTGCCGGACTCCAATGTATGCACACTCACACATGCACACGTGCATTCATATAAAGATCGTTACACGACAACAGACGGCTCCAAGACTTCCCTTGGAAGGTTGTGCGGGTTTATTACATACATGCGGGAAGTACCCGGCGTTGCCCGGGTCTTAAACATATTTAAAAACTACTCTTAAAAGTCTAACAGCAGTGCATACTGACTGTGGTGATACCTGCTATGATTACAGCAGTGCATACTGTGGTGGTATCTGCTTTCACTGCAGAAATGTATGCTGTGGTGGTACCTGCTATGATTACAGCAGTGCATACCGACTGTGGTGGTACCTGCTATGATTACAGCAGTGCATACCGACTGTGGTGGTACCTGCTATGATTACAACAGTGCATACTGACTGCAGTGGTTCCTGCTAAGATTACAGCAGTGCATACCGACTGTGGTGGTACTTGCTATCACTACAGTAGTACATGCTGACTCTATAGCAGTATTTATTTACTCTATAGCACAAAGTACTCACCTGACAGAGTGGCGTAGTGAGGCCTAGTCCCGTACAGAGCCTCCGGCCTCGCCTAGATTGTCCAGCCGGCCGAGGTGGCACCTTGACAGGCTGGGGCTGGGCTGCTACCCCTGACCCTCCCCCTCCCAGCCACGATGTCCCCGGCCGCTCTGCAGTAATATCTACGGCCCTTAGTGGTAGCATCTACCGACTGTATAGTAGTAATAACTGCATGCATTGGGGTGGGGGGCACATGAGGCAGTGAAGAATTTACCTGAGCGTTTAGTGTATTTTTATAGTAGTTTTTACACGAAAGAATATATCCCCCTCACTCCCACCGAAGGCGTGCGAATTGACAAGGGCCGTCCTTCCGACCAAATGCGCGCGAGTTGGTATGGTCGTGCACGCGTCATAAATAAATACATAATAGAAAGCGCGCTGAAATGGCACTAAATCGCTAATTAAACTAATTTAAAGTTGACGGATGTGAAAAAAGAATAGCACTTGCTCACGGCAGGGCTTACGGCATGGTACCTGGATATTTTAATCCCCCTCACTCCACCGAAGGCATGCGAAAGCCTTCAAATCCAAGCTCACTTTGTTCTCCGGACAAATTGCGAACAAATCTTTTGCTCATTTCCCCACACTTGCCATGCCGGAAGAGGCACCGCGAAACGCAAAAAAATACAGCAAATCACTTGAGGACCTGCACGGAGAATTCTGCCGTAGGTTCTCTGATTTCGAAAACATTGAACAGTCACTTCAGCTGGTGTCCTGTCCCCTGTCACAAGACCCTGAAACAGCCCCACAGGAGCTGCAGTTGGAACTTATAGATCTTCAGTCTGACTCTGTCCTAAAGGAGAAGTTAAACTCAATGACTTTTATGCTTCTGTCGCCTCGACGGACCTGGTTTTCACCTGAGGATGGCTGCTTGCATTGTGGCCGAAACGTCGTGATAATTATTTTATTGTGTTTTATTTTTTATTCTTTTATTACTTTCCTTCTACGTGACTTTACCGAAAGAACCAAGAAGAGCCACGTTTCCAAACCTCCGGAGGACTGCACAGAAGATACTGACTTTGTTTGGCTCGACTTATGTGTGTGAGCAGACAATCAGCGTCATGAACGCCAACAAAGTCCGTCACAGTTCAAAGTTAACGGACCAGCACCTCAGATCTATCCTGAGAATTGCCACAACCAAAATAACTCCAGACTTGGATGCACTGGCAAAAATGGGAGATCAACAACACTGTTCCCACTGAAACTGAAAGTGATGATGTGTTGCTGCAGCGAGGTTGGAGCCAAATCTCCGACACACAGCCTGCGTGGCTGCTCTAACCTGTTAATGTAGATAATAAAGAAGTTCAAGTGAGGTAATTGGTTTGGCGCAGGCCTCAGATGTTTTCATGATGTTTGATCAGTCACGTTACGACATGTTTTTGTATTGTTCATGTTCGTGCAATTTGTTAAATTGCCTTGCAAATAAATGCTTTGCTACCTGTTAAAGGCCAAATCCTTTCATGTAATGATTTTTACATGTCATTTATATTAGTTCACACAAACACTCCATCCATTTGTTCCTGGCCCGGCCCCTCTGTCAAATTTTAGAACCCATTGTGGCCTGCGAGTCAAAAAGTTTGCCCACCCCTGCTGTAGAGTCAATAGATACTACTATAGAGTCAGCAGATACTACTGTAGAGTCAGTAGATACTACTATAGAGTCAGTATATATCTTGACTTAAAGCATTCGTGACTACAAAAAATAATATTCTTTGGGTCTTTCAGTTAAGCCACGTAGATAGAAAAATAATAAAAATATCACGACGTTTCGATCGCAACACAAGCAATCGTCAAGCAATCGCGATCAGGTGAAACAAATATATATTGTCATCAGGTAAAAAAATGTCGTTTTTCACCTGATGACGATTGCTTGATCACAATTGCTTTATATACTACTTTAGAGTCAGTAGATACTACTGTAGAGTCAGTAGATACTACTATAGAGTCAGCAAATACAACTGTAGAGTCAGTAGATACTACTATAGAGTCAGTATATACTACTGTAGAGTCAGTAAATACTACTGGAGAGTTAGTAGATACTACTGTAGAATGAGTAGGTACTACTATGGAGTCAGTAGATACTACTATAGACTCAGGAGATACTACTATAGAGTCAGTAGATACTACTGTAGGGTCTTCTTCTTTCGTATGGCATTGTGAAACGCAACAGTTTTTTTTTCTTAATGATCATCATAGATTAATGCAAAGGTTCCTCATCCAGTCCCATGATGTGGTTGACGCAGTGTGAATTTCAGCGTTATTGCCAGGATGTGAATGGATGGAGCATTCATCGGTGATGTGCTTGATAGGTTGGACTTCTTCACAGTTGTAGTTGGGCGATTCTTTGATCTTCCATTTATGGAAGGTGTATGCGCATCTGCCGTGCTGTGTTTGAACACAGTTCAGCGTGGTCCATAGTTGTCGTGGAAGAGAGAATCCCGGTATATCCACCGTCGGATCATGAACGATGATTTTGTTTGCGACGTCCATAACCGCCCATGATTCAGACCACCGAGTGGCGGTGTCTTCATTTTAGGCTGCTAGAGCGAAGGCACATATCCAGAAGGGTTTCCTGGATTTTAGCCTTGGGCATGGAGTTTCCTTTAAATCTTGATGGAGCGGCAGAGTGAAGTTCTTCATTATCTTGTTGTACTCCCGTGTTGTCACATCATCGCGTTGGATGTTGGCCTTAGCAATATTCGCCAGCACAGGAAGCCAAGGGGGTTGAGTACACTTTAGGGGACCGCTGATGATACAAAGCGCGTTGCTAATTTCGGCGTCGACAAGGTTCGTGTGAGGGCTTGCACCCCACACTGAGGCACAATACTCCACAGTGGAGTGAACAAGGGCCTGCATCGATATCTTCAACGTGCTGGCATCGCTTCCCCAGGTTGTTCCTGCAAGTTTCTGAATAATATTCACTCGTGCTATCGTTTTACCTGTAGCTTGTTTGAGGTGGTGATGGTATAGTAATAGGTTTTTACCCTTTTATCTGGCACCAAAACTGACACCTTTATACAAGGGATCATGTTTCCAATAACCACAACACTTGCAGTCAAAATGCAAACAAAAAGAGACAAATCTGATAATGATATGCACTGTCCTGGAAATTGATTGGTCCACACCCGAGACGGCTTTTCTTAGAGCCTAGTCTCACATGGTGTTGGACCGATCCAGGGTAACTTCTAGATACATAGGATATTCATCATGCCTTAGCTTCGCCCTGCAGAAGTTAACATTTACCATTTTCTAAGCTTGTCTGTTTTTCAGGTGAAAGGCAGAGATGACACTCTTCGATGGGTTAGGCTTTAGGTACCAATTCTATAAGTATTCTTCCAGAGTCTTCAGATCTTTTTCGAGGACTGCCTCAGTGTCCTCCATTTTCCGTGCTTTAGTTGTGAGTTGCGATATCATCCACATATGTGAACTTACTGCAAGATGACACTGAAATGTTGCCAGTATAGAGATTGAATAGCGCTGGTGCCAGAACTGATCCCTGCGGGAGTCCATTGTTCAATCTTCATGGGCTGCTGGCAGCTTCACCAAGGTGGACAGTGAACCATCGGTTGCTCAGCATTTCGATAATTAGTTTAATTGTCGGCTGGCAAGGCAAGACTTTCGCAAGCTTCAGCAGGAGTCCCTTTCGTCATGCAGAATCGTAAGCTGAAGTGAGGTCAATGAAAGCTGTTGCTGTTTTGAGCTGGCGTTCGAAACCGGCTTCGATGTGACTTGTTAAGGCAAGCACCTAATCGCAACAATTTTGACCAGTTCTAAATCCTGCTTATTCCTGGGGACCTGTTTCCTCAAGTTTGTAGCAGATGCTGCGTACTGTAGAGTCAGTAGATTATACTATAGAGTCAGTAGATACTGCTGTAGAGTCAGTAGATACTAATATAGAGTCAGCAGATACTATTATAGAGTCAGTAGATACTACTATAGACTCAGTAGATACTACTATAAAATCAGTAGATACTGTAGAGTCAGTAGATAGTAGATACTACTATAGAGTCAGTAGATACTACTATAAATTCAGTAGATACTACTATAGAGTCACTAGATACTACTTCATGAGGCCTCCTTTGCCAGTAGCTAATTATAATAATAGGTTTTTTACCCTTTTTTCTGGAAACAAAACTGAAGCCTTTTTCCAAGGAATCATGTTTTCATTAACCACAATACCTGCAATCAGAATGCAGAATGTCTTGTGTGCTTGACCTATTTTCCTTGTATCTTTTTTGAGTTACCCTAGATCTAATACCTCATGATTATTTTTTGGTTTATGTTTAACCAAGATTTGTAATGTACCATCGTTGTTACCACCGCTATTCCGAGGGTTTTGCTAAGCTTTGTTCTCAGTCCGTGTCGCTAGGGATTGGTGTTTTATTCTCGAGTTATATTTTGATATCCTGAGGTTGGAGATATAACTAAGTTTTCACTTAAGCTTTCTTGACTGCCAGAATTCATATTCCTTGGTTCTCATGGTAAAGTCACGTAAATAGAAAGATACAATAAGAAAAAAAGAAAAGTTATACTGCAGTCTATAATGTCGATTTGTTCTTGTTGCTAAGTTTCAACCGAAGTAAAAACAAATGCCAGTTGTAACGTCTGATTGTCCCTGCTCTGTGTCTGGAGATGTTTGTGAAACTGTCCAAAACGTCCGTGGAGGCGTGACCGATGGTCCCCCACGCCGTGGAGATTTCTCAGATCGTCATTAACCCCCCTTTGCCCCGGAGTTTATTATTTAATGGCTTTTTATGATGCTTCGTGTGGCTTGTGGGAGGTAGCAGGGTGAGGGGTTTTTTTTGTAGAAAATATATATATTGGCTGAATTATTCTTAATATACATTTTTGGAAAAAGGCCTATATATATACAACAGCACACTATTATATACATCTATATACATCTGTACATACAACCGTCTATTGTCGGCGGCACAATCTAAGTAAACAGTTGGCAGGCTGTCTAGCTAGCGGCGCCCAATGATGGTGAAGACGGTGGCGAGGGTGGTGACGAACATCAACTCGGCGAGGGGATCCACTTCCAGCAACAGCCCATGGGTGTGGCTCTGGGCCCCTCTTATCCTCCCGGCCTTGTCTTGCTCCGCTCTTATCATGCCCCCCTTCTGGAACCTACTAGCAGGTTCCCGGGGATTCCAGATGGCCCCCTCCATGAACATTGCCTAGATGTTTAATCCCCCGTATATACTGTCGTCTCTTGACGTGTGTACTGTCATATCTTGTAGTTACACTTTGTAGACAGCAAACGGCGCTATTACACTACATCACACTCCCCCCCCCATAAAAAAATAGCCGTCCCAGCTGACATCTATATAACAACAGGGGAATATAGACAGAGCAAGTCTGCAGAAAAACAGGAATGACGGGGAATTTTTAGGAAGAGCAAGTCTGCAGGATGACTGGGAATTTTTAGAGCAGGCAAGCCTGCAGAACATATTGTAATAAAGGACTCTTTCACTGTGTCTGTCTCCGTTGTCCTTAATTTGGGTTCTTACAACTTTGCCGCACACGGCCCTCGCTCAGAGCCTTCCGCTTGGCAGCTTGACAGCTGCCGTCACTCACGTAGCCTTTTCTCCCCGCTCCCGATGCAGCTCCGCTGCTGGCTTCCCTCTTAGCCTCTCCGCCTTTGTGCAGTCTTTCAGCTGCCCTCTCTGCAGCCCCACCGCTGCTCTCCGTCTCCCCCGTGCCCGGACACCGCTGGCCAACGGTACCGAGTCCCGTCCTGTGGCGATCGCGCCACTCTCCACTCTCTGCCCTGCGTGGCCTCCTCCCGTCTTTATTCTTACACTCTCTCCTGTCTCTTCCGGTTACCGCTCTTAAGGGCTTTCCCCTCTCCCCCACGTGACCTAACCCCTCCCCCCGTTACGTCATATCCGCGAGGCCGTTTACGCCCGCATTACAAGAAAAACAGGAATGACGGGGAATTTTTAGGGAAGAGCAAGTCTGCAGGATGACTGGGAATTTTTAGAGCAGGCAAGCCTGCAGAACATATGCAAAAAAAACGCGAAGGTAAGGGGAACAATTGTCGTCCGACGCACCCGGTCGCGCCGCTCCGCAAGCTACGAGGAACAACCGCCAGCACAACCAAAACCTGCAACGTGACTCGCGGCGCTGACAACATCACCAGATGACATCGACACCCATGACACCAGTTCAAGTGAATGATTCAATCATCGGAACGAAGTGTTCTTGGAGCGAGTCCTCGAAGCTGGTCGGTCCCCTGTCACGAGTGGGTTCTTGCAAGTCTTTGGGCTTTGGGGATTCACACAAATGGCCTAAAGGGCTCGGCCCCTCCCCGGGGGCAGTAGATGTCGACCGGGCTTCCGCACTTGGTCCTTCACACGGAGCAGATATAGAAGGATCCCCGGGCTTCAATTGCTCAGATCCTGTGGGCGGCACAACGCAACTCTTCTGAAACGCAGCCTCCGAGCTTGGTTGCCCCGGCTCGATGGGCACATCAGACACAAGCCGCTCTGGAGCTGGAGATGAACTTTCCATTTGGAAATGAGCATGCGGTTTTTACCGCAACGGGTGTACAAACCAACGACGGTGACCAGCCTGTATTCGCACGCACTGTGGCCTCTTAATTTGCACCACCTCGACACGACCCGCCATGGCCAGTATAATTCTTCCACTCTCCTGGAATCACATGGAAATGGCAGGATTTTCTGGAAAACAATCAAATGCATCGAAAAGGCATCCAAAACAGATAATCTGCCCGTTGAGCTTAACCTAAATGGGGAATATTTTTCAGATCCCAAAAAAATAGTTGACAATTTTAACCTTAATTTTTCTGAAGCTGGTACCCTATTTGATAATGTATTGGGAGTCACCCCTGCTCATGCAAATTCCTACACTCCTATCTAAACATTAAACGAATTTAGTTTTCAGCCAATCCACGAAAGTAATGTTCTGAAACAACTGTCCTACCTCAAAGGGTCCTGCTCTACCGGAGCAGATAGTATTCCCGTCTTTGCTCTACTAACTGTTGGTCATCTAATATACAAACATATAGCCCATATTTTCAACCTGTCTATCAAAGAAGCATCAGTTCCTCTAGAATGGAAACATTCCTATGTTCATCCACTTCACAAAGGGGGCCCTAAAGATGATCCAAATAACTACCGACCTATCTAAATTTTGTCCCCGTTGGCGAAAATTTTTGAAAAATTATTGAACTATCAAATTAGCCGTTTCCTGTCCGCCAACAATCTATTACATCTAAAACAATCTGGGTTCCGAAAAAAATACAGCACCACATCTGCTGCATTAGATTCCCTGAATCACATTTACAGTAGCCTTGATAATAAGCAGTACTGCGCCTGTCTTTTTCTTGACTTGTCCAAAGCTTTTGATACAGTAGACCACAAAACACTGCTTAGTAAAATAAGGTGCCTCGGTTTTTCCGAACACACAGTAAAATGGTTAAACAATTACCTAATTTCTCGCACCCAAACTGTATTCACAGATGGTTGGAGGTCAAACAGTGTTAAGATAACAAAGGGGTTCCACAGGGTTCCATTCTCGGCCCCCTCTTGTTCTCTCTTTATGTAAATGACGTGGGCACTGAACTGGATCATTCCAGGGTAAATCTTTTTGCAGGTGACACGATACTGATTACTGCTGGCCGCTCTCCGGATGACGTGATTTCTAAGCTCCAGAGTGATTTCAATAAACTACAACATCAGCTATAGTTGCTCTTAAACTAGTCCAAAATCCTGCCAAAACCAAGGTGCTATACTTCTCACCAGGACTAAAGCGGGAAGTTATTTTCCCCCAATAACATTCCTTAAATAATGATCAAATAGAGAAAGTCAAATTCTATAAGTATCTTGTGGTCATCCTGGAATCAAACTGAAATTTGAAGATCACATTGATTATATTGGTAAAAAGAAAAAAATTGGTTTTCTGTATCGACACAAGCACTGCTTCCCCCCTATGTTCCGTTTGGAATTGATAAAAGCTACCATACTGCCTCTACTTGATCACTGTGACATCGTATGCAAATCAGCCTCAAGCACTGCACTGAAGAAGCTTGACTCAATTTATCACTCGGCCTTAAGATTTGCATTGAACTGCCCATATAGGACTCACCACTGCGATTTCTACAATGGGTCAAACTTAACATATTTTAATGTTCGACGGCTTGTGCACCAGATCTTATTTATTCACGACGTACTTACAAAAAAATCCGCAGAGTACCTGCTGGATCTCCTCTCTGTTTCAAAGAACAAATGTGACCTAAGGTCTTCGTTCATTTACCAGCTTCACATTTCTTATTGCCGTACAAATACTGGAGGAAGGGCCTTTGCTATTGACGCCCCCAGGGTCTGGAATGCTATTGCAATACAACTGCAAATTGAATCACTACCTATGAGATCTTCACTTAAAACTGCTCTAGAGGAGTTGTACACCCCTAGCTGTCACTGCTATTCAGTGGCCTTAAATAAAATGTTTTCGTTCCAGATGACCGCTGCAACGTATGATCTTGGGTTTTGATTTAGTGTACTGATCTTTAAAGGTGCATTTGAAATATTTGGATACTCCTACTGATGCTCGTGCTGTTGTGGAGTGACACATGCAGCCAGCTATGGCTACAGGGTTTGGTGGTAGACGTTGTTTATGTCGTTTATTGTGAAATTTTGGTCAAAGTTCCTATGATCACTGTTACATTGCTTATGGCTTTATTTTGGTGATTTTGAAAAGTTTTTTGGTTTGGTCATGTTTGTTTGTTGTAGTACGGAGTTAGAATGATGGCTTTAGTTGTCTTGTGGTTGTTGTTGTTGTTTGACTTGCATCCCACTGGGATTTTTGCACAGCGTTGGTGTACGGTGCTTTTTTCTGGAAGACGTTGCAGTTTTTTCCTGGATTTTTATGTTTGCACATAGTCACTTTAAGATGTTTTCTTGTTCATGTTTTTGTTTTTTGTTTGTTGCGGTTGCACCCGATTCAAGAGCCGAATGGCTCACAGGGCTATACCAAATAAATTAAACTGAAACGGGAGCCCGCACTGTGCACAGCGTGTGGTGCCCTCGCGCGAACCAACGCTCTGCCAAACCCCCACTAGGGTTGGTACTGCACCCCGTGTCCGGGGTGTACGCGATGACGGTGCATCTTCTGCCGTGGCCTCGCAGGCCCAGCACCACACAGTGCCCTTCCCGGTCACTACATATGTAACAAACCCGCACAACCTTCCAAGGGAAGTCTTGGAGCCGTCCGTTGTCGTTTAACCATCTTTATCTAAATGCACATGTGCATGTGTGAGTGTTTGCATACATGGGATGTGGGACGCACTGTGTCTGTGCACTATGGAATAAACCTAAAAACTGGAGTTTGATTCCTGGCCATGGCTACTATCAGTAGTAAACGTGTTCTGTGCCGCTCTATGTCGACTGACTCTTAAATAGATGACTGAAGCATCTAAGGGGTGATTGATTAAATGCAACCTTACGGAACTCTCAGACCTACTAGGCTCTTGAGTGGGCCTGAAGACGACAGTGCATAAAATATTTATTTTGAGTTTATGTGTGTGAAAATATGACTCACACTCTAGTTACTCCGGTTTCTGCTTGCGTGCTAATCATCTTTAAAACAAGTGTCACCGAACTGAAATAAAACTGGGCCCAGGAATGCATCATAAAGTTAATTAAACTAAACCTTAAGAACTTCTGTAACCCTTTAAAAATGGCATCGGGCCCAGGAATGTATCACTTGGTGGATTATGCCAACTTTGATTTATTTGATCTCGCTACAACGGTTCTACCAAAAAGGCAATGTTACACATTAGTTGTTTAAAAATTAAAATGTTTGATTATTGAGAGGTTTGTTGCACAATAGCTACGAATCGGAATCTACTTACACGCCATTTAAAAACATCAGGAAAGATTGTCAAGTTTTACTTTTAACTTAGCCCAAGGGTGTCAAGATAAGTCTCCACTCTATCTTTCTGGCTCCTCTATGTACTATGAAGAAGGCCCATTGCCCAAAACATCAGCTATTTTTCTCTTAAGATGGTGTTATTGATGAATACGTTGCCTTCTGTTATTGGTGATTGTGTACCACTGCCAACGCAGTAGCACTAAATGAAAGTTTGGTTATGACTTGAGGAGACCTTCATCCAGCAAAGGATAGATCACGATTTATCATAAAATTAATGCATTTAACACTACATCATAATGTAAATGTTGATACAAGAGCAAACATGAGACGTTCAGTTTTACATTTGCCAAGGGAGGGACATATGAGATAGCGTAATGTATATGAGGGTCATGAAGATAAACATTTTCAATTTTGAATTTTCATTAGTATAGATTTGATAAAGTGGAAAGTGAAACAGTATAACTGAAATTGAGCTTGTAAGGATTGTAAGGCAGAGTTTACTGCAACACGAAGACAAAGAAAAAAAGTAATATAACAAAAGCTCCTTTGCCAGTAGCAAAATATGATAATAGTTTTTTTTCCCTTTTATCTGGCAACAAAACTGACACCTTTTTTACAAGGAGTCATGTTTGCATTGACCACAATACCTGCGGTCGGAATGCAAACAAAAAACAATGCTCTGATAATATATGTGCAATGGGTTCCAGAGACACTTGTAGAAGTAACTTCTTTATTACAATCCAACACTTCAACAGTCCCGATACTCTGTTACAGCCTAGGTACACAGCCTAGGTACACAGCCTAGATACACTACTCTGGCTACGCTCTGGAACTCGCCCTCACAAGGACGTAGAGCCGGGAGTTCCAGAGTCCCACCACTCGTCCTCACATCGTCCCAGGGTCCTGAGATGGCTGGTCTTGGGTCTTGGGTCTTGAGCTACAACTGGCCTCGATCGTCCAGGGAGCTGCCCTTTTATGCCTCGTCCCCAACGAGGGGTGAGGTTGTGTGCGCCCCCAGAAATCCCACAGAGCACACACAGCCCCCCCCCCCGTTGGTGGCGCTAAGGGGCTTAAGCGTCTGGGTTGCCTGGGAACCTAGCGCCTGGCGCCAAGGGGCTTAAGCGTCTGGGTTTCCTGGGAACCTAGCGCCTGGTGCCAAGGGGCTTAAGCGTCTGGGTTGCCTAGGGTCCCAGAGCCCCCAGCAGCCCCTCTCCTCTAATGTCACTACATTACCCTCCTCTATGTAGCCTCCAGCCGTCCCGGCTGTCAATAATTAGAAAGTTTAACTTAACGAAAGTGAGAGAAGAAAAAAAATACGCGAGCCTCAACAGGAAAAGAAAAGAGAACAAGAAAGCAACCATAAATACCCTAACCAACCTGTACAACTTTACACTATATACAAGCGTGAATCAACAAAAAGGTGAAGCAATGACACGTGAACAAACGACCCGCGGCACACCTAGCCCTCCTCGGGATCCGCATAGAAAACGGAGAATTAACAACAAATGTACAGATTCCGACGCGTTGGATGCACAACCAACACCGGTAATCGAACCAAAATCACACAACCACCGCATGGATGGCAGGGATCCACACCACTCTGCCACCCTCCCATCCGTCAGGTGGTGAGAAGGCGAAGACCAACATGTCTAGGCACCTCTCTACACACACTTATCCGGACGTCTGTCTACGTCCCGGGTCAAGAAGTCGTACTTCAGGGTCGACGCATGTACTGGGCAAAGAAGTCGCACTTCAGGGCTGCTCCAGTATCTACATTTTAAAATATATACATAAAATTGACATGACACAAACTAAATAAATCTGCCCGCTCCTGCCCAGAAATGGTGGACGCACACGCGAACCGCATCTCCAAGGCATCCCATGCTTGCGTCCCAGCAGCCCTCACTGAGGACCACCACCGACATTACATGTCACCCCCTAGCACCCCCCGCCTTTCCGACGTGGCGTCTCCATCCTAAAACCGCGCACGTCGGCCATATCGGGGGAGAATTTCCATGTTACCACCACACCGCCTTTCCGACGCGGTGTTACAACCAGTAGCACGTGTTGGCCATATCGGGGGAATTTTAACCCAGTCTCTCTCCAAGACTCGCATCGCAGCATATAGCTGTACCGACCGAGCTGAGACGACCCATCGTTCATTC
This sequence comes from Lampetra fluviatilis, assembly GCF_964198595.1. Classification (NCBI taxonomy): domain Eukaryota; kingdom Metazoa; phylum Chordata; class Hyperoartia; order Petromyzontiformes; family Petromyzontidae; genus Lampetra; species Lampetra fluviatilis. The sequence goes on from NC_136280.1 coordinate 15,253,713, forward strand.
ACTGCACAACATGCACCCTAACAACTGAGGGATACAGTCCCAACGTAACGGGACAACTACACCTGAACACTACGAATCTCCAGCCCACTGTTTCAACGCGCCTCGGAGTGTTTCAATCTCTGAGCCGTTCGGGCGAGCCTACAGCTCCAGATGCACCACGGAGGGTCTCAACCTCCGGGCCGTCAGGTCAAGCCATCAGCCATTGCATGATGGGACCACACTCTCCGAGCCCTGTGAGCGCACAGCCCACTAGGCTAGACATGCCACGGAGTGTTTCAATCTCCGGGCTGTCAGGTCAAGCCGTCAGCCATAGCATGACGGGACCACACTCTCCGAGCCCTGTGAGCGCACAGCCCACTAGGCTAGACATGCTACGGAGTGTCTCTATCTCCAGGCTGTCAGGTCAAGCCGTCAGCCATAGCATGACGAGACCACACTCTCCGAGCCATGTGAGCGTACAGCCCACTAGGCTAGACATGCCACGGAGTGTCTCTATCTCCGGGCTGTCAGGTCAAGCCGTCAGCCATAGCATGACGGGACCACAACTCTCGTGTTAGACACGCAACACCCACTGGGCCATCCTGGTCAGTATCTGCACCCAAAGATATTTCAGAGCCAGGACGACAATTCCAAATGCCTGGCAGCATGTCACCATCTCAAGATAAATGCCCCATACAGTCTATACATCGTTAACAATGACAGCAAAAGCTATACATTAACAATCACGAACAAAGCTCCATACAAACTATACATTGTTAACAATCCTAAGCAAAGTTTCGCACACACATTGACAACACTAACGAGCGAAGCTTCACACAGTTTACCCAACAACAATCACGACTCTCCAACGACAACGAAGAAAATGTCAACAAAAATCATTAACCCGGACCTCCAACCTTTGGCCAGAGCAAAGGCGACGACCAGCGTGTCGATCGATGTGCCGGCCCCGGCGCTGGTTACAGTAAGAATGGCGCCCTCACTGTCCGGTCGCAGCGCTGATGATGCGGTATGCTAGGTTGAAGCCAGCTATCATCCGGCGGTGAAGGTTGCAGCGCTGATGATACGGCGCTGTTTGGTTGGACCACGCTGGGCCCGGAAGTGACGTTGCTCCCAGCGGTCATTGCTCCCCCGGCGGTAGTGACGACACACCCGGAAGTATCCCCCACATTTGTGGCGGAAATGCCGGTGGCGGGAACGGCGGTGGCGGGCTCGGGCAAGCGCTGCGCCTCTTCTCTCCCTCCCGCCATCGCATGTGAGCGCCGCATCTCGCCCAGGAGGGAGGCGGTGGCGCAGAGCAGCTCTGCGAGGCGAAGCAGCGCCTCCTCCATCCCTGCTCCCGACGCTGGAGTGGGGATGGTCGGCGGAGCAGACAGCTGCTCAGCCGGCGGTGCGGCGTCGCCGTCGGCCGGTGGTGCGGCGTCGTTGTCGGCCGGCGGTGCGGCGTCGCTGTCGGCTGGCGGTGCGGCGTCACTGTCGGCCGGCGGTGCGGCGTCGTTGTCGGCCGGCGGTGCGGCGTCGTTGTCGGCCGGCGGTGCGGCGTCGTTGTCAGCTGGCGGTGCGGCGTCGTTGTCGGCCGGTGGTGCGGCGTCGTTGTCGGCCGGCGGTGCGGCGTCGCTGTCGGTCGGCGGTGCGGCGTCACTGTTGGCCGGCGGTGCGGTGTCGTTGTCGGCCGGCGTTGGCCGCCCCATCGCTGCTTGCTCCTCGACATCGCCATCAGGACTGAAGGTACGTGGCTTACTTCTTGTCTCCATGGCCACTTCTGACTCCAAATGTAATGGGTTCCGGAGACACATGTAGAGGTAACTTCTTTATTACAATCCAACGCTCCAACAGTCCTGATACTCTGTTACAGCCTAGGTACACAGCCTAGGTACACAGCCTAGATACACTACTCTGGCTACGCTCTGGAACTCGCCCTCACAAGGACGTAGAGCCGGGAGTTCCAGAGTCCCACCACTGGCCCTCACATCGTCCCAGGGTCCTGAGATGGCTGGTCTTGGGTCTTGGGTCTTGAGCTACAACTGGCCTCTATTGTCTAGGGAGCTGCCCTTTTATGAGGACAGTCTCTCACGAGATACCCTCGACGGTCGCACAGGTAACACTCCCGGGGAAGGGTGGCGGCTCCGTAGGGGGCCCCCTGCCCACTCCCTCTCCTCCCAGTATGCCGCTGCCCAAACTCTGCCTTTAGTCGGGGCCACCCTTCCAGTTAGCCCTCTTACCGTGGAGCATATTTCTCCCATCTTGGACTGGATGGTCTCAACGGTAGACTGCAGTTTGGTCATATTCCGGTTCACCTCCTCGCATACGTGGGTCACCTGGCCGGCTATATCCCCTATGCCGGTCTGTATCCCGGCTACCCACCCCGGGGTTGTCTCGCGGGGTCTCGGGGGTTCCCTTGCCCGTCCCCTTATCATTCTGGCGAGCTCCTCTTCCTCCTCTTCCTCCTCTGGGAACAGGCACGCGATGGCACACTCTCGTCCCGACCCTCGGAGTTGCGTGCGCTCACTGGAGAGTTCCTCGCACTCAAGCGCGCTCGACAAGGGTGTCAAAGGGGAGGCGTGCGCTGCCCACTTTTGGCTGCCACCACGCGGTGCGAGCTAAATACTGGTGGATCTTGTTGGCTGCTAGCTCCTCGATTACCTCTGTTGCGTACCCTGGGCGGGCGATCCGCGTAAGTGATCGCAAGTCCTCGGCATAATCGCGAAAGTCCTCGCCGGGTTGGCGGCGGCGCGCCTCTAAGGCCGTGTTTGCCCGTTTCTCATTACGCGTGCGGAAGCATAGGTCGAGGCGGCGCATTAATTCTTCCAGCTGGGTTTGTGTGCTTGCGGGTAGAGCTTCCACAAAGTCAGCTGCCCGCCCATCCAGATGCAAAGTAAGTTGTCGTAACGCCTGCGCGTCCATCCAACCATTAAGCTCTTTAGCCCCTGTAATGTTGCGGGCAAACGCTTTCCATGAATGAGTCCCCTGGCCGGCGAACACATACCTTATTTTTGCGTGGAGTAACGCGCCTCTCTACCGTGGGGATGTGAAGGTTCGTACCACCTCTGACACCAACTTGTGAACGCTGCTGGCCCCCGGCTCCTCCCCCGGGGGAGGGTTGATCTCGGGGGGGCTGCTGCCTCCTGACTCCTCACTCGTGTGAGAGCAGCTGCTCCCCGACTCCTCGTTCGGGTGAGGGCTGCCGCTCTCCAACTCCTTTCCTTGCGCCGCGGCCCCTCGAGTCCACGACCCCACCATCTCTGAGTCCTGTCTGTGGGGCATAACTTGGGGCTGGCGCTTGGATGCCTGGAATTAATCCCTCGCTCCTTGCTCACACTCCTCCAAACGTTAGTAGGAGACTCCCTGCACGCCTAGGCCCATACTCGTGTACGCGCAGCCACTCAAACGCGACGTCTCCACTCTCACAACCACGCGCACCAATCGCACGTGCGGAATGGGGGGGAGGTCAGGGGTCAAAGGGCAGTGACATCACGCGTTGCCGCCGAGAGTGGGTAACGGAGATTATTTAAAGAGCTGTGGGGCGGGTATTCGGGATTGGTTTTAGAACGAGCATTGCTGCACACTGGGGAATTAAAGAAATACGTTAATCGTCCTCCGGCTTCTCTGCACAATGATGAATAACTAACGACAGGATTCGCGCACCAGACTCGGGCACAACGGTCACGGTACTTGACTGGATGCGCGCGTAGGACTCTTGCGCAATTGTCGCACCGATATAGTTATTCACGCGCCAATCTCCATGTTACGATGAGCATACTCATGCCACCACACACTCTCCCCACACTCGTAGGAACCACACGAAACAGTTTATTGAGTACTAATGGTTTATTCCCGGCATGCCTGATACTAAATATCTTGGAGCCCGAAGCCGAAATCAGTAGGGTAACTAACCTGTTTTACGACGGTCTAAACCCAATCTATCCGGCCTATTCAGACTTACTCTCTCAAGGAATTATCACGCTGTTCTCTACCTCTCTCACGTACTCACAGTTCGACTCGTACGAAGTTCCAGAGAGCTTGTCCTGGCTGCGCTGCGACGTGTCACACGGACGCTCGAGTGCCCGGAGAGTAGACTGTGTCGATCGCTGACTCGAGAAGAACACGACTAACTCGTCGCGCTCTCTCTTCCCCTTTTATTGTCCTCTACATCAAAGGGCCCATTCGGTTAATCCCGCGGCCTTCCTGGCCAATCAGATTGCTTTGCTCTGTTGGACGCGAGCTATGACGTCGGCTTATCTCTTTCCATATCAAAAGGGGCCGCCGCTAATCCTAGGGGGTCCCCAGCCAATCAGAGAGTTCCCCTGTTAGGTCACATCATTCGAGCTGATGATGTCCTCAATGGCCTTCGCGTCCTCCGTTCCGCATCCAAGGGACCGCCGGGTCGTGGGTGGCACTCAAGCACGCTCGCGCTCGTCCCGCAGCTTGCGGCCCCGCCCCCCTCCCTACTAACCCCCTTGTGTTGTGTGTGTCTTAACTGCGGTGGCTGAGTAGCCTCGTTGTGACCGTGTAATTTCACGTTAATGCACGGCGCCGCAGTGCCATTTAACCACGGGGAAGCCTCGGCCAATTCCCTGGCCCCAGGAAACCGTGGAGAATGTTCCCCACGAGGAGAACTCCGGGGTGAAAACCTGTAGGCCAGGTGACTTCCCCACGAGACCCTATGTGAGTGTGTGTGTGTGTTCATGTGGGGGGTGGTGAGGGAAGAGCAGCGTCGGCCAAGCTTCTTTGTTGTGTTGGCATCGCGGGCGCGGCGCCGGAAGAGCGTCTTCGCCACTGTAGCATAATATTATTCCTCTATTTAATATTTTTCAGAAGCGACCTAGTGATAGATTATAGCTCAACAAAGTCCCTTATCATGTGGAAATTTCGAGAAACGAAATACTCTAAACGCATGTTTCTAAATGTAGAGGGAAAAACCAGAGCACCTGTAGAAAAAAAAACATGTGACGATGGGAAGAACGTTCAAACCCCAAATATACAGGCTTCATTGTCAGGAAAGGAATCCACGACTTCCTGCATTCCAGGCGAGCCAGTTACCATCTTGCAGCCATTGCACCCCATTAAGTAATTTTCAGGAAGTGTTTCAGAATTGGAATATTTTAGCCAATACCAGTTTCATTTAATGTTTTTTTTAACTTTTACTATCGGATACAAACGGAGAAAACCCATAGAGAAAAGGTGGAGACATCAATTCCACTCCAAAAGGTGCTCGAGTCCGGAATCAAACCCAGGCCCACCTTGCTGTGCGATACCACTGTGCCACCATGCCGCCATGGAAACACACTTTCAGTTAGAACTGGATATCTCTACACCTGCAACCTGTCTTCACTAGTTCTTGCAAGGATGTTTCCTTAAAGCATATTGAACAATGAAACACCACTCTTCATAACATGTATGTGGTCTATGCATCTTGGGAAAGATGCACCTTATTATAATAATAATAATAATAAACACAATTGTTTTTTCTCATGGGAAGAAAGTGTGAGATATGTAAGGGTAACACACAATCAGCACTGCAAATGGAGAACTGGATAAACATCAAAATGACGAAACTAGAAATGTGTCCACGTCTGCTTTTTTGTGCATTTTCCACTGAGATACATGTGTAGTGCTGTTATTTCACGCGGACAACTTTTTTTCCCCTCCTATGTCACTTTTATTCGAACAGAACTCCTCGCGTTCAACACCACGTAACTCAGTCGCAACTCTCCCGCTTACGCTGCTTGCCTGCTTCGCTCACTCCGCTCTCTCTCCCAGCCTCTCCACCGCTAGCCTGATTTCTATCTCTCTCCTAGCCTCTCCGCTGCTAGCCTGCTCTCTCTCTCACACTCCTAGGCTCTCCACTGCTAGCCTGTCTGCCACGCTCTGGTCGCTTCGCTCCCTCTGCTCTCACTCTGCTAGCCTCTCCACTGTTAGCCTATTACGATACACTCTGCTAGCTTCTCTACGGATAGCCTCTCACTATATACTCTGCTAGCTTCTCTGCTGCTATTGACTCAATCTGCAGACTCCGAGGTGCCTACACCGTGTCTGCATTTGCAGCCAGCCAATCACCGCTATGCATTGTAATTGGTTGTTTCTTGTGATGCCGCAGCAGCGAAGCCGTTCTGCCGACACCCCACCTACGACCCCACCACCACCAAGCGACGGGGCCGACGCTGCTTTTCCCTCACCACCCCCCACATGAACACACACACACCCCCACATAGGGCCCCGAGGAGAGGTCATCTGGCCGACAGGTTTCCACCCAGAAGCCCTCTCATGGGACTAATCTTTACGGTTTCCTGCGGCCAGGGAATTAGGCGATCTCCCCCGAGGCTAACTCGCACCACGGCGCCGTGACTTGGGTTGTAATTACATGGTCACGACGGGGCTACTCAGCCACCGCGGGTAGAAGACACACTCAACACACACGGGTCAACAGGCAGGTAGGAGGTGGAGCCACTAACGGCGGGAAAACAGGGCAGGCCCTCTGATTGGTAGGACAAATGTGCTTGTGCTCCAAAGCAGCAGCCCCACGGTTGTCCCTTTGATGTAGAAGGTAAAATGCGGACGTCTGAGAGAGCACCGGTCCGGGGAGAGTGGCGGGAAAACCGAGCCACCTGATCAGCCGGCAAGGCCAGCGGATCAGCGCCGAATTCTCTTTGATGTAGAGAACAATAAAAGGTGAGAGAAGGTTAAGATAAAGGAGGTCGGTGTCCAGCACAAGCCAGGATCAGTCAGCTTGTCGGCCACTGGATCGTCCGTATGACGAGTCGCAGCGCAGCCAGGCCCGCTCCCAGCGAGAGCAGCGAGCAGCCTCATCTTTCCGTGACTTCCCGCAGATCCGAGCCGAACCGTGAGTACGTGAGAGAGAGTTGGGAATTAGTGTAAAAGGCTAGGGAGATTAATTACAAATAGACGAGGTAGGTCGGGTTTAGACCGTCGGGAAATAGGTTAGCCTTGCCTTGCTGATTCTGACTGATTCGGGTGATAGTGACTCACAGACACGCCGGGAATAAATCGTTAGTGATCAATAACAGCCTCGTGTGGTTTCTACGAGTGTGAGGAAAGTGCATGGTGGTGTGTGTGCGCTCGCCGTGACGCATGTGGTCGGTGCGCGGTGTCAACTCCCGAAGGACTCCGTGGGTGCGCGTTTCGTCCTGTGACCCCTGACCTCCGCGCTGCGTGTGTGGCTGGGTGCTCGGTATCCCAGGGGAAGAAACCTCCGCTCCGTGTGTGCATCGCTGAGCGTGGTTGTGTGAGCGGAAACGTCGCGTTTGAGTGGCGGCGCATATACGAGTGTGGGCCGTGGTTGTGCAGGGTAGTCTCCTACTAATGTTTGAGGTAATGCACGCGGAGGGTGTGTGAATGACCCGATGTGGCCAAGGGCCAGCCAAGAGTTATGTTTCACAGAGGGGAAGCAGCAGCAGCGAGGAGAGAAGAAGAGGAGGAAGGTGGAGAGGAATCGGGGGGCAGCAGCCCCCACACTCTCTCTGGATTATTCCCACACCGCACCTGTTTGTCCTGGCTTGACTTCACTGTCCGTGGCTCACACGTGCATGCACACTGTTTGCAAAACTCCACGCGCGTTACTCCACTACACATGTATCCATGGCATTTTGTCTGAACATAGTCACATTCAGTAGGTATCGTTATAATGACTTTGCATTCTTATTATTATGTCCATTCGTCATTTCCTGCAGTTAATTCCCATTGATGACTAAGGTGTCGGCAAATCTGAGATGCGTAATGTTTTCTCCATTAAAAGTTTGCTTTTATTTTTCCAAAGAAATATTTGGAAAATATAGTCTGATGTGGTTGCGAATTACTTTGGGGAAACCGTGTCATATTCACTCTCCACTTTAAATGTACATTATATGTATATTAGATATCTTATTCATGTCAAATTAGTCGAGTTCTTCTATTTTCGTAAATGTCATTTGTTATTTATAAAGGCATTTTCTGTGAAAATTTTTGCTTGGCTAACGAAAATGTGAACGATGAAGTGCATGTCAAAATAGTACATTCCTCGGCGGCGAGAGGGGCGGCAGGGTGGCGAGATGTTACTATCTCGTCTGTGGGCCTTACCTGGTGGCATTAAATATATATATTAAACTAGCAGAAGTACCCGGCGTTGCCCGGGTGAAAAATATATTTCTTACTAACCTTACATATATAGACAGATACTAAGGTATTGTCAAAGCCCGGTGGGCTTTGACAATACCTTTCACCACTCAGCACTCACAACTCACCCTCACCACTCATCGTCAACACTCCCACTCACTACTCACCCTCACCATTCACCATCACAACTCACTACTCACCAATCTCCCTCACGAATCTCCCTCACCCTCACCACTCACCCTCACCACTCACCCTCACCACTCACCAATCACCACACACCCTCACCACTCACTCTCACCACTAACCCTCACCACTCACTCTCACCATTCACCCTGATCATTCAGCCTCACCACTCACCACTCACCCTGACCACTCACCCTCTGCCTCACCACTCACGCTTACCACTCACCCACACCACCACCACTCACCCTCACCACTCACGCTCACCACTCACTCTCTCCCTCTCCACTCACCCTCACTACACACTAATCATCCTCACCCTCACCAATCACCCTCACTACTCACTAATCACCCTTACCACTCACCACTCATCCTCACTACTTACTACTCACCTTCACTACTCACCTTCACCACTGCCCCTCACCACTCACCCTCACCACTCATCCACACAACTCACCCCTAACCACTCACCCTCACTACTCAACATCACCACTTACCCTGACCACTCACCATTCACCACTCACCCTCACCACTGACCCTCACCCTCACCACTAACCCTCACCACTCACCCTCACCACTAACCCTTACCCTCACGACTCACCCTTACTACTCACCACTCAACGTCAGCACTCTTCGTCACCACTCACCCCTCACCATCACCACTCACCCGCACCACTCACCATCACCACTCACCCTCACCACTCTCCCTCACCACTCACCACTCACTCTCACCATTCACCCTCACCATTAAGCCTCACCACTCACCCTCACCACTGACCCTCACCACTAACCACTCACCGTCACAACCACCACTCACCACTCTCCACTAACCTTCACCACTCAACCTCACCACTCACCCTCACCACCCACCACTGACCCTCACCACTCACCCTTCCTACTCACCACTCAATCTCACCACTGACCACTCACCACTCACCCTTACCCTCACCACTCACTCTCACCACTCACCCTTACTATTCACCACACACCCTCACCACTCACCCTCAATATCAACACTCACCCTCACCACTCACCATCATCACAAATCCTAACCACTCACCCTCACCACTCACTCTCACCACACCCTCAGCACTCACCCTCCCCACTCACCCTCACCACTTAACCTCACCACTCAACCTCAACATTCACCCTCACCATTCACCCTCAACACTCACCCTCACCCCTCTCCCTCACCACTCTCCCTCACCACTCACCGTCACCACTCACCACTCACCACTCACCCCTCACCATCACCACTCACCCTCACTACTAACCCTGACCGCTCACTATTGACCACTCACCACTCACCCTCACCACTAACCCTCACCATCACCACTCACCCTTACTACTCACCACTCAACCTCACCACTCTTCGTCATCAATCACCCTCACCACTCACCCCTCACCACTCACCCCTCACCCTCACCACTCACCCTCACCACTCACCCTCACCACTCACCCCTCACCATCACCACTCACCCTCACCAGTCTCCCTCACCACTCACCACTCACTGTCACCATTCACCCTCACCATTCAGCCTCACCACTCACCCTCACCACTCACCCTCACCACTCACCGTCACAACCAGCACTCACCCGCACCACTCACCCTCACCACTCAACCTCACCACTCAACCTCACCCTCACTACTCACCATTCATCCTGACCAATCACCACTGACCAATCACCACTCACCACTCTCCACTAACCCTCACCACTCACCCTCACCACCCACCACTCACCCTCACCACTCACACTTCCTACTCACCACTCAACCTCACCACTGACCACTCACCACTCACCCTTACCCTCACCACTCACTCTAACCACTCACCCTTACTATTCACCACACACCCTCACCACTCACCCTCAACATCAACACTGACCCTCAGCACTCACCATCATCACAAATCCTAACCACTCACCCTCACCACTCACCCTCACCACTCACTCTCACCACACCCTCAGCACTCACCCTCCCCACTCACCCTCACCACTTAACCTCACCACTCAACCTCACCACTCACCCTCACCACTCACCCTCACCACTCACTCTCACCACACCCTCAGCACTCACCCTCCCCACTCACCCTCACCACTTAACCTCACCACTCAACCTCAACATTCACCCTCACCATTCACCCTCAACACTCACCCTCACCCCTCTCCCTCACCACTCTCCCTCACCACTCACCGTCACCACTCACCACTCACCACTCACCCCTCACCATCACCACTCACCCTCACTACTAACCCTGACCGCTCACTATTGACCACTCACCACTCACCCTCACCACTAACCCTCACCATCACCACTCACCCTTACTACTCACCACTCAACCTCACCACTCTTCGTCATCAATCACCCTCACCACTCACCCCTCACCACTCACCCCTCACCCTCACCACTCACCCTTACCACTCACCCTCACCACTCACCCCTCACCATCACCACTCACCCTCACCAGTCTCCCTCACCACTCACCACTCACTGTCACCATTCACCCTCACCATTCAGCCTCACCACTCACCCTCACCACTCACCCTCACCACTCACCGTCACAACCAGCACTCACCCGCACCACTCACCCTCACCACTCAACCTCACCACTCAACCTCACCCTCACTACTCACCATTCATCCTGACCAATCACCACTGACCAATCACCACTCACCACTCTCCACTAACCCTCACCACTCACCCTCACCACCCACCACTCACCCTCACCACTCACACTTCCTACTCACCACTCAACCTCACCACTGACCACTCACCACTCACCCTTACCCTCACCACTCACTCTAACCACTCACCCTTACTATTCACCACACACCCTCACCACTCACCCTCAACATCAACACTGACCCTCAGCACTCACCATCATCACAAATCCTAACCACTCACCCTCACCACTCACCCTCACCACTCACTCTCACCACACCCTCAGCACTCACCCTCCCCACTCACCCTCACCACTTAACCTCACCACTCAACCTCACCACTCACCCTCACCACTCACCCTCACCATTCATCCTCAACACTCACCCTCACCCCTCTCCCTCACCACTCTCCCTCACCACTCACCGTCACCAATCACCCTCACCACTCACCACTCACCCCTCACCATCACCACTCACCCTCACCACTAACCCTGAGCCCTCACGACTGACCACTCACCACTCACCCTGACCACTAACCCTCACCATCACCACTCACCCTTACTACTCACCACTCAACCTCACCACTCTTCGTCATCACTCACCCTCACCACTGACCCCTCACCACTCACCCCTCACCACTATCCCTCACCACTCACCACTCACTATCACCATTCACTCTCACCATTCAGCCTCACCACTCACCCTTACCACTCACCCTCACCACTCACGCTCACCACTCAACCTCACCCTCACTACTGACCATTCATCCTGACCAATGACCACTGACCAATCAGCACTCACCACTCTCCACTAACCCTCACCACTCAACATCACCACTCACCCTCAAATATAACGACTCTCTCACCACTCACCCTCACCACTCAGCACTCCGCACTCATCCTCACCACTCACGCTCACCACTCACCACTCACCCATCACCACTCACAACTGCCACTCACCGTCACAACAAACACTCACCCTTACCGCTCACCACTCACCCTCAGCACTCACCCTCACCACTCACCCTGACCACTCACCCTCACCACTAACCCTCACCACTCACCCTTACCACTCACCCTCACTCACCCTCACCACTCACCCTCACCACTCACCCTCACCACTCACTCACCCTCACTACTCACCCTCACCACCACTACTCACCCTCACCACTCTCCCTCACCACTCTCTCACCACTCACCCTCACCACTCACCCTTCTCCCTCAACACTCACGCTCACCCTCACCAATCATCCTCACCACTCACTCTCACCACACCCTCAACACTCACCCTCCCCACTCACCCTCACCACTTAACCTCACCACTCAACCTCACCACTCACCCTCACCACTCACCCTCACCATTCACCCTCAACACTCACCCTCACCCCTCTCCCTCACCACTCTCCCTCACCACTCACCGTCACCACTCACCCTCACCACTCACCCCTCACCATCACCACTCACCCTCACCACTAACCCTGAGCCCTCACCACTGACCACTCACCACTCACCCTGACCACTAACCCTCACCATCACCACTCACCCTTACTACTCACCACTCAACCTCACCACTCTTCGTCATCACTCACCCTCACCACTGACCCCTCACCACTCACCCCTCACCACTATCCCTCACCACTCACCACTCACTCTCACCATTCACCCTCACCATTCAGCCTCACCGCTCACCCTCACCACTCACCCTCACCACTCAAGCTCACCACTCAACCTCACCCTCACTACTGACCATTCATCCTGACCAATGACCACTGACCAATCAGCACTCACCACTCTCCACTAACCCTCACCACTCAACATCACCACTCACCCTCAAAACTAACGACTCTCTCACCACTCATCCTCACCACTCAGCACTCAGCACTCACCCTCACCACTCACACTCACCACTCACCACTCACCCATCACCACTCACAACTGCCACTCACCGTCACAACAGCCACTCACCCTCACCGCTCACCACTCACCCTCAGCACTCACCCTCACCACTCACCCTGACCACTCACCCTCACCACTAACCCTCACCACTCACCCTTACCACTCACCCTCACTCACCCTCACCACTCACCCTCACCACTCACCCTCACCACTCACTCACCCTCACTACTCACCCTCACCACCACTACTCACCCTCACCACTCTCCCTCACCACTCTCTCACCACTCACCCTCACCACTCACCCTTCTCCCTCAACACTCACGCTCACCCTCACCAATCATCCTCACCACTCACTCTCACCACACCCTCAGCACTCACCCTCCCCACTCACCCTCACCACTTAACCTCACCACTCAACCTCACCACTCACCCTCACCACTCACCCTCACCATTCACCCTCAACACTCACCCTCACCCCTCTCCCTCACCACTCTCCCTCACCACTCACCGTCACCACTCACCACTCACCCTCACCACTCACCACTCACTCACCCTCACTACTCACCCTCACCACCACTACTCACCACTCTCCCTCACCACTCTCTCACCACTCACCCTCACCACTCACCATCATCACAAAGGGTGAGTGAGAGAGAGTGGTGAGGGAGAGTGGTGAGGGTGTATATATTTGTGTCTATGATGACAGCAGTACATGCTGACGTTTTGTATGTTAAATGTAAAAGCAAAATGTGTGTGTCTGCGACACGCAGTTTGTTAAAAAGGGAATAGGGCGATTTGAAAGTAATCTACAACCCTTGAATCCTTCGCAACGATAGCAAAGAATCGCTTGTTTTTGCGCTTGGGCTAAATGTTTAATTATAGAGTTTTATTGCCATTGGAATGTTATGTTTGAAAGTTTTCAGGAGTTTTTAATAATATTTTGGCCCCGGTCAACGCCGGATATTTGCAATTCGTAGCAGTTTATATCGACTCTATAATCAACGTATTTTAAAGGGGAACAGGGCGATTCTAAATGAATCAACAACCATCGATTCCTCTGCGCGATTCAGAAAATCGATTCTTGGCGCGTCGGGTTTAAAAGTAATTACACAGTTGTATTTTCATTCGTATGTAATATTTTAAAGTTTTCAGAAGATTTTAAATGTATTTCCCCCCCGGGCAACGCTGGGTATATCGAGTTTATAGCACAAAAAGTCTTCTCCTGACACGTGCGGGGTGTGGAGGCCTAGTACCGTGCAGAGCCTCCGGCCTCGCATAGATGGGCCACCCGGCTGAGGCTAGGGGCTGGGCCGCTACCACCCCCCCCCCCGCGCAACAAAAATACTGTATAAGCGCTATAATTATATTATCTACCGACCCTATAATAGTAAGTGCACACATTGGAGTGGGGGGGGAAGTGAAACTTTTATGTATTTACCTCAGCGTCGTGTGTTAATGCGTGTGCATATTTTTAACGGGAATTAAAAATGGCGTCCACCCCGCAGCGAAAGCGTCGCTACCCGTTGCCAGGGGCAACCGCCGTGGTCAGCGCCGGTCGGCAAGAGTAATAGTAATAGTAAATAAATAAATAAAGAGTAAATAAATAAATAAAGAGAAATCACACGAAATCGATAATCGGACCGATCTAAAGGCGACGGACGAAAAATCTGAAATGCCTGCGGTCACCGCGGGGCCGGGGGCGTGCCCACCTGCAAAATTTTTTCTTCCTAAACCCCACGGCCTGAGCGCCAAATCCCTCCAAAGCGAGCGTACGCAGACGGACAGACAGACAGACAGACAGACAAAAAGTGACGTTTATAGGTAAGATGTAGTTTAATCTTCAATAGTACATACCAGAAGCATGCAAAACGATTACACCCGAAATGCTGGTATACACCTGACACTGTCAAATCTCAAGACAATCTATTGAACGCCAAGGTGGGTATCCGGAGGATTAGTGGTGACGTATGTTGTATCCGGAGGATTAGTGGTGACATCTGTTGTATATACTGTTATATATATGAAATAATATTGATCATAAGTGAAATATGATAATTATGTTAAATATGTTAATATATGTAATTAAGTGTAATTAACTAAAAATGCATCTTAAGTGTGTAGTGACTTGTAACGTCACTACCGTGAGTCTGTACACACACATGACGTCACTACGTGTGGATGTGGGAATGACGTCACGGTCGGGTCGGGGAGTCTGGAGGCCGTCGGTCAGGGGTTGTGTGAGGCCGTGGCACTCTGGATGAACCCGGCCAGACACGTGACCGGATCAAGGTGGGGGCCGGGGGCCCCAGGGGGACCTAGGGGACCACGTGACAGAGGCAGAGCCTTCTCGAGAGTTTGTGAAGGTGGGCATGGCCTGGGTGTGGCCTGGCCACGCCGAGGCACATATAAGCAGGCTCCGCACGAGGTGCGGGGCTGCTCAGGTCCGGGATGAAGACGCCTCATGTAGACGCCACATGAAGAGCGAAGTCAAGCCTTCAGTCAGCGTGGCAAAGCAGTAGCCCTCCTGGCTTGACCACGCCAGTCGTATCAGAGTGTCAGTTGCTCGAGAGAATAGGTCGGTGGTCACTACCCTATGTGCACTGTTAAGAGTTAACCATTGTGTTAGTTAATGAATAGTGTTGCCTTGTGGGGGCTAACGCCCACCTCCCCGCTCCTCATGAGCGGGCGGGATGCGACGTCCACCCCCTCCACCCCGGCCTCTTCTCGCCGGGCCCCCCGGGCCCCCACCGATCGGGTGATCGCCCCCCCGCGCCAGTGCCCTCTCTGAGGGGCATCGCTCACTGACTGGCTCACCACCGCCTAGGGGTGATTACGCGTGAGCCCCTATGGGCACTCTTCACCCCACAACACGCACCTGCCCACGCTGATTGCGCAATATCCCTGTGTGTGGCTCCGCACCGGGAGCTAAGCCATTGTGTCAACATCGAATGGCCACGAGTGGTTATTGATTAACCTGCTGGCAGCCACAAAAACTCCGCAACTGTTTGGATATTAATTAATCTGCGCTCGCGGGATACCCATCCACTGATTTATATCACCCACATACGTCAGTGCGCCAATCGCTGTTCCGCCACTCTTCACCACTTTTCACACACACGCACAACGCGTCAACCATTAATCTTGTACCAAGGTTTTATTCCCGGCGTGAATAGTGAACCCCTGTTTATGGCCCCTCAGCGAACATGCTACGGATAGCGCCTAGCCTTTCATTTCCCACCCTTCGCGATGTGCGATTATTCTCAGGCTAGGGCTAATGGCGAACTGGGCTGAATCGGCCAACTGAACGTATCTCGGCCTCGCTGTGCGCTGCGTTGCACCGCTAGTCGAATAGATAACCTTGCGTTCAATAAACCCTCGGAGCCAGGATGAACGTCCAACTCCAATCGTCATTTATTGATTGT
Source organism: Lampetra fluviatilis (assembly GCF_964198595.1). NCBI lineage: Eukaryota > Metazoa > Chordata > Hyperoartia > Petromyzontiformes > Petromyzontidae > Lampetra > Lampetra fluviatilis. Next base: position 15,269,977 of record NC_136280.1, read on the forward strand.
AACAAGGTAAAACTGGTGAGAAAACACAGATACAGCATCTGTTATAATCCGGAAACACCAACACAATGAACACCACAGCATCAGAACATTGTCTTAGATAACAATAGATCCTGGACGGACCAGGCCCCCACATTACCACTGAACAACTAGACAAAAGCACAAGCCGATGCGTTGCATGCAGGCACATCGTGTATTCATCCCACTGCACCCCAAATGTACAGCATTACACATAACACTAAACTGTGGATGAGATGCTTCGTCATCTTTACTCTCAGGATCGCAACATAGGCACAGGTCTGACTCGACCTACTAAATCACAAGTAACATCCACAATAAGGAAAGTCGCAGGCTTCGTTACTAACTAGGCCTCGTATTTACTACAACAACTTAACGGCACCATAAAGGTATTTACATCACTATAACGGTCATTCCAACATTACAACAGCATTGCCAATATTATAGTAATATAAACAACTTAAGGACAATGCTTCTTAAGCTCCCACAATGGACAAGTGCGGCTGTGGTCTCACTGAGATGCGATGCGTGCCGCCATCTTGACTTATCTGTGTAATGGCCGACGCCCGCGTGGTACAGTGGAAATCTAAAATCGTAACTTCCTGGCCACGTGACCAAAATTAGCATAAAAAACAGGAACTTCCTGTGAACGCACGCTCCACATCTACCGTGAGGCAAGACACTCCCCGTCTGGTATCTAGGAGATACCACCATTTATTTCCTATCTCATAAACAAGTGTATAACAACTTCAACGGGTCGACTTATTTGTCCATATCTTTGCGAGAGAGAAGTAGTACTATCTCTACTATGGGCCTGATGAAAGTTCTTGCGACACCTTGCTTCGCAATCATAACCTCGACCTTTCGAACTTTTCCATCGGCACTTGGAATCGACTTGAGGATGCGGCCCATTGGCCACTCATTCTGTTTGGCTTGGTTGTCCTTCAGTAGGACGAGGTCGCCTTCTTGGATGTCTGGTCTGTTAGACTGCCACTTGTTGCACACTTGGAGTGTCGTAAGGTACTCGTTTTTCCAGCGATGCCAGAACGTGTTTGCGAAGCTCTGCACTTGTCTCCATTGACGTCTGTAGAGGTCTGCAGTGCTGGCCTCCTCGGTAGGTGCTGTGAGCACATCTGTCTTCTGGGTAAGAAGTGTAGCAGGAGTCAAGATGAATGGTGACTCCGGGTCGGTTGAGACGGGGATCAGGGGTCTTGAGTTAATTATGGCTGAGACCTCGGCCATGAGAGTGGTCAAGACCTCGTGAGAGAGCCGTGTGGACCCGACATCACATAGCATGGAGTCGAGAATGCGTCGAGCAATCCCGATCATGCGTTCCCAGGCTCCACCCATATGCAAAGAGTGGGGAGGATTGAAGATCCATGTGCAGCCTTGGTCACTAAGGTATTTCCTGACAGAATCATCTTCGCTATTCTCCGTATTGATCTTAAGCTCTTTACATGCTCCAGTGAAATTGGTTCCACAATCAGAACGGAGTTGCTTGGCTGGCCCTCTGATGGCGAAGAATCTCCGGAGTGCATTTATAAAGCTCGAAGAGTCCATGGACTCGATGACTTCGATGTGCACTGCTCGTGTACTCATACAGGTGAACAGCACTGCCCAACGTTTGCTGTTTGCGAGCCCTCCTCTGGTGCGGCGGGAGATGACTGTCCATAGTCCGAACACGTCGATCCCTACAGAGGTGAAGGGAGGTTCCACACTGAGTCGATCGGCTGGGAGGTCTGCCATTTTCTGTTCTTCCTGTTTTCCACGTAGCTTACGACACCGGATACACTTGTGGATTGTGCTGGCGATGCACCTCTTTGCTCCAACGATCCACAGCCCTGCAGATCGGATTGCTCCTTCTGTGAAGTGCCGACCTTGGTGCTTAACCCTCTCGTGGTAGTGGCGCACAAGTAAGATTGCGATGTGGCTCTGGCTTGGGATTATGAGGGGGTTTCGTTCATTCTCATCTAATTTAGCATTCCCTAGCCGACCACCGATCCTGAGCAAGTCGTCTTTGTCCATCTTGGGGTTTAGCTTCCTGAGGGTGCTGACCCTAGGAAGGTCTTCTCCCTTGTTGATGGCCTTGATCCCACTTGCATAAGCTGCCTTTTGCACACAGCGGAAGATTGATTTCCTTACTCTGGAAAGCTCGTCTTCAGTGCGTGGCACTGTGCAGTGATGCCATCCATTGCAGCTACCAGTGGTGCCTCTCATCGGGCGATGGAAGCAGTCTGCGATATGCGTTAAATGTGCTATCGCTCCCACGAGCGTCGTCCATTTCGAGAAATGTTCAAAATGGTGTGGACTTCTTGGTCGCACATTTGTTACGAAAGTTGTCACTTGAGGACGAATCGCCAAGTCGTCGTCGCTGGACCCGTCCGGAATGTGAACGACACGAGACGGGGCCCATTTCAGCAGTTTGCCGTCTTTGTCCGGATCCCCCGTCCATGCAGCCATCTGCTCCCAATGGCGCAAGTTGAACTTGGCGTCCAAACACCGAGCCGCCCAGCGGGACGTCAGCGGCCCATGGCCGTACACGGGCAGCGAGATACCCATTTCTTGCGACAGTTCGACCATCCTTGTAAGGATGAGAGGATCGAGAAGGTCGGCGGAGGAATCGAGGTAGGCGGCCATTGCGAGTGCCAACAGCGCACCGCGATACGCCAGAGGCGTTTCTTTGGGGCCCCAACGCCGCTGCATAAATTTTCTGTGAGCGGCCGATGGCGGCTCGTAAACCTCCACCATTTTAGCGAACGCGTCCTTCAGCGTCTTCTTCTTGTCGGCCGGGATGGAGCGGAACACCGCCAACGACACGTCGTCCAGCAGTGTGGGCAAAGCGTCCAACGCCTCGGCCTCTCTCCACCGCACCGATCGAAAAGCGGACTCAAACTGCCAAGTAAAGGCGCTCCAGTCACCACCGGCAACAAATTTCTTAATGTTGGGGAGGCGATGGCTGCGGCCACCATCGTCGTCTCTGGGCATGCCCGCTCCCGCCACCCGCACGGCACGAGGCGCCATGAAAATGGCGGCCGCAGGCGGCGCGGCTGCAACCAAGCCCAAAATGGCGGGCTCACTTTACGCGGCGGGCGTAATGGTGGCCGTGTCCTCCGAGACCCCCCGAGGGAGGCCCTGGTCGTCTGCACTCGGCACCACATCCCGAGGCCGTCCTGGGGCAGCAAACCACGCGACCAAAGTGACGAGGCTCAGCAGCACCGTGCGGAGAGATTCAATCTGCTCCGCCACCCACCGCCAACACTCGTCCACAGCCGGAATCGCATCCACACTGGCCTCTCCTCGCAGCGTGGCGCCCGACGCAGCAGCGGTCGCCACCAGTGGGGCCGTCGCCCCCTGATGCAGCAAGCTCTGGTCGAGTCATCGTTGTCGTCCGACGGCGGATCCGGTGGGTTCTTCTTCTTGAGGTGCCTGGACATCGTTGTTCTTGGTCCAAGCGGTCTCAAAATTCACTTCTGACACCAATGTAATAAATCCGCTCCAGACGAGACTGTGTCTTTTGTCTTTCCTTCATTCGTTCCTCATTCACAGCTCCCTCACACGCTGAGTTCCTCCTTTCCCCGTTACTCCATTCCCCAAACGTGGCGTCCGCTCGCTGCCTCGCTTCCTCACACCGCTGGTTGACGGTGTGTGTCAGAGACAGCCTCCGGCCTGCCACGTGGTCGATGACATGCCGGTGACACCGACGTGGTTCCTCCTCAGCCCCTCTCCACACTGACGCGGAGCTGTCTTTCTCCACCCCTTATAACACCTGGCCCACGTAATACCACACGGCCAATCCTCAGCCTCGCCCCCTGGAACCTTGCAGATGTTGCCATGCAGCCACAGGCTACGCCCCTGGCTCGACATCCCATTGGCTGCGGGCTGAGGCCGGCAGAGCCTAGCACTATAGCCCAGTTACCCCCCAGGTGACTCTTCATATTACACTACTATACACTACACTATATACTGATATTAACTACGCAATACACTACTATACACTTTGTTACACAATATTAAACACTACACAATACACACCTATACCCGAAACACTACTATAGACTCCTATCCACTATACTATAATACGCTACAATATGCACTGGGATACACTCCACAATACACTACACTATATACTACAGAATACACTACACAATATACGAATATACAATACACTACTATACACTACAATATACACTGGTATACACTACACAATATACTGCCATACACTAAACTATTATACATCACAGAATACACTATACTATACACTATTATACAATACACTACTATACACTGCACTATACACTACACTATACATTACTATACAATACACTACTATACAATACACCAAAGAGTAAGTTGAGTCGATTAATAACCTCTTGTTATGCTGCCCAGCGTGGCCATGTTCCGCCCTCGGCCCCGCACCCCTCTGGATCCCCCAGAGGGCTCCGTGCTTTGCCCAAAGGTCCAACTGGTAGAACGGGCTGTTACCCCTAATTATAGTGTCTACCAATATAATCTAGGAGTATCTACTGAGTCTATAGTAGTATCTACTGACTCTATAGTAGTGTATTAAACCACTGCGACGACAATCTGTAACTTGTGTCTTCTTTATTATGTATTCCTTCCTTTACAGCTGAACAGCTCCGCGCTCTTCACTCTGACATGGCTGCACTCCTGTTCCCGCGCGGTTAGATGTTGTCGCTCGCGCCAGCTCGCTCTCACCCTCTCCCGTTCCCGCGTGCCGCTGACAGGCGGCTCACAAGGAGGAAGCCGCCGGCCTGTCATGTGGCCGCTGGCGTTCTGGAGGCGCGAGACGTGGTCCCGCTCCCTGACTCCACACACTGACCCCGAGCCCCTTCCGGCTTCCCCTTATATCCCCTGACCTACATCATCAAGCCTCGCCTACAGCCACACCCCTTCCCGACTCTTCTAGATGGTTACTCCCCATTGCCTTTGAGCTTCGGCTCATCCCTCTGATTGGTTGATGGCCCAGGCAGCGGAGCCTATCCCACCGATCGGCGATCGGCGGTGAACTCTCGTATTACAGTAGTAACTGCACACATTGGGGTGGGGGGTGGGTGGAGGAGAGAAGAGGACATCACGCTGTTCAGGATTTTCCTCAGCCTGTGCTTCTACTGCAGTAGCTGTGCAGTCTCTGGCTTGTCTCATTGCTTGCTGCTCTAGTTTCCTCAGCCCGTGCTGCTGAGATGTTTGTTTGTTGTTGAGACAGCCGCTGCTCCTCTACTGTTTGTTTTGCCCGCCACAGCGCCGCCGCCACTCTCTTTGTGTTTAATTTTTTACAAAGTGTGATTTTCTTAGTTTAAATTGGACCAAGGTCAAAAACAAATTGCAAGAGTTGATCTGGGGGCTGACTTTGTTGTATCTGTGTACTTTGTTGAAACATAAACCCAATAGTTTGTCAGTTAAAAGCATTACAAGGATAGGCGTACACAGCCAGAGAGACAGACAGACAAAAACATACTCTCCTAGGTAAGATGGCCCTTTCGTGTCAGAGGAGGAGACTGATGCGATCACGTGAGGGTTGCGCTTGTAATGACATGATGACACCCGCAGGTTGGAAAAGGAAAGCACAGGTACCGGCACCACTAAAACATCATTCAATCCCAAAGGGAGAGGTATCTGGGCCAAAGGTAAGGGGCGGGGCTGGCCGAGATACTCCGTGAACCTGCGGGAAGGTTCCACAAGAGGGCGTGGCTGGAGGCGGAGCCTAGCCGCGCCTACTGCAATATAAGCGGGGGCAGAGGAGGACTCGTGGTCGGTGTGTGGAGTCTTGCGTCCGGACTGCGTCACTGCTTGCCGTATCCTCCATCGTCCGTCCAAGTAGTAGATATCTTGCCGAGTTCCCCCACCCTTACCGGCATGCCGTCAGCCAGCGGCGAGGCCTGGAGTGTATGGGTGGAACCATGCCGGATGATCAACCATGTGTCTAGCCTGTAGGGATGCTAACATCCAGGTGTTGTACTCCGAAAAGGACGAAGATAGAGTTGGCCTGTGTTGTGCCCATACGTGAAATAAAGACGAGTACCCTCTACACGACGTGTCGCGGAAGTCGCTCATTACACTTGTAACAGTGCAGAGCGAATGCAGGTTATAGCAGCATACCTGTCAACCCCTTATTAGTGCCTACCTTATTACAGACCAATTCAAACCTTATTAATTACCCCGTGCCTTTACGAATCTCAACGTGCATCCTACAAAGTCCTATCACAAGGGAGAAACACGAACAAATAGACAAAAATGAGATTTTTTTTGTCCGTATTGAAATGGCTGTACGCTGTATGGACCTGAAAACTGTACAAGAAAACGGGTAACCCGTATGGGTTAACAGGTTGTAACAGTGATACACAGATTTCCATCTTGTTTTAAACCCGTGGATGAACAGGCTCAGTGGCACACCAATAGCACTCTATGAACCCATCGGCCTGATTTTGATCCCCCGCCACGACTCATATCAGTGTGCGTGTGATATCTGAACGATTCCTGGCGTCTTCCCATGCAGCTAACACGCACTGACCAGCGTTGCCAAACAACGCTTATGGCCGAAACGGTGTGGGAAGGCCTACATCCTGCAGTCGATTGACAACGGGCTGTAAATATGAATTATATTTGTCATGAGATGCCGATTGTGAAATATTTTACGCTTTCACGTTAAAGGCCACGTTTTGCACATGTTGTGTTGTGGGACTATATCGACGTGATAATGGGCAAAAGTACAGAAGGGGAGATTACACCGTGTTAAAGGGGCTGATATGCAGCTGTCATAGCTTCAAGTTTATTTTTTAACCAGGTGAGAACTCAAGACCAGGATAGTCTCAGAGTCTTGACTTGCAAGTGGAGCCGGTGTGAGTTCACTTGTAGTTAAGCACACGTATAATCAGTGGCGGCTCGTGACATCTCCATTAGGTGGGGCTGTTGTGAATGACCTCTGAAAGTATGGTGTTCTAATTAAGAAAAACCTCGTCATGTTATTGGCCAGCCCGTGAAAGTAATATAACTGTCTTATCTCCAAGCGGTAGACATTTATAAACAATACGAAACAAAACAACAAAGCATTAAAATTCTGTTCCTATGACCCTCAAGTCCACACTACACAACCCTTTCATCTTTCCAAATGGGATATTTAGGAGTGACTCCACAGTATTCGTTGCTAATTTTTCGGTTGCTGCACCTGCTGCCATCGCTATTGCTGTTTCCTCCTAGAGCGTAACTTGCTATATTTACACAGTGCAACCTAGCGTTGTTACGTAGTTATTACAGCCATGGGTGCCTAATTTCACCGCTCTGTATGATTGCAAACGGCATCACTAAAATGCGCTTTCACAGCTGCCCCGAGACCTTCCCGAGGCACAAATCAGACTTGTTATAGCGATTTCTAATATGAACAACTTACAATGTTATCTTCATTAGGCAATTGACGTTCAAATAATCTTTTTTTTTTAACACAACAAAACAATTTATAGAACAGTATATTTTAGTAGAAACATTCCTCATCTCCAGGTGCTTGGTGGGGCGGCGCTCAAACACCCCTCATGGACAAACCGCGCTTGGAAGCTGGTCACCTGGCACCTGATTTGGCTCTGTGACAGTGAACCGGTTTTTTCAGGGTGACCCACATGTTTTCCAACCTTGAAGAACATCTTTAAATAAAATTTACTTTGAAATGTCTTCCTTGAAAATGTGGAAGGCTGTGAAGCTTTTACAAAGGTAGTGGTTGAACATATTTGGCAACGTATAATGAACAAATTGTAAGGCTGCCAGATCCATTCATATTGCACTAAAAAACCTTTTCCTCACCAGCATCACCATTCTTGTGCACACCCTGAAATAGACGTTATGGGAGTGAAGATCTTATATGTAAAAAGTCTCCACGCGCTTTCGAGGGATTTGGCTCTCGAACTGTGGTTAACGTAGAAAAGAAATAGCCAGTCAGTACTCCCTAGGCCCCGCGGTGGGAATAGGCTATTCCTTTTTCACGTCCGTCACTTAAAAATCAGTTAAATTAGCGATTTAGTGGGATTTGCTATATTTATTTATTGTGCGACATCGACCGTGCCAACTCGCGCTAATTGCGTGGAGGGGGGGGCGGACCCTGCCAAGTGATGCGCGTTCGATCGAGCTCACGGCAGACATTTTCTTTTACGCGTTTAACATGTGTAGAGGTGTAGTGGGTGACATCACATTACGTGCGCCCTCAGAGAGAGGGTGGCGTCGTGGGACGTGACGTCAGGCGGGTCCATGGAGGACGATGACGTCATGCCCCCAGGGGGGTATTTAAAGGGGGACCCGGGATGGAACAGGGGGTCGTCGGAGGTAGGAGAGGGGACTCGGGGAGTTGATCCTCACACGAAGCTAGGGGAGCCTACTCCGCCCGACCAACCGAGGTTGGGGGTGGTCCCGGGCCGGGGCAGGGTAGAGAGGCGAGTTAGCCGAGGTGTAGGGATCCCAGTACCCTGTCCCCTGGGGGAGTATTCGCTAGGGGGGTGCTGGTTCAGCGTAAGCCTTATCCACCTGCCGTAAGCCCTGAACATCTGGCGTAAGCCCTCGACAACTTGGCGTAATCCCTTAAATAAACGTGGCGTGAGCCCCTAACAGCAACCTGCCTCGGAGTCATAAATTGCACCTCAACAACTGGTGTCAGCTGTGGCTTCGTCTCTCGCTGCTATGTCACGACCCGGCAAGAAACGGAGACTCACGTCGGCTTCGCAATTTCACGAGGAGGACGTCGGGGAGGGCCTCACGATGAACCCGGGGGCCGGGGGCCCGGAACATCGCCTCGTAGAGCTGGAGCGGCCGGAGCTGGACGGGACGGTGGCTGCAGGACCTGCCGCGCCGCCGCCGGACGCGTGGCAGGCCATCGCGGGGCAGCTGGAGTTGCTCCAGCACACGCTGGGCCAGCTCGTCATCACCATGGCCGAGGTGGGGAGTCGCGCACCCACGCCGGCCACGGGGTCCCACGCCGGCCAATCCGGAGTTCACGCCAGCTCATCGGCAGGCGTGACACGGGAGTTGGGCGCCATTTTGGAAGTGACGCCGCAACCGGCCGCCATTTTGTGCGCTGCGCGCAACCCAGCGGCCATGCTGCGTGCGATGCCGGAGTCGGCCGCCATGTCCGCTGTCATGACCGCACCCATGGGCGCCGGGGCGCCGGCCGGCGCCGCCGGTACGAGCGCGGCTCCGCAATTTGCTGCGGCTTCCCGGCTGGACGCGGGGCCGGAGGCGACCTGTGGGTCTGACGTCGCTGCTGCTGCCGTGGGGACTGCGTCGGGCGGGGCTGGAGGTGAGTGGCGGCCGAGTGGGTTGCCGTGGTGGCCGCAGCTGCGCCGGCTGCCCCCTGTCGATCCATTCACCGCGAAGGGGGGCGACTGGCTCGACTTCCAGGCCCGGTTTGAGGTCGCCTATGAGTCGGTGGGGTGGCCCAAAAAATCCATCCCCAAAAGGCACGGCACCGCCAAGGTTTTTGAGACCAGAATGGGCCCCACCAATTCAATGTCGCCGAGTGCGATGGAAGCGATGACGTGACCCACAATACCCAGGCTGCCCCCGTTCGCGGCCACACAAACCCCGCGAACCGGACGTGCGGATCCTCGTGGATACGGGTGCATCTGCCACCATGGTTTCGGAGGCCATTTATCGGCTGCTGCCACGCAGCATTGGCCCGCTGCGTCCGGTTCTCGGGGTTTGTGTGGCCGCGAACGGGGGCAGCCTGGGTATTGTGGATCACGTCATCGCTTCCATCGCACTCGGTGACATTGAATTGGTGGGGCCCATTCTGGTCTCAAAAACCTTGGCGGTGCCGTGCCTTTTGGGGACGGATTTTTTGGCCAGGATGCCCGTGCGGATCCGGGTCGACCAGGGGTGCGTGGAGATGCCGTCGGGAGGGTGGTTGCATTTTCTGCAACCCCCCTCTGGGTTGCCACCCTTGGCCGTGAGTGTGTGGGCCCTGACCACGATGTCCGTCACCGTTCCACCCGGGTCTCAAGTCTTGCTACCCCTCAGGCTGTGCAGTCCGTTGAGATTGGAGTCCCCGGAGACAGGTGTCCTCCTGTCCCCCTCCAATTATTTCTCGACGTCCGATGGATTGGTGGGCACCTTGACGGCCGTGTCGGCGAGCCGGGACCCCTTTTTACAGGTTCTGAATTTGGGGCCCTCGCCATCCCAGGTCCTCCGACCGACGGCGCTAGGCCGCTGGGAGGGGTTGTGGTGGGCGTACTGCCCAAAGGGGGGACCGACGCATCATGAATTGATACGTCGCTGCAATGATGGAGGGCAAGATGGCGCCAATGATGACAGCCTCGGCCGGTCGGTGCGCCCTGTTTTGTCTTGTTTTGCTTGATTACCTGTGCTGGTGAGAGAGGCCTGCTGTTCAGTCACACCTGTGCTGGCGAGAGGGGCCTGCTGTTCATCACACCTTTGTTGGGAGAGGCCTGCTGTTCAGCACACCTGTGTCCTGTGCTGGTGAGAGGGGCCTGCTGTTCAGCACACCCGTGCTGGTGAGAGAGGCCTGCTGCTCAGCACACCCGTGCTGGTGAGAGAGGCCTGCTGCTCAGCACACCCGTGCTGGTGAGAGAGGCCTGCTGCTCAGCACCCCCGTGCTGGTGAGAGAGGCCTGCTGCTCAGCACACCCGTGCTGGCGAGAGGGGCCTGCTGCTCAGCACACTCGTGCTGGTGAGAAGATGGCGCCGATGATGGTAGCCTCAGCCAGTCGGTGCGCCCTGTTTTGTCTGTTAATTCAGTGTTCTGCCAAGATTTTCGGAGTTCTCTGACAAGAGACGAACTTCTAAACATCAGGGAAACAACTCCTGTGGACTTATTTCCCGCTTTTCTGCTTCCAGCGGCAGAATTGGTGGGCATTCTAGTCAAAACCGCGCAAGCATTTACTCAAGCAGCAAAACGCCGCCGAAGGGGTAAACGGTCGGGGGCTCTAGTACGGCTACGCAGACGCGGGATCCGAACAGTGCTTCCGAGCTTTTTCCTCTCTAACGTACGTTCACTATGTAACAAAATTGATGAACTTCAGCTACTGATGGTGAAAAACAGAGACTTTATTTCATCTTCTATTTTATGCTTCACAGAGACATGGCTGTGTGATTTGATCCCAGACACTGCGTTACAACTGGCAGGCTTCCAACTCGTAAGATCGGATCGGGACATAGCACTCTCCGACAAGACGAAAGGCGGTGGTATATGTTTTTACATTAATAGTGGCTGGTGTGTAGATGTCACAGTGATTCTGCAACATTGTTCTCCGTTCCTTGAATCATTTTTTATAAACTGTAAACCTTTCTTCATAATCAACGTTTTTTGGGTTTAGATCGCGTTATTTATAAATATGTCGTAACCCTCCACCACCCGACACGGCCAATCAGTGAAAAAGTGTCACGTTGACAAAAGACAAATAGTTCACTGCTTTAGCCCACCGGTGTGTTGAAGCGTGAAACCACAACATTTACAATTTGAGTACGACGTTTCGCTGGTAATTGCATGTACGACGTTTCGCTGGTAATTGCATCCAGCATCATCGGGCAAATGTTGTGGTTTCACGCTTCAACACACCGGTGGGCTAAAGCAGTGAACTATTTGTCTTTTGTCAACGTGACACTTTTTACTGATTGGCCGTGTCGGGTAGTGGAGGGTTACGACACATTTATAAATAACGCGATCTAAACCCAAAAAACGTTGATTATGAATAATATTGGTCGCGAAAGCCTACGTGTTAAACTGTAAACCTTTCTACTCGCCTCGCGAGTTTGCGTCGCTCATTATGGTCGGAGTATATTTTGCCGCCGGGTCCTCAGGTTAAAGAGGCCCAACCCATGCTCGCCGACCAGATTTTGAGTGTGGAGCGAGCAAATCCAGATTCGCTGGTTATCGTACTTGGCGACTTCAACAAAGGCAATCTCAGCCACGAACTCCCCAAATACAGACAATTCATTAAATGCACTACCAGAGAAGGGAACACTCTGGATCACTGTTACACTACAGTCAGTAGAGCCTACCACGCCGTCCCCAGAGCAGCACTGGGACACTCTGACCATGTCATGGTCCACCTAATTCCTGCATACAGGCAGAAACTAAAGCTCTGTAAACCTGCTGTGAGGACATCTAAACAGTGGACCAGTGAGGCTATAGAGGAATTGCGGGCATGCATGGACTGTACTGACTGGGATATGTTCACGACTGCTACCAATAGTCTGGATGAACTCACAGAGGCTGTGACGTCGTACATCAGCTTCTGTGAGGACTGCTGTATTTCCAGGGTGAACGTCAACAACAACAAGCCCTGGTTCTCAGAAAAGCTCAGAAGGTTGAGGTTGGAGAAGGAGGAAGCGTTTAAGAGTGGGGATAGAGACAAATTCAAGGAGTCGAAGAACAGGTTTAGCAAGGCGGTGAGAGAGGCTAAACGACTGTACTCAGAGAGACTAAAACACCAGTTCTCTGCCAACGACTCTGCTTCTGTCTGGAGAGGGCTCAGGCAGATCACCAACTACAAGCCCAGAGCCCCCCACACCACTAACGACTCCCGCCTGGCCAACGACCTGAACTAGTTCTACTGCAGATTTGAAAGACAATTGGACTGTCCTGAACTACCCATTCCCACCCAAGAGGCCCCTATCCCGCCCCCCACTACAGAGACAACTATCTCCATTCAGGAGGGAGAAGTTAAAATACTTTTCAATAGGCAGAACCCACGCAAAGCAGCTGGGCCGGACTCTGTCTCTCCAGCCACCCTCAAGCACTGTGCGGACCAGCTGTCTCCGGTGTTCACCAACATCTTTAACACCTCCATGGAGACATGCCATGTACCAGCCTGTCTCAAGTCCTCCATCATCATTCCAGTGCCCAAAAAGCCAAGGCGAACAGGACTAAATGATTACAGACCCATCGCCCTTACCTCCGTGGTAATTAAGTCTTTTGAGCGCCTGGTCCTGGCACACCTCAAAGCCATCACAGACCCTCTCCTGGACCCCCTTCAGTTTGCCTACAGAGCCAACAGGTCTGTGGATGACGCAGTTAACATGGCCCTCTACTTCACCCTACAGCATCTGGACTCCACAGCATCCTACGCCAGGATCCTGTTTGTGGACTTTAGCTCGGCTTTTAACACCATCATCCCTGCCCTGCTTCAGGACAAGCTCTCCCTGCTGAACGTGCCAGACTCTACCTGCATATGGATCACAGACTTCCTGTCTGACAGGAAGCAGTGCGTTAAGCTGGGATCACAAGTTTCTGCCTCCAGGTCCATCAGCACCGGATCTCCTCAGGGCTGCGTCCTTTCCCCTCTGCTCTTCACCCTGTACACCAATAGCTGCACCTCCAGTCACCCGTCCGTCAAACTCTTGAAGTTTGCGGACGACACCGCCCTAATTGGGCTCATCTCTGATGGGGATGAGTCTGACTATAGGAGGGAAGCTGACAACCAGGTGACCTGTGCAGCCAGAACAACCTGGAGCTTAATGCTCTTAAGACCGTGGAGATGGTTGTGGACTTCAGGAAGAATACAGCCCCACTCACCCCCATCACCCTGTGTGACTCCCCAGTCAATAATGTGGAGTCCTTCCGCTTCCTGGGCACTATTCTTTCCCAGGACCTCAAGTGGGAACTGAACATCAGCTCCCTTATCAAGAGAGCTCAACAGAGGATGTAGCTGAATAAACTTAATCTGCCAAAGACAATGATGGTGCGCTTCTATACAGCCATCGTTGAGTCCATCCTCACCTCCTCCATCACCATCTGGTACGCTGCTGCTGCCACTGCCAAGGACAAGAGTAGACTGCAGCGTATCATCCGCACTGCTGAGAAGGTGATTGGCTGTAATCTACCAACACTTGAGGACTTACACACCTTGAGGACCCTCAGGCGAGCGAGGAAGATTGTGGACGATTCCTCTCACCCTGGATACTCTCTGTTCCAGCTACTCCCCTCCGGCAGAAGGCTGCGGTCCATCAGGACCAAAACCTGCCGTCATAAAAACTGTTTCTTCCCATCCACTGTTGGCCTCCTCAACAAGGCCAAGGGCTTAAAATGACTTTTACACTTAAAATGACTTTTACACTTACTATAACATTTTATCTACATAATTACGCCTTGTCATACTTACAACGTGTTTTCTTATTTGTATTTTTGTATTCTAAGATTGTATATTACGGCTAATTCACATTTTACATTTCACATTTTATATGGTCTACTTATTCGTAATTTTAGTATTAGTTATACTTTGTAACGTTAGTATAGTTAGACTGTATATCACCTATTTAAGTTTTTAAGATTCCTACATGTTGAATGTATGCACCTTTCGGCCATAGTAAATTCCGTGTATGTGCAAACTTTCATGGCGATTAAAACCGTTTCTGATTCTGATTCTGGTTGTGCAACGAGAATGTCTCGTTGTCCTCCAGGGAGCGCCAGCGGCTCCGCAATCTCATCGTCAGGTTCACCGATGTGTTTAGCCAGGGTAAATTCGATCTAGGACGTACCACTCTCCTGGAATATCACATAGACACGGGCAACTCCGCCCCTATTCGGCTGAATTCACACTGCTTTAGCCCAGCGGAAAAAGATCATGTCCGCTCCGCAGTTGATGACATGTTGGCGGCGGACATTATCTCCCCTTCCACTAGCCCCTGGGGAGCCACCATCGTGCTAGTCAAGAAACAGGATGGGAGTCTCCAATTCTGCGTCGACATCCCTAAGTTAAGCAAGGTTTCGGTGGCCGATGCGTACCCTTTGCCTCGCATGGACGATTCCCTCGATGCCCTCTCGGGTGCGCGGTTCTTTTCGACCCTCGATTTGTTTTCGGGCTTCTGGCAGTTGCCACTGGATGAGGCCTCCAAACCCAAGACCGCGTTCCGCACACCCCAGGGGCTGTTTCAATTTAATCGGCTTCCTATGGGTCTTCATTCGGCCCCGGCTACCTTTCAGCACCTCATGGAATTGGTCCTGGCAGGGCTGCAGTGGGAGTCTTGCTTAATTTACTTGGACGACGTGATCGTTTTTGGTCATACGTTTGACGAACACTTGCAGCGGTTGGAGGCAGTGTTTGCCAAAGTGTGCGCCGCGGGCTTGAAATTCAAACCCCAGAAATGCCATTTGCTGCAACCATCGGTGAAGTATTTGGGCCACATTGTGAGTGCGTCAGGTGTGGCCACGGATCCGGAAAAGACTGATTGTGTCTGGACGTGGCCGTTTCCTACATCTGTCGCTGAGGTGCGTAGCTTTGTGGGCTTCGCATCGTACTATCGCCGGTTTGTCCGGAATTTTGCGACCATTGCGAAGCCACTGCACGCACTCTCTGCCAAAAGGCAGAAATTTCGCTGAGAGAAAGAGGCCACTTTTGCAGTGCTTCGTACAGCCATAGCGGATGCGCCGCGTCTGGGGTACCTGGATTTCTTCCGGCCATTCCTCCTCGACACCGATGCCAGTGACACGGGCATTGTGGCTGTCCTGGCTCAAGTTGTCGACGGGGTGGAACGGGTGGTGGCCTATGGTAGCCGTGTTTTGTCCCCCACTGAGCAGCAGTACTGTGTGACCAGGAGAGAGCTGCTGGCCATTGTCTTCTTCGTCCAATTATACAGGCCATATCTGTATGGTCGCCAGTTTACCATCCGGACCGACCATGCAGCCCTGCAATATTCCCTCCGAATTGACCAGCCCTTGGGTCAGCTGTCCCACTGGGTCGAGGCGCTCCAGGAGTACCCCTTTGATGTCATCCATACGAAGGAGACTCTGCATGGGAATGCGGATGGCCTTTCCAGGTGGACCCCGGAGGGCGAGTGCGCCTGCACCCTGGGTTCCAGCCACTGTAAGGCCCCAGTGGACGCCACGGCTCAGTTGGTCACATCGGCTGAAGCGGCACCCCATCCGGGTGTGGCATTGCCTGTTGATTTCAGCCTGGGACTCCCCCGAGAGGTATGGTCCAAGTTGCAGATGGAGGATTCCTCTCTGCTGAGGCTGCGACGCCATGTGGACTCGAAGGCCTGGAGCTCCGTTCCGTCGGCTGCCCCGGTGATCGCCATACATGACGGCCTCCTCATGCGTTGGGATGCCCAGTTGGAACGCTATTGTGTGGTGGTGCCCATTGGCTTGCGAGGTAAGTTGACCAGGGCCATTCACGAGAAACGTATGCACCTCCGCTACCATAAGACCTTGTTAACCCTTAAACGGGATTACTATTGGTCGGGTGTGGAGGATGATGTGGCCCTTATTTTGAAAGGTTGCCATGACTGTGCGCGGAGGAAGGCCCCAGTGGGTCAGGGTCGGGCCCCGCTGCAGTCCATCCGGGTTTCTCGTGTGAATGAGCTGGTGGCACTCGACATTTTAGGGCCATTCCCATCCCAACGGGGCCACAGGTACCTCTTGGTGGGGGTGGAGTACCTCACGCGTTAGCCTATGGCGTGGCCTCTGGAGGACCAATCGGCCTCGTCCATCACTGAGGCATTCGTTCAGGGGTATGTTCTTGATAAGGGGGCGCCAGAACAGCTCTTGACTGATCAGGGGCAGAATTTTTCTTCTCGGTTGCTCAAGGAGGTCTGTGACCTCCTTGAGACGAAGAAGGTTCGCACCTCGCCCTACCACCCCCAGTCCGACGGGATGGTAAAGCGACTGAATCGTACGCTCACGTCTATGCTGTGCCATCACGTGAGCACGTCCCAATCGGACTGGGACCTGTTCAACCCCGGGGTGCTGGCCGCGTACAGGTTGGCTCCTCATGCCTCGACGGGGTTCTCCCCGTTTTATCTCATGTATGGGAGGGAACCTGAGCCCCCAATGCACGTCCAGTTGGACCTGGAGCTTTCCAGGAAGGGCTCGCCTGTCCCTGCGCTGATGAGGGTTGCGCTCGATCGGCTGCGCGAGGCGCGGCAAGCAGCGGTGGAAAATTCGGCCAGCCGGCAGGCAGCTAACGAGCACCTGCCGAAACACCAGGCTGCTAGCCTTCCGGGGGAGAGGGGCCAGTTGGCATGGCTGCACTGCCCTCAAGTGCCTGTTGGCACATCCCCGAAGTTGCATCGCCCTTGGCAGGGTCCCGTCGAGGTGGTGGAGGTTCGTCGGCTACAGTGTGTGCGTATTAGGTTGGGTTGCCGCCGGTGGATTGTTCACCCGGCTAGACTCAAACGGGTTGTACCGCCGGGCCTCCCGGATTCATCCCCACTTCTACAGCAGCCGCCGATTGATGCGCGCGACATGCCGGGTTGTGTGGGGTCTGGTGACGAGGGCGATGCCCGGCCCGTGTGTGTGCCCGCAGAGCCCCCGCAGGTGAAGCCGGCGGCGTCGGGCCGTGCAGGGGGGGGGGGTGCCTGCAACGGACCTGGGTCTGGCAGGCGGTCCACCTATTCCAACGGCTGAGGCCGCGGGGAGTAGCGGCCTGCCCACGGGTGCGGCGCCGGTGCCCCCACCGACAGCGCTGCCAGGGGTGCCTACACTGGTGGATGTGCCAGCGGCGCAGCCGCTTCCTGCCGGCACGCCGCCGGTTCCAACGGCCGGGGCCGCGCGGGGTGGCGGGCCGGCAGCTCACACGTGCTCGAGGGGCATGCGCATCCACTGACGGCCAGGGGCGGGCCGGCTTCTCCATCCCTGACCCTCGGGGCCTCTTTTCATGGTCCGGGGGGGTGCCCTGTCCTTGCTTTATTATGTGACGCGTTGCCCGAAGGTTATGGGGTCCGAGTGGGCGCACGTGTGTCCCCGCTCTCAGGGTGATTGCAGCCGGGTCGGCTGTGTTTTTTTTCACGGGGGGGGGGGGGGGGGGGGGGGTGATGTAGAGGTGTTGTGGGTGACATCACGTCACGTGCGCCCTTGGAGAGAGTGGCGTCGCGGAACGTGACGTCAGGCGGGCCGTGGAGGACGATGACGTCATGCCCCCAGGGGGGTATTTAAAGGGGGCCCGGGATGGAACAGGGGGTCGTCGGGGGTAGGAGAGGGGACTCGGGGAGTTGATCCTCACACAAGGCTAGGGGAGCCTACTCCGCCCGACCGGCCGAGGTTGGGGGTGGTCCCGGGCTGGGGCAGGGTGGAGAGGCGAGTCAGCCGGGGTGTAGGGATCCCAGTACCCTGTCCCCTGGGGGAGTTATTGGCTAGGGGGGTGCTGGTTCGGCGTATGCCTTATCCACCTGGCGTAAGCCCTGACCATCTGGCGTGAGCCCTGGACAACTTGGCGTAAGCCCTTAAATAAACGTGGCGTGAGCCCCTAACAGCAACCTGCCTCTGAGTAATAAATTGCATCTCAACACATGCAATAAATATACACATAACGCTTTGGCTATTTCTTCACAGTGTGATGTTCTCTTCGCCCCCCCCCCCCCAACACGATGCATGCAGTTACTGTTATAAAGTCCGTAGATATTAATATTATTGCAACGCTTAGATAGCATTATTGTAGTATTATTGTTTACTATTATTAAACAAATACGTTGGCAGATATTACAATAATAATGTTTGTGTGCACAAAACGAATTTGTCACTATTAGGTTGCTAAATATTCCCTTTTTGCTGTGCTTTTATGACGCTGCGACGGTCTACTGCCAGTCTGTGATGTAGCCTGCTGCCTGCTGATTAATTAACGTCAGTGCGCTGGCACTCTATTATCTACACTGCTAATTTTTCTTTTGACCATCATGAGTGTATGCCAGTCTATAATCTGTTGCCTGCTTCTTTACCTCACTCAATGTACTGCCAGCGTTTCATGTCGACTGTATTCTGCTTTTTCAGCTGCTGCCCGTATTGCCAGCTTTTTACGTTGACTGTAGCAATGCTTATGTCATTGAGTCGGCGTACTGGCAGTCTATAATCTAGACTGTAGCCTGCTTCTCAACTTACCTGTGCGTACTGCTGCTCTTTAATTTACACTTATTTCTGCTGATTTCTTCAATGCATTTCTATTGTTTCGTTTGCTCACGTCACGCTATTTACTCATATGTAGTACTGCGATACTGATAGCTGTGCCATCATCGGGGATTGCTGTACACGTCGATGTGTGTGTGTACGTCGATGTGTTTGTGTGTGTGTGTCAGTCCAAGTGTGCGTGTCAGTCCATTTGTGTGCATACCAGTCGCTGTGTGTGTGTTAGTCAACTAGCGGTAGTGTAGCGGTTAGCACGCTGCGCTATGAACTTGGCGATCCGTGTTCGATTCCCGCTCACGACCAACACCAGTGACGATTATCTGAACCGGTCCTGGGCCTCCCCTAGGGCGACTCAGCCTGAAATGAGTACTTGGTGCGGTGAGTAAACATCGCCACTGGGGAGACAAAGGCGGTCGGGCGTGGTGCTGGCCACCCACCCCCTCGTGTACCTTTCCGGCCTTCATAGGTGCTCGCTAACAGCACTTGCCCCCAAAGTCTGTTAAGGCTATACGGGGGATCATTGTCTTTGTATTTGTGTGTGTTAGTCGATGTGTGTGCATGGCTCCATCTGAGTGTGTAAGTCAATGTGCGTTTGTGTGTCTATGTGTGTCAGTCCATATGTGTGTGTGTTAGTCCACATGTGTGTGTTAGTCCACGTGTGTGTAAGTCTATACATGTGTTTGTGTCACTCGATGTGTGTGTGTAAGTCAATGCGTGTGTGTGAGTCGATATGTGTGTGTTAATCCATGTGTGTGTATCTAAAGTAGATGTACGTGTGTCACAGTCCATATGTGTATGTGTGTGTAGGGCAATGTGTGTGTCAGTCTATGTATGTGTGTAAGTCCATGTGTGTGTGTGTCTTAGTCGATATGTCTGTGTGTGTTAGTCGTTTTGTGGGCATGGCTCCATGTGAGTCAGTGAAAGTCCATTTCTTCGCGTGTCTGTAGGTCCATGTGTGCGTGCGAGTGAATGTGTGTGCTTTATTGACCTGGTCAAGGCCTATGATACCATCAGTAGGCCTGCCCTCTGGGTTGTTCTTCATGCTTTCGGAGTCCCTCACCCTTTGCTCACGATCCTTAAGGACCTTCATGATGGTGAGCGGCCCCGCGTCAAACTACTTGGCCGTCAGTCAGAGCCATTCCCTCTACACCTTGGGGTGTGACAGGGATGTCCTCTGGCTCCCACATTATTTAACATATCTTTTGACCACGTAGTTCGTGAAGCCTTCAATGGTTGTACCGGAGGAATTACCACATGGTACAGATACAATGGGAGGCTGATCGATGCCCGGGTGCGGTCAAGGGATGGCTCCCTATTGCTCAACCATGTTATGTATGCCGATGCTCTGGAGATTGCTGCTCACTCAGAGGAGGAGTTGTAGGCACTGCTGCTGAACATGGAGCTTGCCACTAAGAGGTGGGGACTTACCATCAGCCACACCAAAACAAACCACCTGCCTGGGTATTTTGTAACATCGGACAATCCACCCCCACTACTCACAATTGATGATGCGGCAGTTGTGGAGAGATTGGAGAGATTCCCATACCTGGTCAGTGTGCTAATGACCGGCTCCGGTTTAACAGCAGAAGTTTCACTCCAAATCAGTCGAGTGCCATTATTTGTTCATCGGCTGCGTTACCCTGTGTGGAAGCTACCTGGTCTCTGGCTCCGCATGAAGCTCCAGGTCTTCTCGGCCACGGTAATTCCCTCCCTTATCTACGCTTGCAAAACGTGCATCCCCCTAATGGAAGATCTTCGCTGGTTAGAAACATTTAGGCTGGCCTGCTAACGATCCATCCTGGGTTTAACCATATGTGTGTGTGTGCGTCTAAGTTGATGTGTTTCTATGTGTGTGGATCGATGTCTGTGTGTAAGTCCATGTGTGTGTGTGCCTTTTTCGCCCGGGCAACGCCGGGTACTAACTGCTAGTGCTCTATAAGTGTGTGCTGATATAGGAGCCGTCCGTTGTCGTTTCACCATCTTTATATGAATGCACGTGTGCATGTGTGAGTGTTTGCACCCACTAACAGCAACTTGCCCTTACAGTCTGTTAAGGCTATACGGGGGATCTTTGTGTTTGCATACATGGGATGTGGGAAGCACGGTATTCGTGTACTGTGGAATTAACCTAAACACTGGAGTTTAAATCCTAGCCGTGGCTACTATCGGAGCAATGTGCACTTGAAGTTTGAAATAAATCACTTTGGAGGCAATGGGTGATCGATCATATGGCTCTTGAGTGCGCCTGAAGACTACAGTGCATGAAATATTATCAATGAGTCCATGTATGTGTAAATATGAGTGTGAATCGCTCTCTGGTTACTCTGGTTTCTGCTTGCATGCTAATCTTGTTAAAACAAGTCGACTGCACTGAAAGAGAATTGGGCCTAGGAATGCACCATTAAGTTGATTAAACTAAACCTTATTAACTTATCTAACCCTATTGAAATGTCATTGGGTCCAGAAATGTAACGCTAGGTGGCTTATGCCAACTATGTTTTTTTGACCTCCCTCCAGCGGTTATATACATATTACAATGTTCCAAATTAGTTTGTTCAGAAATAAATGTTTGACTCTTGAGAGGTTTGTTGCGCTATAGCTATAACTTATATGCCATTAAAAACATTATCAGGAAACATTTTAAAGTTGATATTTTTACCTAGCGCGAGGGTGTAAAGAGAAGTCTCCAGCACTCTGGCTTCAGCTCCCTGGCTTCTCTATGTACTGTGAAGAACGGTAATTGCCCAAAACATCACCTATTATATACTTTTCGATTTAAAGCTTTCGTGACTGCAGGGATTCATCTTCTTGGTTCTTTCGGTAAAGTCACGTAGAAGGGAAGTAATAAAATAATAAAAATAAAACATAATAAAACAATTCTCACGACGTTTCGGCCACAACGCAAGCAGCCGTACTCAGGCGAAGAATGAGACATTATCAAGCTAGGAGCTTATATAGGTGTAGCGAGGAGGAGCGCCTTAACAAAAGAATGTGCATATGAAGAGGAATTTAGCATACCAATGGGCACCACCGTAGGAGGTGGGCGGAGGGGTTTCAAAGTCCCATTATGCCCATGCATTATGCAGAATCAACAGCACCACGGGGGGGCGCAAGGAACAACGTTAATAAAGGAAAGGAATGTTAATGATATGTAGCTGCATTTACCAAACAACCACGTAGAAAACCAAAGTAAAAACTACATAAAAAACTAAACTATAAACTGATACTTACTATACTCTACAATAAGCTGAGTTACTAACAACAAATAATAGATTACAATTCTACGTCGTAAGAAGTATATAATATACTTCCATCTAAACTTTATTCTCTTAGCATATACAGTACTATATACTGCCATAGATAAACCCAACATTAAATTATATACTGTATTGCTGTAAACCACCCTATACTTTATACATTTTAATATAACACTATGTATCATTCAACTCACCCTAATGTGTATCGAAATGGTTTATTACGTCCTTCCAATGATTGCTAAGCCTGAATCCATCTTCTCGGTTAAAATTGTCTCTGTGTTTGTATATGTGGATCGCCTCATGAACGAATCTCTCATGATAGCCAGATGGCTTGCAGAGAACCTCCGTCTTGGAGAAGTCAATGTCATGTGAGCCCACTGAGTTGTAACAGTGGTCTGCCACGGCTGAGGTGTTTGTCCTACCGTGTTTTAGATCAGCTTTATGTTCACGAATGCGGTCTGAGACGTGTCGTTTGGTTTCCCCAATGTAACTGCTACCACAGAGGCAACTTAGTTTGTAGACGCCAGGGTACTGTATGTCTGGAATCACATCTTTTACAGACGGTACCAGATCACGGATTTTATGTACTGTGTTGAATCGGACCTGGATCTTGTGTTTAATCAGGATTTTGGAGATCTTTTTTGTGACCCCAGCAATGTAGGGTAAGGTGATGGTCTTGAAAGGCTCCTCAACAGGATCCTTCTTGATGGTTGGCCACATGGCCGGCCTGCTCTAGACCAATTTCTCGACCACATCAATTCCATACACCCAGCCATCAGATTCACCATGGAAGTCGAAAATGATGGCAAGCTACCCTTTTTGGATGTCCTAATCAAAAGGAGACCTGATGGTTCAATGAGCCACTCTGTCTACAGGAAAGCCACCCACACGGATGCTTATCTAAAACCGGATTCCCACCACCATCCATCCCAGAAGAATTCCCTCATCAAGACTCTATATCATAGAGCCCAATGCATCTCCGACCATGAACACATTTCCAGTGAACTCAAACACGTACGCCAAGCTCTTAAGGCTAATGGTTACTCCGACTACACAATCCGCAAAGCCATCACTCCAACCATCAAGAAGGATCCTGTTGAGGAGCATTTCAAGACCATCACCTTACCCTACATTGCTGGGGTCACAAAAAAGATCTCCAAAATCCTGATTAAACACAAGATCCAGGTCCGATTCAACACAGTACATAAAATCCGTGATCTGGTACCGTCTGTAAAAGATGTGATTCCAGACATACAGTACCCTGGCGTCTACAAACTAAGTTGCCTCTGTGGTAGCAGTTACATTGGGGAAACCAAACGACACGTCTCAGACCGCATTCGTGAACATAAAGCTGATCTAAAACACGGTAGGACAAACACCTCAGCCGTGGCAGACCACTGTTACAACTCAGTGGGCTCACATGACATTGACTTCTCCAAGACGGAGGTTCTCTGCAAGCCATCTGGCTATCATGAGAGATTCGTTCATGAGGCGATCCACATATACAAACACAGAGACAATTTTAACCGAGAAGATGGATTCAGGCTTAACAATCATTGGAAGGACGTAATAAACCATTTCGATACACATTAGGGTGAGTTGAATGATACATAGTGTTATATTAAAATGTATAAAGTATAGGGTGGTTTACAGCAATACAGTATATAATTTAATGTTGGGTTTATCTATGGCAGTATATAGTACTGTATATGCTAAGAGAATAAAGTTTAGATGGAAGTATATTATATACTTCTTACGACGTAGAATTGTAATTTATTATTTGTTGTTAGTAACTCAGCTTATTGTAGAGTATAGTAAGTATCAGTTTATATTTTAGTTTTTTATGTAGTTTTTACTTTGGTTTTCTACGTGGTTGTTTGGTAAATGCAGCTACATATCATTAACATTCCTTTCCTTTATTAACGTTGTTCCTTGCGCCCCCCCGTGGTGCTGTTGATCCTGCATAAGGCATGGGCATAATGGGACTTTGAAACCCCTCCGCCCACCTCCTACGGTGGTGCCCATTGGTATGCTAAATTCCTCTTCATATGCACATTCTTTTGTTAAGGCGCTCCTCATCGCTACACCTATATAAGCTCCTAGCTTGATAATGTCTCATTCTTCGCCTGAGGACGGCTGCTTGCGTTGTGGCCGAAACGTCGTGAGAATTGTTTTATTATGTTTTATTTTTATTATTTTATTACTTCCCTTCTACGTGACTTTACCGAAAGAACCAAGAAGATATATACTTTTCCTTTTAAGACGGTGTTATTGAGTAATACATTGCCTTATTGTTATTGGTGATTGTGTACCACTGCCAACGTAGTAGCACTAAATAAAAGATTGGTCATGAATTGGGGAGACCTTCATCCAGCAACGGAGAGATCATGATTCATCATGAAATCAGTGCGTTAAACAATACATCAAAATGTAAATGTTGATATAAGAGCAGTTTAGTTTTAAATTTGCCAAGGGAGGGACATATGAAAGAGCGTAATGTATATGAGAGATATAAAAATAAACATTTTCATTTTGTCTTTAAAAAATATATATTTCATGTTATAGATGTGGTGAAGTGGAAAGTGAAAATTTCTTACTGAAATTGAGCTTGTAAGCATTGTAAGGCACAGTTTACTGCAACACGAGGACAAAGTAAAAAGAGTAATAAAACAAAAGCCTTGTATATATGTGCAATAAAACGGGTCGACAACAAGCGACAGTGTCTCCGTCTCTTTATTTCTTCATTATGGACAGCTCGCGTTCTGCTCTCCCGGTCACTCCGCGGCACGTCGCAGAACTGACGTCCCACTCCCGCGCCGCTCTCGCGCTCCTCCTGCTCCCGCGCACAGCTGGCAGACGACGCGCTGGGAGCCGTCTCTGCGTCGCCACGTGGCCGATGGCTCGCGGAGACTCCCGACGTGGCCCAGCTTCCAGCTCCCACCAACTGACCCCGAGCCCCTTCCGGCTCCCTCTTATATCCCCTTCCCACGTCACCCAGACTCCGCCACACCCCTGAAAAACTTTCCAGATAATACCCCTCCCTTAAAGCCCGCGGGCTCCGCCCTTAGACCCTGCCCCCGATGGTTCATGGCGCCTGGTTGGCTTAGGGGCTGAGGCGGCGAAACTCCACAAATGCTTGCATTACATATGTATGTTGAACTTCTTTCATACTGTACGGAGGCAATCGTTCTTTTCTGAGGTGCAGATATTGGTGTAAAAATTTCCCCGACTTAGGTGACTTTCACATTCAGGATAGGCGTTTGCGTGGGATATAGACAGCAAGAGAACAATGAATATAACTGGGATATAAAACCTGTGTAGTGAGTCACTTTTGAGACACTAATAGTAGGAAGCAACACACGTTTATTCTACTATTTCAGACACTGTTCACACACGGGATAACTACAAACGGGTCAGAGCAGCCTGCACGCTGTTTGACCCACGATGCCGGAGATGAGGACTAAGACGTAGCACGTTGGGTTCAATTCCACCGACAGACAGCCCTTATCCAGCCTCGGGACTTCCCTTTTATGCTCCCCAGCGTGGCCTGGCTCCGCCCTCGGCCATGTCCCCTTCTGGAACATACCAGAAGGTTCTGGGCCACCTTTCACATATGCCCTGCCTGGCTCCGCCATTGGCTACGCCCCCTTCTGGAACCCCCCAGAAGGTTCTGGGCTATACCCCATGTGTCCCCTCGGTCATCTTTGCCTCACATCACTTACCCTGGCCTATCATGTGCTCCGCCAGCCACCCGGGGTGCTACGTCCTCATATACCCTTTTCTGCCAGCAGCAAGCGCCACGCACCCGAGTGACCCACTCTGTGGCATTGCATGCTTTGCTGGCATAACGGCTGCTACACCCCACCCTGCTCTGCTGGCAGGTCGGCTGTTACACCCACATTTCCTCTCTGTGAGTAACCAGCGCTACGCGCCATAGTGACCCATTCTATTTCACTACATCACCATACCCCCCCGTAAAAAGCACAGCCGTTCCGGCTGACCTCCATACCTCGCGCAGCAGGATGACAACACTATCAACCAACAACAACCATTAGCCCCCCCTCGCGAGTCAACAACAATGGAAAAAAAAAACATTTGTGAACACACAGTAATAAACCCAACCCCCAGACTATATACAACACCCGACGACTACTGGCACACCACAGCCCACGAACATAGGAAGGACCTAGTTCAACCGGCAAACACAGCCTGGCTCGTGTCTGTGACCACTTGTCAGACGGTGGCGTAATAAATAGGACTGGGGCGGTTATTTAAAATTTACAGTTCTTGAACAGGTCCCCGTTGCCGGGCCCCCAGGTGGGACAAGGGCGGGTTCCCCGGGGACCCCGGGGACAACTTTAAAATGGCCTTATGGGCACGTCCCCTCCCGGAAAGAAGATGGGGGGGAAGAAGAAGTGGGTGTCGGTCGTTCCTCCCGCCTTGGATGGCTTTCAGACGGCTCAACAGGTGGTTCCACTGTATTCCTGTGGGCGGAGGAACAGAAATCAGCTGAGGCACAACCTTCATGGTCGCACGCCCAGGCTCGTCGGACACATCAGACACCTGACCTTCGGGTAGTTGGGATGAAACAACCTGGCAAGGCAGAAAATAAGCTTTCAGCCACGATGGGTGCACATACCAATGCCTGTGACCAACCTGGATTCGAACAAATTGCAGCCTCCTGACCTCTATCACCTCAATCGGGCTGTACCATGGTCTATATAATTTAGGGGATGTGTACAAGGGCACCTGGGGGCAATGCAGCCATGCCTTCTACCCAGTTTTCCACGGGTTCCCAGACTCCCGAAGCCCTGCCAGTTTTTTTGTTTGCCACTTGCCGCTTGGTGAGATGCATAAGTTCCGGCACAGCAACTCTCGTTTTACCCAACTCAATATTTAACTGGGCTTCCATGGGGGGTAATACTCCCCTGTACATCAAAAAACGGGGAGAACCTGGTAGAGGCGTGAGAGGCCATCCGATAGGTCAATCGGAATATGCCTCGTTGACTTGTTGGCACAACATGGACGTAATTGTCCTGTGCAGGCGCTCTACCATCCCGTCAGTCTGGGAATGGTATGGCGAAGTCCGAATTTTCTTTATACTCAGCAGATCGCACACCTCCTTCAACAACTTCGAAGAAAAATTCCGACCTTGATCCGTAAGGAGAGGTTCCGGGGCCCGTTTATCTAACACGTATCCATGAAGGAACGCGTCCGTAATAGACGCAGCCAACTGATCCGGCAGGGGCCATGCCACCGGCCACCATAACAGGTACTCCACCCCCACAAGCAAAAATGTATTGCCTCTCGGCGTGGTGGGAAATGGCCCGAGGATGTCGAGGGAAATGAGCTCATTCATGCGAGACACCCCAATGGACTGCAACGGTGGTCAGGCCATCCTCGACGGGGGCTTTCGGCAAGCCCATTCCACACACCCCTTAAGTATATTGTGGAAGTCTTCCGACATCCCGGGCTAAAAGAAGTCGCTCTTCAAGGTAGACAATGTCTTCTGCACTCTAAGATGCATCAACTTCACATAGGCAGCTTTAGTAACTCTACCCTGCAGAGCAGTCAACGATGCAGTAACGCTGCACTTCTGCATCCCATCTCATGAGCAGCCCGTCTCGGAGGACCACGGGGGACATACCCCATTGACTCTTCCTACTGCACATTTTACTGACACGGCGATGTATTTTTAGAAGGGAGGTGTCCTCCGCCTGGAGGTGCTCCCACTCCTCATGTACAAGACCAATGGTGTTGTCGCATGCGACAGTTGCTACTGGTGGTGGAGCATCCACCAACGCCACAATGTCACAAGGCTCTTCTGCACCTACCCGTTTACAATGCCCGGCACCCGTCAAGCATGCACACTGGCCCTTTGGCGACAATCGTGACAAAGCATCCGCATTACAGTGGTGCAACCCTTTCCTGTGGGTGACTGTGAAGCAGTAGTCCTGCAAAACCTCCAACCATCGTGAGAGCTGTCCGGACTGCTGGTCAACTCGCAGCGCATATTGCAGGGCCACGTAATCCGTGCATACCACAAACTGCCTACCATAGAGGTACGGATGGTACTGCTGCACAAATTCATGATAGCCAACAACTCGCGGTGCGTAACACAATAGCGCTGCTCTGCGGGGGACAGCACCCGGCTCCCATAAGCGACTATGCTCTCCACCCTGTTATCAACCTGTGACAACATGGCGCCTATTCCGGTGTTGCTGGCGTCTGTGTCCAGCACAAATGGCAAGGAGAAATCGGGGTACCGAAGGGGAGGTGCATTAACGAGGCCATCGCGCAATGCAACAAGTGCGGCCTCCTCCTCCCCCCACCAAAACCCTTGACCCTTTGCAGTGAGAGCGTGGAGCGACTTCGCGACCGTCACAAACCCGGGCACAAAGCGGCGGTAGTATGACACAAACCCAACAAAACTGTGGACTTCACCCACCGACGTGGGGGTTGGCCACGTTAGCATGCATGCAGTTTTGTCGGGGTCTGTGGCAATTCCAGCCTCGCTAACAATGTGACCCAGGTAGCGAACCAACTTTTGCAATAGGTGACATTTTTGTGGCTTAAACTTCAGATTGGCCGCCCGCATTTTAACAAACACCGAACGCACCTGCTGCAGATGTTCCTGAAACGTGCATCCAAAGATGATCACGTCATCCAAATAAATCAAACACGAATCCCATTGGAGTCCCGATAGCACTAACTCCGTAAGTCACTGGAACGTGGCTGATACTAAGTGAAGTCCCATCGGACGACAGTTAAATTTAAACAGCCCTTGCGGTGTACGGAACGCTGTCTTTGGCTTGGAACTTTCATCTAGAGCAGTGGTTCTTAACCTTGTTGGAGGTACTGAACCCCACCAGTTTCATATGCGCATTCACTGAACCCTTCTTAATTGGAAAAATAAAATATGATTTTTTCAAATTCAAAACATAGGTATATGTTTTACTGGTGCACAAAATGAACCGTGCATCAACATCACTGTGTTCAAATAACAAAACCAGCAAAACATGATTTCCACACAAAAACATAATAATGAATACTTACCGCAAATCAGTGTGACTTCTGCTGTTGCCTTTCAGAGACAAGTTCAGAAATGCGCGGCTTCACCTTGGCAAGTGCCACTCTCATGTCATTTTCGCAACAAAGTCTGTTCCTTTTCTTCGTTTTTATGTCCAGCATCCTCGAAAAGGATTGCTCGCAAAGATATGTTGTAACAAACGGTATGAAAATCTCCAGGGCTTTCTTAGCAATAACAGGGTACGTTACCATTTGTTGACACCAAAACGTTGAGAGCGTTGTTGTTCTGAAGAGTTGCTGTTGAACCTGGCTCTGCTGAATTTCAATGATTTCGTCGAGGTATTCATCATTGACATCTGCTGTCTCAACACTAAACTTGAACGGCTGTCTCACCCATGCTGGATATGACTCTCTTGTAGGGAGTATCCGTCGAGAGACTTTGCAAGCTCATCTAAGTACGTGGCAATTGCTTGCTTCAGTTCCGCGGGTACAGAAATGTTTCCGATTCCAGATACATCTTCGATCTTACTTACATAGTCGTCCAGCAGGGGAAAGTTTGCGAAGTTATCGTTCTCTGTTTGTCGTTTCCATAACGGTAGCTTTTTTTGAAAAGCCTTCAGGTTTTCTTCCGCTTCAATGATGTTGACTCCACCGCCCTGCATCTGCTGATTGAGATGATTTAGAGCTGCGAAGATATCAGCCATGTACGCTAAAATGAGAATGAACTCAGAATTTTTGAAGCAATCTGCATGACAATGTTGGTGCTCTTGCAAAAACAGGGCTAATTCCACACGCATGGCAAAACACGATTCAGCACCTGTCCCCGGGATAATCACCGAACGTTAGAATGGTACAGAAGTACCTCGAATTCAGAGCCCATTTATTTACACAGCTCACTGAAGATGCGGTGCCTCAGAGCACTATTTCGCACAAAGTTCACGCATTCCACTACAATTTTTAATACTTCTGTCAGTTTTGGAGGCAAGGTTTTTGTTGCCAACGCATGCCTGTGCAGAATACAATGCGTAACAATGATGTGTGGTGCATCGGCTTTCACTAGCGCACCAAAACCAGACTTTCTTCCCAGCATGACTGGAGCTCCGTTCGAACAAACTGCAGAAACCATATCCCACGAAAGATTGTTGTCTTTGAAGAAGTCATCCACAAGTTTCTTCACATCGGCTGCCTTAGTTGTTGTTGTAAGAGGCTTACAAAATAAAAAAAATATTCCTTTATCACGTCATCTTTCACATAGCACACGAATACAGCAAGCTGGCTTAGATTGGAAACGTCTGTGGTCTCGTCGAGTTAGAGGCTGAATTTTGCCGGGCTTGAAATCAGATCTGCAACTACTTGAGCCAAGATGTCTTTGCTCATGTCCTCTATTCTGTCGCTGATGGTGTCATTTGAAAGAGGAATTTGGGATAACTTAACTTCAGCTGCTTTTCCCAGGATGATATTCGCCATCTTCAACACAGCTGGTTTTATGAGTGTTTCACCAATGGTGTGTGGTTTGCCCTGCTGTGCGATAAGGTAAGCAACTTCATACGATGCTGTGAAGATCGGTTTGTTGATGGGTACAAAGCCGAGAACAGGCAGAGTAGCCTTTTCATCGAATCTGGCTCTCTTCACCTTGAATTCAGCGAGCGTTGTGTTCTTGTATTCCCCATCTCCATGCAGCTTAAGGAAGTGTTCCCTTAGTTTTGCCGGTGCTAGACTAGAATTGCTCAACTTGGCATTGCAAATCATGCAGTTAAAACGCTGACTCCCATCACGTTCCGTTATACATGTGAATCCATATTGTACATATTCGTCCGACCACTTTCTTTTTTTGCTCGACATAGTTAGTATGAAGGGATTAAAATATTAAGAAAGAAATCACACGACGTACCATCACGACAGTCACAAGTCGATTACCGAGCGCACCAAATTTCCTGCAGCACAGATAGGCCAAGCGATGTAGCGTGGTCACTTGCAGCCAATGATGGCCAAGCCGGACGTGTCATCACGAATCATATGAGTCGGGTGTGTGTCTTAACCTCCGCCGAACCCCTGAGACTGACTCACCGAACCCCTGGGGTTCGATCGAACCCAGGTTAAGAACCACTGATCTAGAGACAACTGCCAAAACCCTGACAACAAATCCAGGGTGGATAAAAATTACGCCCCCGACAGGGCATCCAATGAATCGTCCATCCGAGGGAGCGGGTACACATCTGCCACGGAGACCTTGTTAAATTTTCGAAAATCCACACAAAATCTCAAACTCCTGTCCTTTTTAACCAGGACAATGGGCGCTCACCACGGACTGGTGGAAGGGGAAAATATATCGGCGGCCAACATCTTGTCGACCGCCTGACGCACATGGTCTTTCTCCTTAGGACTAAACCGAAACGAATTCTGAGGTATGGGAGCAGCGCTAACCGTATACAGTACATGCATACAATGAAATCCTTCAGTGAACTTCAACGGCTCATTTCAGAAGCATGCAAAACAACTACACCTGAGATGCTGGTGAACACCTGAGACTCTCAAATCTGATGACAATATGTTTGAACGCCATGGTGGGTAACTGCAGGTTTAGAGTGGTGACATGTGACTTGCCTCAAACGATCATCTAATTATAATTCTGTATCAATGTTTGATACCTTTGACAGCCTGCTATATAACAATTCATCACCAAATATGTATTTTGTACAGGTTCCAAAATTTAATTAAAAAAATATTGAAGTAATGTTTAAACGATATCCTATTTAAAGAAAGTTACACAATTATTGTTAAATTAATAGTTCGAACCACATTTTGTCCCATTATTCTGGACACCAAATTGAGTGTCTACCAGTGCTGTGTTTTGTTAGTTTTGTTGTACGGTGAAGAGGCCTGGAAATTCCTTTAAGCTCATTTGGATCTGCTGCAATCCTTCCATTTGCGATGCCAAAGATGCCTTCTTGGCATCCGATGGTTTAACTTTGTCATAAATGTCACCATTGCACAATGGTGACTGGTCTCTTAGCGATCGAGTACACGGTTTGAGGGAGATGGCTGTTACTTTTTAAACACATAGCCCATCTTGATATGCAAACTCCACAAAATCGCGCACTTCAGTTGGCGGTTGACGTTTAAAGTGGACTGCAACCTTAAAAGGAATGGCGCTACCCGTGTGGTCGCCCCTATGATATTTGGATCAAGCAAATCACTCGAGACACTGGTGTATGGCAGCAAGATAAGTTTATCAAGTCAATCTCACTCTTAATTTAACATTTCGGCTTCTCCACTTCCATTTGCTTGACTCCTTGTTTTTATTCAGGGTATAAAAAAAAATTCATATCTTAACTGAATGCGAATCCCAGTAGATGCTCACCTCCCTAATATTTCATTCCATTGGCAAATTTACCAATCATATTTTATTATCGAAATATACATAGCGCCTTTTCCAAGGCACTTCACAGCAATTATAAAGTTGTACATAATGGATTGAAATGAAGGATGGGGTTATTAAAAGTGGTGGTATAATTTTAATTACAGTAGAACAAGAGGGAGTGTTAATAAGGGCAGGCCTGGTTATAGCTGGGGGCTTCGGAAAGCTCGGGGGCAGAAAAGTATTGGGGCATCGCATTGGGAAGACAAAGGGGGTCGGCCAAGGGCGGGAGCCAGGTAGGTGAAGGGGGTTACAGCGAGTGAGTCCCCTGCAACGCCAACGACGTCCACGTCCATGCAGCACAATAGCAAAGCCCCGTCTAGGCCTGCGATGTTAAGTCTACCGATGAATCCTTGAACCCTAAAACTCTATGTCTCATAACACTGGTC
Source organism: Lampetra fluviatilis (assembly GCF_964198595.1). Taxonomy (NCBI): domain Eukaryota; kingdom Metazoa; phylum Chordata; class Hyperoartia; order Petromyzontiformes; family Petromyzontidae; genus Lampetra; species Lampetra fluviatilis. The sequence goes on from NC_136280.1 coordinate 15,302,931, forward strand.
TACAGCCAAAATGTAGACCAACTTTACTAATTCTGGGTCACTGAGAAAGAAAATGATGCTTACAATTGTTGATTGGCTCTAGTTTTCAAGATATGCTTTTGAGTCGGTATATAATACCCTTGACTTGGGAATGGCAGAGGATTAGTGAGTTATAAAGGGAAGGGATCTCAATGCAAACAAAAAAATGACTAAAATACATATTTTACTGGATCTATGAATACATTTATGACTGGGTTTGGACAGTACTTGCTTTTTGAGCAAAACAATGAATTATGCAATCTGAACCTGGTATTGCATTATACATGATATGAATTGCGTCATGTTATTCCTAGAAGTCATGGATGATGCAATCATAACTAGGCTTACATCCCTCTCTTATTTGTTAGTGATTTATTATCCAAAGGGTCACATGTCTGTTTGCCAAAGTGAGCATAGATGCCTCGTACTTTTGTGAACAGAGCAGATAACTTCTGCTATGTTTTTGGTGAAGTGACTTTTGCATCACAAAAGCGCAGCATAACCACTATGGTTAAGAAAGTCTATCACCTTTATTTCGGCTGTAAAATTGGAGATCAGGACAAGATGTGGGCCCCACACATATGATGCAACAAATCTTCACCAATGGTTGAACAGGAAAAGGAAATATATGCCTTTTGCAGTGCCAATTATTTGGAGAGAGCCAACAGATCATATCAGCAATTGTTACCTCTTTATGTCGCCTCCAGTTGGAAAATGTGTGTCAAAGAAGAAAAAGTGGACTGTGCATTATCCAGATAATCCATCAGCTATATGCCCAGTACTCCACGGAGAAGGACTACCGGTTCCTGATGCACCAGAATCACTCACTTGAGTCAGACGAGGAAGAGGATGAAACTTCTGGTCTTGAACCATTAAGGTCACATGACCCAGATTTTCTCCCATCCTCCTCCTCTGAACCACACCTCATAGCACAAGGTGAACTGAAAGACCTTGTAAGGAATTTTGAACTACCCAAAAGTAAGGCAGAGCTGTTGGGCTCCAGACTGCAACAGTGGAATCTCCTGGCAGGTGATATTACGGTTTCCATGTTCCGTAACCACCATGGAAGGTGATCTTGTAGCCTGCAACAACATCGATGGTGTGATGGCAGCCCTCAACATCGTTAATGATCCAGATGAATGGAGACTGTTCATTGATTCATCGAAGATGAGTCTTAAAGCTGTTTTGCAGTAAAATGGGAATATTTTACCATCAATTCCAGTTGGTCATGCAGTCCATATGAAGGAAACCTATGACAACACGAAATAAATTTTGAGGTGCATAAATCATGACCAACATCAGTGGCAGTTTTTTGGCGATTTGAAGGTTGTTGCTCTCTTGCTTGTTCTGCAGACTGCATACACAAAGTACTGCTGTTTTCTCTGCGAATGGGGTAGTCACGCGAGAGATTCCCCCTCCATCAATATAGATTGGCCACTCTGCAGTCGTTGGAGCCTGGCAGGAAAAATGTTCAGCATCCACCACTTGTTGAATCAAGGAAGATTTTGTTACCACTCTAATACATCAAGCTGGGTCTGATGAAGAACTTTGTCAAATCTAGATTTTTGTCAAAGCCATGGACAAAACACAAGCAGCTTTGAAGTGCCTCTATGAAAAAATTCCAAGGTTAAGTGAAGCTAAGATAAATGAAGGTGTCTATTTTGGTTCTCAGATTCGTGAACTTCTTCGAGATGATGTATTTGACAGTGCACTGTGTGACAAGGAAAATACTGCATAGAACGCCTTACAGTTAGTGGCAACACAACAAGGCAGATAACTACAGGGAGTTCGTGGAAAACCTCCTCAATGCATACAAAAGCCTTGGTTGCAACATGTCACTAAATATACATTTGTTACACCCTCATCTAGATTTTTTCCCACTAAACTGCGGAGCAGTGAGCGACGAGCATGGCGAGCGATTTTCCCAGGACATTGCAACAATGGAGAAACGTTATCAGGGCAAATGTGGCCCATCAATGCTTGCAGACAATTGCTGGACAGTGACAAGAGATACTCCATTTAATGAATACAAGAGACGAGCCAAGAAGCGGCTAGTAGACACTCAATAAGGACTAAACCATGTATGTTTTTTACTTTTGTTTCATAATACATTTTATTTATATAACCCTCTGCTGATTTTTTAAGTGTTACATGAACAGGACAATCTTGATTTGAAGCTTTGGTGACTGCATTAATCCATACTCTTTGGTTCTTTCGGGAAAGTCCCGTAGGTATAAAATTTTATAAAATAGATCACGACGTTTCGGGCGCAACACAAGCGTCCGTCATCATTGTTGCTGCATTGGCATTGTTGCTGCATTGGCACTCGTGCACCTCCCATGCTCCTGGTGCTGTTGATATACTTGGGCTACGCCCATCCCCAAACATGTATAAACAGTTTGCCTTTAAAGGCTGACTCCTTTGCCTGATGACGACTACTTGTGTTGCGCTCAAAACGTCGTGATTTGTTTTTTTATATTTTATTTCTAACTATGTGACTTTACCGAAAGGACCAACGAGTATGGATTCCTGTAGTCACGAAAGCTTCAAATCAAGAGAGGGCATAACCTATTCTAATATGCGGAGCAATTAAAGACTGCGGGTCTATCCTAGGGTTCTTGTAACTCCATACAAAAGAGGTGGCCAAGTTGAGTTTTGTACAGAAAGGGTATTGGAAGAGTGACGCTCAAGGTCATCATCTGAACTGTATTTTGTTTGGGAGAGAGAGGTAGTGTGCATTCCAGATATTCAAGCGTATACAAGTCGTCTGTAGGAAGGGAGGGAAGTTAGCAGAGAAAGATAGATTGTTCGTTATTTTTACCCCTAAATACTTTATGCTGTTTGGTGACCAGACGAAAAATCTCAATAGAGGGTTGCATAGAGGGTGTACGTGGTATAATCTCTGATTTAGCTATGTTTAACTTAGGCCTTGCTGCTATGCTGTAGCTATGGGTCGTGACAAGCATGTTTAAAATAGATTTGGAGGGGTTTGTCAATGTTAGGTGAATGTCATCAACGTATAAATGTATTTCCATGGTTTCTCCCCCCGGACCTTGTATTTTATTATATGTTATGAGGGCTATTGCAAGTGCTTCTACAGCTATTTCGAAAAGGAGAGGGGATAGAGGGCATCCCTGTCTTGTGCCTCTATTCAGTGGGAATCCACTTAAGATCAACCCATGAACTTTCTTTATTATTATTAAAGAAACAAGAGTTAACGCGTAATAAGCTCAATGTAATATAACCTCCAAATTAGGGAACAAACGACAGTGTCCAGGCTCGCTGCCCTATCGCAGTAGGAGTAATGATTGGGTGCAGTATAGTTAAGGGGGAAGGGAATAAATAGAAAAGTGATGGGGAGGAATTAATGGAACCAAATAGAAACAGAAATAAAATAACATGAACGCGATGTCCAAGTTTGTCATTCTTGTTTTCTCCTAGGAGTAACAGTTACCAGGTTACCAGGTGTTAATGAAGGTGGTGTAGTAGTCCACCCCTTCTCCCCAGCCCAATTAATTACGCCTATTTATAATGGGTTCTGCAAGAACGGAGCCCATATGGCGCCATACTCCCTCTCCTTCCCTCTTAACATAGGACTCAGATGTTCCATTCCCACCAAGGCTAGTCCTATGCCAGAGTCCCCAGGAAGGAGTTTTATTGTCTTTCCAGTTGGCCAGGGTGGTTTTAAGCCCCACAATGTTGAGTCCACTCAAGGGCTCAGCTCTGTGTCACAGATCTGTAAAGTAGTCCGTAATGTTGAAGTAAAAATTTTAAATATCAGGGCATGTCCAGAAAGTATATAGGTATGTCTGCACCATGCCCTGTGGGCATCTAAGGCAGTCTGGGGAGGAGTTGGTGAACTTGGCTCTCCTGTCGTTAGTCATGTAGGTCCTATGCATCAATTTAAACTGGATAAGCTTCGGTTACTTGGGGCCTGTAGATGGGGCCCTCCATATCTGGGTATGTATGTTGAACATCTTTCGCATCATACGTAGCCAACCGTGCTAATCGGAGGTGCGGAGGAAACACAACAAACTAAACAAAAAATTCAATTTTAAAGACATTAGTTTTCAATCTAGATTTAAAAGTGCATAGTTTCGGTGGATTCCTAATATTAGAAGGAAGACTGTTCCAGATAGCCACATAATTGCACTTGAAAGCACATGATGCAGTGAGCATCTTTGTTCAATGGCTAGCCATAAGCCGCTGCAAGGATAACCGGAGATCGAGTGATGGTTTATGCTCCTTGACGAGATCAGAAAGGTATCGTGGCTTATTTGTGTCAAGCACTTTGTGTGTAATGAGTGCGACCTTATAACGTATTCATCGGCAAATAGAAGCCAATGCAGCTCGGCGAGTACTGGACAGACATGGTCGAATCTTGCAGAACCCATCACGGCATGTGCCAAATAATTTTTTACACTCTGCAGTTTGGTAATGTTTTTTTGCCAGATGTCCAAGAGAGAGTGAGTAGCAATAATAGCCTTGTCGACACTATACTACATGCCCCCGGTTGGCTATGTCACGACTCAATCATGGTTGAATGTGTCGTAGAGCCCTAATATGCGAATTGCAAAACCTGACTATATTTTGCAGGTGGTGATAAATGACTTGCTGGTCGAGTATGGTGCCGAGGCTCTTTAGAGGAGTAGAAAACAGATTTATGGAATCTGCGAGTACCACACCTGAGCCTCTCAATTCTTTCAGCTGAGCCTGAGTGCCAACCAGAAAAACCTCCGATTCTTCTGGATTAAGCAGCAGCATTTCGTTTCGTGCAAACCACGCGTGCACTGCTCGCGTGCAATCATCGATGTTACCGAGAATCTCCATATCGAACTTTCACTTCACTGCAGTGTACACTTGTGTATCATCAGCATATATATATGCCATGTGATAAGATGACATCAGCGACTGGAGAGAGGAATGTTGAAAATAGGAAGGGCCCAAGGACTGACCCCTGTGGTACACCAACTACACTGTAAAAAATAAATCCGTAAATTTACAGTGACTTTTCTGGCAGAACGTTGCCAGTAAATTTTACCCTAATTATACGGAAGATTAAATCCCATTTTTTACATAAAAATTATAATAAATTTACAGTAATTACTGTATTTTCACATACTACCATCCGTGTTTTTTACAGTAGTTTCTCCGTAAAAACACAGTTGCATTCAGGAAAAAAAACCAAAATATCCAATGACTGTAAAAAAATTAAATCTGTAAATTTACAGTAACTTTTCTGGCAGAAAGTTGCCAGTAAATTTTCTGTAATTTAACCGATTTTTTTTGAGAATTATGTTATCCCACTGTAAATTATATATATATATTAAAAACACTCCATAGAAAAAAAGAAACTAAACAAAGAAAATACAACTGCTTTGTGGTGTGAATGACTTCATTGTCTTTTCTTTTTAATATGTAAATCTACATACATTGGCATATGAAAACAGTCAGTGCATGCATTTGAACATGTTTTAAAATATGGAATTGGGAAGGTATTATACCCTATTTTATAAAACGGTCTTGAAAAACAAAACAATAGGAAAGCTTCTGCATTCGTCTTTAGCAGATAAACTTTTTATAGTCAGGAAATGTACAATTATCTGGAACAAACATGAGAAGAAAAAAAACAAGTAACTTCCAAGAGTTTGTACAGCTTCAAAGCTGCAGTACCAGTTTCAAACACTTCAGCAAGTACTGGAGGAAACTAGATTATTTCAAAAGTTGGAAGAGTTTACATGTATCTGTGTTTGCATTCAGCAACTTGCCTTAACACTTTTCAAATAAAAAGAAAGGAGTCCCAACTCAAAAGGAATGGGGTAGTGTTTCCATTGCATTTGTGGTCAAAAGTTTCTCAATGTAGATTGTAATACACTGGGTAGAATACACTTTTAGAGTCCTTTTATATATTTAATTTTATCAGTTAACATCGTGTCTATCATACAGTATGTGTATGTTTGTGTACAATATGGCTGCAATACCATTTCAGATCTTCAGTTTAATTTAATTTTTAACAATATTGTAAAGGAGAGCCGACACAAGATTGCAGGGGTTTCGTCTTTTAATCCTTTTCTCCCATCCACACCTGTCCCCAGCCGTCCCAATCTCGTTCCCGCCACAGGCCCCCTCTTCCCGCCTGTTCTCCCCTTATATCTCCTCGATCACCCCTCCCACTAACCCTCCTATTGGTGGGAATCCTTCCCCTGACACCCCTACATCACCCCCCCCCCCCACCAGAGAAAAAAAACCGTCCTCGGTTCTGCCTCCCCCATGAAGCATTTAAGTCTCCCCATGCCTCCCACCACTGACAGTGACGACAGCCCTTAACCCCCCACAACCATACAATGCAATATAACACAACAAAATCAATTGCGCGGCCTGCCCAGGTCTCTGGCCAGCGTCCCGTAACAGCCCGGACATCCACAGGCAGCAGATGACCGTGGCGGCCCCCTCCTTCGAAGGCCCTCTCGTCGCGGTCCCTGGTTCGGTGATGCCGGTGTCGCCTTGCCTGGCGCCGCTGTCTCTCCGGCCCCCGCTCGTGCCGCCGCTCCGTCAGGCCTCACATGGGGTGCTGTAGGTGGCAAGGGAACACAGGGCACCGAACCCCCTGCCGGTCGGCGCGTGGTGGTCGGCGACCTTGGCCTGGGTAGGGATGATGATGATGATGATGATGTTGGCAGTGATGTTGGTGGTGATGTTGGTGATGACGGTGGAGAGATGTGTGGCTTAAGGCGGGTGGGGTGTACAAACCATCGTCGCTTACCCAGTTGGACCTGGACGCACTGCGGTCGGAGTGCTTTAATGACTTCGACCGGCCCTTTCCAGGGTCGGTGCAGCTTTGGTGAGAGGCCAACTGGCACCTGAGAACAGTGTAGCCATGCCTGGTCCCCGACTTTAAAGGGCTTGGCTGTCACTGTCCTCTCCTGTATCCGTACATTACTCTCTTGGCTCGTGGCCGATGCGGCCTCGGCTGCTTGGCGGGCCTCTCTCAAATAAATGAGGGAGGTCTTTAGTGCCTTCGGCCATGCGTCAGCTCTTGCGGGAATGTCCGTCAGCTGCACCTCAATAGGCGGAACGGGATCCCGTCCGTACATCAAGAAAAACGGCGAGAACCCCGTCGCCGCGTGCGGGGCCACCCTGTACGCCGCTAAGACCGATGGAATGTGGAGGTCCCAGTCGGAATGGTTTTCGTCCACCACTTGGGACAGCATGGCCGCTATGGTGCGGTTAAGCCGCTCTACCATCCCATCGGTCTGGGGATGATACGGAGATGTTCGGACCTTTTTAGTGCCCAGGATAGAGCAGACGTCCTTCAATAGCTGTGAGGAGAAATTCCTGCCCTGATCCGTGAGCAACCGCTCCGGTGCCCCCTTATCAAGGACATAGCCTCCCACGAAGGCATCGGCGATGGTCTGTGCCGTTTGGTCCGGGAGGGCCCACGCCATCGCCACCTCGTGCAGTACTCGACTCCGACCAAGAGGTATTTATTTCCCCGTGGCGTGACCGGCAGTGGTCCCAGGATGTCCAACGCAACCAATTCGTTGACCCTGGTCACCGTGATGGGCTGTAGGGGCGCCTGGCTTACCCGGGGTGGCGGCTTTCGCCACGCACATTCGACGCAGGTAGCGACCCATCGATGCACATTAGCAGTCATACCTGGCCAAAAGTACCGACCCTGTAATGTGTACAGTGTCTTCCGCCCCGCCAGGTGCAGCAGCTGACGGCCGTGTACGTCCATAACCAATTGTTGATGCAGCGACTCCGGAACTACCAGGCATCGCCGGCGCCCTGTCGGGTCCCATCGCATGAGGAGGTCCTCCCATACGATGTACTCCTCCCCCCCTGCCTCTGCTGAGGCGCGTAGCGTTCGCAGTGGGGCTTCCTCCAGCTGTAGCCGTCTCCAATCGTCCAAGGTCAGCCCCAGGTCATGGTCGGTCAGCTGGAGCTCACCCTGTGCACCCTCCGCCGTGCGTACGGGAGCGATGACCGTCCCCTCCGGCCTCGCCTCCTTGCAGCGTGCCCCGCCTGTGGTGCATGCACAAGGGCCCTGGGGCGCCAGTCGGGACAATGCGTCTGCGTTGGCGTGTCTGGTCCCTTTGCGATGCACTACTTGGTACCTGTACTCCTGCAGGCGCTCTATCCATTTGGCCAGCTGGCCCGAAGGCTGGTCGATGCGGAGCGAATACTGCAAGGCCGCGTGGTCAGTGCGGACTGTAAATTTGCGACCATACAGGTAGGGTCGGAATTGCTGCACGAAGTGAACGACTGCCAGAAGTTCCCTACGTGTGACGCAGTAGCGCTGCTCCGCTGACGAAAGCACGCGACTACCGTAGGCGATAACCACCTCCCGACCCTGCTGGACTTGCGACAAAACACTGCCGATGCCCACATCGCTGGCGTCCATGTCCAGGATAAAGGGGAGGCCAAAATCCGGAAAGGCCAATGGTGGTGCATCTGTCAGACATGAGCGCAGCTGCTGGAATGCCTCTTCCTCCAGAGGGCCCCAATAAAACCTCTGGTTCTTCGCCGTCAACACGTGCAAGGGCTTGGCAATGGTTGCGAAGTTGGGTACAAACCGGCGGTAGTAAGAAACGAAACCCACAAACCGGCGTACCTCTGGAACCGTTGTGGGAACAGCCCAGGCCTCACACAGGCCGTCTTTTCCGGGTCTGTAGCCACTCCAGACTCACTGACGACGTGGCCCAAGTAGCGTACCGACGACTGCATAAGGTGGCACTTCGACGGCTTGAGCTTCAAGTTCGCGTTCCGGAACCGCAGGAATACCTGACGTAATCGGTCAATGTGTTCCTCGAATGATCGGCTGAAGACAATGACGTCATCCAGGTAGATGAGGCACGTTTCCCATTGGAGGCCTGCTAAGGCCAACTCCATTATAGGTTGGAACGTCGCCGGCGCAGTCTGGAGGCCCATAAGCAGGCAGTTGAACTCGAACAGGCCCTGTGGTGTCCGGAACGCTGTTTTAGGCTGGGAGTCCGCGTCTAGTGGGACCTGCCAGAACCCGGACAATAAATCCAGCGTACTGAAAAATTTTGCTCCCGCAAGTGCATCCAATGAGTCGTCGATACGTGGTAGGGGATATGCGTCGGCCAGCGTGACGGCATTGAGGCGTCGGAAGTCCACACAGAATCTCAGTGACCCGTCTGACTTCTTGACTAGGACCACCGGTGCCCCCCAGGGACTCGAGGATGGAGAAATTATGTCGGCCCGCAGCATCTCCTGCACCGCTTGTTGAATGTGCCCTTTATCCATTGGGCTCATTCTATATGTGTTTTGGCGCAGGGGTGCGGCATCTCCTGTGTTGATGTGGTGCTGCGACAGATTTGTGCGCCCTAGGTCGAACGGTCCCCGGCTGAACACGTCCGAGAACTCATGCAATAACGAGTGCAGCTGGTGTTTCTGGTCGGGCGGCAATCCTGGCTCAGGCCCCGCCAGCTGGTCCATCCACGATTCGGCCCCTCTGTCCTCGGACTGGCTGATGCTGCCTACAAGCTCGGGCTCTGTCCCAGGGGCTCCTAGTGACAAGGGACTAACGTGGGCCAGAACTGTTCCCTCCTGCACCGTCGCTGTTCTATCGGAGGTGTTCAGCACCTGAATGAACAGATGCTGGTTCCTCTGTACAATAGTTTCGGCTCCCACCAGCGCATGGCGATCCATGGCAGCTGACGCCGGAGACACCAGGATGGGTGAGTCTGGTCGGGCTGTCACGAGGGGGGACCGATATCGCAGCGGAATTAGCATCTGGGCTGCCGGGGGAATGGAGACAGACTTACTGACCAGAGCCTGCACGTAGGGTACACCCCGGCTGGCCCCCTCCGCCTTTAGGAAATGGAGATGCGTTCCCTGGACTTCCACCCGCCCATTGGCCAGATCGATTTTCATTGGCATCCGCCTCAGAAAGTCCGTCCCCAACAGGCAGGGTACGGGCAATGTTGTGGAGACAAGGATGGGTCCTGCTACCGAAAGCTACCCAATCTGTATCGGGGCTTCAACCTGGCCCAGGAAGCCCATGCTGCCTCCATTTGCTGCAATGAATGTTGTCTTGACGGGGATTAATGGTCGCATTTTATCCGGCAGCATCTCGTGCATGGTGCTCGAGATGATCGTGGCTGATGCCCCCGTATCCACCAAGATACGTGCCGACACTCCCGCGATTTCACCGACCAGGACCAAGGTTCCTGACGTGGCCGCTACCACCCGCCTTGCCAGCTTCCTCCATTGTGTGGCTGAGTCCGGCCACTGACCAGGTGGCGTCTCGTTATCCTGTGGTGCATGGTGAGATGATGGGGGATGGATGTGAATGGACCGAAGATGGGGTTCCTCCCTTTGGAGTGCGTCGCAGCAGGGTGAACGCGCCCTTGTTACATAGTGTGGGCTTCCCCCTGGGTTGCGGGCTGGGCTCTCTATGTGGTGCAAATTGCCCCCCCTTGGTGACATAGGATGGGCCCCCCTTGTGGTGTGGGGGGGCCCATTGTAGGGGGCGGTGGGGACTGCGGGGTGGGCCTTCCCGTGAGCCCCTCCCTTCTCCCCTCCATTTCCTTTATCACGGGGGCGTGGTCCCCCTGGTTCCGTTTCGCTCTGCCGCAAAGCAGTGGTGAGGCGGGCCGTGGAACTGCTCCAGGGCGCAATGTCAATTTTGTGTGCTGCCTCAGCCCAAGGGCCGTTGCCCCTGGCAACTCGCCGGCGTCGCAGGTAACTGGTGACTTTACTTCCGGTTGTGACGTCACGCCTGCCCGCGAAACCACGCCCGCCCGCGACGTCACGCCCGCCCGCGACGCCACACCCGCCCGCGACGCCATGCCCGGCCGCGACGTCAATTCTGCCCGCGACGTCACTTCCGCCCGCGACGTCACTTCCGCCCGCGACACCACGTCCGGTCGCGACGTCCCTCCCGGCCTCGGCGCGATTCCCGGCACGGTCCCCGGCCTCGGCGCGATCCCCGGCGCGGTCCCCGGCCCCGGCGCGATTCCCGGCGGGGTCCACGGCCCCGGCGCAATTCCCGGCGCGATCCGCGACACCACTTTCGGCCGCGACGTCACTTCCGGATGCAACGTCACGTCCGTTCGCGACGCCACTCCTGGTCGCGACGCCACTTCTGGTCGCGACGCGATCACCGGCCCCGGCGCTATCCCCGGCGCGATCCCCTTCCCCCGACCAGGACAGTGGGAACCGGGGAACGACACCGACGGCGCCCACTCCGAGGAGACTTCCGGTGAATTCGCGGCGTCGGGGTTGTAATTGCTCGGCCCGACCGAGAGGCCGGGCGGGACGGCGTCACTCGCCTGGATCCTGTCGGCGTTCGGCCCCGGTGGGTTCCAGGTGGCGTTGGCGGCCTCCGGCTCCGTGCGGCACCCCCTCGCCACATGCCCCTCTCGACCACAACGGTGGCAGACCCACGGGGTGTTCCGTCGGGGGGGCTCGGCGTGATGTTGTAGAGGCGGCTGCCAGCGACGCGGCGGCTGGTCGCGCCCCTGGTCCCTCTGCTCCGCCAGTCCCCGGATCGCCGCGTACACCTCCCGCAGCGATGGCTCCGGCTCAGACGTTGGGGGTCCGTTCCCAGCTGCCCCACAGACAGCCTGTGGCGACGGTGCAGGTTCGGCGGTTGGTGTCGCTGGACCCAGTAGCGCCGCGGCAACGGCTCGGCTGTTCCCCCCCACCGCGCCAGCCACCCGGCCCACGGGTGGCGCCCGGCCCATGACCTGCTCGTGGGCTTGGATGGTCCGGGCAGCCCACAGCGAGGTGCGTTCCTCCGGCGTCACCACGGGCATTACAACGCCAGCGCGGCAAGCGTAGGTGATGAGGTGCTCGACCACGAGGTCCTCGAGCGCTTCTTCAGCCAGGCGAGGGAAAGCCCTCCTCGCCAACACGAGCAGCACACCCCTGTAGGCTAAAGGGGATTCTCTAGCCCCTCGCTGGCGGTCCTGGAACCGTTTAAAGGCTCCTTCCGCCGGGCAATAGATCTCCCCCAAAGCCTTGTAGGCCGCCTGTAGCTTGGTCTTGCTGTGCGAGGGAAGGGAGGTGTAAGAGGAGAGTGCCTCTTCGCCCAGAACGGATGGCAGCGCTCGTAGTGCCTCTTCGTCTGTCCACTCGAGAGCGTGGAAGGCAGCCTCGAATCGGCGGACAAACCCCTCCCAATCTTCTTCCTCGGCCACGAACTTGTCGACGGGCCCCAGCCGACGCGGCCGTCCTGCCACCTGCTCTCCGTCTTGGGTGTTTAGCCCTGGGGGTTTTGGCGGGAGCGGCGGCGGCTGGCGTGACGAGGTTGGTTGCGGCTCCTGCCCGGCCGGCTGGTCGGCCTCCGGGTCCCGTGGCCTCTCCTCCCGTAGTACGCGTGGGGGTGGGGGTCCCGGTGCTGGCGGGCCCCCCATAGGGAGCCTCTGCAGTAGCTACTGGAGTGCCCCCTCCACGCGGGCCATGCGGTCCTCCATGGGGTCCTCCAGGCGATCCAGGCCACCTGCTGCTGCCTCTGATAGCAGGCCCCCTTGTTGCCCGGGATGGGAAAGATCCCCGGCCCCTGCTTCCTCTTCTCTTGGCTCTTTTGCGCGGGGATTCTTCTTTGTAGCCATTGGAGATCCCACCGCTGCCACCAAATGTAAAGGAGAGCCGACACAAGATTGCAGGGGTTTCGTCTTTTAATCCTTTTCTCCCATCCACACCTGTCCCCAGCCGTCCCAATCTCGTTCCCGCCAAAGGCCCCCTCTTCCCGCCTGTTCTCCCCTCATATCTCCTCGATTACCCCTCCCACTAACCCTCCTATTGGTGGGAATCCTTCCCCTGACACCCCTACAATATGAACATCTGACATAGGATGGCCGCCATATTGTGGGGGATAATGCCCCCCTCCGCCTCTCCCCCTTCCTCCTCCTCTCCTTCCCGCGGGGCTGCTGCCGATCAAATGATCGGCCTCCCCGCACCCTCTCTGCGGGGCATGACTCGTGGCTGGCTCTCCACCGCCTCACGTTATCCTGACTCCCTCCCCCGCGTAAACGACAACTCACGCTGCGGTGGCTACGTGCACGCGCGCAACCATACCTGCTGTTCAACACGTGTACGCACAGCCACCCGTACCGGCTGCGGTGGCTGCGTGCTCGCGCGTGCCTGCCCCGGTTGTTTGCCACGGCGCGTGCTAAAATAACCGTATGAATATGCACGCGCCGATCGAATTGATGATAATATTCATGCGTTAATCCGCTGGGCACACATCCACTGCGAGCGCGAGCCCGCGGGTGTAGTTAATGAATTACTGCCCGCGTGGCCCCCGCACACACCCGCTCGAATTACGCACATGCCTACACCCTTAATGTGAGCGTCGCAAAGTAAACACACTGCGTAAAACACGCGGGGTAAATACGCACGCGAGCGCGGGCATCGGGCACATCGGCGATCACCTTGATGATAATATTCGGCCTTAATCCGTTGTGCCAACACGCACAGCGGGCGCGAGCATGCGGACACAGACGCAGGGCCGCTTTATCACTGAATACACGAGCGCTTTCCACGTACGCACGTACTCAGGCCACACCTACGCTTTCTCCACACACACAGAAACCATTCGGCGTCGTTGTTCTATGCTAAAGTTTATTACTTGCGCGACTAAGAAAACCTACGTACTCGTGCTCTCCTCTCGTGTGGCCCAGGCCCAGGACCTTCCCTCCCATATCCCGGTGGCTGCTTAGCTCCCTCATTATTGAGAGCCCCTAATGCTGCTGTTGCTGAGCTCTTGCTGCTTCCTCACCCATTGTCTACGTACTCGTGCTCTCCTCTCGTGTGGCCCAGGCACAAGACCTTCCCTCCAATATCCCGGTGGCTGCTTAGCTCTGTTGTATGTGTCGGGTTATGAAATTTTGATGAAAATAATAAAAATTAATAATTTTCCGAAAAATGCACAAATCGCATTAATTATGTTAATGTGTGTATTAATATGCATAAATTATGATGATGCGTGTAAATATATGCATACATTATGATAATCGCTGATATAATCGTAGTAATTTATGCGGATGCTTGCGATGATGTTAATGTGTGCAGTTGTGATAATTAGGCTCAGCTTCGTTTATCCAGAGTTGTCAATCAGGATAACACGATTGTCATCGATTAAACGTTTACCGATTATCTTAGTGTGTTTATTATGATATTTAAGGTCACCAGTTCAGATCTCATCACAGGATACAGTTATCAAGAACAAGACAGTTTTGCATGGACTTGGAAAGAAGCACTCGAACAGTTGGTGTCAAGCAATTTTATTCTAACAAGCATGTGACATTCTATCATGCAGGTCAAACATGCGTCAATAATTCATGAATAACCAAACTCTTATGCATTTGCGATACTATACATTCGATTAATATGAATAACTAAAATTCTTATGCAATTACGACATTATGCATTTGACTAAAATGAATGAATAAACACTTATGCATTTGCGATACTATGCAATTACCTAATATGAATGACTAAACTTTTTTTTTTATTCATTGGCGAAATTATGCAGTTAACGAAAATGAATGACTAAAACATTTCTTATTCATGTAACTCGACGGCAGCACTGCTTTGCACGATCAGTTGATATTGAACGCACCACCTCGAAATGGCAACCCTTTTGGAAACACAAAGATAACTTTTGAAAGTCTTATTCGTGTGCGTGTTGTGTGTGCGTTGTCCCCTCGTAATATTGATTGTGTCGTTAGCTTGTGTGGTGTAGGAGGATACAAACAGCGGCCAGAAGTTTTCTCTTGGGTTGGGCGTGGCCGCCACGAGCGCCTGCTGCTCCCTCGCTCGGCGTGTCGCTCGGCTTGTGCGCTCTCTCTTTTTTTTTCTCCACCGCTGGATGACGAGTTGGCACGATGCTGTCCTTGAAGATCCTCGGTCGCTCGTGTCGCTCGGTGGCGCTGGGTGTCGCTCGTTGGCGCACAGTGGCGCACGGTGGCGCACAGTGGCGCACGGTGGCGCACGGCGGCGCAGCTCTGCTGGCGCTGGGTGGCGCTCGCTTGGCGCTCGCTTGGCGATCTCCGCCTTTCCTGCGGGTTGTTCGCTGGTCGTCACTCTGACGAGGAGCGATGCTTCGTTCGTGGCAGGGTGGACGTTGGCGTCTTTGTTGGCTTCACTCGCAGCTCGGTGACTCAGGGTAGCGATTCTTCTCAGGTGGTGCAGACCTCGGCTTGTAGCGGCACGTCGCTACCTCGCGAACCTCGTCATGCTGGATGACGAAAACTTCTTGACGATCTGTGGTGGAGTCGAAGCCCTGGCGACGAGATGGGGCTCAGAGCCCCTGGCGATCTGTGGTGGGGGCCAGGGCCCCTGACGATCTGTGTTGAATGGATTTTTCCCCGGCTTATATGGAGAAAATCCACTCAATCTTCCCGAGTTGTTTGAAGGCCGTCATATATCTTTCTGTGGGTTGAACACATCTCGTCCGTGTGTTTCGTGTGTTTATTAGTGAAGACACAGCTGTGTAACCCTTCTGGGAGGAGGGGTGTGGAATATTATTTGCTTGCGTGTGCAAATCTTGCTGTTTGTGCTCAAAACGTGATCACCCTCTTCTCTCTTTTGCGAGAGAAAACAAACTAAAACAGAGCGAGAATAAGCAGACACCCTCGCAATCACTCCTCGCGACCTTCCTAACCCTCCAAGTATTCATGGGTCATCTGTTTGTGCTGCGGGGAGACAAAGGCGGCCGTGCTTAACTCAAACACGCGAGCACCCTCTCCTCTCTCCGCGTCTCTTGCGAGAGAAAACAAACCATGTCAGCACAAACCCCCCCCCGCCCCTTTGCGACCTCTCTGCTCCCTTCTTGCCCGCCCCGCGCGGGTCATTCCGAGGCCAGACCCCGCTGGAAGACAAAGGTGGCTGAGGAGATGTTTGCAATACATTTATGTGGTCCTGTGTGTTACATTTATTCTTGAATTATATTTTATGAGTTCCTTCGGTCTTGGTATCGGGGTTATCATTCGTCTATGTTTAATGAATATTCATCATGATCCTCGTCACATTATTATTTGGCTTCGCCAAGTTTAGTTCTCCAGAGATTGGTGTTTATTCTGAGTTAATTTTTTATGTCCTGAGGTTAAGTGTACTAGGCACTTAAGCTTTCTGGAATTCGTACTCTTTAGTTTTTCGGAAGGTCGTGTAGATAGGAAACATATACTTCTAAATAATATGTATGCGGTGAATATAAGGGAATTACTAATAATAAAATTATTGTTTGTTGGTTAATTATCTATGTTAAGTTTATACTTTTCGGTAAGGAAAACGTTAAGAAAACGCGAGTTTCAACCGTTGTTTGCTCTGCACCTTATCTGTACATCTCCAGATGTCTTTGGGAGGTTAGTCCATACATCTTTTGTCCATCTGGATGTCTATGACCTCTCTGTCACCGACTTCTTACCAGTTTAATGGCCGTTTCACAGATTCCTGGTGTGTTTGTAGTGGGTTGTTTTCATTATTTAATTAAAAGGTATATATAGATATAATAAAAAGAGAAATAGTTTTTTTTCTTAATTATTCTTAATATTAATAACGGAAAACAGGGCATAGATCCAACAGCTCCCTTTGCTCGCCGTGGGTCCTGCTCCCCTAGTGCCCTACCCCCCTGTGCGGGGTGTATTCTCACTGTGGTGTGCCCGTCGAGTTCGTCTCGCCCATATCGTTTTGAGTTACTTCACGGGGCCGCAGTGCAATTCGGCCTGGGGGGAATCCGCCAATTTCCTGGCTCTGGGAAACCGTGAGACATCCCCACGAGGGGGTTTTCGGGTGAAAACCCAGGGTGCCAAGTGACCCCCCCCACGAGGCCCTACGTGGGGGTATGTGTGTGTATTCGTGTTGGAGGTTGCGAGGCTGTAGCAGCGCCGTCAGAGTTGCTCCGTTGCTATGGCACCACAATATTGTACACAAACATACACATACTGTATGATAGACACAATGTAAACTGAAAAAATGAATGGAAAAAAAAAATCTTAAGTGCTATTGAGATGTCTTCATAAGTGTTTTCAGAGACTTCAGAGCTTCCATGGGTTTTCAAAGTCTCTCAGATCCGAAAGGAGTCTCAGGATTCGGGGGTGTGTGTTGTGGCTTTTCTTTCAAGTTTCAAGTTTTTCATTTATTAGGTATAGCCCTGTGAGCCATGCGGCTCTTGGGTCGGGTGCAACCGCAACAAACAAAATATGAACTGAGAACATCTTAAAGCGACGACGCACAACAGAAACATCCTGGATAAACCAGCAAATCTTACAAAAAAAACACCGTATTACAACGCTGTGTGCAAAAATCCCAGTGTGATGCAAGTCAAACAATAACAACCATATGACAATTTAGATTAAAGTTATCAGGCCAACTCCGCACTTTCGCAAGAAACATGGATTAACCATATATTTTCGAAATCACCAAAATAAAGCTATAAAAAAACAATGTAACAACAATAATCATAGGAACTGTGATTCAAATTTAACAATAAACAATATACATAACATGTACGACCAAACTTGCAGCCATAGCTGGCAGCATGACACTCCCAGTGTATGATGTGTGAGTGAGTCAGTGGTAGTGTGAGTGAATGTATGATGTGTGAGTCAGCGTATGATGAGTGAGTCAGTGTATGATGTGTGAGTCAGTGGTAGTGTGAGTGAGTGCATGATATGTGAGTGAGTCAGCGTATGATGAGTGAGTGTATGATTAGTGAATCAGTGTATGATGAGTGAATTGGTCAGTGTTTGTGTGAGTCAGTGTATGGTGTGTGAGTGAGTCAGTGTATGATGTGTGAGTGAGTCAGTGTAAGATGAGTGAGTGTATCACGGCATCCTCCCCACCATCACGGCCTCCTCCACGCCATCACTGCCTCCTCCATGCCATCACTGCCTCCTCCTTGCCATCAAGGCCTCCTCCTCGCCATCATGACATCCTTTTTTAATCCTCGTTCTGGATTAATTCCAACAAGGCATCTAGAATATACAAGGATAAATGTTAGGAAGGAAAAACAAAAAGCAAAAACAGAAACAAGCTGATTTTCTGATCATTATTGAACCAAATAAATTAAGAACCAATCAACAGCTTAATTAATCATGTTGGAACCTACTGCATATGTAAATGAGTCTCTGTCTCGTCATTGAATACTTCGTAGTTATCAGTATATCATGTCAGTGTATGACACTTTTAAAAAAGAGCAACAATCTGTCAATAATTGCATGGGTCTATTCTGACAAGAGCTTCATAAAAAATACAAAACATCAAATATTGAATTAGCCCTCTAAAACATCTAATTAAATGTGGAATAAGTTTGCAGGTATTCGCTATTACTTTATTTATGAACCTAAATAGACACACAGTACATAAATGAAACAAATTATAATTTGGATAAAACGTTTAAAAAAGGAAGTGTTCTACATGATCACATTTTTTCTTAGTCTTGTAACTTGTGGAGTAGACTAAATCTTACCCTTGAACGGATTCCAGTGCAAGGGTTGCAATGTGTGATACTGAATATTTAATACGTAATAAGTAGCAAAGAAAAAGCTCAAGGCAGTTAGTGGAAAACGAAGGTGGTCATTCACGAAGATCTGATCTACAGCAACCATGAAGTGGCCTGCAGTGAGCACCGTTTCGCCTGAAAAATACAATTACAAAGAAAAAGTCATAAAATGACAGTAATTTAACTAAACAGATTTCCTGAAGTAGTGGATTCAGAAAAGATGTTCCTCTTGATTTTATTAAAGTTATTGTGCAAATGTAAATGTTCAGTTGTAGTTAAATACATAGTTAAATACATTTGCATTGGAGCAAACACTTAGGAGGGCTGTCACAGACATTAACACTAGTTATATTTACTTACCTAAATCATTGGTAGTCTAAGATTAGTGCTAATCAGGATCTGTGAAAGAAGAGGTAATGTTCTCCTATAAATTGACTTACCAAGGGCAACAATGCATGGGGTGGATGGAAGGTCTCCCTTCACTATGGAACTGGCGGTTTCAGTTTTCTTTCTGAAAATTTTTTGACATTATTGTAGCTGATTCAAATGCATATTATAGAGGTGTGTCATATTTTGACTGTTCAGGCCATGAAGCAAAATTAAATCAGTGGTATTTCCTATTAGTTTAGTCAATTTGCCTTGACTGTCTGTTTTCAATATAGTAGAGTTCACGACTGGGCACTAAACCTATTTACTTCTACAATTTAGAACAGGTAATTTATATGTTATAACTTAACACATTATTCAATCAGTTAATAAATGAATAAATAAACATTTACCTCTTTAAGGATGACCAGTTCTGTGGGGTTGTCACCCAAGTAGGTAGCCAAAAGAAGCAGCAGGCCCAGTGATTGTTGTGATTCAGTGTTGCTATTGTCATCATTTTCAGTGCTCAGATGATCTGGAGGGGCTGCTTTTGCTTGTCGGATGAATTTTGTGATCGTTGGTTCTTGTTGGGAAAGGTCCTCTGCTAATTTAGTTTGAATTGGAATCCCAATCAGAGTTTCAAAATGCTCAAAGAGGTGGGATGCCTCAAATAAATAAGGCCATGTTTCTTTTAAAGCAGAAACACATTTCACTTGTGTATTAATTGATAAACGTTGACTGTAGTATGTCTCACGTATTAGCTGCTTCACACTGGTATCGGAGAGATGCGTTTCACGAAATGCAGTCTGCAACTCTGTTTGCTTCTCTAGCTGACTCTGCTCTATTTAATTAACAGGTAAATCTCCAGGCTGCCACTGGACACAGCCATAACTGTCACATAACTTCTGTTTTTTCCATCCACTGCCACTTTCCTTTTGAGTTGGACTCCTTTCTGTTAATAGTCTTTTGCAATTTTCAACTCTGTTTTCCAATTGCAGCATTAAAGAGTCATAACCAGATCTGACCGTATTGTCTACACTCACATCGCGAAATGAAGCTGGATACTTAAGTACAATTTCCTTTGCTACTTCCCTCAGATATTTTCTGCCAGGCCTGTTCTACACAGCTAGCAATTCATTCACAACTATTATCACCATTTATTTTCTAAGCATTGGAGTTGGCCTTTTTTTTATCAGTTAAAGCTTGTATCAGAGCAGGTGGCATTTTGTGTCACGGTATTTGCAATATGTCCCCAACATAGGTTCCTGATGTTGCCATCATCTCATGTGATCTGCATAATCCAGCTCTGCAGGGAGATTCAACAGCAGCTGATGGACCTGAAGTTAAAATAAACAAAAATAAAGTCACAATAAACATTCATTTTAGAAATCATAAGGAGTTCTGTCTCATGTTTATAAAACACCCACACGGATTCCTATCTAAAACCTGATTCCCACCACCATCCAGCCCAGAAGAATTCCCTCATCAAAACACTACACCAGCACCACCTTGGCAGTGAGCCAAAGCACGTACACCAAGCCCTCAAGATGAATGGATTTTCAGACCTCACAATTCGCAAAGCTGTATCCCCAACCATAGGGAGAAAACCATCTGAGGACCCAATCAAAACCATCACCTTGCCATACATAGCAGGTGTTACCAAAAAGATTTCCAAAATATTGAATAAACACAAGATCCAGGTTCGATTCAACACAGTTCACAAAATCCGTGATTTGATCCTATCTGTGAAGGATGTGATTCCTGATATGCAATACCCTGGTGTCTATAAACCAAGTTGTGTCTGCGGCAGCAGTTACAGTGGGGAAATGAAACGACATGTCTCGGACCGTGTTCGCGAACACAAAGCAGATTTGAGACACGGCAGAACCAATACCTCTGCCATGGCTGATCACTGTTTTAACGTGGTGGGCTCACACGACATGTTTTTTCCGAGACCAAGGTACTCTGCAAACCTTCGGGCTACCTTCAAAGATTTGCCCATGAAGCCATCCAGCTATATAAACGCAAGCACAATTTCAACCGAGAAGATGGATACAAACTGAGCAATCATTGGAACGACGTTATTAACTGGTTTAAGTCGTTACTGGTGAAGTCCCCCTTCCTGCCTGCCTATGTTAACAGCTATTCTCGACCCTCTGAGCCACATTCACTAACACAGCCTTTCTCTCTCCCCCTGCCACCGATTATCTATGCCCCACCCCTCTCTCTTTCCCCCCTTGCCTCCCATTCCTTATCTCTGCCCCCCCCCCTCTCTCCCACCTGCCGCCGATCACTTACTTCTGTCGCGGCAGCTCTCTCTCCCGTTGTCCCACTCGCCCCCTGCCGCCGATCTTGCTCTGCCCACCCCCCTCTCTCTCCTCCTGACGAGCTCTCCCGACCGCTGCCGATCTTGCTCTGCCCCCCTCTCTCTCCCCCTGGCGAGCTCTCCCGTCCGCCGCCAGACTTGTTCTGCCCCCCACCCTCTCTCCCCCTGGCGAGCTCCCCCGTCCGCCGCCGATCTTGCTCTGCCCCACCCCCATCTCTCTCCCATCTCTAGCCCCGCCCACGTACCCTACCTATATAGCCTCTTGTCACGGCAGCTCTTTCTCCTGCTTCAGCACTTTCCCTGCTGTGATTGTCTCACCTGATGACGGTCGCTTGTATTGCGATCGAAACATCGTGATCTATTATTTTCTACCTACGTGACTTTACCGAAAGAACCAAAGAGTATGGATTCCTGCAGTCACGAAAGCTTCAAATAAAGATTCAAATATTTTTCGATCGAAAATTGTTATCATCAGGTGTGAAAACCACAGCAAGAAATTGTTATCTTTGTGATTATTATACCCATATTCTCTTAGTCACATCTCGGCACTGGCTTGGCAACTCAGTTGCTTTCAGTGATGCATAAGCGTCTCAGCCAAGATTTGGCTCAGGCTCACCTCACGGTAATCCTGAGTATAGCTGCCACCATGCTGAGAGCTGGCTGAAGTAAAATTGGCTTTGAGCAGGTTCACTTAAGCCAGAGCCAAGCCAGAACCAAGCTGTGACTAAGAATGTGCCTTAGAATTGTAAACACTGTTATGAAGCAAAACATGTGTTTCTGTATCCATGTCCTTTTTTTATTGATAGTTATCCATCATTCAGTGAAGGCTTGGTGGCGGCAAAATCATGTGACAGTTTATAGCATGGATCGCGATCTACAGGTGGATTTCAGCACAAATCAGAACAAACACAAATATGCAGACGTTATGGGTGATGGCAAATTAAAATAAGTATAACCCGTAAAAACAAAGTTTTTCACTATAAACCCTTTATATGCGTGGCAGCGAACTTAATATAAAGGATTTAAAAATATATTCACCTGTGGAGGACGCGGGGATCGATCCCGCGACCTTTGGCATGGGAAGCGAGGGCGCTACCAACTGCGCTACTCCGCCACGGCCTGTGGAGGAGTTACGCTCTGGGCTCTTATACTGTGACGTTCAGCCAAAGCCATGAATCCGTTCTATTTGAATATATGTAAAATACATTTTTTTTGCCTAAAAAGTGTAAAATTTGGGGAATTATTTTTTCACGAACATTAATTGTCTCTCACAACGAGTCTGTGTGGAAAATGTCAGCTCGATTGGATCACGGGAAGTGGGTTAAAAAACGATCGAAAGATTTGCACGGTCGTAAGCAAGCAAGCAAGCACGCAAGCAAGCAAGCACGCAAGCAAGCACGCAAGCAAGCAAGCAAGCACGCAAGCAAGCAAGCAAGCACGCAAGCAAGCAAGCAAGCACGCAAGCAAGCACGCAAGCAAGCAAGCACGCAAGCAAGCAAGCGAACTTAATATAAAGGATTTAAAAACCCAAGAATGTGTATGTTAAAAACATATAAACGTCTACCAATAGATGGCGATAGTACGTTATGTCCGTTGTTGTGTACTGTGTTCCCGGATCACGTGTACACCTACATTTGTGTTGAGGGGGCGTGGGGGGAGGGCGTGGACTGCAGAGTTCGCGTTCGTCACACTCCCTCCTTCACCCCTTCGCTATTGAATGGTGAGCGTTGCTGTTCACCTTTCCGCATTATATAATCCAAACGTCTCGCCTTGGCCGAGTCATTTACGGTTAGGTACTCGGATTCAAGTGAAGCTTTCGCTTTAAAACACGACTGAGTGAAGATCGCAATGTTTCAATTTCTCAGACGTATGTTTAGCCTATCCTCCAATAACTGTAAGTTCGCTGCGTGTGTTGCTTCGGGTTCTGCTCACAGATGTTGATAATGACGTGGCGATTTATAATAACAGTCGGGGTTTTCAGTGTCCCATGTTATTAACCAGCGTACAGACTGATAGTCATGTTTGTAGGCATATCTGTACAGAAAGACGGATTGAAGTGGAAGCGATATAGTTGCATAGTAAAACACATCGCGTTCAAAGTTAAGTGAAAGCATGGCAGCGAGATTTTGAGTATGAGGTATGCGGCTTTATCGCTTTTAAAATAAATGAAAGTGGCATGTGACGAGAAAACTAGTCATGTTTTATTGTATTGAGTCAATGGCGCTGAAATTATACACTCCCAGAAGGCTGTGGTGCTCATGGTTGTGTAAACTTGATTTTTTTTTTAGATGGAGAGACATATTTGATTGAGACGTATTATCTGATTATTTGGTTACTTAAATTCTCCATAATGATGCTAATGCGTATAATGTATTATATAGGTATGTGTCGAACTAGGACCCGTATCTTCAAAGGGACC
The DNA here is from genome assembly GCF_964198595.1 of Lampetra fluviatilis. Taxonomy (NCBI): domain Eukaryota; kingdom Metazoa; phylum Chordata; class Hyperoartia; order Petromyzontiformes; family Petromyzontidae; genus Lampetra; species Lampetra fluviatilis. The sequence goes on from NC_136280.1 coordinate 15,326,538, forward strand.
TTGCTCGTAACATATACCAGTTTATCAAGCCTAACTGCGAATTAAAGATTGAATCTCAACACCGGTCAAGAGTGTTCTTGTATCGAATCAATGCTGCTTAAATGATACACACCCAGAAGTCCTTGGGGAAAATACAGTTAGGGAAAAAGTATTTGATCCGCTGCTGATTTTGTACGTTTGCCCACTGACAAAAAAAATGATCAGTCTATAAAGTTAATGGTAGGTTAATTTGAACAGTGAGAGACAGAATAACAACAACAATATCCAGAAAAACGCATGTCAAAAATGTTATAAATTGATTTGCATTTTAATGAGGGAAATAAGTATTTTACCCCTCTGCAAAACATGACTTAGTACTTGGTGGCAAAACCCTTGTTGACAATCACAGAGGTCAGACGTTTCTTGTAGTTGACCACCAGGTTTGCACACATCTCAGGAGGGATTTTGTCCCACTCTTTGCAGATCTTCTCCAAGTCATTAAGGTTTCGAGGTTGACGTTTGGCAACTCGAACCTTCAGCTCCCTCCACAGATTTTCTATTGGATTAAGGTCTGGAGACTGGCTAGGCCACTCCAGGACCTTAATATGCTTCTTCTTGAGCCACTCCTTTGTTGCCTTGGCCGTGTGTTTTGGGTCATTGTCATGCTGGAATACCCATCCACGACCCATTTTCAATGCCCTGGCTGAGGGAAGGAGGTTCTCACCCAAGATTTGACGGTACAAGGCCCCGTCCATCGTCCCTTTGATGCGGTGAAGTTGTCCTGTCCCCTTAGAAAAACACCCCCAAAGCATAATGTTTCCACCTCCATGTTTGACGGTGGGGATGGTGTTCTTGGGGTCATCGGCAGCATTCCTCCTCCTCCAAACACGGCGAGTTGAGTTGATGCCGAAGAGCTCCATTTTGGTCTCATCTGATCACAACACTTTCACCCAGTTATCCTCTGAATCATTCAGATGTGCATTGGCAAACTTCAGACGGGCATGTATATGTGCTTTCTTGAGCAGGGGGACCTTGCAGGCGCTGCAGGATTTCAGTCCTTCACGGCATAGTGTGTTACCAACTGTTTTCTTGGTGACTATGGTCCCAGCTGCCTTGAGATCATTGACAAGATCTTCCCGTGTAGTTCTGGGCTGATTCCTCACCGTTCTCATGATCATTGTAACTCCACGAGGTGAGATCTTGCATGGAGCCCCAGGCCGAGGGAGATTGACAGTTCTTTTGTGTTTCTTCCATTTGCGAAAAATCGCACCAACTGTTGTCACCTTCTCACCAAGCTGCTTGGCGATGGTCTTGTAGCCCATTCCAGTCTTGTGTAGGTCTACAATCTTGTCCCTGAGATCCTTGGAGAGCTCTTTGGTCTTGGCCATAGTGGAGAGTTTGGAATCTGATGGATTGATTGCTTCTGTGAATAGGTGTCTTTTATACAGGTGTAATGCGGGCGTAAGCGACCTTCCGGAGGTGACGTCACGGGGGGTGGAGTCATGTGACGTGGGGGTAAGGTTCGGGGCTTTAAGCGGGTAAACCGGAAGGGGAAGGGAGTCGGGGTGTGAGCGGAAAAGGGTGAGGCCACGCGGGCAAGTGTGGAGAAGGGGGGGCGCCGACGGCGATCGGGAGCCAACCCCGAAGATAAGGGCAAGCTGCGGAGTGGTGTGCAGCTGGGGAGGAGACAGCCAGGAGGGCTGCGAGTTAGAGGCAGCGGTGTGGCTGCCAGGAGGAGCTGCGGAGGGAGAGAGAGAGAGCAAGAAGCTGTGAGAGCTGCGGAGGGAGAAGAGCAGCAGAGAGTACAGCAGCGGAGGGAGAAGAGCAGCAGAGAGTACAGCCAAGGGGGGCTGTGTGAGAGAAACAGCAGCGGAGCTGCTGTTGGGGATCGGGCCGACATTGGAGTCAGCACCGTGGAGAAGCTACAGAGTAAGGACAGCCGTGTGGGTGTACAGCACGAACCGAATAATAAAGGACACTGAGCCAGACATCGTGGTCCAGTCGTTTATTACACTGGTGTCGGAAGTGCAACGGCATGTCGAAACAAGTGAGGAAGAAAGTTAATCCGGCGCCTGCATCGGCTTCTTCGTCCGACGACGACGAACTCCCTCCAACCACGGATCCTGTTGGGGTGGTGGAGGAGAGCCAGGCTGAGGCGACCACGGGAACGGGAGTGGAGGATGTTGGCGCGGTGGCGGGTCCGTCGACATCATCAGACGCGGATCAACGATGGCAAGCGATGGCGGTACAACTGGAGGCACTTCAGGACGTCCTGGCGCATCTATGCCATCTCGTCGCGCCAGGGACGATGGATGATGCAAGTGGTGCTCCGCGGGCCGCCACGTTGCCTGTCCTGCCGCCGCCATTGCCCACGCGGCAAGAGGCCGCCATTTTGCGCGCTCCGTGGCGCCAAACCGCCATCTTGGCCACGCCGCGGGCCGACGCCATTTTGAATTTGCCATCACAACCACCACCATTGGAAGACGGCGGGAAGAGGAGTCGGAGTCGCCACCTTACAACAGTTAAAGAATTTTCCGTCGGTGGGGACTGGAGCGCGTTCGCCTGCCGCTTCTTGGCGGCGGTACGCACAGCAAGATGGACCGATGCGGAGGCTTTGGAGGTGTTGCCGACTCTTCTGGACGACGAATCTGTCCGATTCTTCCGTTCCATAGCGACCGATAAGAAGGCAACTTTATGTGGTGTTTTTCAAGAAATGGCCGATGCTTATGAGCCACCAGATGATGCGCATCGGCGATTCGCTCAACGACAACGAGCACCAGAGGAGTCGCCCGTGGCGTTCAGGGGTGCGGTGCTGGAGCTGGCCATGGCAGCTTATCCTGAGACGCCACAGGACCTGCTTGAGCCTCTCATATTAGGGAAAATGTTGGAGTTGTCTCGGGATCTAGGGATCCCCATGCCTGTGTGTGGGCATGAGAAGCTAACTTCCCGGATGGCTGCTAAGTGTCTCGATGCGCAATTCAACCTCCGTCGCTGGAAACAAGTGACGGCGTGGACGGGGGGGCCCGTCAAAGATGGGGATGCGCTGGGATGGAACCCTGCGCAGGCCGTCTATGTTCCGGATGACCGGGGCCCTCAACAACTGACGGCCGCCTCCGCTCCATGGACGGGACGCGGCGGGCCGAGACCGCGCGCGGTGCTACCAGAACGGGGCCGTCAGGAGGCGAGGCCTGCGCTTCGGCGCAACGAGGCCGAATGTTTCCGCTGCGGGCGTAGGGGCCACTACGCCAGAGACTGCTGGGCCCGCTTCCCGGCTCCGCCGCAGCAGGAGGCCTCGGCACCGGTCAAGTCGGCTAAAGATCCTCCGAAACAGGCATGTCGGCACGCACCAGACACTCGGCAAGGCTTTCCACCTCACCCACCACCTGTGTTGCGCGATCCTATTGTTGTTGTTAAAGAAAGGCCATCGACGGGGCCTTGTCATTCAGTTACGCAGTGGCGCAAATTGGCACGGAGAGTTGTCGCGGCCGCTACGGGTTCGTCCACTGTACCGGGGTCCATACAAGGTGTGGACGTGCGCATTTTGGTCGACTCGGGGGCGTCTGCGACTATTATATCGGATGTCATTTTCCATCTGTTGGGCATTCCGTCGGGGGCTGTGCGTCCGGTTTATGGGTCGTGCGTCGCTGCGAACGGGGGTAGCATGGGCATCGTGGGTCAGGTGGATGCTAAGATATCTATTGGGGATGTGTCGGCCTCGGGTGTTGTGTTGATATCGAGATCTTTGGCGGTTCCTTGTTTGTTAGGCACCGATTTTTTGGCTAAGATGCCCATTTTGATCAAAATCAATGAGAATTGTATTGAACTGCCGGGGGGCCGTCAAATCTCGTTTCTGCCGTCGCCCTGGGGGCGACCTGCTTCGGCCGTACAAGTGCAGGCGCTGTCCGTCGCATCTGTGGACATCCCACCTGGTACACAGATGCTTATACCCTTGCGGTATCGGAAGCCCCTGCCTGATCGGCTAGGAGCAGTAGGGGTCTTGTTGTCACCGTCCGCCACGATAACAACCGGGTTGGCGTTAGTGGGGGCACAGACCATCGTCCGGCCGGATCAATTACCGTTTTTACAGGTGCTTAATGCGGGGGGAGAAAACGTCCGTGTCCCGGCCGGTACGGTTGTGGCACATGCCACTACGGCGTTTGCGACCCATGATTGTCCACATAGCCGGGGAGTTGTTGCTGGGGTTTCCGAGCCAAGGAGTTCGGATGATCGTTGGGTTGCTCAATTATTTTTCGATTTAAAGCTTTCGTGACTGCAGGGATTCATCTTCTTGGTTCTTTCGGTAAAGTCACGTAGAAGGGAAGTAATAAAATAATAAAAATAAAACATAATAAAACAATTCTCACGACGTTTCGGCCACAACGCAAGCAGCCATCCTCAGGCGAAGAATGAAACACCCCAAGCTTGGAGCGTATATTTAAGCTGGGTTAGAGGGGGGGGGAGGTGGGAAGAAGAGCGCCTAAACAAAATAATTTGCATATCAAGAGGAATTCAGCATATGGAAAATGCGTAGGAGGTGGGCGGGGGGGGTTCCAAATCAATACTATGCCCGTGCATTATGCAGGATTAGCAGCATCAAAGGGGGGGGGGGAAGGGGGGGAGCATTAACAAAGGAAAGGAATGTTAATAGTATGTAGCTGTAGTTACTAAACAACCACGTAAAAAACTACAGTATAAACTGCATGACAAACTAAAGTATAAACTACATAGCATCATCAGTAAACTTACTATACTCTACAATAAGCTGAGTTACTAACAGTAAGTAATACATGAAAAATTCTACGTTGTAAAAAATTATATAATATGCTTCCATCTAAACTTTATTCTCTTACATCACACGCGTCTATACCGTACTATATACTTCCATAGGCAAAACCAACATTAAATTACATACTGTATTGCTATAAACCACCCTATACCTTATACATTTTTAATATAACACTATGTATTATTCTACCCACCCTAATGTGTATCAAAATGGTTTATTACGTCCTTCCAGTGATTGCTAAGCCAGAATCCATCTTCTCGGTTAAAATTGTCTCTGTGTTTGTAAATGTGGATCGCCTCATGTACGAATCTCTCATGATAGCCAGATGGCTTGCAGAGAACCTCTGTCTTGGAGAAGTCAATGTCATGTGAGCCCACTGAGTTGTAACAGTGATCTGCCACGGCTGAGGTGTTTGTCCTACAGTGTTTCAGGTCAGCTTTATGTTCACGGATGCGGTCCGAGACATGTCGTTTGGTTTCCCCAATGTAACTGCTACCACAGAGGCAACTTAGTTTGTAGACACCAGGGTACTGTATGTCTGGAACCACATCTTTTACAGACGGTACCAGATCACGGATTTTATGTACTGTGTTGAATCGGACCTGGATCTTGTGTTTAATCAGGATTTTGGAGATCTTTTTTGTGACCCCAGCAATGTAGGGTAAGGTGATGGTCTTGAAAGGCTCCTCAACAGGATCCTTCTTGGTGGTTGGAGTGATGGCTTTGCGGATTGTGTAGTCGGAGTAACCATTAGCCTTAAGAGCTTGGCGTACGTGTTTGAGTTCACTGGAAATGTGTTCATGGTCGGAGATGCATTGGGCTCTATGATATAGAGTCTTGATGAGGGAATTCTTCTGGGATGGATGGTGGTGGGAATCCGGTTTTAGATAAGCATCCGTGTGGGTGGCTTTCCTGTAGACAGAGTGGCTCATTGAACCATCAGGTCTCCTTTTGATTAGGACATCCAAAAAGGGTAGCTTGCCATCATTTTCGACTTCCATGGTGAATCTGATGGCTGGGTGTATGGAATTGATATGGTCGAGAAATTGGTCTAGAGCAGGCCGGCCATGTGGCCAGATGACAAAAGTGTCGTCTACGTACCTCTTCCATAAGGTCGGGCGTAGAGTGGCAGTCTGGATGGCGTCCGTCTCAAATTTCTCCATGAAGATGTTGGCTACAACCGGAGATAAGGGGGAGCCCATTGGGGTGCCCTCAATTTGCTTGTAGAAGGTTCCATTCCAGGTGAAGTATGTATTGGTTAAGCAGTGTCTCACCAGGGGGGGTACCCCAGCATTCAGTCCTTGATGAACCAAGTCTTCAATGATTGCGATGGTGTCAGGCACAGGCACCTTGGTGAACAAGGAAACCACATCAAAACTGACAAGCAGGTCGTCTGGGGACAGGGCAATCCCCTTGATTGTTGATACCAGGTCAGTAGAGTTTAGTACTGCAGAGGTGGTTTTTCCAGTGAAAGGCCGTAGGATTTCGGACAAAAAACGAGCCAGTTTGTAAGTCGGGGAGTTGATAGTAGAGACAATGGGACGAAGAGGTGTATCTTCTTCTTCTTCTTTATGTATGTGGTTCCAGACATACAGTACCCTGGTGTCTACAAACTAAGTTGCCTCTGTGGTAGCAGTTACATTGGGGAAACCAAACGACATGTCTCGGACCGCATCCGTGAACATAAAGCTGACCTGAAACACTGTAGGACAAACACCTCAGCCGTGGCAGATCACTGTTACAACTCAGTGGGCTCACATGACATTGACTTCTCCAAGACAGAGGTTCTCTGCAAGCCATCTGGCTATCATGAGAGATTCGTACATGAGGCGATCCACATTTACAAACACAGAGACAATTTTAACCGAGAAGATGGATTCTGGCTTAGCAATCACTGGAAGGACGTAATAAACCATTTTGATACACATTAGGGTGGGTAGAATAATACATAGTGTTATATTAAAAATGTATAAGGTATAGGGTGGTTTATAGCAATACAGTATGTAATTTAATGTTGGTTTTGCCTATGGAAGTATATAGTACGGTATAGACGCGTGTGATGTAAGAGAATAAAGTTTAGATGGAAGCATATTATATAATTTTTTACAACGTAGAATTTTTCATGTATTACTTACTGTTAGTAACTCAGCTTATTGTAGAGTATAGTAAGTTTACTGATGATGCTATGTAGTTTATACTTTAGTTTGTCATGCAGTTTATACTGTAGTTTTTACGTGGTTGTTTAGTAACTACAGCTACATACTATTAACATTCCTTTCCTTTGTTAATGCTCCCCCCCTTCCCCCCCCCCCCTTTGATGCTGCTAATCCTGCATAATGCACGGGCATAGTATTGATTTGGAACCCCCCCCGCCCACCTCCTACGCATTTTCCATATGCTGAATTCCTCTTGATATGCAAATTATTTTGTTTAGGCGCTCTTCTTCCCACCTCCCCCCCCCTCTAACCCAGCTTAAATATACGCTCCAAGCTTGGGGTGTTTCATTCTTCGCCTGAGGATGGCTGCTTGCGTTGTGGCCGAAACGTCGTGAGAATTGTTTTATTATGTTTTATTTTTATTATTTTATTACTTCCCTTCTACGTGACTTTGCTCAATTATGTGACGAAAATTCTTCCCTGTCCATGGAGCAACGTGGTGCGCTGCGTAAATTGTTGTTGACATATTCCGATGTGTTCAGCTCCGATGATTTGGATTTGGGCCGCACTTCCTTGCTTTACCATCACATTGAGACGGGCGATGCTGCCCCTATTCGATTAAATTCGCATCGGATGAGTCCTGCGGAGCGAGAACACGTACGGGGGGCAGTGGAAGACATGTTGGCTGCGGACATTATATCGCCATCTAACAGCCCATGGGGCGCTCCAGTCGTCTTGGTTAAGAAGAAGGATGGCAAATTGCGATTTTGTGTTGATTTCCGCAAATTGAATAAGATATCGGTGGCAGATGCGTACCCTCTGCCGCGTATGGATGACTCCCTCGACGCATTGTCGGGGGCTAAGTTCTTTTCCACACTGGACCTCTCTTCGGGATTTTGGCAGCTTCCCCTTGACGAGTCCTCACGGGAGAAAACCGCATTCCGTACGCCTCAGGGGTTATTTCAATTCAACTGTCTCCCGATGGGATTGAATGCGGCCCCTGCTACATTTCAAAGATTGATGGAGCTCGTTTTGACGGGGTTGCAGTGGGAGACATGTCTTATATATTTGGACGATATCATTGTCTTCAGCCGCACATTCGATGAACATTTGACGCGGCTGGAGACAGTGTTTACGAGGATGCGTTCTGCCAAATTGAAATTCAAACCAAAGAAATGTCACCTACTGCAACGGTCCGTCCGCTATTTGGGGCACATTGTGAGCGCTGAGGGAGTGTCCGCGGATCCGGAAAAGACGGCGTGCGTCCGGGATTGGCCGACTCCGGCCACCGTGGGGGATGTTCGGCGGTTTTTGGGATTTGCCTCGTATTACCGAAGATTCGTGCCGGGTTTTGCGACGATTGCGAGGCCTTTGCATCTCCTTACGGGTAAAGGACGGAAGTTTATTTGGGGACAGCCGGAGGAGGCGGCCTTTCGGAGTCTGCGTGATCTATTGGCCACGGCCCCAACATTGGATTATCCCGATTTCGATCACCCATTCATTCTTGATACGGACGCGAGTGACACAGGTATTGGGGCGGTGTTATCACAGTCTAAAGGGGGTGTAGAGCGTGTCGTGGCGTATGGTAGCCGAGTCTTGTCTCCTGCGGAAACCCGCTACTGTGTCACTCGCAGAGAACTATTGGCGGTTGTTTTTTTCCTACGGCAATTTCGACCATACCTCTACGGTCGTTCTTTTATTGTGCGTACGGATCATGCGGCCTTGCAATATGCCCTTAAAATTGACCAGCCATCCGGACAGTTGGCACGTTGGTTGGACACGCTACAGGAATTTTCCTTCCAAATTCAACATCGGAAGGGTGTGCGCCATGCGAACGCTGACGCACTTTCCAGATTACCGCGGCGCGGCCCTTGTAAATGTGAGTCGGGGACGCATAGGTGTTCGCCGATTCCAAACCCCCCTCAGCCGCTCACGCTGGCCGTCGAGAAGTCGGACACTCCGATGGAACCGGGACCGGCTGACGGGGTTTTGAATCTGCCGCGGTCTGTCTGGATCCGGGAACAGATGATGGATGAGTCATTGGTGTCCTTGCGGAAGCGGTCTGCTAAGGACAATGGGAGTCCGAGTACGGCTGTGGGGCCGCAAACCGCTCTCCGAGATGGTCTGCTTATGTGGCGGGAGGGGTTCCAGGAACGTTGGCGCCTGGTGGTACCAACGTCCTTGCGGTTCGAGTTGATTAGAACCCTCCATTGTGACACTCTCTTACATTTAGGGGTGCAGAAGACCTTGTTGACGTTGCAACGTCATTATTTTTGGCACGGCATGGCGACAGATGTCGTAGGGCACGTGCGCGCGTGCCCTGCGTGTGCACAACGTAAGCCGCCGAAACATCCTTACGTGCCGCCTCTCCAGTCGATTCAGGTGTCTCGAGTCAATGAATTGGTGGCACTGGACATATTGGGACCTTTTCCACCATCGGCGAGGGGTAATAAATATTTGCTGGTAGGGGTTGAGTACCTCTCCCGTTGGCCGATGGCCTGGCCGTTGCCCGATCAGTCGGCCGCGGCCATTACCGACGCCTTTTTGTTTGGGTATATTATGGATAAGGGGGCGCCTGAGAGACTCCTCACGGACCAGGGCAGGAATTTCTCTTCTAAATTATTGGCGGAAGTGTGCGCGGGCCTTGGGACTAAGAAAGTACGGACATCCCCATACCATCCGCAGACGGATGGTATGGTTGAACGGCTGAACAGGACATTGTCTGCCATGCTTTGCCATACCGTGAGTGAACAACAATCAGATTGGGATCTGCACATCCCCGGGGTGCTTTCGGCGTACAGGATGACGCCTCATGCGGCTACAGGATATTCGCCGTTTTACCTTATGTATGGTCGGGAAAACGTGCCGCCGGTGGATGTGCAATTGGGAACTGGGGTGAAGGGACCTCGGAAACCACTTCCTGAATACATCCAGGACACGGTTCGCCGAGTCACGGAGGCGCGGGAGAATGCCCGCGTGGCTACGGCCAAAGCCCAGGCCCGGAACGAGCGATATGCGCGACGGTCTGAGGGGGAGTGCCCTTGGAAGGTTGGGGACCTAGCCTGGCTTCATTGTCCACAGGTACGTCCGGGGACCTCGCCGAAATTGCACAAACCCTGGCATGGTCCCGTACGCCTCATTGCGGTTCCCAACCCACAGACAGCACGCGTCCAGATTGGGTCTCGTCGCTGGGTTGTGCATACGTCGCGCTTGAAACCATATGTTGCTCCCTTACATGATGCGTCATCCCCCAATATTGCCTTGCCGGGGTCTGTTGCTGCTGACTCTCCCCTGCCTGCGTCCATTGATCTCGCTAGAGCGCCTGTCGTACCTGTTCCAGACAGGCCGGCCGTGACATTGCGGGGGACGAGGGGCCCTGCTCGGAGGACGCCTGCCAGGTCTGCGGGACCTTCGAGCCCTGCAGCCCTTCCGACCCAGCTGCGGGCACGGTCACAGGACAAGCCCAAGACTAACTCTTTAGAGACACGGGACGGCGGTGGACTTCCAGCTGCGACAGGGGGATTACCCCCTGTCGTTCCTCGACTTTCATCGCGTTCCCGTTCTGCGAGTGGGCCGCCGACCGTCCGGGACGGGCCGGCGACCCGCACACGTTCCAAATCGCTTACGTTTCGTTGATTGTTGCTGTCTTGTTATTTTTTTCTTACAGTTGTATTTATTGCATGCTTTTGTACGATCGTTGATGTTGATTGCGTTGTTGTTGTTCTTGCTGTTACATTATATGCTTAGTGTCCTTTAGGGGGGGAAGCTCGGTTCGCCGCATTACGATTTGCTATTGGTCAGCCGAGGTCGGCTGGGATTTTTCTACGGGGGAGGGTGGTGTAATGCGGGCGTAAGCGACCTTCCGGAGGTGACGTCACGGGGGGTGGAGTCATGTGACGTGGGGGTAAGGTTCGGGGCTTTAAGCGGGTAAACCGGAAGGGGAAGGGAGTCGGGGTGTGAGCGGAAAAGGGTGAGGCCACGCGGGCAAGTGTGGAGAAGGGGGGGCGCCGACGGCGATCGGGAGCCAACCCCGAAGATAAGGGCAAGCTGCGGAGTGGTGTGCAGCTGGGGAGGAGACAGCCAGGAGGGCTGCGAGTTAGAGGCAGCGGTGTGGCTGCCAGGAGGAGCTGCGGAGGGAGAGAGAGAGAGCAAGAAGCTGTGAGAGCTGCGGAGGGAGAAGAGCAGCAGAGAGTACAGCAGCGGAGGGAGAAGAGCAGCAGAGAGTACAGCCAAGGGGGGCTGTGTGAGAGAAACAGCAGCGGAGCTGCTGTTGGGGATCGGGCCGACATTGGAGTCAGCACCGTGGAGAAGCTACAGAGTAAGGACAGCCGTGTGGGTGTACAGCACGAACCGAATAATAAAGGACACTGAGCCAGACATCGTGGTCCAGTCGTTTATTACACAGGTAACAAGCTGAGATTAGGAGCACTCCCTTTAAGAGTGTGCTCCTAATCTCAGCTCGTTACCTGTATAAAAGACACCTGGGAGCCAGAAATCATTCTGATTGAGAGGGGGTCAAATACTTATTTCCCTCATTAAAATGCAAATCAATTTATAAAATTTTTGACATGCGTTTTTCTGGATTTTGTTGTTATTCTGTCTCTCACTGTTCAAATAAACCTACCATTAAAATTATAGACTGATAATTTCTTTGTCAGTGGGCAAACGTACAAAATCAGCAGGGGATCAAATACTTTTTTCCCTCACTGTAGATACAGATATGGGAGGGAGACGTATGCATATCGATTATGTTGTGTTCTCTACAACGACGTTAATTATTAAGTGTATAGTTATGAGTTGTTGGCACTTTAGGCTAATAGATTTGCGTCATTCAAACGAGCAAGAAGTACAGTTGCGTGTCAATAACAGTTTGCAAGTTTGACTGCACAGATATCAGTCCCACCACATCTTTAACTAAATTGGGTCAAGTAGTTTTTGCTGAAGACGACCTCAAAAACGAAAATTTTCATGAAATTGACAACATATTTTGTTTTGCACATGTACGACAAAAAACGCATTCAACGACATTTTCCATTTCGATTTAAAGCTTTCGTGACTGCAGGGATTCATCTTCTTGGTTCTTTCGGTAAAGTCACGTAGAATGGAAATAATAAAATAATAAAAATAAAACAATAAAATAATTATCACGACGTTTCGGCCACAGAGAAGACAGAGTCAGACTCTGTCTTCTCGACATACCTGTTCTTCACCTGAGGACGGCTGCTTACGTTGTGGCCGAAACGTTGTGAGAATTATTTTATTATGTTTTATTTTTATTTTATTATTATTTCCATTCTACGTGACTTTACCAAAAGAGCCAAGAAGATGAATCCCTGCAGTCATGAAAGCTTTAAATCGAAATCTTATTGACTTTTAAGAAAAGTGTGCTTGGGCAGGACTTTAATGATTTGAGAGGACATTTTTTTATCCCAAAAAAATCTGTAGAATTTCCATTTTGAAGTGTTAATTTTATTTCGTACCAACAAGAGTCACAAATTAACTTCCACTCTATTTTTACTCTGAAACTAGGTGGTACCTCAACACAAACATTTGTACTATCTGGCTGGTATTAAACAATCTACGAATTGGCCTGTGGCTACATTTGCAGCATAACAGTTTTACTGTGTGAACTTATTTTATTCTCTACTGTTATTGCCCTAAATCAACAGGAAAGACTATCATATATTTTGAGATTAGCGGGTTTGCAGTTTGGGTTAATTTTTATTGGAGGTCGCTTATTTGGGCTTCCTCTTCAGACCCCACTCTTCCTCTTCAGCTCCCCCTTACTGCTTAAGCCTTGTCCCCTTCTTCTTTATGCCCCGAACCTTCCCCGATAGGCCATGCCCCTTCCTGTTTATACCCAACCCTTTCATTTTTATGCTAGGCCCTCCCTTTTTTAGGCACCACCACTTTCTGCACATTTTACTCTCCCTTATGCGTTAGGCCTCAGCCCCTTCTGTTAAAACTACACCCTTCCTATATAGGCCCTATCCCCTTTCTCTTAAAGCCCCTCAATGTTTATGCCCAGTCCCTTCTTCTTTAGCGCCTGTCTTTTCCTGTTTAGACCCTGCCCCTTCTTTGTTGAGCCCAGCTCCCTTTTCCTAGAGGCCCAACCCCTTTTTTGACTAAGCCCCTTCTTCTTTACGACTGCCCCCTTCTCTTTAGGCTTGTTCCTTCATCTTTAGGCCCTTCCTGTTTAGGCCTACCCCTTCTTCCAGACACAGGGTTGGCCTGGTTTATAATATAAGATGGCAATGCATGATAAAAAACAGAGGTAATGCTATTGGGATAAAAATTTTTTAAAACGATATAAATTCAGATGTTCGTGCAGTTGACAGTTCCATATTCAAGTTGAGACCTCAAATTACAAATCTGAGTAATTTTTGACCCAGAACTCGCATTTGAAGCTATTATTAGAAAATGAAGTGTTTTCTATTTAATAAAAATTGCAAAACTCAGAAACATTCTTTTCATGGAAGACGTAGAGAGATTGACGCAATCCTTCATAAAATTCAGGCTTCATTACCGTAATGCTATGTTTTCCCAGTATTCCCAAATGTGTGTTATCCCGACTACAGCTTATGGAACACTTCATTGCCAGGATTTTAACACGAAGACATGAATATTTACACCTGTATTGGAAGCACTACATTGGCTTTGTGTAAGCTTTATGGTCGAGTTTAAGGTTATGCGTATTATTTACAAAGTATTAAACAGTTTGGCTCCATGTTTCAATTATAATTCCATTCCATATATACCTAGCCGACCACTGTAAACCCAGGTCGCAAGATTGCTCACTTTCCCTAAGGTTACAAAAAATAACACAGATGGTCAAGCATTCAGGCTCAAGGGCTCTCAAATTATGGAATCGGCTCCTTTCACCATAAAGGGAGGCACCCACTGTTGCAGCTTTTAAAATCCAATTGAAGACACTTTTATGAGTCATTTACATTTTAATGTTTTTACCCTCTATTGTATTGCATTTCAATGCTTTTCTAATTGAATGTTTTAATAATTTTTGCTGTATAATTGACTTTTACTGCTTATCACTGTTTTGGTGGATTTGTGAAGTACCTTGACAAATAATGATTGATTGCATCATTACAGGTCACCCAGAATTTCAGCGACACATTGAATGGACAGATAGGTACAGTATTTACTGACTTTTCATATATAACTCAGTGTCTCCATTCTGGAACGACCATTGAGTGGTACTTATCTCTGTTGTAGCTGTTGTATAAATTGTGATTCAGATTTTTTTATATATGTAATAAATGGACTCGACCACAGTATCTGGTCTGGTGTCCTTTATTCGGGTTCGTTTCTGTTTCCCACACGGCTGTCCTTTATCTGGCTCCTTCCACACGGTGCCGACTCCGCTGTCGCTCCCGTCACCGCCAACAGCCCCGCTGTTGGTCTCCGTCGCTCCCGTAGCTCCTTAGCAGCCTTGCTGCTGTTCCCCCACATGCAACCCCTCCGGCTGCTGTCGCTCCCGTAGCCCTCTTGCTCTGCAGCCCCAGGCTGCTGTAGCCCCTAGCAGCCTCGCTGCTGTCTCCCACACGCAGCCTCTCCGGCTGCACTCGCTGCTCCCAGCTTTCGCCCTCCGTGGCCTCACCCTCGTCCAGTCTCCAACCAACTCTCTTCCATCCCGCTGGCTGGCGCTGTCACCGAGCCCCTCAGCCACCAGGCTGAGGGCCTGGCGACCACCCAACGCGGTCTCCACTCTTCCCTTGCCCGACTGGCCCGATCTCTTCCTGTCTCACCGCTATACCATCTCCCTCTCACGTGACCCTGACTCCTCCCCACATGACGTCACATCCGCCAAGCCCTTTACGCCCGCATTACACCACCCTCCCCCGTAGAGAAAATTCCAGCCGTCCTCGGCTGAAACAGAACAAAATAATGCGGGCGAAGGCATCACAACCAGGAGTCCCCCAGACACAACAGACCTTATAACAACAGCAACAAGTAACAAAAGGGGAAGGATCAGGAACCGGAACAGAACAACAAGAATAATAATAGCACAAAGCACAACAACGGCCACCAACACGCAAAAATGGCACCCGCGCACAACCCAGAAATGTGGTGTCTCAAAGCGTGTCCATGTTGTTGTTCCATCCGCTCGGCTCAAGTCCAACATCAAAGAGCAAGTGGTAGAGCAGAATGACGAACGGCGCTCAATTGCTCCTTCAAGTCCTCATCTAGCTAGCACACCAGGTAACACCCAGTGCAACGGGAGCTGAAGAATCTGTGACGAGAAGGAGAATCCAATCCCCTGAGGCACAGCACAACAACGCACATCCGCATGTCGTACACGACAGCCACCCGGCCTCAGGGTAGTGGAGATGATATAAATCCGGCCCGCTTAAAAAAAAAAAAAACCCAATAATTACCCAAAATAACCGCGATCGATGCCCCAGTATTTACATTTTAACAACAATATTATTTACACGTGACAACAACAACAAAAAAAATTCTGCTCTTACCCACCAGCAGTCCTCCCTTGAGGACCCGCACAGACCTCAGACGTACACAGCATGTACCCACAGTCGCTCTCAACAAACCAACAAAACCCTTAATCGCACACCCTCGCGTGGAGAGAGCCACGCTCCCCAGCGGTAACGTTTAACTCGCCGTAACCCTCACCGTGGTCGTCAACCCACAGCAACATCCATTTACCATACTTCCGGCTAGTGCCATTTCGGGGATGAGCAGCACTCGGCCATGCTCCTCCCTTACTATCCCATCAGCGATGGACACACACCAGCCTCTTATAGTCTGACGCTTTATAGCCAAGGGAAGATCAATCCCTCGGCAAGGCCAGATATCAACGACCCCCCCCACGGGGTAATGTTCTCTTATAGAGACAATAACGCCCTAACCCAAATCCCGTGAGCCCCCGGCACACCAGGTTCAGTCTGCCACCGCACAACTGAACCATGACTCCCCGAGCCATATGAGCACACGGCCCATTAGTTTAAGACATACCACGGAGGTTTCGCCTCCGGGCTGTCAGGTCAGCCATCAGCCATAGGCCGACGTGACCACCACTCGTGCATCACCCAATCAACAATGGCAGGCATAACAGATGGAATATTTGCCCCACCGAGGTTTTTCCCGCGCGTTCAAAATGGCGGCCCCCTTCGCCCAGCGCGTTCGCGCAATATCTCGCGCGCACTCAAAATGGCGGCCCTTTCCGCAAAGCGCATCGTCGCCATACACCGCGTGCGCGCAAAATGGCGGCCCAACGTGCGAACACGTGGCCAGTTTTCTCCATTCGTGCACCCCAGCTTCCCTTTGCTGGGGGTCACAAAATGCATCCCCCGTCTTATTGTAACAACCCAACAACGATAGACGCACAGCCCCAGCTTGCTGCGCGCAGCAGTCATATCGGGGAATTTTTAACCAATATTTTACCAACCACATTGGTTACACAACCCAACTCGCAAAGCAACTCGTGGCTGCATGCGATCAACCGAATACGCGACGCCACTTGGCGCCAATTTACGGTCCCATTAGCTTTAACCTTTGAGACACCCACAACGGCGTCATCACGCACCCTCAAAGCGCGCTCTCTCTCTCACAAAGCGCAATTACCCATAATATACACAAAATCGCGTATACATAACATCCATACGACCAAATAATAGGGTCCCCCTCGAATTTGTTACCAATTTCCAACAGGTACGCACAATTAATAACATCCCAACCCCAATAGTCAACCAATGCATCGCACCCCATAACCGTACAGAACGGTGTAAACAGCACATGCAGTCAGCATATCGCGATCACACGCGCACATTTAAGCACAATAGCAAGCCGATCTGCAGGCAACCAACACACCATTAATCCAGTCGTAACATTGCAGCAACAACACAAATATTCTCTCTCTTGCAACAACCACATCGCACATAGCACCTCGCAGCACAATACACCAAAAAAATATATATTTTTCAATTAAGCCCATCGCACAAGGTAACCCACGAGATAATACAGCGCAAGATACCCGACGCTCCCGAGTTAATAATTAACTTCGCCATCAAGATAACAACTCCACGCCGCAGCGCACACACACTATTTGACACTCAGCAAGTACAGCAGACTCTCCGTCCATTCTCAACACACGCACACACTTTAATTGACACCGAGCAACAAGCAGATAGCGCGTTCATCGTTATTACACACACATACACACAGTCCGAACCGCGCTCCGCACAATCGAGTCATGAGAGAAAACAAAATCGCCCCCCCCCGGCCCTCGAAAGATGGGTGAGGTGTGTGTAAAGGCCGGGTGCGTATCGTTACGACTCGCCCGGGGCTGCAGGAAGAAGAGGACGGCAGGGCGGCAACTTGAGTCGTCTCGCAGAACTCGTTCGGCGACTTGACTGCTCCGTTGTCACGCACCCGAGCCAGGACGGGAAGCTCCCGCCCCAGCAGCTGCAGCATCGTCGTCCTCTCCTCGCAGCTCGTCCTCGCGCAGCAGCTCACAGCAGGCTGCTCTCCCCGAGGCACCTCCCGATGGCAGCGCAAAGCTGCATCACCGCCGCGATGTTGAAAATGGCGGCGTCTCCCCGCCGCGGTGAAGACAAGATGGCGGCTTCCCGCCTTTCTTCGCCAGCCGCGCCCAAGATGGCGTCTTCGTGCCGCGTGGCCGATGGCGGCGACAGCGAAGACAACACGGACTCCTGCGGACCACCAACCTCTCCTTCCGACGCCGCCCTTGGCGTGCCGAGCTCACACAACTGTGCAAGCACGTTCTTAAGAGTTCCAAGTTGGTCCGCCATCTGTTGACATGGGGAATCCTCGTCCGTTGATGCTGACAGGCCCGCCACCCCGGCGACATCTTCAACTCCAGTTCCCATGCTCACTTCAGCAGGGCTCTTTTCCACGACTCCAGCTGCATCCATCGTCGGAGGAAGATGAAGCCGATGCCGGAGACGGAATATTATTTTTCTTCTCAGTTGTTTAGCCATGCCGTTGCACTTCTGACTCCAATGTAATAAATGGACTCGACCACAGTATCTGGTCTGGTGTTCTTTATTCGGGTTCGTTTCTGTTTCCCACACGGCTGTCCTTTATCTGGCTCCTTCCACACGGTGCCGACTCCGCTGTCGCTCCCGTCACCGCCAACAGCCCCGCTGTTGGTCTCCGTCGCTCCCGTAGCTCCTTAGCAGCCTTGCTGCTGTTCCCCCACATGCAGCCCCTCCGGCTGCTGTCGCTCCCGTAGCCCTCTTGCTCTGCAGCCCCAGGCTGCTGTAGCCCCTAGCAGCCTCGCTGCTGTCTCCCACACGCAGCCTCTCCGGCTGCACTCGCTGCTCCCAGCTTTCGCCCTCCGTGGCCTCACCCTCGTCCAGTCTCCAACCAACTCTCTTCCATCCCGCTGGCTGGCGCTGTCACCGAGCCCCTCAGCCACCAGGCTGAGGGCCCGGCGACCACCCAACGCGGTCTCCACTCTTCCCTTGCCCGACTGCCCCGATCTCTTCCTGTCTCACCGCTATACCATCTCCCTCTCACGTGACCCTGACTCCTCCCCACATGACGTCACATCCGCCAAGCCCTTTACGCCCGCATTACATATATATAGAATATGAATAAAATATTACAATTATAAAAAATAAAAATAAATTAGAAAAACATGTTAATATATGTTAATTGTGTGATGTTAATGTCATCTTACCGATAAAACTAATTTTTTTTTCTGTCTGTGCACGCCTAACCTTGCAACGCTTTTAACTGACAAACTGTTGAGTTTACGTTTTAACAAAATACACAAATATAACACACCAAGCCCCTGGACAAAAATGTGCTATTTGTTTTTGCCCTTGGTCAAATGTAAACAAATAAATTCACACTTTATAACAATTATGCGGATCGCAGCGCTGTTGTATATGTCGGGTTTTGAAAAATTGATTTAAAAAAAAATTCAATGAAGGTTTGAAAAAAGCGTAATTAGCGGAAGTTATGCTGATTTGGAGGATGATCGTATTAAATGTATGCAAATGCATGTGATTATGCTAATATGGGCAATTATGATAATTAGGCTTAGCTTCGTTGTCCAGAGTCCTATTATCAATCGGGATAATGCTATTATTCTTGCTTAAACATTTACTGATTATATCTAGTGTGTTTATTTCAGGTCTCCAAATTCACATCTCAACGCAGGATACAGTTCTTATAAATAAGATTATTATGCATGAACTCAGGAAGGAAGCAATCAGACACTTCTGTGTTAAGCAATTTTAATTCTAAACAAAAACATGACACTAATATGCGAACTCTAATGCTTGGAATTATCCACGGTACCATCGGGGAAATTTCCCTCAGTGAGCAGTACATTTAACCATCAATGATTGCGTTGTTTCACTTTGGCAACTGCACATATGATTAATTCAACCGCGTAACACGAGCATAGACGGCGATAGGGAGAGTCTTTAAAACAGGCATGCAACGATATTCATATGAAAGGCAATAAAAGCAAATTCCACTGTGTCTATGACGTCCATCCCAGCGGATTCAGCAGCCTCACAACCCACAGCCGTCGCGTGAGCCAGTACCGTACCCACCTGGACCACCGCTGGTTTAACTCCTACATTTAGGACCTGTAAAAACGGCTCCTTGGTTCATCTATAAAATCGTCTGCGCACCCACCAGCGTGAGCCCACGGGTCGCAGTGTTGGACGGAGTGAGAAGAACTCCCGCCTCCGGGTCAGCCAATTTAAGCCAGTTGCGGTATTGTAGAGGGACTAACATTTGCATGCGTGGCGGAATCTCTATTGATTCCTTTACCAAGGCCAAAATTTAACTGCTCGCAACCTTAATTTTACCCGGGGAGTTCAGAAAAAATAATCGCTGTCCGGACGGCATTTCTGTCAGAATCTTGAGGGGCATCCTACTGAGCAAATCAGTACCCAAGAGACACGGTACTGCCTATGCTTTTGAAATCAATACAGGTCCCAATATTTACATTTCCCCAATCTTTACACAAGCTTCGACCTGCCCTATGATTCCCATGCTCCCTCCGTTTGCCGCAATACACACGTTTCCTACCAGCGAAACGCAATGGCTCTTTGACGGTAATGTCATATAATTTGAGATATAATAATGGCCAAGGCCCCCGTATCTATTAACACGCGCACTTCCACCCCCTCTATGTAGCCGGCCAGTGCCGATGTGCCGGCGGCAGCCACCACAACCCGGCGAGCTAACTTCCTCCATTGGGTACTCGAATTTGGCCACCCGCCTAGAGTCGTAACTCGCTGTTCGTCTGCGCTAGCTAAGGGATGAGGGGTGAAAATGACGCTTGGACCCTGGGATGACCTAGATGCATGAGGTGGTTCGAGCCGGGTGTCTGGTGTGTCGCGACTCGCCTACTGGGGCTGTGGAGCAGACATCGGTGGAAGGGTGGATGTCCGTGATACCGGTGTCAGTAGGGCATTGCTCCGGCATCCTCGGGCGATGTGTCCTGGCTGACCACATCTGAAGCAGGTGATGGTGGGTCTCTGTTGCAGAGGGGTCGCCACTCCCCTAGGCCTCCAACCTCGAGGCCGCTGTAAGGTCCCCTCCTGTCGCCATACCCAGCCTTGTACTGCCGCTGCCCCCCCCCCCCCCTTTCTCTGGCTCCGGATCTTGCTCCCCCATTGTTGGGTCGCTCCTTGCCGATTGGGCGATCGAGACACCCTCAACAAGGGCTCACCTGACCAAGCTACCACCCGAGGCCGCCGGTTCATGCCCTCATGGGCTTTCAGGCACCTAGCCACCCACAGGGATGTCTGCGCTTCCTCATCAACGACGGGCAGCACGATCCCCGTCTCTTGTGCCAACTCCAGCAACTTTTCCATGGTTAGCAAGTCCAGTGCTGCATGGTCCATGCATGGATACACCCGCTTGCCCAAGTGCCATCAAAGCGCTGCGGTAAGCGAGGGGCATCTCGGCCTCTACCCGCCACCATTTTACGAACTCATGGCACGAGTTGTATGACAGTTAAAAGACAGCCGCCATCTCGCCTGTTGAAGTGTGGCTCTTGACTCCACCGGGACGGCTCGAAATGCCGCCAGAGCATCGTCATCAAGGGCCGTTGGCAGGGCCTGGAGAGCCTCCTCTTCCGTCCAACCCACTGACTGATTTTCTGCTTCGAACTGGCGAGTCAAAGCGGCCCAGTCTCCATCCGCTGCGACAAATTCCTTTACCTTGGGCATCTGTCACGGCCGATCCGACGCTCCCCATTGCGCTCCCGGAGGTGGAGCCCAAAATGGCGGCCAGTTCTCGCGTCGTGGCTAAAATGGCGGCCGGCGATCGCGCATGCATTCCCGCTGTCACATTTGTGCCCGGTAATCGCACGGGCTTCACCGCGGCCAAAATGGCGGGCGGCGATCGCGGGAGCTCCTCACTCGCGCCCATGTTCACCTCGGTTTCCCTGCTCGCCGAAGTCGCACCCAGCTGCAGGGAGAGCTGCGCGATGGTCAGGAGCAGGTCGAGCCATCCCGCCACCTCACGCCACCCCTCCGTGGTCTTGGCTGCGGCTTGCGTTTGCAAGTGCCTGGCTCCGTCTTCCCCCGCCATCGCCAAACATTCTCCCGTGTCCAGGGGTTCGTTAACCGGGACTCCCGTTCCCGGGACTGCTTGGAGGGGGGCTTCCTCTTCATCCTCCTCTTCGTCCGAAGTTATTTCAGGTGGGTTTTTTCTTCTCCCTATCTTGGCATAATGTTCTTGCCACTCCTGACACCAGTTGTAATAACTCCGGACTGCAGAGGGTTATTTTATTTAGCTGTTAATGCGGCTTGGACCTCGGCGTCACGATATAGCAATGGCGACCATGAGACAGCAACGACGACCATGAGACAGCAATGACGACCATGAGACAGCAACGACGACGCCGAGACAGCAACCAGCCACGAACCGAATTCCCTCCCAACAGCCTCGAACCTCGTTCCTTCCCTCCCTTATTCCCGGCATGAGCCTCCCCCCACCATTGGTCCTGCCTTCCCTTCTTGAACTCCTCTCTATCCTGTTGTCACTGCTTCATCTTTCGTTGACGCACTGTCTTTACAATGCTATAGAATTAATATATATTACTGTAAAGTCAGTAGTTACTAATGCAGAGTCGGTAGTTACTAATGTAGAGATGGTAGATAATACTGTAGTCTCAGTAGATACTACTATAGAGGCTATATATACTAATGTAGACTCAGTTACTACTATAGTGTCGGTAGTTAGTACTGCAGAGTCGGTAGATACTACTATCATCAGTAGGTACTACTCTAGACTCAGTAGATACTACTTTAGAGTTAATAGAAACTACTGTAGAGTCGGTGGATACTAGTGTAGAATAGGTAGATACGTCTTCAGTCAGTACGTATTACTGACTTAAGAGCCGCATGGCTCACAGGGCTATACCTAATAAATGGACTTGAACTCTAGACTCAGTCGGTATTACTGTAGAGTCGGTAGATACTATTGTAGAGTCGGTAGATATTACTATATTCGTTTGATACTACCGTCGACCCACAACGTGGGGGTTAGGGGCGCAGGACCCCCGCGATCTGAAAAAAACACGTAAAAAATATTTGGTCCCCTTGGCGAGTGAAGCGAGCACCTCCAGCCGGGGCGTTCAGGGGGGGCGCTGTGAGCCTTTGCGTGTCATCTGCTGGCTTTCGCGTTCTTTTTGCAAACTTTAACTTTTTACAAAATTTTACTTTTAGAAAAAAATGTAGTATTTATGGTATTAAAATATTTAATACATTAATATTATACAGTACTGTACATATATTTTATGCATTTATGAGTTACTAAACTTTTTGTGTGTCATCTGCTGACCTTCGCGTGTCGTCTGCGGCTTTGACAAAACTCCCAAAAAATTCCCATTTCATTTCTTTTGCCGACCCCGAGATATATTGAAACGGCGATGGGGAAAGTCGTGATGGAGAAGGGTCGAATGTGTAATAAAGCTCTTGGAGACGACTTCTGAAATTCGTCTTTTATTCACTTAGGGTGCAATTACTTCCCGCTGCTGATAGGCAACGTGAAGTGGACAGATAGACCGAGAGAGACGCACGGCCACGTGGCAACTCGGAGCCTCGCTCCCGCGTGGCCCCTTCCTCCGTTTGTTCCCGTTCTGACCACGTGTCATTCCTCTCTACCCCTATTTAATGCCCGGGTCACGTGGTACGCTTCAGCCAATCCTCGTTAGCCTGCATCGAATCTTCCAGGCTCCCTCGTCAGCTCCCGGGACCACGCCCCTGACTCATCTCCCCATTGGCTGAGGCCAAAGCCAGCAGAACCAATCTCCCTAGCTGTCACCTCTCCATCACGTCAGGGCCATGCCCCCAGGCTTCCCCCCATTGGCTGTAAACCAGGACCAGCAGAGCCAATCACCATGACGAGTTGTGATACGTCAGTGAGCCGGATATAGCCTCATATTACATCACACACCCCTCCCCCCCCCCCCGGTGTAAAAAGTCAGCCATCTCGGCTAGGAAAAGGGTGACAAGCCGAATCCAATTTAGATAATTATTAGGGCATCTGAGACGCATTAACAAGGTAAGGGGGGAATAGGCGTCTACGTGCCAAGGAATTCAACCATTAACAACAGACATACATTAGGGCGCCCCTGTAGTGCAGTAACAACAGGGAAACAGACCGCAAGGCAATCATTGCTAACGAAACGGAAGAGATTTAGACTGCGTACGCGATGCAGGACCCTCTTCGTTTTTCGCGCATGGTCGCGTTGCCGCCCGATCTGCAGGAGGTGGTTGCCGTGGAGAAGAGGAAGAAGAATGTTCGGTTTCGGTCGTATCTGGGATAGGTCCCGTTGGAGGACGGACGTCGGGGGTCTCGTTGTCCCTCAAAACCTGTTCATGTGTGGGGGGTACAACACAGCCCCGCTGGGGATCAACGGGCGAGGCAAGTGGCACATTCGGCACGCCAGACCCCGGCAGGTCAACAAGTGGAGATGAGGGGCCAGCACGCGGGTCAACGTAGGGTTTGAGTTGCGACGAATGGACATACCAACGATGTTTGCCATACTGGAAGCGAACACTCTGGAGGTTTCGAATGTCCACCAGCCTCACAGGCCCCCGCCAAGTCCTGTGCAGTTTACGGGACGTGCCTACCGGCATCTGAGGGCAATGGAGCCATGCCAGATCGCCCACCGACCAGGGCATGTCAGTTCGCAATCGACGCGCATACCTTTCGTTCCTTGCCTGCGTACGGGCCGTCGCACATCTGGCGGCCTCTCGCGCCTCTGTAACCCGTTTAAGTAAGTCCCGTACGTGATCAGGCATGGAAGGGGACGGTTGTTTACCCGCCGTACCCAGTTGCACATCAATCGGGGGTACATTCTCACGGCCATACATCAGGAAAAATGGCGAATATCCTGTGGACGCGTGCGGAACCATGTGGTATGCCGCCAGGATGCAAGTCCCAATCGGTTTGTTTTTCACTTACCGTGTGACAAAGCATGGCCGAAAGGGTGCGGTTACACCGTTCCACCATGCCATCCGTTTGCGGATGGTAAGGGGAAGTGCGGATTTTCTTTGTGCCCAGCGCAGTGCAAACATCCTTGAGCAATTTGGAGGAGAAGTTACGTCCCTGGTCTGTGAGCAGCCCTTCGGGTGCTCCTTTATCCATGACATAGCCATTCAAGAAAGCCTCGGTGATGGACGCGGCCGTTTGGTCAGGCAGAGGCCAGGCCATAGGCCATCGAGAAAAATATTCGACCCCGACCAAAAGGTATTTGTTACCCCTAGCTGATGGAGGGAACGGGCCCAGGATATCCAGAGCAACTAGTTCATTGATACGGGATACTTCAATCGAACGTAGTGGCGGAACATAATGTTGCCGATGCGGTTTCCTCTTCACACAATCATGGCATGACCGGACAAAGTCAGTGACATCTGTCGTCATGCCGGGCCAAAATAAATCTTGCTGCATCGCAGCCAAAGTTTTCTGCACGCCGAGGTGCATCAATTTGTCAGTGTGCAGAGCGCGGAGCAGGTCATGGCGAAGGGATGTCGGCACGACCAGGCGTGAACGGTCAGACAATCCATCAGTACACATCAATAGTCCCGCCCGGCCCTGGAACATCTGCCATTTCCATCCCGCCAAATGAGCTCTCGGTTTCCCGATTAGTTTCTGCAGCGGAGCCAGAGAGGCATGGGCCTCCTGCTCGCGTAGCCACACCGAGTGCGGCAACCCCAGCGTATCGTCGGCGCCAACGGGGACATCCTGGCCGTCATCATTCGACATTGCCCCCATAACCGGACAGGGTGAGGTAGGCAGCACTGCACAGCGGTGCGTACCCGTCAGACAGGCGCATGGAGGAATGGGTGGCAACCTGGAGAGAGCGTCCGCGTTGGCATGGCGAGCACCCTTGCGGTACGTGATATCGAAGGAAAATTCCTGTAACGATTCCAACCACCGAGCCAATTGCCCCGATGGTTGGTCCAATTTTAACGAATATTGCAAAGCCGCGTGGTCAGTGCGTACGAGGAATTTTCTTCCATACAGGTACGGCCAGTACTGGCGAACAAAATATACGATCGCTAAGAGTTCCCGCCTCGTCACGCAATAGCGCGTTTCGGCAGGGGACAGAACCCTGCTGCCGTATGCCACCACTCGCTCGACTCCGTCTTTCCGTTGCGACAAAACGGCTCCTATGCCGATATCGCTAGCATCCGTGTCAAGGATGAACGGCTGGGAAAAGTGGGTAGTCGAGCGTAGGCGCCGTGGCAAGGTGATCCCGAAAAGATTGAAAAGAACGTTCCTCCTCCAGATCCCATTTAAATCTCTGATTTTTCCCCGTCAGAACATGCAGTGGCTTAGCCAGTGTCGCGAAGTAGGATGCAAACCCAATAAAGCGCCGTACGTCGCCCACCGAAGTAGGCGTGAGCCACTCTCGGACACACTTCGTTTTCTGAGGGTCCGTGGACACACCGTCCGAACTGACGATGTGACCCAAGTATCGGACGGACCGTTGCAAAAGGTGGCATTTCTTTGGTTTAAATTTTAGGTCAGCCGAGCGCATCCTCTGAAAGACAGTCTCCAGGCGTTGGAGGTGTTCCTTGAACGTGCGGCTGAATACGATGATATCGCCCAAATATATGAGGCATGTTTCCCACTGCAGCCCCGCCAGCACCAGTTCCATCAGGCGTTGGAACGTCGCCGGTGCCGCATTCAAGCCCATAGGTAAGCGGTTAAACTCAAAGAGGCCTTATGGCGTGCGGAACGCCGTTTTTGGTTTTGACGCGTCATCGAGGGGAAACTGCCAAAACCCAGACGACAGGTCGAGGGTGGAGAAGAAATTTGCCCCTGACAAAGCGTCCAATGAGTCGTCCATCTGTGGCAAGGGGTATGCGTCTGCCACGGATATCTTATTCAAGCAGCGGAAATCTACACAAAACCTCGTTCCACCATCTTTTTTCTTAACCAGTACCATCGGTGCGCCCGAAGGACTGTTGGACGGCGAAATAATATCAGCCGCTAACATTTTCGTCCACCGCGCCGCGCACGTGTTCCCTTTCAGCAGGGCTCATGCGATGCGGGTGCATACAAATCGGTCCCGCCGCACCGGTGTCAATATGGTGCGACAAGAGCAAGGTATGGCCAAGATCCAAATCGTTTTTACTGAAAACGTCAGCGTACTGTAACAACAATGAATGCAAAGTACTCTTTTGCGTGGTCGACAAAGATGTATTTTTCCCGCACAAATCCGCGATCCATCGATCCTGTGAACGATCGTATCGCGGTCCATCAGCAGCTATTTTAGTGGGTGGTTTACCCTCAACACTGGTGAATTCGGTAGTGGCGTGAGCCAATACCGAACCAGCCGGAACAACGACCCGGTTCGGGCCCCCATTCAACACTTGTATGAACGGGGCCTGACCCGGCCGAACGATAGTTTGAGCTGCTACCAGGGAAAAAGATTTAGCCACCGAATTCGACGGGGATAACAGCACACCCGTCGCACCGTCCGCAGCATCCAAAGGTTTGCGGTAACGCAGCGGAATAAGCATCTGCGAGCCCGACGGCACCTCTACGTGGCAGCGACAATGGCGTTAACTGCGTTACCCGGGGGCGAACGGCCCAGCAGGGAAGGCAGGAACGACATCCTACGGCCCCCTGGCATTTTTAAGCAACCTTGGGTGACAAGTATCTTAACTGGCATGCGGCGCAAGAAATGGGTGGCTAATAGGCATGGGACGGCCAGTGAGCGAGAAATCAACATTGGTCCCTCCGCGGTAATATTACCGATAGCAATGCGCACATCAACTTGCCCGAAAATACCCATGCTACCCCCATTAGCAGCAACACACGCGTCATTTACCAGTCGGATCCGTGACGTGGAAATAGACAGGAGATGAAAAATGACATCGGAAATGATGGTGGCAGACGTGCCTGTGTCCACCAAAATACGGACATCGATCCCATCGATGGTACCCCGTACCGTCGATGAGTCCGACGTGGCAGCCACCACCCTACGAGCCAAATTTTTCCATTGTGTAGTAGAGTGTGGCATTGACACAGGTGTACAACATTTTCCGTCCGGAGCGCAAATATGTGTGCGAGTGGATGAGTGATGTGACAAGACCTGCCGGGTGTCCGATTTGTGCCGACTCGCCCGAGGGTGTCGTGGATCCGCGCCCGGTGGAGGAGATGGAAGTCGACTCGACAGAAGCGGAGAAGGCAGAGGTCGGCAGCGACAATCCCGGGCGAAATGGCCCCGTCGGCCACACTTGAAGCACGTGGCCGTCGTCGCCCGGCGGTCGCTCGTCCCGGGCCCTGCACATAGTCGACCCGTATCATCATGCTGGTCGCGCAGCCGGCGTCTCGGGACCCAGCGTGGAACAGCAGCCACCACCTCGTCGTCGCCAGAGTCATCGGAGCAGTGGACGACCCGCCGTGGAGACCACCCCAACGGTGGACCGTCTATTTGGGGGTTCCCCATCCATGCCGCCATCTGATCCCAGCGCTTCAGATTGAACTTGGCGTCCAAGCAGCGCGCCACCCATCGCGACGTGAGCGGTTCGTGGCCGCATACCGGCAGCGAGATGTTTCAGTTCCT
The DNA here is from genome assembly GCF_964198595.1 of Lampetra fluviatilis. Classification (NCBI taxonomy): domain Eukaryota; kingdom Metazoa; phylum Chordata; class Hyperoartia; order Petromyzontiformes; family Petromyzontidae; genus Lampetra; species Lampetra fluviatilis. The sequence continues at coordinate 15,354,517 of NC_136280.1, forward strand.
GAGATAGCTCAAGCATTCGGGAAAGGATGAGAGGATCCAGGAGATCAGCCGTCGAGTCGGGGTAGGTGGCCATGGCCAACACTAACAGCGCCCCCCGGTAGGCCAAGGGCGTTTCCTCTGATCCTCGACGACGTGACATAAATTTTCTGGTAGCCGCTGTCGGCGGGTCGTAAAACTCCGCCATCTCTGTGAAAGCATCACGAAGCGTCTTCTTCTTGGTCGCCGGGATGGATCGGAAGACCGCCAGGGAGACATCATCCAGCAGCGTGGGCAGCGCCTCCAGTGCCTCCGCCTCCGTCCATCGAACGGATCTAAAGGCCGACTCGAAGCGCCACGTGAAGGCACTCCAATCGCCCCCGGCGATAAATTCCTTAATTTGAGGAAGACGATGTCCACGGTGAATGGCCGACGCCTCAAGGGTCTCTATTCCCGCTTCCCGCGTTCTTCGCGTCTCCGTCAAAATGGCGTCCGGCGGCCGCGTGGCAACAGCCCCGCCCAAGATGGCATCCGGCGGCTCCATCACAGCCGCCCCACACAAGATGGCGTCCGGCGGCTCCATCACAGCCGCCCCGCCCAAGATGGAGGCCTCCCCCCGCGCGGCAGGAGCAATGGCGGATGTCGATTCCCGCTGAAAATCTTGGTCCTCGGCACTCAGCTGAAACCCCGGCGGCTGACCCAGGGCCGTTGAGGATGCGACCGCCGTCATCAGACTCAGCAAAATTGCACAGAGCGACTCGATCTGCTCCGCCATTAGCCGCCATCCTTCGTCCACATTTGAGGCCGTCGTTTTTCCCGCCTGTCGACAATGAGCGGCGCCGAGGAGAGCAGCAGCCGGAGGCAGAGTAGCCGTAGCTCCCAGCAGCTCGTCCTCGTCTGTCTCCACTTCTTCCTCCGACGGAGGGTCAGGTGGGTTCTTCTTTCTGAGGTGCTTGGACATCTTGAAAGATCGTCCGAACGGTCCCAGAAGAGACTTCTGACACCAATGTAATAAAGCTCTTGGAGACGACTTCTGGAATCCGTCTTTTATTCACTTAGGGTACAATTACTTCCCGCTGCTGATAGGCAATGTGAAGTGGACAGATAGACCGAGAGAGACGCACGGCCACGTGGCAACTCGGAGCCCCGCTCCCGCGTGGCCCCTTCCTCCGTTCGTTCCCGTTCTGACCACGTGTCGTTCCTCTCTACCCCTATTTAATACCCGGGTCACGTGGTACGCTTCAGCCAATCCTCGTTAGCCTGCATCGAATCTTCCAGGCTCCCTCGTCAGCTCCCGGGACCACGCCCCTGACTCATCTCCCCATTGGCTGAGGCCAAAGCCAGCAGAACCAATCTCCCTAGCTGTCACCTCTCCATCACGCCAGGGCCATGCCCCCAGGCTTCCCCCCATTGGCTGTAAACCAGGATCGGCAGAGCCAATCTAAATGACGAGTTGTGATACGTCAGTGAGCCGGATATAGCCTCATATTACAAATTTACAGTAGAGTCAGTAAATACTACTACAGTCCGTATATACTACTGTAGCGGTGGTAGATGCTACTCTAGAGTCAGTAGTTACTACTGTAATAACACGCTGGAGACCGCTTGTAGAATCGGTTCTTTTATTTCACTTTCTTTGCAGTTCACAAACACTCCCCTTTGCTGGCAGGTAACGGGAAGCAGGCAGACAGTCACCAGAGACCCACCACCACGTGGCACCCGGAGCCCCACTCGCGCGTGGCCTCTCCCTCTCTTAGTTCGGTGTCTGACCCCGTGTCTCTCCTCTCTCCCCTTATTTAATGCCTGGGTCACGTGGTACACTCCAGCGAATCCTCAATAGCCTGCGCCGAATGTTCCAGATCCCCCATCAACTCCCGGGACCACGCCCCCGACTTGTCTTCCCATTGGCTGAAGCCAAGACCAATGAAACCAATCACCTAGCTGACATCCCGTGATCACGCCGGGGCCATGCTCCCAGGCTCTCCCCCCATTGGCTGTAAAGCGGGATCAGCAAAGCCGATCACCACGTGAATCTGACATAGGCTCTTATTACACTACTATAGAATTCATTAGTACTACTATAGAGTCAGTAGTTACTACTATAGAGTCAACATATACTATTGTAGAGTCAGAAGGTACTGCTGCAGAGTCTGTAGTTACTACTGTAGAGTTGGTAGATACAACTGTAGTGTCGGTAGATACTACTACAGTCAGTAGTTACTATTACTGTAGACTCAGTAGCTGCTACTGCAGAGTCAGTAGTTACTACTGCAGAGTCGGTACTTACTACTGTAGAGTCGGTAGTTATTATTGTAGAGTCAGTATACACTACTATAGTCCGTCGGTACTACTATAGAGTCAATATATACTACTGTAGACTCAGTAATTACTACTGCAGAGTCGGTAGTTACTACTGTAGAGTCGGTAGATACTACCGTAGAGTCAGTAGTTACTACTACAGTCAGTAGATACTACTGTATTCTCAGTAGATACTATTGCAGAGTCAGTAAATACTATAGTCAGTAGATACAACTATTAAGTCAATATAAACTACTGTAGAGTCAGTAGTTATGACAATAGAGTTAGTAGGAACTACTGTTGAGCTAGTAGTTACTACTATAGAGGCAATAGATATTCCTGTAGCGTCAGTAGTTACTACTGCAGAGTCGGTAGTTACTAATGTAGAGTCGGTATATGCTACTTAATTCAATATGTACTACTGTAGACTCAGTAGGTATTACTGTAGAGTCGCTAGATACTAATGTAGAGTCAGAGGATACTACTGTAGAGTCGGTACATACTACTATGGGGTCGGTATATACGGCTACAGTCAGTAGTTCCTACTGCAGATTCAGTAGTTTATACTGTAAAGTTGGCAGGTACTACTGTAGAGTCGGTAGTTACTACTTTAGTCAGTAGAAACTACTCTAGACTCAGTAGATAATACTATAGAGTCAATAGATACTACTGTAGAGCCGGCAGATACTACGTCAGTCCTACTGTAATTAAGATCGTTGAGACAACTTCTGAATTTCAGTATTTTTTATTAAGTTCTGTCACAGCTCTCCCTATACTCGTTCCTCTTGCTCTATGGCTCTTTCACGCTGTTGGCAGACAGCGTGAGAGGGAGAGAGGGAGAGAGAGACTACTTCGGCCCGCCACGTGGCAGGCTCCGGACCACGGCACCAGCGTGGCTTCGCCTTCGTTCTTCCCAGCTCTGACCACGTGCTGTCCGTCTCCACCCCTTTTAATCCCTGGCCCACGTGCTGCCGCGCAGCCAATCCTCGGCCACCTTCCTGGAACCTTCCAGAGCCCATCCTCCAGCCCCAGGGCCATGTCCCTAACTCGCCTCCCCATTGGTTGTGGCTGAAGCCAGCAGAGCCAATCATCCTCTTCCAGGTGTAACCTTCACATTACATCAGAGCCGGGCCCCTGGCTCGACTCCCCATTGGTTGTGGGCTGAGGCCGGCAGAGTCAATCATTATCATCCAGGTGTAACCAATTAATCATCCAGGTATAACCAATTAATCATCCAGGTGTAACCCATTTATCATCCCGGTGTATCCTCACATTACATCACCCCCCCCCCCCCCCCCCCCCCCCCCCCCCCCGTGTAGAAAGTCAGCCGTCTCGGCTGGGAAAAGGGTGATGGGCCAACCCCTGCGACTAAGTAAGGTTAGTAGGGCGCCGAACAACGCGCAGTTGAAAATTAACATTTTAGGGCACGAAACAATGTGCGATGTAGGGGCAATACAACATTAGGGCGCCAACTGTAGCGCGGTATAATAGAAGGGGTTACAGATAAAACATGGCAACGGTGTTAACGAAATGGGAGCGACTTTGATCGCGTGCGCGACGCCGGTCCCTCTCCCCCCATGGAGCGTGGTCGCCGCGCCGACTGGTCAGTAGGAGGGGGCAGCGGAGGAGGAGCGGGTTCGGCATCCTCCGTGGATGGAACGGGCCTCGTCGGAGGTTGCTCGTCAGGGGCCTCGACGCTCTTCAAGGCCTTTGTGTCTGCTGGGGGTAGAACACGTCCCCGCTGGGGATCAATTGGCGAGGCAAGTGACACATCAGACCCCGGCAGGTCAGCAAGTGGGGATGAAGGGCCCGTGCGTGGTTCGAAATAAGGTTTGAGACGCGACGAGTGGACATAACAACGACGCAGTCCGTACTGGATGCGAACACTTTGGGGATTCCGGACTTCTATTAGTCTCACAGGCCCACGCCAAGGCCTGTGCAGTTTAGGGGACGTGCCCACCGGCACCTGAGGGCAATGGAGCCATGCCGTGTCGCCCACCTTCCAAGGCATGTCACGTCGTGATCGATGCGCGTATCTCTCGTTCCGTGCCTGCGTACGGGCCGTTGCACTCCTGGCGGCTTCCCGCGCCTCCATAACACGCCGAAGCGAGTCACGGACGTGGTCAGGCAAGGAAGGGGAGTGTTCCTTTCCCGCTGTACCGAGTTGCACATCAATCGGAGGCACGTTTTTCCGCCCATACATTAGAAAAAATGTCGAATACCCCGTGGACGCATGCGGGACCATGCGATATGCCGACAACGCCAGGAATGTGCAAGTCCCAGTCGGTCTGCTTTTCACTCACTGTGTGACAGAGCATGGCCGGAAGGGTGCGGTTAAATCGTTCCACCATTCTATCCGTCTGCGGGTGGTAAGGGGAAGTGCGGATTTTCTTCCTACCCAAAGCAGCGCATATATCCCGGAGCAATTTAGAGGAGAAGTTACGTCCTTGATCCGTGAGTAATTTCTCAGGAGCCCCCTTATCCATCACGTATCCATACAAGAAAGCCTCGGTGATGGACGAAGCCGATTGGTCGGGTAGAGGACAGGCCATAGGCCAACGAGAAAAATATTCGACCCCGACCAAGAGATACTTATTACCCCTTGCTGATGGGGGAAACGGACCGAGGATATCTAGAGCAACCAGCTAATTAATACAAGATACCTCGATCGATTGCAAGGGCGGAACATAATTTTGACGTGGCGGTTTCCACTTCGGACAATCCTGGCATGCCTGGATAGCTCTGGTGATATCCAAAATAAATCTTGCTGCATCGTGAGCAACGTCTTCTGCACGCCGAGATCCATCAACTTGTCGGCGTGCAGTGCGTGAATAAGATCATGGCGAATGGATGATGGCACAACAAAACTGTCTGTGCATTTTAGCAACCCTTCCCGGTCAGTAAATAACTGCGATTTCACCACCCGACAAGTAAGATCTTGGCTTTCCGACCAGATCCCGCAGTGGAGCCAACGAGGCATCCGCCCTTTGTTCATGCAGCCACACCGAGTGTGGCAAATGCAGTGTGCCATCGGCCCCAATGGGTGTACACCGGCCGTCATATTTTGGCATCGCACCCATAACCGGACAGGGAGGGGTGGGCAGCGCTGCGCAGCGATGTGTACCTGTCAAACAGGCGCAGGGAGGGTTCAAGGGCAATCTGGAAAGAGCGTCTGCATTACCGTGGCAGGTACTTTTACGGTATGTGATATCAAAAGAAAATTCCTGCAACAATTCAACCATCGAGCCAATTATCCGGACGGTTCCAATTTTAGCGAGTATCGCAAGGCAGCGTGGTCAGTGCGCACGAGGAATTTCCTACCATACAGGTATGGCCAGTACTGGCGAACAAAATGGACAATCGCCAGCAACTCCCGACGAGTGATGCAATAGCGCGTTTCGGCAGGAGACAAAACCCTGTTGCCATATGCCACCACGTTCAACACCGTCCTTCCGCTGCGACAAAACAGCACCGATGCCGGTGTCGCTAGCATCCGTGTCCAGGATGAACGGTTGGGAAAAATCTGGGTAGTAGAGTGTCGGCGCGGTGCCCAAGCGATCCCGGAGAGACTGGAAAGCCAGTTCCTCTTCTGGACCCCATTTGAATCTCTGATTCTTTCCCGTCAGGACATGCAGAGGTTTTGCCAACGTCGCGAAATTCTTAACAAACCGGCGATAATAGGATTGCAAAGCCTATGAGCCGTCGCACGTCACCCACAGAAGTGGGCGTCGGCCACTTATGAACACACGACGTCTTTTGAGGGTCAGTGGACACACCACTAGAGCTTACGATGTGTCCGAGGTAGGGGACAGAACGTTGCAACAAATGGCATTTTTTTGTTTAAATTTGAGGTCGGCCGATCGCATTCTTTGAAAGACAACCTCCAGCCGTTGAAGGTGTTCTTCGAAGGTGCGACTGAATACAATAACATCGTGCAAATATACGAGGCACGTCTCCCACTGTAGCCCCACCAGTACCAACTCCATCAGGCGCTGGAATGTCGCCGGCGTGGCATTCAAGCCCATGGGCAGCAGTTAAATTCAAACAAGCCCTGCGGCGTGCGAAACGCCGTTTTCGGCTTCGACGCATCATCGAGGGGGAGTTGCCAAAATCCCGACGAGAGGTCGAGAGTAGAAAAGAAAATGGCCCCCGACAAGGCGTCCAACGAATCGTCCATCCGTGGCAGGGGGTACGCGTCTGCCACAGATATTTTATTCAACCGGCAAAAGTCAACACAGAACCTCAATCCGCCGTCCTTTTTAACCAACACAACCGGTGCGCCCCAAGGACTGTTGGCCGCCAACATGTCATCCACCGCGCCGTGCACGTGCTCCCTTTCCGCAGGGCTCATGCGGTGCGGGTGCATACATATTGGTCCTGCTGCAACGGTGTCAATATGGTGTGACAAGAGCGAGGTGTGGCCCAAATCAAAATCATCTTTACTGAAGACGTCAGCGTATTTTGTCAATAGTGAACGCAAAGCGTTCCGCTGCGCGGATGATTAAGACGTATTCTCGCGGCACAATTCGGCGATCCATCGATCGTCCGAATGAGTGGCCCGAGACACGCCGGCAGCCATTACTCTAGGTTAGGTCCCCATCCAGGCTAGTAAAATCGGTAGTGGCATGGGCCAATACCGCACCTGCCGGAATGACCACTCGTTCCGGGCTCCCATTCAACACTTGTAAGAACGGGGCCTGCCCAGCCCGGACAATAGTCTGAGCCGCGACAAGGGATAAGGCCTTAGCCACGGAGTTCGATGGGGACAGTAACACACCCGGCACCCCATCCGCGGCCTCCAACTGCTTCCGGTAGCGCAGCGGGATGGGCATCTGTGTACCCGGGGGTATCTCCACAGTGACATCGGCTAGTGCGTGAACAGCATTCCCTGGAGGCGGCCGGCCCCACAGGGTCGGTAAGAAGGACATCCTAACGCCCCCAGGCATCTCTAAACAACCCTGATCCACAAGGATTTTGACAGGCATCCGACGCAGAAAATCGGTACACAACAAACATGGAACCGCCAGCGATCGCGAAATAAGAACCGAACCTGACGCGGCAACATTCCCAATGGGAATGTGGACATCCACCCATCCTATGATACCCATGCCACCCCCATTAGCATCAATGCATGCATCGTTAGCCGGTTCAACCCGCGACGCAGGGATGGATAATAGATGAAAAATCACATCGGAAATGATGGTTGCCGACGCACCGGTATCAACCAAAACACGCACGTCTACCCCTTGAATTGTGCCCGGCACTGTGGAGGACCCCGATGCGGCTGCAGCCACCCTTCGAGCCAATTTTTTCCACTGCGTAACCGTGTGCAGAACCGAATCAGCATGCCGACATTTAACATCAGATAACCCTACGGGGGTGCAAGTGGATGCGTGAGGTGGTAGGACCTGCCGGGTAACCGATGCGTGCCGATTTGCCCGAAAATGATGTCGATCCACGTCCGGTGGAGGAGATGAAGGAAGGTCCGACGAGAGCCGCGGAGGTCGCAACCGGCGCTGACAATCACGGGCAAAGTGGCCCAGTCGGCCACACTTGAAACAAGTGGCGGCCGCCCGACGGTCGGTCGCCTCGGCCCCCGCTCGTGACCACCCGTCCCCGTCCCGCTGCGTGTCCCGCTGGCGTTGCGGGGTCCAGCAAGGAGCAGCAGCCACCAACTCTTCATCGCTGGACTCGTCCGGGATGTGCACGACGCGACGTGGAGCCCATCCCAGCGGTTCAACATACATTTTTGGGGTCCCCCGTCCAAGCCACCATCTGGTACCAACGTCGCAAGTTGTACTTGGCATGTAAACATCGCGCCGCCCAACGAGACGTCAGCGGCTCGTGGCCGCACACCGGCAGCGAGATGTTTAACTCCTGCGATAGTTCAATCATCCTTGCAAGGATGAGAGGGTCCAGGAGATCGGTGGAGGACTCGGGGTAGGCGGCCATAGCGAGCGCTAACAGCGCACCACAGTATGCCAAAGGTGTTTCTTCCGGTCCTCGACGTCGCATAAATTTTCTATGAGCAGCCGATGGTGGCTCGTAAAATTCCACCATTTCAGCGAAGGCGTCCTTTAGCGTCTTCTTCCTACTCGCCGGGATGGAGCGGAAAACGGCCAAGGACACGTCGTCCAACAGCGTAGATAGAGCCTCCAGTGCCTCGGACTCCATCCACCGCACCGATCGGAAGGCGGACTCGAATCTCCATGTGAATGCGCTCCAGTCGCCTCCGGCGACGAATTCTTTAATTTGAGGAAGGCGATGGCTGCGGCTACTGTCAGAGTCCTTGGGTGTGCCCATTCCTGCCACCCGCGCAGCACGCGGCTCTCGCCAAGATGGCGGCCGCCGGCAGCGTGGCAGCGGCCCCGCCCAAGATGGCGGCCTCCTCCTCCGCAGCAGGTGTAATGGCGGACGCAGCCCCCCGTTGGAGATCAAGGTCGTCCGCACTCGGATGCGTCCCACGAGGCCGACCCAGGGTGGCAGACGACGCGACCACCGTCACGAGATAGAGTCTCTCCGTGCGGTGATGCTCAATCTGTTCCGCCACTCGTCGCCACCCTTCGTCCGCAGCTGGAGACGCCTCCGCGCCGGCCTGTTGTTTTTGTGCGGCGTCGGGGAGAGCGGCAGACGGCGGCAGCGGTCCTCATCCACATCATCATCTTCTTCCGATGGCGGGTCCGGTGGGTTCCTTTTTTGAGGTGCTTGGACATTTGGATGATGGTCCAAACGGTCTCAAAATGTACTTCTGACTCCAATGTAATAAAGGTCGTTGAGACAACTTCTGAATTTCAGTATTCGTTATTAAGTTCTGTCACAGCTCTCCCTATACTCATTCCTTTTGCTCTATGGCTCCTTCACGCTGTTGGCAGACAGCGTGACAGGGAGAGAGAGACTGCTTCGGCCCGCCACGTGGCAGGCTCCGGACCACGGCACCAGCGTGGCTTCGCCTTCGTTCTTCCCAGCTCTGACCACGTGCTGTCCGTCTCCACCCCTTTTAATCCCTGGCCCACGTGGTGCCTCGCAGCCAATCCTCGGCTACCTCCCTGGAACCTTCCAGAGCCCATCCTCCAGCCCCAGGGCCATGTCCCTAACTCGCCTCCCCATTGGTTGCGGCTGAAGCCAGCAGAGCCAATCATCCTCTTCCAGGTGTAACCTTCACATTACATCAGGGCCGCGCCCCTGGCTTGACTCCCCATTGGTTGTGGGCTGAGGCCAGCAGTCAATCATTATCATCCAGGTGTAACCAATTAATCATCCAGGTGTAACCAATTAATCATCCAGGTGTAACCCATTTATCATCCCGGTGTATCCTCACATTACACTACTGTAGTGTCAGAAACTACTGTAGAGTCAGTAGATACTACTATAGAGTCAATAGAGTCAATATATACTATTGTAGTGTCGGTTGTTACTACTGTAGAGTGGGTAGATACTACTGTAGCATTGGTAGATACTACTGTAGAGTCAGTTGCTACTACTGCAGTCAGAATATACTACTGTAAAGTTGGTACATACTACTATATCCCGTTAATACTACTGTAGACACAGTAGATCCTACTATTGAGTCAATAGATACTACTGTAGAGTCAGTAGTTACTACTGCAGAGTCGGTAGTTACTACTGTAGAGTCGGTAGATACTACTGTAACGTTAGAAGATACTACTGTAGAGTCAGTCGACACTACTATAGTCTGTCGATACTACTGTAGACTCAGTAGATACTACTATAGAGTCATTATATACTACTGTAGAGTCAGTATTTACTACTGCAGAGTCAGTCAATACTACTGAAGACTCAGTAGATACTACTGGAGTGGATTCAACTGAGTCGCAGACTTACTCTTTTGAGGCAACACATTTATTAACACCAACACATAACACAAATGGGTTACTGCCTCTTTACCAGATAATCTATGGTGGTGGACCACCAGGATAACTACGCTAGTTATTGGGAGTAGCTACAATGGACAGACCCAGGCTTGTGTCCTCGCCCACGTGTTGGTGACTTCTTCTTGGATGACGTAGAACGTAGATCGTAAATCTTTAGGTGACAGAAGCAACTCTGAAGCCCAGTCCCTGGTGGGGACCCGGTTTATATGCTCCCGGGTCATGGCTGGCCCCATCCTTGGCCAAAACCACCTTCGACATAGCTCCTGGTGTTTCTCGACCCTTCCCATAGGATTTCACCCTGGCACGTGACCACCGCCTAGCCTCCTGCCGGGGGCCCCTGTGTAGATCTTACCCGTTACGTGCCTTCCGGACCCAGGGTAACCTCAACCCATGGCTGACACTCTCACACTCCCTCCGGTATGAGTCAGCACTGCACGCCACGCATGGTGCCACTGCGCTATCCCAGTGCTCACCGAGCCCTCACTAGTGCTGGTACTACACCCACCTACGGGGTGTCCGCGATGACAATGCATTGCACGCCGTGCCTCGCTAGAGCCGGCATTATTCCGACCATTCACAATGTCTCTACATACGTGATGTCAGCTATGTAAGTACATCGCACGCCGTGCCCCTCTATGGCCGGCACCACACAGTGACATTTGAGATGTCACTACATCACCCCCCCCCCCCCTTCGTAGCACTCAGCCTTTCCGGCTGTCAACTCCCCCTAAAAACGAACTAAGTGAGTAAGGTGATAAAAAGTGAGTAAAAAGTGATTAACGCTATGTGTGCCTCAACAATAACAGGAACAATGACCAATTACAAACTGAAACCCACCTATAAAATTAACAACGGGGAAAAGGGTGTGAGTACAGAACAGCACGAGAGAAAAAAAACTGTGCAGTGAACCGCGAACGCTCGGAATTCCATTCCTCGCCAACATCTCCCACCCTCACCATGTAACAACACCCGCAAGCAAAATAAAGGCTAGGTTCAGACAATAACCGATACAGCTTATGGAGTGTGACAACCAATAGAGTGTGTGGGAGTGTGTGCGTGGGGATCACGAAACCCGAAGAGTTTTTGAACGAATCCTCATGGCCCGGCCTCCAGGGGAGGTGGACTCGCTCTCCCTGGAGGTTCCGGGGGGCATATGCAAATGTACCGTCGATCCTGGCTCCTCACGAAGAGCAGTAGGCCGGGTCAACAGGTTCTCCTCTCCTGAATCCAGTGGAGATGGTGCAGGTGACGGCTTGGGGGACGTCAGGCACGCGGCACCTGAGGATGGGATCAGATCACTCCGCTGAGGTTTCCCTTTAGCAGGCACACACCCTAGCTCGCTGGACACATCTGACACTCGGCCCCTGCGGTGTGGCGATGGAGCGAACTCGCGCGGTGTGATGAAAGGTTTGAGGCGCGAGGGATGTACAAACCAACACCGCCGCCCCAAGCGGATCTGGACACATTGTGGTCGAACAACCCGAAACACATCAACCGGCCCTCTCCAAGGTTTTAACAATTTGGGCGACGTACCCACCGGTACCTGTGGACAGTGCAATCAGGCTCTGTACCCAGGTGCCTATTCATGTGTAGAGACACGGGAACCCCTCAGCCGCTCATTAGCCAACGTGCTTCCGAAAGCTTTTTAAGGGTACATAAAAAAAACGGTGAGTAGTCGGTGGATGCATGAGGGGCCATCCTATATGCAGACAGGACTCCCAGTCGAGTTGGGACTCGCTGACCTGGTGGCTTAACATGGACGTCAGAGTCCTGTGTAAGCACTCAACCATGCTGTCCGTCTGTGGGTGGTACGGTGAGGTGCGCCCTTTCTTTGTTCCCAACAAATCGCATACCTCCCGCAACATCTTTGACGAAAGATTTGTGCCCTGGTCAGTCATAGGACGCTCTGGAGCATCCTTGTCCATGACATAGCCATTGCGGAATGCCTCGGTGATCGTCGCCGCTGATTGGTTAGGGAGCAGCCTGGCCACAGGCCATCGTGAAAAATACTCGATTCCCACCAACAAGTTCTTATTCCCACGAGGGGTAGTGGGAAATGGACCAAGGATGTCCAGAGCCACTAATTCATTCACGCGGGAAACCTGAATCGATTTTAATGGTGGACAACAGGATTTCGCCAGCGGCTTCTGCCGCGCACACTGCGCACACCCCTTCAATAAATTAGCGACATCCTCAGCCATGCCAGGCCAGAAGAAGTCCAGCGTCTTATGCACACCTATGTGTAATAAGCACTTGTGTACCGCCCAAATGACCTTGCCCCGTAGGGCAGTGGGCACAACGATGTTGTATCGGCACAACCCTCCGTCTCAATGCATGAGCAATCCGCCTCTAAGGATGACAGAGGCGACACCCCATCGTTCTTCGCCACCCTCAGGCTCTCTGACACGGCATTGCAGTTTAAGCAGAGAAGCGTCTTCCACCTTGAGGCACCCCCATTCCGCGTGGTCTAACCCAATGACAGCGTCACATGCCGCCAGACCCTAGGCCAACTCCGATGTTAGTACTTCAGCCGACGCCGCGAGGGGAGGGGACGAGGGCTTGGCGGCCGGCTTACAGCACCTGGAGCCCGAGAAGCATGCACACCCGCCGCTCGTTGGTAATCGTGCCAGACCATCAGCGTTCATTTGACGGGGGCCATTGCGATAGGTAACCTTAAAGGAGTAATCCTGGTGTACATCCAACCAGCGTGAGAGTTGGCCAGACGGCTGATCAACACGCAGCGCGTACTGTAGTGCTGCGTCATCAGAGCGCATTTCAAAGTGTCTACCGTACAAATAGGGGTGATACTGTTGTACAAAAACCACAATGGCCAACAGTTCCCGACGTGTGACACAATACCGTTGTTCAGCCGGAGACAGCACCCTGCTACCGTATGCGACAACACTCTCGATGCCATTGACAACTTGGGACAAAACAGCTCCAATTCCGGTGTTACTAGCGTCTGTATCAAGGACAAACGGCAATGAGAAATCGGGGTAGTGGATTAGAGGGGCGTTCACCAGGCCATCCCGGAGCGCAACAAATGCAGCCTCCTCCTCTCCCCACTGAAATTTATGACCCTTAGCTGTCAAGGTGTGGAGAGGCTTAGTGATGGTAGCAAACCTGGGAACAAAACGGCGGTAATAGGATGCAAATCCAATGAAACCGCGTACCTCCCCCACTGACATGGGGGATCGGCCACGTTCGGACACACACGGTTTTGTCCGGGTCAGTCGCAATACCCGATTCACTTACTACGTGGCCCAGATACCAAACTGATTTCTGGAGGAAGTGACATTTCTGCGGCTTGAATTTCAGGTTGGCCGCGCGCATTTTGAGAAAGACAGCGCGTAACCAATGCAGGTGTTCGTCAAACGTACAGCTGAAAACTATGACATCATCAAGGTATATCAAGCACGAGTCTCACTGGAGACCAGCCATGACCAGTTCCATTAATTACTGGAACGTGGCCGGCGCAGAATGAAGACCCATCAGAAGCCGATTGAATTCGAACCAGCCTTGTCGTGTACGAAAGGCTGTCTTAGGCTTAGATGCTTTGTCTAGTGGCAACTGCCAGAATCTGGATAGGAGATCGAGAGTGAAAAAGAACCGTGCTCCGGCCAAAGCATCCAGTGAGTTATCCATTCGAGGTAAAGGGTACGCATCAGCGACAGATACCTTATTAAGCTTACGAAAGTCAACACAAAAGCGCAAGCTACCATCGTTCCTTTTAATAAGCACGATTGGTGCACCCCATGGGCTGGTGGATAGTGAAATAATGTCCGCGGCTAACATTCCGTCAACCGCCAGCCGAACATGTTCTTTTTCCACAGGGCTCAGCCGGTAGGGATTCTGCCAGATAGGAGCGGCGTCGCCCATATCAATGTAATGACTCAAAAGCATAGTGCGCCCAATATCAAATTTCCTTTGACTAAAACAGAAAAATCACGCAAAAGCACCCGCAGCTTTCCCCTCTGGACCTCGGACAATTCCGCATTCTCAGAACAAAGCTTCTCTATCAACCCCTCATCGGGTTTCTGGCACGGCCAACAATGGTTCCCTCAGGAAGCGCTGGCGACGCATGAGCTAGCACGGTACCTTCCTGGATAACCGACGTGTCTAACCCCACATTGAGGACATAAATGAAAGGTTCCTGGTCGGTGGATACCAACGTCTGCACCCCCACCAGCGTCAAACCACAACTTACTTTATTAGCAGGACCCAAGAGAATTCCTCCCGCCATCGCCCCTTGGTCTAGCGACTTCCGCAATCGCAGGGAACCAGCATTTGCGCGCCGGGAGGATTCCTCACCGTCCGACACGCAAGTGCTTGCATGGTAGCATTAGCCATGTATAAGCGGGTAGGAGAAGGCAAAAATTCAATTTGATGGCCAGATGGTAATTCCAGCCACCCCTGGTCAAACAAAACTTTTAGGGGCACTCTTCCCAAAAAATCAGTCCCGAGCAAGCAAGGAATAGCAAGGGACGTCAAAACAAGAACCTGTCCTGTCAATTTAACATCCGCAATGCATATCTCCACTCATAATCAACGATTTTTGGGTTTAGATTGCGTTATTTATAAATGTGTCATAACCCTCCACCACCCGACACAGCCAATCAGTAAAAAATGTGTCACGTTGACAAAAGACAAATAGTTCACTGCTTTAGCCCACCGGTGTGTTGAAGCCACAACATTTACAATTTGAGTACGACGTTTTGCTGGTAATTGCATCCAGCATCATCGGGCAATTCGCCAGAATGGTGAGGCTCTGCTGTCTCCCGTTCTTATTTAGAGCAGCAGCAGGGTGACTTCATCATTAACTCATTAACTCATCAGGTGCAAAGATTCAAGGGGGAGTGATTGTAATTATATACTAGATTAGTAATCAGGCTATTGTTACGATGCGAGTTGTAGATTAGTAATCATTTGGAATGTGTTTTATTGTGATTATGCTACATTAGTAATCAGTTAGTGGTTGTTTCCCTTATAAGGAATTGTAATGTATCTTATTTAATAATACGCTTCCAGGCCGCACTAAGCCTGTAGCTGTCTGAGCGATTAAAGTTATTTCTGTTTCTCTCAATTTCAATCGATTCTCTAATTAGTCTTTGCCAGTAGTAACTAGTTTTACACAACACTTCCACGTTGTCAAAATCAATTGAGTGTCCCTGTTGGCATGCATGTTCTGCTACTGCCGACAGTTGTGTTTGAGATAGTTTAATATTTCTCTGGTGTTCTTTTAGTCTTACACTAACGTTACGCCCTGTCTGTCCAATATAGCATCTGCCACATACACAATTAATCCGATATACACCTTCTGTTGATAGTTTAGGTAATTCGTCTTTAGTGCACGTTACTAGTTGTTGAATTTTGTGTACTGTACCAAATCTTACTGTAATGTTTTGCTTTTGCAAAACACGGGCTAATTTGTCAGTTACTCCTGAGATAAATGGTATTTTTATTGTTTTAATAATCTGATCGCTTTCAGCAGTGTTGCTTTGCGATCGTGATTTGGCTTTTAGTGCTCTGTTAATTTGAGCATTATTGTAGCCATTCTGTCTTAGTGCTTCTTTAACATGTTTAATCTCTCTCACTAGACTTTCACCATCTGACACTGTTTTATCGGGCTAAAACAGTGTCAAATGGTGAAAGTCTAATGAGAGAGATTAAACATGTTAAAGAAGCACTAAGACAGAATGGCTACAATAATGCTCAAATTAACAGAGCACTAAAAGCCAAATCACGATCGCAAAGCAACACTGCTGAAAGCGATCAGATTATTAAAACAATAAAAATACCATTTATCTCAGGAGTAACTGACAAATTAGCCCGTGTTTTGCAAAAGCAAAACATTACAGTAAGATTTGGTACAGTACACAAAATTCAACAACTAGTAACGTGCACTAAAGACGAATTACCTAAACTATCAACAGAAGGTGTATATCGGATTAATTGTGTATGTGGCAGATGCTATATTGGACAGACAGGGCATAACGTTAGTGTAAGACTAAACGAACACCAGAGAAATATTAAACTATCTCAAACACAACTGTCGGCAGTAGCAGAACATGCATACCAACAGGGACACTCAATTGATTTTGACAACGTGGAAGTGTTGTGTAAAACTAGTTACTACTGGCAAAGACTAATTAGAGAATCGATTGAAATTGAGAGCAACAGAAATAACTTTAATCGCTCAGACAGCTACAGGCTTAGTACGGCCTTGAAGCGTATTATTAAATAAGATACATTACAATTCCTTATAAGGGAAACAACCACTAACTGATTACTAATGTAGCATAATCACAATAAAACACATTCCAAAGGATTACTAATCTACAACTCGCATCGTAACAATAGCCTGATTACTAATCTAGTATATAACTACAATCACTCCCCCTTGAATCTTTGCACCTGATGAGTTAATGAGTTAATGATGACGTCACCCTGCTGCTGCTCTATATAAGAACGGGAGACAGCAGAGCCTCACCATTCTGGCGAATTGCCCGATGATGCTGGATGCAATTACCAGCGAAACGTCGTACTCAAATTGTAAATGTTGTGGCTTCAACACACCGGTGGGCTAAAGCAGTGAACTATTTGTCTTTTGTCAACGTGACACATTTTTTACTGATTGGCCGTGTCGGGTGGTGGAGGGTTACGACACATTTATAAATAACGCGATCTAAACCCAAAAATCGTTGATTATGAATAACATTGGTCGCGAAAGCCTACGTGTTAAACATATCTCCACTGTTATTTTCCCAATAATGCCCAATGAGCCGCCGTTTGCGGCGAAGCACGGAGCTTTCATAGGGCATAAGGAATGACATCTAGGGGGCAAGATATTGTAACTCAAATCTGAAATGATCGTCGCTGATGCACCTGTGTTAATGAGCATCCTAATTTCTACCCCCTCTATCAGCCCGATAACAGCGGATGAACCCGCGGTCACGGCTACCACTCGATGGGCCAGCTCCGACCACAGACCCGGTCAGAGCGTCTGGCCGACCCGATCAACATCAAAATCCTCCCGCCCCGACGCACGATCGGAACGAAACCCGAACGCACGAGATGGGTGAGGTGGATTCAGGGGCCGAGTGTGGAATGTGTCGAGACTCGCCTTGGGGTGCGGTGTAGCGAAGGACCATCGGGCGGATAACGGCGGTGGTCCGCGAAGGCATCGTCGTGGTACGCGGCAGCCCGGCGAGACGTGTCCCGGCAGGCTGTAGCTGTAGCATATGACAAAGCTGCTCCCGGGATGAGGAGATGTCTGCCGTTGCTGGTCGTCCGCTCACCGCACCATGCCGTCCCCTCGCCCGCCTCCACTCTGGGTTGATGCGCAGGCTGTGACGGGCTCCACATCTGCAGGTGTATCTGGCCCCTCATGGGACGCGGAAAACGCCACCAACCCCTTATGCCGTTGCAGGACCTGGTGAGCCTGGATGCATTTCGCAACCCTGATGGATGAAAGATCGTTGTCGTCTACGACCAGCAAAAAGATGTTGAGGTCCTTAGCCAAAGCCAGCAGTTTCTCAAGGACCAACGAGTCGACTCTGTCGTGGTGCATTCTTGGAAAGGCAGCCTTTGCAAGTGCCTCCGGCAGCTGTAAATTCTTTGACGAAAGGAAGTCGTCGCCGGAGAGATGGGACGTCGACCGGCGATTTTGATGCAACTTAGGATTTGGCGGGTCTCGCGCTCCGCTCTTCGGAGAAGATGGCGGCTGCCAGCGTGGGCTGCGCCGCAGAGGTTTCTGCGTGGCGGGAAATGGTGGCGGGAACCTTGTCGCCGTGTGGCTCCGCTGCTCCCGCTTCTTCCGCTGGTTCAATGACGTGGAGCTCCGCGAGGATGGACGCTGCGGTGTGGAGGAGCTCTGCGAGGCGGCCGTGTGCAGCCTGGAGCAGCGTCCCCGTCGGCGTGGAGCAGTCGCGTGGCCTGTCGGTGCTCTGCTCCGCCGGCAATGCTTCACCTCCCTCCTCCGGAGCTGTTTTCGGGATGAGATCTTCGCCTTCATCGTCCAACTCCCTGCTACGTAGTCTGAGGCGCGTAGACATAGTCTAACGGCTAGTTAAGTAAAAAAAATCGCGTTTGGCCACTTCTGACACCAGTTGTAGTGGATTCAACTGAGTCGCAGACTTACTCTTTGGAGACAACACATATTTATTAACACCAACACATAACACAAAGGGGTTACTCCCCGTTTACCAGATAACCTATGGTGGTGGACCACCAGGCTAACTACGCTAGTTACTGGGAGTAGCTACAATGGACAGACCCAGGCTTGTGTCCTTGCCCACGTGTTGGTGACTTCTTCTTGGATGACGTAGAACGTAGATCGTAAATCTTTAGGTGACAGAAGCAACTCTGAAGCCCAGTCCCTGGTGGGGACCCGGTTTATATGCTCCCGGGTCATGGCTGACCCCGCCCTTGGCCACAACCACCGAGAAACCTCCTGGGGTTTCTCGACCCTTCCCGTAGGATCTCACCCTAGCACGTGACCACTCCCTAGCCCCTGCCGGGGGCCCTTGTATAGATCTTACCCGTCACGTGCCTTCCGGGGTCAAAAAGAGTGCCATGGCCCAGGGTAACCTCATCCCATGGCTGACACTCTCACACTCCCTCTGGTAGGAGTCAGCACTGCACGCCACGCATGGTGCCACTGCGCTATCCCAGCGCTCACCGAGCCCCCACTAGGGCTGGTACTGCACCCACCTATGGGGTGTCCGCGATGATAATGCATCACATGCCGTGCCTCGCGAGAGCCAGCGTTAATCAGCAACATTCACGATGTCGCTACACAGTGACATCTGAGATGTCACTACAATAGCAATACATTTTGAATGCCAATATCTTATCTCTGTCAGGCTTTTTTTAATGTCCAAGTCTCGCAGGCATACAAACCTGTACTGAACATGCATGTTCGAAAGATGTTCAGTTTGGTCTTATAGCCGATTTGCTTGCTTTCTCAGATGTTATTGAATCCTGCCATTACTCCTTCTGCCTTTGCGATCATGACTCTTAAGATTTCTGTGCAGTGATTGTCCCATTTTAGTAGACTTCCCAAGTATACAAATTCCTTTACATTTACAATCTTTCTACTTTCTTGTATTTATCAATGTCCTCCCTTTCGAACACGATCGTCGTTGTATTTTCCATGAATCCTCTGTGCTGCATCCTTTCCTGACTTATTCAGCGTTTGAACACTTTCATGCAGTACTACGCAGCTTTCTTCCATCAGATCTATGTCGTCCGTGAATCTCAGGTTATTTATTGTTTCTCCTTGCACATATTGCTGTGCCACTGTCCTGAATGGCATCCACTCTTAATAAGTATGCAATTAAGTAATTTATTGATAGTGGATCTCCCTGTTTCATACCTATTGTTATTGGAAATCAATCTTCTCTTTACTGTCGAAACTTTACTGCTGACTTTGACCTTTCCCCTATATCCTGCAGAATCTGTCAGTCTTTTTCCTACTCTTTATGATCATAATTTTGCCCACGTTATATCTTGCTCAATCGAATCGAATGCTTTCTGGAAATCTATGAAACAATTGTTAACCAGAGAATAGGTATTTCCCCTTTTATCTGGCAACAAAACAGGTGTTAGTGCATTGTCTTTGTGCTGTACGCCTTTGGCGTCCTCTGGTTTAACACCGTTTTTGACGAGGCCCAAAAGAAAGCTGTCTCTGGTGTGGACCAATCAGTTTCAAAGACAATGCATATATTATTAGAGTATGATTTTTGTTTGCATTTTGACAACAAGTATTGTGGTTAATGCAGCCATGATTCCTTGTTAAAGGTTTCAGTTTGTGTTTGAACAACTTAACACCTCTTTTGTTGCCAGATAAAAGGGGAAAAACCTATTCTCATATTTTGGTACTGGCAAAGGAGGTCCCATGATGTAGATGCTCACCACGAGCTCTCATTACTTTGATAGTGCATTGTCTTTCTGCTGTACGCCTTTTGGCGTCCTCTGGTCTAACACCGTTTGAGACGAGGCTCAAAAGAAAGCTGTCTCTGGTGTGGACCAATCAGTTTCAAAGACAATGCATATATTATCAGAGTATGTTTTTGTTTGCATTTTGACAACAAGTATTGTGGTTAATGCAGACATTATTCCTTGTTAAAGGTTTCAGTTTGTGTTTGAACAACTTAACACCTCTTTTGTTGCCAGATAAAAGGGGAAAAACCTATTCTCATATTTTGGTACTGGCAAAGGAGGTCCCATGATGTAGATGCTCACCACGAGCTCTCATTACTTTGATAGTGCATTGTCTTTCTGCTGTACGCCTTTTGGCGTCCTCTGGTCTAACACAGTTTGAGACGATGCTCAAAAGAAAGCTGTCTCTGGTGTGGACTAATCAGTTTCAAAGACAATGCATATATTATCAGAGTATGTTTTTGTTTGCATTTTGACAAGTATTGTGGTTAATGCAGACATGATTCCTTGTTAAAGGTTTCAGTTTGTGTTTGAACAACTGAACACCTCATTTGTTGCCAGATAAAAGGGAAAAAACATATTCTCATAATTTGGTACTGGCAAATGAGGTCCCATGATGAAGTTGTTAACCAGCCTAATCTTTCTATTTGCTTTCTCTGCTTATAATTCTTACCATTAATATGTGATACTGTGTTCCTATATTTCATAAACCCTGCCTGTTCATCTGCCAAATAATCCTCAGTCTGCGCTTTTAATCAATTCAATAGTACTATCATTATTACCTTTCCCATGTGGCTCATTAGTGAGATGGTTTTGTAATTTTTACACTCAGTGAGATCTCCTTTCTTGAGTATTGCCACAAGTATGGATCTTGTCCACTCCTCCTGTACTTCACCTGCTCTTCATACTAGCTTGCATAGCTTGTGAAGTTCTTTTATAAGTTCCTTTTCTCCAGATTTTATCATTTCCCCGCTTATGCCATCCACTCCTGGACTTTAGGTTTTCTTCAGATGTGTTATTGCCTTTTATACTTTTTAGTACAAAACATCATTTTCATCGTCCCTTGGTTGTGGGATACTTTTTCATAGTTTATCCAGCACCTCTTTATTTTCTTGATCTGTATACCGATGCAAATGGCTGCAATACTCAGTCTATTTATTTTTTGTCTCTTCTTTGTCCATCAAGATCTTGCCATCCTTGTCTTTATCGCTATTTGTACTTCCTATTTGTGCTCTTGACTAGTTTGTACACTTCCCTGGTCTTGTATTCTCCAGCATAGTCTTCAATGTCACTACATAACTTTCCAGCTATTCTTGCTTATCCTTTCTTACCGATGTCCTTACATTACATTGCTTTTTGTACTCAGTGGCCATCTCATCCGATTCCTTTATCTTCATCCTTATTTTTCTCTTTTCCTGTGCTAGGATTGAGTTATTCATTTTCTTTTGGTTTCACTACAAAGGGAATTGTTGCTTCTACTTATTGCTCTACTATTTTTGTTCAGTGCTAATGCCTTGCTGTCTCTACTAAGGTGTTCTATTTCCCCCCCCCCCCCCTGATTCTACTGGATATTTCCTCTTCATATTTCCTCCCTATCTCCTCGTTCTCGAGCGCCTGTATGTTACTCTTTTCATATTGCATTCTGGATATTTGTTTCAGTCGTAGGTTGCATAGTACCAAGCCATGGACCAATGACACGTTGGCTCTTTGGAAAGTTATGCATAGCCAAGCTCTTTTTTTTTACAGCATCTGTCGATCATTAAAAAGTTATATTATATTCGTATGTTTTCCATCCGATGCCCATCATGTCTATTTGCTGCAGTCTTGTTTGAACTTATTATGACATATTAGCATGTCATGTTTTGAAGTGCATTATAGCAGTGTCTCACCTTGTTCATGTATTTCTTCATATCCATACCTTTATATTATGCGTTCTCATTTGGTGGTATCCTTACCATTTATTGCGTCCCAGTCTCCCACAATTGTCTTAATATCTTTCCTAATCAGTTCCTTTAAAGTGCTTTCCAGTGTTTCATAGAATGCTCCAATATCTTCTTCTGTGCTATCTGATGTTGGTGCATATGTTTTTATGATAGATATATTTTGGTGTTGTACATTAAATCTCGCTACAATTACTCTTGGAAAAACTGGTCTGTATCCAAATAATGCTGCTTGGCTTTTGCACTGCACAACAATCCTGCTCCTCTGGTGTGCACTTTTCTTCCCCTGACAGGTAATTTCACCCCCATTTATCTCACCCAAAGCTGTCCATCTCATTTATGCCAGTCTTAGGATGGCGTATCTGTAACTTTCTATTTCCTTTCTGAGCAGCTCTAACTACCCTGTTGCGTACAGTATTCTCACATTCCATGTCCCTACTGTGATCTCCTCATTCGCCATTCTCAGCCTCTTTGTTGTTACGACATTTGCCTGCTTTGTTTATTGATTATTTTGTAGCTGCTGCTGCTTTTCAGCAGCTAATTATTCGATCCAATCCCACTTACTCGATTAGGGGCGTGGCCTTTGTTGACCTGGACAATGTCCGACCTGGTATCCTGTGGTCGTCATGTGCGTTGAATTCCTTTTGTCTTTTTTCTTCACGGCCGAAGTAACAGCACACTTTCGACCCGACCCTCCTTTTTATCTAGGCTTTGGACGGGCTCAGATATCCACTGAATTGTAGATCCCCGAGGTGGAGTAAAAATGGTTTTAATAAAGTTATGGCGTATTTGCAAAACAGCGTAAAAGGGAGATAGATAAATCTGGGTATTATTACTATATAAGGTAGTATGATATAAACAGGTCGTTGATTCCAAATATTTACCTTTTTTTCTTTCTCTCTCTGTTGTCCCATGTTTTACAAAGTTTGATTCTATAGCCAGACTTGACGTGTTATATTTAGCAATGGTCAAATCCAGAAGTTGTCATGTTGAATACACTGCTCACCTTCCCAGCTGACGGTCTGGCTGGTGGATACACACTGTGGTCAGTGGTTTAGATGTCGCGAGTGTAACATTGAACAAATTAGTTGAGTATAATAATGCATTAGTTGCTGTGGTTGTGAAAAAAATTTAAACAAGTGTTTTAATGGAGAGGACTTAAGGCCACAAACCAATATAAACAAACACTATCTACCTCCAAAAAAGGTGCCATATTGTGAACAGAGGCAGCCCTTTCTCTGGAAAGAAAAAAGTTCATACGTAAGAAATTAAATAAATAATCTATCAATCGGTCAATTTACCATTTTACTCCATCCACACATGCCACCACTGAAGTGTGGCCAGATCAGCAGTGGCTACGGCACTGAGGTTCACGTCGGCTGAGTGCAATAGCTCGTGCCATTATAAAGCTGCCCAATCACGAGACAGTTGTACGCCGTCAAGACAGAGCCACGAAACAACATTGTGGGAGGCCGTGGAGAAATCAAAGAAAAGCTGTAACAACTTATTATAACTTATTGCAGCTGCTATTGCAGCTGCTATTACAGCAGCAATAAGCTATAGAGAAGCCTCATGAGTTGAGAAGCGAAAATAATACAGCAGTGGAGCTGTTTAAAGACCTGAAGATGTGTCGTTGTTGAAGAACGCACATTGGTGAATAAGTGGAGATGTGTACGATTCAAGGAGAAGATCCACAAAGAGGAGTGAACACCTATTGCACTGAACTGCGGCAATGAAGTCACATGCCGTAATAAAAATCAGTGAAAGAGTGACTGTATAACTTCAAGTCCATGGACTATCATCACGGTGAAGATACATGTCCAGATGTCATTGGATGGGGAGAAATTGTCTACATCCACAAGGAGATCGTATCTATATTTCGTTCGAGCATTAACGGTCCGTGACTGCATCATCATGGTGACAGGGCCATTGTTCATCAAGCTCCCATATGCCACCGCTGGGGTGTGGATGTTTCACTGCAGCATCGTGCTGCTAATATCGATCTGCGATGCACCGGATGAGGCATCGTGTGTAATGACTCATGTAGGCAATAAAACATGCCTGTTCATTCACTGCGACTAAGGATACCAGACTATACTGGAAGTTAATTCATCAATAAGCATCACAACTACTTCAGGCCTGTGGCATCAAGGCCTCATTAATTTGAGTCGTGCATATACATGCATATACATGCACGACTTTTGATATTGAATTGTTTAATGTGTTGATTGCTTTTACATACAAAGCATTGCTTGACTCATTTTTAGATTCATATCTATATCTTTGAAGCAGTATTATATGTTGTACTGAACCAGTTGCATATTAATGACTGACATTATGGATGTTAATAAAACAATACTTAGAACTATATAGGTATGTTGTTCATAAGTGATTTGTTTAACCATATGTTATCACACTGGAAATAAAGTATGGTGTTCGACGGCTACTATGAACACGAAACCATGAACATAGCACTGCCCCAAATATAAATTTGAACGCGGTGTAACTGCAATTCACCAGCTCTCTGACAGCAATTGAATGGCTAAATCACTAGCTGCACTTCATTGGCCATACATAATTAGGATGGCGATCAGTGCAGGTTGAAGGTAGAAAACATTTTGTCTAGCCTCTCGCTAACCCCTAACCCCCGCGATGTGGAAGGGTCGACTGTATATGATGGGTGTGAATGCCTCTAGTTACTTCGTTCTTAAAAGTTCCCAAACTTCTTTACCACGTTAAGGTATTATTCTGTATTATGCTTGTTTTCACTTTTAACAGAAATTTAAAAGACCTGAAGGATTACATGACAGGCTTCACCACGAAAAATGACAACATTTCCAAAGTAAATGTAGCCCTCTTTGGGCGAAGTGGATCTGGGAAGTCGAGCACTGTCAATGCAATGAACTCGGCTATAATGGGAAGAAAGGCAAGCTTCTCTCCAGTGAGTCATGATAATGAAGGGAGCGTCACTGTCGAGGTAACATCAATGCACATCCATAAAACAAATGGACCAATACTGTATAGTGGTTAGAACAGTGTGAGTTATGCATTGTCTCAAGCAGAGCCGGTATTGGGACTTACAAAAGTATGACCAAAGGTGGCTTATGCATTTCATGAACATGTTTTGTCTATCCATAATAATGCGAGGTAGTTGGACATTACGTCAAGATGCCTAATATATTGGCAGTCAGCATGTTATCTAGATTATCAAATACAGTAAAATACATGTAATGTATAGATGAGTATGAAACAACAAAATAAACAATATCTTTAATCATGCACATAACATAATATTTAAGTACTAATGCTGAGATCTTATGTCCATTTAAAGGATCGTATTTATATTTTGCTGCTCTCCATACAATATATAATTTAGTAGTTTACTTTTTATTCATCAAGGTTATTAAACAAACTGGAATGGAGCATGGTGTCATTTTTAGCTATATCAGATCTTGTTGTGACCATTTTAATAACCAACGAATGTGGAGGTATTGGCGCAGCATAACACGCCGGTCTTCATACAACTAAAACCTAAATTTAAATCAGCATATCTGTTTATAAGTCTTTAATTGACCCTGTTTAACACGTAGGCTTTCGCGACCAATATTATTCATAATCAACGTTTTTGGGTTTAGATCGCGTTATTTATAAATGTGTCGTAACCCTCCACCACCCGACACGGCCAATCAGTAAAAAGTGTCACGTTAACAAAAGACAAATAGTTCACTGCTTTAGCCCACCGGTGCGTTGAAGCGTGAAACCACAACATTTACAATTTTTGAGTACGACGTTTCGCTGGTAATTGCATCCAGCATCATGGGGCAATTCGCCAAAATGGTGAGGCTCTGCTCTGTCTCCCGTTCTTATATAGAGCAGCAGCAGGGTGACGTCATCATTAACTCATCAACTCATCAGGTGCAACATTTGAGGAGGGGGTATTTAAATTTTATACTAGATTAGTAATCAGGCAGTTGTTACGATGCGAGTTGTAGATTAGTAATCAGTTGGAATGTGTTTTATTGTAATTATGCTACGTTAGTAATCAGTCAGTGTTTGTTTCCCCTATAAGGAATTGTAATGTATCTTATTTAATAATACGCATCCAGCGATTAAAGTTATTTCTGTTTCTCTCAATTTCAATGGATTCTCTAATTAGTCTTTGCCAGTAGTAACTAGTTTTACACAACACCTCAACGTTGTCAAAATCAATTGAATGTCCCTGTTGGCAAGCATGTTCTGCCACTGCCGACAGTTGTGTTTGCGATAGTTTAATATTTCTCTGGTGTTCTTTTAGTCTTACACTAATGTTACGCCCTGTCTGTCCAATATAGTATCTGCCACATAAACAATTAATCCGATATACACTTTCTGTTGATAATTTATGTAATTCGTCTTTAGTGCAAGTTACTAGTTGTTGAATTTTGTGTACTGTACCAAATCTTACTGTAATGTTTTGCTTTTGCAAAACACGGGCTAATTTGTCAGTTACTCCTGAGATAAATGGTATTTTTATTGTTTTAACAATCTGATCGCTTTCAGCAGTGTTGCTTTGCGATCGTGATTTGGCATTTAGTGCTCTGTTAATTTGAGCATTATTGTAGCCATTCTGTCTTAGTGCTTCTTTAACATGTTTAATCTCTCTCATTAGACTTTCACCATCTGACACTGTTTTAGCCCAATGTATGAGCGTCTTGATAAGAGAGGATTTCTGAGCTGGGTGATGATGCGAATCTGCATTCAGATAGGCATCAGTGTGCGTTTGCTTTCTGTAAACGCTGTGTGTTATTTTACCATTTAGTCCATGCCCAAGTAAAATATCCAGGAAAGTGTGTTATTCACCTCCATTTCCATGGTGAACTGAATGGCCGGGTTTTGTGCATTGAGATTATTTAGAAAATCGTTAAGTGTATCTTTACCATGTGGTGAGACAACTAAAGTGTCATCCACATATCTAAACCAAAAGGATGGTTTTAATGTGCTCGAGGCAAGTGCTCTGGTTTCAAAGTTTTACATATGTAGTGGTGGTATTGACGTGCGCCGACTGTGACAGTGATGGATCACGGGGCGGCGCGGCGTGAGTGGTGAGGCACGATGAGATGTGGGAAAAGAGGATCGTAGCCAGCGCCCGGCGATTGGTCGAATAAGTGGGTGCTCGCAGCGACGTCCGCAGGTGGGGTATAAAGGGGGACGCGCGAGAGCACTCGGGAAGAGTGACCCAGTTGAAGACCCGAAGACGGAGCTGAAGACCTAGTGTAGCCGAGTAGCTCAGTGGCGTTAGTCGCCGAGTAGCTAAGTGGATGTTGGTCATCCGAGTAGCTCAGTGGCGTTAGTCGCCAAGTAGCTAAGTGGGTGTTCGTCACCCGAGTACTAAGTGGATGTTGGTCATCCGAGTAGCTCAGTGGCGTTAGTCGCCAAGTAGCTAAGAGGATGTTGGTCATCCGAGTAGCTCAGTGGGCGTTAGTCGCCAAGTAGCTAAGTGGGTGTTTGTCACCCGAGTACTAAGTGGATGTTGGTCATCCGAGTAGCTCAGTGGGCGTTAGTCGCCAAGTAGCTAAGTGGGTGTTTGTCACCCGAGTACTAAGTGGATGTGGGTCATCCGAGTAGCTCAGTGGGCGTTAGTCGCCAAGTAGCTAAGTGGGTGTTTGTCACCCAAGATACAAAGTAGGTGTTAGTCACCTGTAACCAAGTTTGATAAAATAAAGAGTGTGTTACCCGTGAAGTCGTCTCCCGCCGAGTTACTACATTACAACTGGCGTCAGAAGTAAACCTGTCTTCAAGAAGTATGGACACAAGGAAGACTACCCGTACCCACGAGCGAGGTCGGGATGACGACGGCGTACCGGGGACACCGACCTCGGGAGTAGAGGACGAGGAGTTGCCGCCGATGCAGCACTTCGCGGTGATGGCCGACGCTCCGCTTGCCTCCGACACCGGCCTCCAGGACGCGCACGCCCGGTTGGCGGAGTTGCTACTCGCCGCCGCCGCTGTCTTGGCCGACATCTCCGTTCCGGCGAGCGGAAAAACGGCTGCGGGGGTCGTGGAGGAAGCGACGGTGGAAGATTCCCGCCAAAGGGCGCTTCGCGCCAAAAGTCTGGAAGTTGCCGCCGTTTTTGGGGGGCCGCCACCGATTGGCGGGAAAGACGGACGCCACGTGGCCGGACACCTCCGCGCAGCGCAGCCCACGTCATCGGCGCGCGCCGGAGCCCTCCATTTTGCGCCTGACAACCGAGCCGACATTTTACACAACTCCAGCGGAGCGCGGGAAAATCTCTCCGACGTCGACGACGATCGGGTCCTCCAGCAAAGATTGCCCGCGCTGTCGGCGTTCAAAGCGGATGGGGGCGACTGGGGAGCCTTCCAACGAAGGTTCCTCGCTCATCAGGAGATGTCGGGGTGGTCCGACACCACTGCCCTGCGTGCGTTGCCAGCGATGCTTGACGACGACGCGCTTGCAGCCTTCACATCTGCTGCAAGGTCGTCCCGCTCTACGCTCCAGGCCGCACTACACCTGATGGCGAAGGTGTTCGGGCCGCCCTCCACGTGCCGCCACCAGTTCTACGATCGGCGGAAGGTGGCTGGGGAAACGACGCTAGCCTACCGCACGGCACTGCTCGCCTTGGCGGACGCGGCTTTTCCCCGCATGGATAAGGAGGGGAAGGACGCCATGGTGACGGAGCAGCTGCTGGTGTTGGCCCACGAGTTGGGGGTCCCCATCAACGTGGCAGACGAGATGGAGATCTGCTCCCTGGCGATCGCCACGAGCATTCACGCGTACGAGGTCCTCAAACGCAAGCCGGGGGTCGTCTGCAAATGGCCGGGGAATGCGGCACTGGCCGCCACGATCGCCGAACCTCAGCCAGCTGCGGTGCAGGAGCGGGGCTTCGCTGCATCGTGTCCGGGGGAGTGGAGAACGGGAGGTCGTTCGCCCACACGTTCGCCCCGCAAGCTGGAGCAACCGAAACCTACGACGTCCGTCGTCTGCTACAACTGCGGCCTTCGGGGTCACGTCGCAGCCGGGTGCCGGGCCCCGCGTCCGCGCGCCGCAGGACCACGTCGGGACGACGACCGGGGCCACAAGTCATCCCAACAAAACCCGGCAAGTCGCGGCACCTCACACGTTCGGTCCACAAACACGGCACATTCGGGTCGCCGCTTCGCGGTGGGGGGTTCGCGGCTGGGTGCCGGGGGTTCAATTCGGCGAGGGGGGTCCGTACGCGGCCCGCAAGCAGTCGAGTGGTCCGAATTGGCCCACAGGATCGTGGCTGCGTCAGCCGGGTCGTCCGTGGTAACGGGGTTCATTGACGGGGTTGAGGTCCGGGTGCTTGTTGACACGGGTGCGTCGGCCACCATCATCTCGGACCTTATTTATAACATTCTTCCCGTCCAAAGTAGACCCCTTCTGCCAGTAGACGTGCCATTTTATGCGGCGAATGGGGGATCCCTGGGGATCATCGGCCAGATTCGGGCGACTATTTGCATTGGGGACATTAAATTAGCGGGCCCTATTTTTGTATCATCATCGCTGGCCGTTCCCTGTTTGCTAGGTACGGACTTTTTGTCAAAAATGCCCATCAAAATTCTTATTGATCAGGCCTGCATAGAGCTTCCGTCAGGTCGGCGGGTTGCCTTCTTGTCGAGCCCTATCAAAGTGCGCACGGTTTGTGCGACGGTGCAGGCGCTGGCGACTCACACTGTACGGGTACCCCCGGGATCGCAAATGTTAGTACCCCTTCGGTTCAGGAAGCCACTCGAGGTGGGTGCGGAGGCACAGGGGGTGCTGTTGGGGCCGTCAAACAGAGCCAGTAAGGGCCTCGACTTAGCGGTTGCTCAAACCGTGGTGAGAGGGGACAGTGAGCCGTTCGTAATGGTCCTGAATACGGGGTCGCGGCCGGCCGTAATTGCGCAGGGAACGGTGCTGGCACACGCCGCGCCGCTGCCCGTTGAGGAACGGCTCGTGGCTCAAGCAGATTTTACTGTCGAGTCGCATCCTCAAAGTGATGAGGGGACTGAGTGGTTGGACTCGCTGTGTGCGGGTTCTGCTAACTTGTCCGGGGTGCAATTGGGAGCATTGAGGGGTTTGCTCATCGAGTTTGCTGACGTGTTCAGCAAACATAAGTACGATATCGGCTGCACTGACCTGTTGCGCCACCACATAGCTACAGGGGACGCGGCCCCTATTCGTCAGAATCCCTTCCGGCTCAGCCCGGCCGAGAAGGAACATGTGCAATCGGCGGTTAATGATATGTTGGCGGCCGATATCATTTCGCCCTCTTCTAGTCCGTGGGGTGCTCCTATTGTCCTAGTAAAGAAACAGGACGGGTCCTTGCGGTTTTGTGTCGATTTCCGCCGCTTAAACAAAATCTCGATGGCGGATGCGTATCCGCTCCCCAGGATGGATGAGTCGCTGGATGCCTTGGCGGGAGCGCAGTTTTTTTCCACACTCGATCTGCTTTCTGGATTTTGGCAATTACCACTCGATAACGAGTCTAAACCTAAAACTGCTTTCCGGACACCTGGGGGCCTTTTTGAATTCAACCGTTTGCCCATGGGCTTACATTCCGCTCCCGCCACGTTCCAGAGACTCATGGAATTGGTTTTGTCGGGCCTCCAATGGGATACCTGTTTGATTTATCTTGACGATATTATCGTCTTTAGTCGGACTTTCGAGGAGCACCTCCAGCGACTGAGAGCGGTGTTCCTCAGGATGCGTTCCGCTAAGCTTAAATTTAAACCGGCTAAATGTTTTCTGCTTCGGGAATCGGTCATATCGTGAGTCGTTCAGGGATCTCGACGGACCCTGCTAAGACGCATTGCGTCAGCTCATGGCCAACGCCAACCTCGGTCACGGAGGTTCGTAGTTTCATTGGTTTTGCCTCCTATTACCGTCGTTTTGTCAAGCAATTTGCCACCATAGCCAAGCCCCTGCACGCTTTGACGGCTAAGGGTGTGAGGTTTCACTGGGGGGCAGAGGAGGAGGATGCGTTCTGCTCCCTCCGTGACGCTTTGGTGCAGGCTCCCCCCTTGTGTTACCCCGATTTCACACAACCGTTTTTGCTTGACACGGACGCCAGCAATACGGGTATCGGGGGGGTGCTCTCACAGTTGGTCGGGGGGGTTGAACGGGTGGTCGCCTACGGTAGTAGAGTTCTTTCCCCCGCGGAACAACGCTATTGCGTAACTCGTCGTGAATTGTTAGCCATTGTGTTTTTTACACAGCAATTCAGGCCGTATCTTTACGGCCGTCATTTTACGGTCCGGACGGACCATGCGGCTCTACAATACGCTATGCGCGTGGCGCAGCCATTGGGCCAATTGTCCCGATGGTTGGAGGTCCTTCAAGACTACCAATTCACGACGATTTACCGCAAGGGGTTGCGGCACTCAAACGCGGACGCCTTGTCGCGGTTGCCGCCGTGCACGGACTGCACATGTTTGTTGGGATCAGCGCGGTGCAAACCCCCGGTCGCCGGCACCCCGGGAGTTGCGCTCGCCGCCACTGACACCCCGGGAGAGGACGCCCCCACGGGGAGGGATTCGCTGTTGTCATTGCCCCTCATTGAGTGGGGCCGCCTCCAGATGTCCGACAGCTCCCTACTTACGCTGCGTCGGAAAGTTGGCGCTCCCGAACAAGGGGAGGCGCGGGTCGGTTCCTGGGTGTGCAGACAGGGCCTGTTGATGAGGTGGGACAACATGTCCCGGCGTCACGTGCTCGTTGTGCCTGTTGCTATGCGGGGTAGGGTTGTTCTGGCAGCTCATGAACGGCTCATGCATCTGGGTTTTCACAAAACGCTCGCCCTAATCCAGCGAGACTATTATTGGCCGGGGATGGGTAACGACGTGGCGAATATTCTTAAGGGATGCGTAGGGTGCGCCAAAAGGAAACCGCCACCATTGGCAGCTAATCCACCGCTGCAATCCATTCAGGTTTCGCGTATAAACGAATTGGTAGCGTTGGACATCTTGGGGCCCTTTCCGGTTACACCAAGGGGAAATAGGTTCCTGCTGGTTGGCGTGGAATACTTCACCCGATCGCCTATGGCATGGCCGCTCGCCAACCAGTCGGCTGCGGCAGTGGCGGACGCCTTTGTCCAGGGTTATGTGTTGGACAAGGGCGCCCCCGAACGCTTGCTGACGGATCAAGGGAAGAATTTTTCGAGCGTTTTGTTGCGCGAGGTGTGCGACCTGTTGGGTACAAAGAAAGTGCGTACTTCCCCCTACCACCCGCAGACTGACGGGATGGTTGAGCGTCTGAACAGAACGATTACGTCTATGTTGTGCCAACAGGTCTGCGACGATCAGGTTGATTGGGACTTACAGGTGCCGGGGGTACTCGCGGCCTATCGAATGGCCCCTCATGCGGCGACAGGGTTTTCCCCATTTTTTCTTATCTATGGGCGGGAGGCCGATCCGGCCATGGACGTCCAACTGGGGATTTCCCAGCCACGTGCAAAATCTAAATTGGCAGACCACATCAAATTTAATATCGCCAAATTGGCTGAGGCGCGGGAGGGGGCAAGGTTGAATTCGCGGTCGCGGCAAATTGCAAACGAGAAATTGCATGAGCGGAGGGTGCATACGCATGATTGGAAACCAGGCGATAAGGCCTGGCTGCATTGTCCACATGCACCGTTGGCTACGTCCCCCAAGTTGTTGAGACCTTGGAGGGGACCGGTGGAAATTGTGCGGGTTGCACGGCCCCAGAGTATACAGATTAAATGGGGGAAACGCCGTTGGTATGTGCACCCCTCCCGACTGAAGCCCTATGCGGCACCGTGTGACCCCGTTCTGTGCCGTGACGACCGGGCGTGTGATGTGACCGTCGACTCGGGGAGGGAGGTGTCGCAGGCTGATCCTCACGTGTCTCCACCTGACCCACCCCCAGGTGCCTCGGGCTTGACGGCTGCTGACCGTCGAGAGCCTGAACCCCGGGGCACGCACGAGTCCTCGATGCCTGGCCGATGTCTTCCTGAACCGCCGGCACCACCGGACGTTCAACCGCGTCTGGTGCCGTACGACGGACCGGCAAGGCGGACTCGGGCTAGGTCTCAACAATTTTCATGAGGACGGTTTTTTTGTGCTCTACACCGAGCTTGCCCGGTGTTCCCCTCTGCCGGGGTAATGTCCCGTTGTAGGGACGCTCGGAAGAAAAGGGGACACTGCACGAGTCGAAAGAAAAAAAAAAAATTTCCATTTATTTTTTTTGTATACACATTGCTATTGTCACTCGCCGGTTTGTATATATTGTTCTATTGTCGCGGTGGCATTGGTTGAGGGTTGCGGATGGTGGTGTTCGCGTCGTGTTGTGTTGTTAGCTTAGTTGTTGTTCTTGTTGTTGTGTTGTGTTACGGGGCACACAGGGAGGGTTTGTATATTTTTGTAGCAGCCGGGGCGGCTGCGAGCTATGTGGTAGGGGGTGATGTAGTGGTGGTATTGACGTGCGCCGACTGTGACAGTGATGGATCACGGGGCGGCGCGGGGTGCGGGGTTGGGCACGCGTTGTGGGCGTGGTGTGGACGCGCGCGCCGGGAGTGACAGATGACGGGGCGGCGCGGCGTGAGTGGTGAGGCACGATGAGATGTGGGAAAAGAGGATCGTAGCCAGCGCCCGGCGATTGGTCGAATAAGTGGGTGCTCGCAGCGACGTCCGCAGGTGGGGTATAAAGGGGGACGCGCGAGAGCACTCGGGAAGAGTGACCCAGTTGAAGACCCGAAGACGGAGCTGAAGACCTAGTGTAGCCGAGTAGCTCAGTGGCGTTAGTCGCCGAGTAGCTAAGTGGATGTTGGTCATCCGAGTAGCTCAGTGGCGTTAGTCGCCAAGTAGCTAAGTGGGTGTTCGTCACCCGAGTACTAAGTGGATGTTGGTCATCCGAGTAGCTCAGTGGCGTTAGTCGCCAAGTAGCTAAGAGGATGTTGGTCATCCGAGTAGCTCAGTGGGCGTTAGTCGCCAAGTAGCTAAGTGGGTGTTTGTCACCCGAGTACTAAGTGGATGTTGGTCATCCGAGTAGCTCAGTGGGCGTTAGTCGCCAAGTAGCTAAGTGGGTGTTTGTCACCCGAGTACTAAGTGGATGTGGGTCATCCGAGTAGCTCAGTGGGCGTTAGTCGCCAAGTAGCTAAGTGGGTGTTTGTCACCCAAGATACAAAGTAGGTGTTAGTCACCTGTAACCAAGTTTGATAAAATAAAGAGTGTGTTACCCGTGAAGTCGTCTCCCGCCGAGTTACTACATTACACATATACAAATTTGCTATAGCAGGAGATAAAGGAGAGCCCATTGCTGCTCCCTCCCTTTGTTTAAAGAATTCGCCTCTCCATAAGAAGTAAGTGTTATTTAAACAATGGTCAGCGAGTTTCGGAATATCTTTTGGTAAACCTGTATTCTTTACCAGTGTAACAAGTAATTTAAGCGACTCGCTCACTGGAACCTTAGTGAATAGCGAAATCACATCAAAACTCACCAAAATATCATTATGGTTAAGTTTAATATCTTTGATCACATTCACAAGATGTTCTGAATTTCTTATGAATGAAGATGTCCTACCGATGTAGGGCTGTATTTGTTTAGTTACGTATTTTGCTAATTTATATGTGGCAGAGACAATTGTACTGACTTTATCTCCTGCTATAGCAAATTTGTACATGGAAAACTTTGAAACCAGAGCACTTGCCTCGAGCACATTAAAACCATCCTTTTGGTTTAGATATGTAGATGACACTTTGGTTGTCTGGCCACATGGTAAAGATACACTTAACGATTTTCTAAATCATCTCAATGCATAACACCCGATCATTCAGTTCACCATGGAAATGGAGGTGAATAACACACTCCCGTTCCTGGATATTTTACTTGGGCATGGCCTAAATGGTAAAATAACACACAGCATTTACAAAAAGCAAACGCACACTGATGCCTATCTGAAAGCAGATTCGCATCATCACCCAGCTCAGAAATCCTCTCTTATCAAGATGCTCATACATCGGGCTAAAACAGTGTCAGATGGTGAAAGTCTAGTGAGAGAGATTAAACATGTTAAAGAAGCACTAAGACAGAATGGCTACAATAATGCTCAAATTAACAGAGCACTAAATGCCAAATCACGATCGCAAAGCAACACTGCTGAAAGCGATCAGATTGTTAAAACAATAAAAATACCATTTATCTCAGGATTAACTGACAAATTAGCCCGTGTTTTGCAAAAGCAAAACATTACAGTAAGATTTGGTACAGTACGCAAAATTCAACAACTAGTAACTTGCACTAAAGACGAATTACCTAAATTATCAACAGAAGGTGTATATCGGATTAATTGTGTGTGGCAGATGCTATATTGGACAGACGGGGCGTAACATTAGTGTAAGACTAAAAGAACACCAGAGAAATATTAAACTATCGCAAACACAACTGTCGGCAGTGGCAGAACATGCTTGCCAACAGGGACACTCAATTGATTTTGACAACGTTGAAGTGTTGTGTAAAACTAGTTACTACTGGCAAAGACTAATTAAAGAATCAATTGAAATTGAGAGAAACAGAAATAACTTTAATCGCTCAGACAGCTACAGGCTTAGTGCGGCCTGGAAGCGTATTATTAAATAGGATACATTACAATTCTTTATAAGGGAAACAAACACTAACTGATTACTAACGTAGCATAATTGCAATAAAACACATTCCAACTGTGCATTGTCTTTGAGTTGTGCGCCTTTTGGCGTCATCTGGTCCAACTCATGTGAGACTAGGCTCTAGGGAAAGCTGTCTCGGGTGTGGACCAATCAACTTCAATGACAGTGCACATTATCAGAGTTATGTTTTTTGTTTGCATTATGACTGCAGGTATTGTGGTCTATGCAAACATGACTCCTTGTAAAAAAGGTGTCAGTTTTGTTGCCAGATAGAAGGGTAAAAAACCAATTATCACATTCCAACTGATTACTAATCTACAACTCGCATCGTAACAACTGCCTGATTACTAATCTAGTATATAATTACAATACCCCCCCCTCAAATCGTTGCACCTGATGAGTTGATGAGTTAATGATGACGTCACCCCGCTGCTGCTCTATATAAGAACGGGAGACAGAGCAGAGCCTCACCATTCTGGCGAATTGCCCGATGAGGTGGGGTGCAACCATCCTGGCTTGCCAGGGGAGACATCAGGAGCACTTAGGTGATCCTTCCAGCCCATCCGGACCTCAAGCATGGCGACCAAGTGCTCTGGGGTGGTGAGCCGAGGTGAGCGGGCCGGTGGGGCTGCTGCTGAGGCGGAGGATGGTGCGATGAGACTGCCTGGAGGAGGGAGACCCGCAGAGGAGAGGGACGAGGCGCGAGCATCGACCTCGACCGGGAGGCGAGCGGAGGAGGACACCTGGTAGCAGCAGGCGAGGAAAGGAGAGGCACCAACGTGGAGGGAAACGGTGTCAGTCAGCCCGAGAGAGGAGGCTGAGGAAGCGCCAAACTGCTGGCCTGCAGGCACAAGGTGCCCAAAACGACACAGTTCAGGCAAGTCGAGGACCCGTGGGGGCAGGACGGACGGCCCCAGGGGCACGCAGGGCGGTGGCGCGGAGGACCGGGGGTGAACTTCATCCCGATACACGCCAAGCGGCACAATTGCGTACGGGTGTCCTTCAAGGAGGACATGCCAGAGGAGGTCACGATCGACAGACCGAGATTCGTGCGGACGGTGAAATTCTGCGAGTGGCTCCTGCAGATCTGTTTTGTTTGATAGCCCTGCCGGGTGGCCGGGCTTTTGACGTGAGCTTCAAGACAAGTAACTTGTTGCAGCGTTTTATGACCTCGTTCGAGGAGAAGGCGGGGGAACGCCCTCTGTCGCTGTTTAAGCTCCAACTTCTCTCCGAGCTAGATACAAAAATGGTCACCGTGTTTTTGTACAATGAGACTCTGCCAGACCACGACGTCGAGGTGTGGCTGAGGCAGCACTGTCTGGTGCTGTCGGGTAGTAAACGGGTCCAAGACTCTCTAGGGATCTGGACGGGCACCAGGCAATGGCGAGTGAGGCTGAAAACGGCGGAAGGGGCGCTACAACACATCCCGAGCGCCCTGAACATTGGTGGCAATAAGGGCTACGTGGTATACGCAGGGCAGCCCAAGCTTTGCAAAAGATGTGGGGGAAGCGGCCATTTGGCCGCAGCGTGCGAAGCACAGATATGCTACCGATGGAAGGCGCGAGACCACGTTGTGGCGGAATGTAGTGCCCCGGCACTGTGCAATCTATGCGGGAATAAGGACCGCCTGTATAGAGATTGTCCGCTATCATATGCCAACAAGGTCCGGGCACACAAGAGCAGGTCGGCTGAAGGAGAAGTAGAGGCAGCCGAGGACTGGCTGAAACAAACACAGCCCGGCGGGACGATGGGGGACGGGAGTGGAGAGGAGGGCGGGCAGGGTACGCCGCTGTGGGACGAGAGGGAGGAGGGGGGGATGACGTCAGAGGAATACACGGATCCCACGGGCCGGCAGGTGGAGCACCCCATGGACAAGGACAAGGAGCCCGTGGAAAAGCCCCCTGACCCAACGGTGGTTGACTGGGCAGAGGCGGTGGAGGTGGGAGAGGACGGGGAGGAGCAGCAGAGGGAGAGCACCAGGAGGGAGAAACTTGTGAGGGTAACGAAAAGGAAGCGGAGAGCGCCGCGTGGCCCAACGAGGACTACCCCCATACGTGACCCGGAGGCGACAGACTCCTCGACGGACACGAGGACGTCGGAAGATGGAGTGGTGATGACAAAGATCAACCAAGGGAGAAGGTCGGCCCCGGAGCTCAAAACTGCGGGACAGTTACTGGACTTGGTAGATAAAAACTGCTATGAACTATTGGACGATGTGTCTGAGTAGAGGGGGGCAATTCTGAATGGACCTCTCCCTAGCCTCAGTAAATGTGAGGGGAATGAGGGGCAGGGCCAAGAGGAGGGCTATATTGCACTATCTACAGACCTTGAAAAAGGATGTCTACTTCCTGCAGGAGTGCAACTTGCCCTACTCCCTCGGTCGGGAGGAGCTAGCCAGGGAATGGGACGGACGCTGCTATTGGTCTGGGAGTAACATCAATAGGAACTCGGGAGCAGTCATCCTCCTGGGCAGAAGGAACACCGAAGTACAGGAGGCCCAAGAAGTGGTCCCGGGACGACTCCATTATGTTGACGTTTCATACGATGGAGCAGCGATCCGGTTGATCAACGTGCACGCCCCCATACGCTCTCCGGAACGTGTGGAGTTGCTGGAGAATATAGCGGCCTTGCTACTTACACGGAGACACATATTCATGGGAGGCGATTTTAATTGCCCTCTATCCCTGTCGGATACGCTGCCAGCCACCGGAAGGCAGAGGTTGGACCCCTCTTCTAGGAGGCTGGGTACCCTGATTAGAGATTTTGAGTTGAAAGACACTTACCGGTCGAAACACCCAAAACGGCCGGGCTACACGTGGTCTAGTTGTTTGGGAACCTCACACTCAAGGATCGACTACCTCTTAGTCTCAGCTAAAGTGAAGACAGAGAGGGTGGGAATTGAACCCTTTTCCTTTTCCGACCATAAGCTGATAGCCGCAAGGCTCCGAATCCCGGATGGCCTAAAACCTGGGAGGGGGATCTGGCGACTGAATACGGGGCTGTTAGTGGACAAAAAGGTGGTGGGGGAATTCGTCAGGCAGTATGAGCAATGGAGGAGCCTGCGATGCTGCTTTGGCACTATAGCCGAGTGGTGGGGGATGGTAAAGGAATTAGGGCCTTTTTCCAAGCCCACAGCAGGAGAAGGAGTGTGATGGGTGCTCTGTGAGGATTGAATGGGAGATTGGAAGCAGCATATAAACTATTGGAAGTGGGATTCCCAGTCATGGGGGAAATAAACCAACTAAAAGATAAGATTTCTACACTGTTGCAGAAGCGAGCTGCGCAGTTCGCTTTTAGGGCGTGGGTGAAGGCGGTGGAAGAAGGTGAGCGGTGCACAAGGTTATTTTTTAGGAAATGCAGGAAAGCAGACAATACAATTCGGGAACTAATAAGCCCTAGTCTAGGTAAAATTACACACACAGAGGAGATAGTGCAGGCTGCTAGGGGTTACTTTAAGGAATTGTATAGGAGTAGGTCGTCACAGGCGGGGGCACGGGACACCATGCTAGGGGAGGTAGATAAGGTTATCGAGGCACCGGAGAAGATGCACGAGCATATCCTGATGGCAGAACTGGAAGAGGCGGTAGGAGGGCTACGCCGGCAAAGAACACCAGGGGAAGACGGGATACCGTCTGAATTCTATAGCATGTTTTGGAACACCATCAAAGATGACATGTGGCATATGTATAAGAAAATATTGGAGGAAGGCCCAGTGCCAGATTCAATGACAAGAGGGGTGATAACCCTTGTATACAAGGGGAAGGGGGAGCGCAGTGACCTCAGGAGCTGGCGCCCGATCACTCTGCTGAACACTGATTATAAAAACCTGGCCAAGGTTATCACGGCGCGGTTGGGTAAGGTGGTGGGGGAGGTGGTTGGGTCTGACCAGAAATGCGCGATTCCAGGCAGACGGATAACCGACAAACCTCGCCCTGCTGAGGGAGGTGGTGGAAACCACGGTGGAGAGGGGCGGCTCTTTGGGGCTGCTCAGCCTGGACCAGGAGAAGGCTTTCGATAGCATTTCGCACGAGTTTTTGTTTGCGGTTCTGGGGCGAATGGGGGTGGGGAAACAGTTGATTGGCTGGATAAAGCAATTATACCATAACCTCACAGCCAGCCTACTGATAAACGGAGTCCTCTCAGAGGAGATAACAATTGGGTCCGGAGTGCGACAGGGGTGCCCGATGTCACCCGTGCTATTCATATTGTGCATGGAGCCTTTTGCCCAGGCTGTCAGGGGAAGTCGGTAGATTAGAGGGGTGTGTATGCCAGGGTGTACAGAACCAGCAAAAATTGCCATGTATATGGACGATGCCATTTTCTGTGGGGACGTTGCTTCGGTATGGGAGACCCTAGGACTCGCGGATAGATTCTTCTTAGCCTCGGGATCTAAGGTGAACGTAAGAAAAAGTGAGATGCTGATATTCGGTGACCCCAGGTTATTCGAGGGCCGCCCACCAGGTATAACAGTCCAGGAGGAGGGGATCAAAATCCTAGGGGTCACATTCTACAGGGAAGACTCGGCGACAAAGAATTGGATGGGAAAGGAGAGCATGGTGAGGGGCAGGCTGGCTGGGCAGACAGGTGCCTCTCGCAGAATATTGGTCTTGAGGGTAGAAATCCTCCCGGCACTTATCTACCTGGCCTACGTGTTCCCGCCGGGCGCGCAAATGGCGAAAAGAATGGAGCGCCTGTTCTTCAGATTCATCTGTGGGAATGGGATGGACCAAGTAAAACGAGAAACAATGTATAAACGTGCCGAGAACGGTGGGAGGGGGGCCCCGAATGTCGCGTGCATTCTCGACACGATCTTTGTCTGTGACACCCTGCGCCTGTATTTCTCCAATGACCTCCAGGTGAAAGCCTCGTATTTCGTACAGTACAGGCTGGCGTGGCTCCTGCGGCGGCTAGGCATGGCTTCGTTGCCGCGCGGCACCCCCCTGGCTTGGCCCCAGGGGTGGTTGTGAAGACTGGGCAGAGTGGTTGTGAAGACTGGGCAGAGGCGGTGGAGGAGGATGAAGGAAAAGGGGAACGACAGCAGGAGGAAGGCGGCAGCGAGACATGGGAGGGACCAACCGGAAGGAAAAGGAAGCTACAGAGAGCCCCCAAAAGAGTCACCCCTTCAGGCAGCGCTGAACCCTTGGACTCTTCGCCGGACACGGAGGCCCCGAGGGAGGGGATGGAGGAAATGGTGGGGAGCCGGCGCAGGGGGAAACCCCTGAGAACAAGGGGCAAGATGAAGCTGCGGGAGCTGGCGAACGAAAGCTGTTACGGAGGGCGAGCGGAGAGGGCGGAGTCGGACTGAGACACATCCCGACATGGAACTTACCGTGGCGTCCGTGAATGTGAGAAGTTTGAAGGGAAGGGGGGGGGGAGGGCGATGCGAAGGAGCGTTGCCAGGGTGAATGGTGGCGACGGTGGGGAAAGGGGCGCGGGGCGGTGGGTGTTGCGGTGGCTGGCCTTTGTCGTATTGTAGGTGGGGGCACCCGCGGATGGAACAAAGATCGGAAGGGGCCTGTCGAGACGCCCGGGATGGAATGTTACTCCAAGTGTTGCTTTCTTTGGGTTTCTTTGTTATTTCCGCTGAGAAGTGAATAAAAACTTTAAATCGCAATTACCAGCGAAACTTCGTACTCAAAAATTGTAAATGTTGTGGTTTCACGCTTCAACAAACCGGTGGGCTAAAGCAGTGAGCTATTTGTCTTTTGTCAACGTGACACTTTTTTACTGATTGGCTGTGTCGGGTGGTGGAGGGTTACGACATATTTAATTGACCCTGCCGCCAAGTTTGATGTGATTCATATGTTTATTCAGTCTACTGAGACTTGCTAAAATAGGTCAATATTGACCGTTGATTTGGGTCCAAGGCACGCGATTTTTTGGGTAGACCAAGAGGGCAAGCGTCTGGAGCAGCAGCTTTCTTGCGTGTCTCAAGAGCCTGAGATGCGAATGGAGCATCATCTTCGTTGCCGTCCTGAACCGCCGATGGATAGTATGGCAAGACTTGCAGATGCTTTCCCATTTGAACGTGTGATGAGTCACGATCTTTTGATGTCACCATCCACCAAGAAATGATTACAGAAATTGAGAAACCGTCTGACCAACTCTAGGGCACAAGTAAAATCTAACTTTTGTACACGGGGCCAATTGTCATCAGGCTGGGTGCTATATGTCAACAGACTGTAAAGCTTTGTGTTCAGCTGCTTATAAAATTCATCTTTAGACTGCTTCGACTTCACGAGAACTGATTTTAACGCACCCCACAAGATTTTCTGGCCGACGTTCCGAATCGTGGGGGAAAAAAATTATTGCGGAAAAATTAGTTTTTACACCAATACGTTCATCTACATATTTACTTATTCATATAGCAATGTGTATACCATTGTGGGGTAAAATTTGCAGAAACGTGTTCAAATTTGATGAATGTACCTTCTGACCATATTTACATTATAAATGCCCATCCACTTGATGCTCTAGTATATGCAAATCTATTTTACATTCAGAATGAAAAGAGTTCACCATTTGTTGTTAACAATGTTTTTTTAATTTTTAAAGGTATGCAGTTAACTAACGTTTCAAGCAAAGATAATCCCCTTAGAGAAATATGGCAGAAGCATGTGAATTATATATATGGAAGTTACCTTTTGTGACCAGGACAGTGATATTTTGAAATTTACCGATTTCCAATGAGAAAACGTGTGCATTTCTGGCATTCGTTCACGTAAAGTCCTGGTCACAAAAGCAAAGTTTGTGGGGAATAATAGCCATTTTATATGCTTTTGAGGCATAAGCAATAAGAAAATAACACTTAGAACCCGGGAACAAAAATTGTGTTACATAGTGTTTTCTGGGGTAATTTTATACATTAACGACCCTTCATATTAGGTAGTTTTTTATGGCTCTATTTTGTAATCTGCTGTCTCCTACACATTATGAGGTCACATGTTATATTTGGTCATTGGTAACAAGGATGACATTGCTATGTCTTCCCTGTTATTTATTCATAATTCCTCCTTCATGTTCAACTTTCTCATAACGATATTTAACTCCTCTGCTTTCCTCGAAGTCTTGCCATTTGTTTGGTATTCTGACATCTCCAACAATAGACCATTTAATAAGGTTAAGATGTTAACAGATTGTGCCCTGTTAAAACTAACACCTCATAGAGATCCCTTACAATGGCATGGTTTATGATATCTCTTCATCAGCAAAATAGCATTGGATGGAGATTAGAGAAAATATAGCGAAAATATGGTTTGGAGGTACTGTACACCTACAAATTTGGAAAAATTACTTGAAATTATACCACTTGGCTTTCATCAAAGCCAAATCTGACTATTACTCTAATTTGGTTAACGGGGCTGCTTTTAATACTAAAATAACTAATTATAACCATAATTATTGTTTTATGACCAAACAAATTCACTGTTTGAAATTCTATCTACAGCCTTTGTGAGAAGTTAGTATTTTATATTCTCACATTGCCAATTTGATTGCCATCCAGCTTCACCAAACGGATACAACAGCGGATAGAATTCTAGATTTGAAGCTTTCGTGACTGCAAGGATTCATATTCTTAGGTTTTTTCGGTAAAGTCACGTAGGTAAAACATTAAAATTAATAAAAGTAAAATAAAATAAAAATCACGACGTTTCGGAGGCAACACAAGCCTCCGTCTTCAGGTGGAACCGTCACAGCCACGACAGCTGTATCAAGTAAATGAGAGATTGCAGGAGCTACCACTCCGTTTATATAATGGTTGGAGAGGGGGGGAAGGGGCAAGTGCAGCACACTTTTTATTCATATGGTATGGTGAGGCTTAAGAGGGTGAGCCTTTGTTATGGAGAGGTACGGTTTGTGACTCAACCTGTGACAAGGAGAAAACAACTGAACATGGTAAACCTGTAATAGTTGTAGTAGCAGACATACGTCAGCAGGGGGTGGTATGTGGGCCACTAGGGTTCCCCAGATCCCAAGAGGGGGGCTGGGGGAATATTCCAGGAACCCCCAGAACACTCTGGAAGGGAGGCGTGGCCAGGGGCAGAGAGACCCTGGAGGGTGTATAAAAGCCGGACCCCTGAACGGGTTCGGCAGTAGTCCTCAAGCCGAAGACTGAAGACCGGGCTTAGAGTAGGACCCTGGAACCCCCAGACCCGCTGTCCTTCTAAGGGCCGGGACTGAGTGGGACAGTGGCCAGGACCCGAGGACCTTGGCTGGGTTGGGTCAGGATAACCTCCCCTAGGGCCCCTAGCTGGAGGGCTGAGAGTTAGAGTTGTGTTAGGAGGCACGATATTCTGGAGGCCATACCTCCCCAGGTAGTGGGTGTATGGGGCTGTTACTCCTTGTGTTAAGGAACCTTGTATTGAGTTTATTTGTTAAATAAAAGTGCCTCCACTACCGGCTCTCCCTCGTCTTTGGGCTCACTACACATGTAAGAGTGGCATGTGACGGGAGCCTCTAAATCATCGTGCAAAATGGCGGCCAACTACATGGAGGCCATGGAGTTGATGTGCAACATGGTGGCCACTGAGATGGTGTGCAAAATTGCAACCACTTGTCCGTTGTGGAACAGTACATGAACTGTAGGCCACTACTGAGAGTATAGGTACGCCGTGCTGATAGAGACACTAACTTTGCCGTGATGATATAAGATGAATTCTGTGCACCAGTGATGGCAAAGCATGGGGCCAAGAGTCTACAGCATAGATTTTTGCCCATGTGGTTTCTACCACTTGTAATAGTATAGACATATACTGTCACCCCGGGTTGATACGGGGTGGCCGGAGTTACGTGAGGTAAGACGAGTCTGGCCTTGACCAGGGGTGGGGCACGAGATGTCCAGTTAGGGTAGGCTGGT
Organism: Lampetra fluviatilis; assembly: GCF_964198595.1. Taxonomy (NCBI): domain Eukaryota; kingdom Metazoa; phylum Chordata; class Hyperoartia; order Petromyzontiformes; family Petromyzontidae; genus Lampetra; species Lampetra fluviatilis. Next base: position 15,399,039 of record NC_136280.1, read on the forward strand.
TGTTGTGGAGGGTGTTAGTCGACTGGGCTGTGCGTGATTGGTGAAAATTTAGGTCAACAAAAGTTAGAGCTTATGTCACGATGTTCCGGGGCTCCAAGTAGGGGGTGCTGCATGAGCCAAATTGATTGACAAAGGCTCTGAGGGTAGGAACAAATTTGTTGATTTAATACGGGGGGGGGGGGGGGGGTAGGGAGATGATTGGCGTTCACCGGGACAAAGGGGCTCCTATAGAAGAGCAGCTGCTGAAGGGTGGGAAAATCAGTGGCTGGGACTGCTCTTGCACTGCGTCTCTAGAGCGCCGTTGGGTGCAAACCAAGGCCGGAGACTGCCTCTGCGTGAATCCTGGGAGCGCCACACTAACGTTGGGTCCAGGGGATCTCCAGAGGCAGCACGCAACCTTGAAAGTGGATTACGTACCCTGGACAGCAACTGTTGCCTCGTCACCCAGGAGTGTAATGTGCACGAGTTGGTGCGAACGGTCGGCGCAGTGTTCTGTAATTGCCCTATCCTTGCTGTTCTGTAATCACTCTGTTGCGGTGTTTTATACCTATTTTGTCGCTGTGGCGTTCTGTTGTTGTCAATATACGGGGTCAATAAGCTGTTGAACTATGGGGTTATGTAAATGTGAGCTGTTTACTGTTGCCCAATATTTTTTATGAATTGGCTGTACTTGTGTTTTCAATGAAATTATGATCTGCCACAGTTGGTTCGTGTTCTTGTGCATAGTGTCAAAAGTACATACCGGATCAAGGCATAGTTAATAAATTCCAAATTCTAAGACTTATTGTATTCTGGATAGAGTTATTGTTCTTTTTGTCATCGTTAAAGCATGTCTGAGATCTGCATTGGTGTCCTATTAAAAAAAATATTGAGAGTTGAATGGGGGAGAATATGGATCCAAACGCATCACTTCCTTATTAAAAATTAGCAACACTCACACCACCCACTTTTATTTACTCACAATCTCGCATAGACCTTTAGTTATCCCACTTCCGTATGTATGTTGAACTTATTTTACAACTTACATAGCCAACCGTGATAATTGTAGGTACAGTAACACCTCGGTTAAGGAAGTAGATACAGTCCATGTCACGCCGTTACCAGAGGAAGATATAACATGCATAGGTGGGACAAAGTCATTGTTATGCAAGTCCAAGTCGAGTCGCAAGTCATCAAATTCATGACTCGAGTCTGACTCGAGTCCAAGTCACATGACTCGAGTCCACATCTCATAGGTGGGACAAAGTCATTGTTATGCAAGTCCAAGTCGAGTCGCAAGTCATCAAATTCATGACTCGAGTCTGACTCGAGTCCAAGTCACATGACTCGAGTCCACACCTCTGATAACATGTGTACCAGGACTTCAACAAAGAGGGTACAAGAGGAAAATATTGCTTCATAGTAGTCTCCACTTCGTCTGCTTGGTTTTAAACTGTATTTTAAGGTGGACTGCAACACTTAGCAACACGCTACTTCCCTTTTCATCTCTTGCCTCCTCTACCGTCCTTATCTGTAGTTTCCAAAGATTGATTCATGCTGCACTTGCCAGTAAGGCCACTAGCACTAGATGGTAATTTTGATGACATTGGGGAGTAGTAGTAAAATAACTTTTACTGCAAAAAAACACTAACCTTTTACCAACACGAGGAGCTTTGGCAATGGCACGCGGGAGAGGGAAGACTGGTGCAGCATACCACTGATTCTGCCAAGTGAGGGAGACTCGCCTACAAGCTCTTCGCTGATTGGCTGATGCTAATGCACAGAAACCCAACTCGGTTGCATTTACAGGACATGCGCAGCTTTTAAACTTTACTCTTGAATCGATTTGCATAATTTCAGAATTTTGTTTAATTTATGTAGATTTCTTTGCAAAAATAGGGTGGAAAGGGGCCGTCCATGGCCGAATTTGTTATAAATGAGCTTTGTTCCCAGATTCATTAATTGAGGTATTACTGTATAGTGAACTTGCTCAGGATGGTCTCGTAATAACATAGTTCTAATTTTAAGTGCAACCACAAATATAACAAGCTTAATAGTTTAACTCTTCATTGAAACGCGTATATCAGTCTCCAAGGCTCAGCACCCTTATCAGGGGACTCACAACACCCACAAACTAAACCTCACCTATTTTACATGACGTGTAACATTTGAGTTTTCCATGTCAAAATAAGCTTTAAACCAACTTGACATGATGCTTTATCAGTGGCAGTTGAGATCTTCCAAACTGCTAAATTTGAACTTCATTATTTTTAGGGAATAAACTCGCGTTCAAAGACATAAGCCAAATCTCTGACACCAACATTATCTAGCCACATGTTTTTCAATTTCCAAAAGTGAATGAAAAACAACATTTTACATGTATGGTCATACAATACATAAATAAAACAAGCATGTATAAAATGTATCATTTGCTATCCTGTCAGACTAAAATATTGTTTGCAATGTTGCAGCTGCGGATGTTTCATCTATATACCAAGGCTCATCAATCCTTAAATATTCGTCTCTTCGACATGATCGGATTCAATGCCGATGATTGGGATGATAATGCTTTTAATTCATTGCTTCAAGGGGGATTCAAGACACAACAAAGAGTGAGTGCTTGCATTACAGAAATCACAGGTGAATGTATACATGTCATTTAGTGATAATTATTCTATCCATTTGGTTGGCTTTTGAAAAGATGTGCCGTTTTTTATAAGATTGTGTTGCCATTAAAATAACTTCACCTGCACTGCTAATGCACACCAGTAGATAATTCTGGTCTCTTTTTAAAAAAAGGGGTTTTAGGACAGATGTGCATTAAAAATAAACGAGGACTGGGTGAATGAAATGTAAACGGTCAGTGCAATCCCCGAATAAATGACTAAAATGCCTTACATTATGTTTAACAAGCTTGCGTGACTGACATTTTAAAACAAATCATTCAGGTAATATTGGTACAGAAAATAATATTCATTGTGGATACATGTGTCGTACAACTCTATCAACGAATTCGCAGTCTCATTACTATTGGCATCATTTCGAATCAGATCCCATTTACAACCAAAAATGTCACAACTGGATGTTCGCACAAGCTTGGGAAAGGGAGTATCAAACACTGACCTTGACCACCTACAATACTGGGTGCACCTCCACCTGTAATGGGATACATGGGAAATGAGGATGGGTAGTGATATCGAGACTGAAGGAAATGTCATGCAACTCTCACCTGACAATAACACTGCGTTCTTGTCCACAATGCCCTGTGCCTTTACCCACTATGCACTAAATTACTACCCACATTGCGCTGCAATCTAAACCAAAATGCACTGCTTTCTTACTCACTATGCTCATACCCAAAATGTCCTTCCCACAATACACCGTTCTCTTAGCAACAATGCACAGGCATCAACCACAATTCCGTATCTTGCACACACCAGGCTAATAGCCACACTTCTGCTCACAATTGGTTCTTGTGCACGCCCTTAAAAGGGATATTTGCCACTTTACAGTACGGGGTGATAGAAGGACAGTGGCTCCCCGGGACCATGGTTACTAATTAATGTAACGGGAACAGACAGGGTCATATTAGGGTAATGTGAGACCTAAGATTGCTAATGATGATTGAGGGGACAAGCGTTGGCAGGGTCATGTGAGGGGAAGCACAGGACCCAACGGCCATGAAGTGTAATAAGGGCAGAGATTGACAGGGCCAGGTGCGGTGAGCGAGCGTTCGGGAATAGGGGCGTGGCCGGGTCGTACGAGGGATAAGAGCCGGCGCGGACCGGATTTGGGGGTTGTTGTGGGGAATCGTCACCGTCGTCGCCTTGGAATGGGGTCTTCCTCATCATCCTAGAGTGGGCGCCGTGTCATCATGAGGTTAGTTACATTGTCTCAGAATAGAGTCCTCTAAATTACCCAAGTGTATATAGTTACGGTTACTCGTTAAGTTGTCAGCGGACTTTATTCATTATAAATATACGTAAAGAACAAGAAGGTGTCTCTGAGAGATATATTACACACGCATGCGAATGGAAGAATTACCACACGCATATGCGCGGCTTTGAAATAATTTGCTGTGCACTTTAACTTCCTTACATTTCCTCCTACGCATTTCCCATAAATATGCTAAATTCCTCTTGATATGCAAATTATTTTGTCAAGGCGCTCTTCTTCCCCCCTCCAACCCAGCTTAAATATACGCTCCAAGCTTGGTGGTGTTTCATTCTTCACCTGAGGACGGCTGCTTGCGTTGTGGCCGAAACGTCATGAGAATTATTTTATTATGTTTTATTTTTATTATTTTATTACTTCCCGTCTACATGACTTTACCGAAAAAACCAAGAAGATGAATCCCTGCAGTCACGAAAGCTTTAAATCGAAATGTACAGTGCCTTCCTTAGATGGCAGGGCCAGTATCCCTAGCCCATATAGTCTGCAATACTATCGCACAATCATAATGCCACACCCAGCGCTAATACACGTGATAGTCGTTACAATCGCAGACTAATCCTACATTTACCACTTCCACTCGCTACTGCAACTACAGCCACAATTGTAACACCCTCACAGCCACTACAACTCTAATCACAACAAAACGCAACAATTTCGTCCTTTTTCCATAATCCGAAAAATACTTAAGGTAACACTTTTTTTGCAAGTTTGAGACATCAGAAGGCCCCTCCAGTCCGTGGTCTTAGCTTCACTGCCTCCACAGGTGTGAGCTGTGCAACTCTGCAGCCGAGGCGTTCCAGCTACTCCTAGTTGATCTTGAAAATTGGAAGCCTAAACCACCATAAGTTAAGCTTTTTCAAGAAATACAATTATTGATGTTTAAAAATAATATAATTGGAAATAATCCTTGCTTAAAATATTAAAAGGATCAAAGCATATTTTGATCAAGATTAATATTCATGAAGGGTTTATAGCTGTAATTTCATCTAATTTATGATTAATGTTAGCCACTCCTTTATATACAGTATATAAAATTGACCCATCAAAGGGCTGCGTCCACCAGGAAGGGACTGCATTTAATCCACATGGTGAATTGGGCTAAGTTGCACTTGGGGCATAGCCCATAAAGTAGTTGGAGTGGCTGTGGCGATGCATTCAGTGCTATTAGCGACGCGTTTCGCCATATCCTTTGCACCATATGCGGTGAAAGTCATCACTAAACTATACTTGCCTGATCTTCCAGAGATGGCGCCACTTTGGCGGAATAAGTTCTGCTCCTGGCAGATTTGTATCCTGGCAAAGAGATAAACACATACTTTGTCATCAGCCATGTTGAATCCACTGCTTAATACATGCCTTCCCAAGCCACGGCCATGTTTCAAAATCCTGCAATGTAATAACCCATGTACCGCATGCACTCAAGATAATTTACAACCTTGCATTATATGGTCAATAATGTCAGCATTCTCATTCTTACAAGAGTTTGTGAATTTGTTCACCAGTGTTCAAAAGAAGTGGAACTGGTTCCCAATGAAATGAATAAAATCCATGTGGTGGCATTTGTAGTAGACATCAGCAAGACATTGGACATCTCCCTGAAGAATTACATAGGTTTAGCACACAAAAAAGGTAAAGTAATGGATTTCACATTAATTCTGTCATACATTTCCATTGTTAGAACATTCTACTCGCCAAGTTAAATCACTACCAAACATACACACACGGACAGCAAGACTAACCCGCCAGAAATAGATTCATTAATTGACCAGGACCCTGCGGATGATCATGGCCACACCCATATACAATAAAAAAAATTCGGTTGCCTGAGTGTACAAAACATTTGAAAAAAAATTGACAAACCGGGACAAAGCCCACACTCAAATTTCACACACAGCACATGCACGTGAACTAACGTGCCCCACCCACAACGGTATATGCACCTGTATATACTTCGGACTAGAAATCAAAGTCACTATCACCAGAACACGGTAACACCAGGTATTGGAACCCTAGAAGGGAAGAATAGACGGTTGCATGTTAAATGGCGTTTGTAGTTACTATTAAGTTTAGGGACAATTAACATCTCAACTTTATACAGATGTCCCTCACTCTGTACGGGTTTGTTTTGTTGCACGATTTCGTGCTGTATATGTAGCAACCCATTTCTACAAAAAATTAAAGATTTAAGTGGTTTGAATTTATTCTACATGAGTGAATTCAAACCACGTGGGGCAACACTACTGAAGTACACACTACTCAGCAGGCAACTGTCTTGTGCAGTTTCGCTTTGTGCGCCCTTTTTGGAATGCATCTACTGCATAAACTGAGAGGAAACCTGAATTGCACCTTTACAGATACCGCCTGAATAAAATGCTGGTCATCCCCTAGATACAGGGGTCGGCAACCCGCGACTCCGGAGCCACATGCACACTTTTAAGGACCGATTTGTTTGTTTGTTTTTCAATTCGCTTGTCCTGGTGAGGGTCATGGTGGCAGCATGTTGAGTATGCATGGTGGTCCAGATCTCCCTTTACCTGGCGACAGACTCTAGCTCTTCCTGGGGAATTCCTAGGCATTCCTAGTGCAGCCGAGCTATAGTCCCGCCAGCATGTCCTGGGCCAGCCCCAGGGTCTTCCCCCATGTGATACATGCCGGTAGAGTTGCAAGGGGAGGCTATGGCGGGCATGCTTACCAGGTGCCTGAACCACCAACTGGCTCCTCTCCATCTGGAGGAGCAGCGGCTCAAATCTGAGGCTCTCAGATAACTGAGCTACTCACCCGATCACGGAGAGTGAGCCCAGCAACCCTGTGGTAAAACCTCATTTTGGCCCCCTGTACCCGCGACCTCATCCTTTTGGTCATTACCACCTTCACCTATAATCATGAGTTTTGGGTAATGTAGATTGACCCGTAAACCGAGAGCTTTGTTCGAGAACTCGGCTACCGCTTTACTACCACGGAACGGTACAGTGCCCACAACACTGCGGACACCACACCACCGGCTGGTCTTCCCTACCATCACTCATAAGAGATCCCGAGGTACTTAACTCCTCCACTAAAGGCAGCTGTTGCCCCCTTACCTGGTAAACCTGGACAGAATTAACCACTGATTCCTGGGAGTTAACTAAGACTTCGGGTTGGAAGGTGCTCTTCCCAGCCGCTTCACACTCCATCAAACCGTTCAAGTGCATGCTGAAGATCAGACTGAGACAAAGAGGGCAACATCTGCAAAAAGCAGCAACGTCACTTTCATGCCCCCGTACTGGGTACTCTGCATACCTCGGCTGCATCTTGATATCCTGTCCATAAAAATCACAAACAGGAGACAAGACACACCCTTGGCAGAGTCTAACACCCACAGTGCTCGCTCTGGGAGTAGAGGGACCGGATGGTGCACAAAAGTAGCACCGGTACATTATAATCCCGCAGCACCTCCACAAGACATTTTGGGGAACACAGTTATATGCTTTCTCCGAGTGTACAAAGCAAAGGTAGACTGGAGACGCATACTCCGATGACACCCTCAAACATCTGAGAGGGAAAAGAGCTGGTTCATTGTTCCACGACCATGACAAAATCCACATTGTTCCTCCTGAATCTGAGGCTCGACTACCTGGTGGAGCCTCCTCTCCAGCACTGGCATATGCTTTACCTGAGACACTGAGGAGTGTGGTACCTCTGTCGTTGGAGCACACCCTCTTGGTCCTCTTATTTTTTTAATGGGAACCACACAACCCCAGTCTGTCAATCCAGAGGTACTGTACCTGCCTTCCAAGCAAATATTGAAGAGTCGTGTTAACCACTACACTCCTACACTGTCCAGCGATTTCAACAACTCTGGGCAAATCTTCACCACCCTAGCAGCATTGACACTACAAAAGCCCATCGGGTTGGTCTTCAAAGTGTTCCTTATACCTCTCAACTATCTCCTTATTTGAAGTCAATATTATGCCACCCTTACTGAAAACAGCCTGGGCCACATTCCGTCGACGTCTCCTAAGGCGTTGGATGGTTTGCCAAATATCTTTTGAAGTTGCCTGGTAGTCTCTCTGCAAACTCCCATGCCCGGGCTTTCCCTTCAGCGACTGTCATCTTGACAGGCCGGTACCTCTCAATTGAGTTGGAAGACCTTTTTCAGAGCATAGCTCAGCCTCCTTAAACTTGGCGGCTTCACTCACCACTTGTGTCCACCAGCGGGTTCAAGGGTTGCCTCGATGATAGGCACCAACTGCCTTCAGGCCACAGCTTTACACAGCTGCATCCACAATCTGGGTCCTGTACATCGTCTGCTCAGACTCAATGTCCATAACCTCCTCTGTAGTACAGGAGCAGTTTTCCTGGAGGTGGAAGTTACCCTTTGTGCACATCATCTTCTGCCAGACGTTCCCAGAAAACCCACTATCCGTTTGGGCCTCCCACGTCTATCTGATCTGTGTCCTAAGCATGGGATTCAACTTACCACCAGGTGGTGATTAGTTGACAGCTCGGCCCCTCTCTTCACCTGAATGTCGTCAAGAACATATGCCTTGGGTCTAACGATACAACTATGAAGTCAATCATTGACCTTTGGCCCAAAGTGCTCTGGTACCAAGTACACTTAACAGCATCCTTGTGTTCGAACATGGTGTGTATTCACATTCCGTGACTAGCGCAGAATTCCAATAACGTCTCACCATTTCAGGTTCGGATCAGGGAGGGCATTCCTCTCCAGGTATCTCTATCGTACCCCACGTGAGTACCAAGTCGCCCAGTAAGACTATAGAGTCAGTAGGCGGCACTTGAGCACTGCACTCACCGTCTCCAAGAAGGCCGAATACTCTGAACTGCTGTTTGACTGTCTATGCTTATGCACCAGAATTTTCCTTTCTGAGACCTGAAGTCTAATTGAGGCAACCCTCTCAACCACTGGGACAAAAACTCTAACTGAATAGCACCCAGCCGGGGGCTTGTGAGTATCCCCACATCCACCCGGGGCCTCTCACCAGGGGTTACTTCAGAATAGAAGAGAGACCACCCCCAATAAAGAAGTTTGGTTCCAGTGCCAATTCTATGTGTGGAGGTGAGGCCAACTATCTAGTCGTTACCTGTCCACCTCCTCCACCAGCTCTGGCTCCTTTGCCAGTAACCTGACATTCCACGTCCCAATAACCAGTGTCCATCGCCATGGTCCAGTCCATCTGAGACCATCCTTCTCCCTGCCATACTGGCATCGCACCCGCCCCTCATCCTGTGGATGGGCTCACAGGATGGCACCACGTAGCCATTTCGGGCTGGGCCTAACCGGGTTACGTTGGTCACCCAGGAACCAGGTGCTTTCCGGCGAACACCACCCTTCGGCCTTACTCCAGGGAGGTGTCCTGGTACACCTTGTCCGGGTGAGGTTTCTGTTTTCTTTTTTGGACCATTTACTTGTCTAAACCTCCCCCCAGACCTGTTCGCCAAGGGAGACCCTACCAGGAGAACAATACTCCAGGCACCATAGTTAAGGGTCATTGGAACACACAAACTCCACCACGATAAGGTTTCAATCCTTTGGTGGAGATTGCTTCGTGACCTGATTTATTAAAACCTCCTATTCACATGCATTGCGGCTCTTGAAATACTCCGTTTTTTCCAAAGCCAAAACAAATGGTTATTATTTTGTTTGCCAACCCCTGACCTAGGTGGTGCAAGGAGTCTAATACTCCTAGCAAATAATGCAATCAAGAATAAGGCAGCGTAAAAAAACTGGCAGGCTAAAAATAGCATTGGAAGAGGCATCTGTGTCAAGCTTGTACGGCTTGATAGATAGATGAGCAGAATATTTAGCTACTTTACATATATCCTCAATTCGCAACCACACCCTACCCAATCCCATCCAAACCCTCAACCCCCACCTGTATCCCCACTCCACCCTCATCCATGTGTATATCTTACATAGCCCATCAGTAGCACGGCTTTCTAGGAGTGCATAATTTCAGCCGCATTGATTAAACACAATATACATTACTGTGCTATCAATCATTTTGATTCGTTCTTTTTCATTTTAAGGTTTGACTGCTTTCCTCTTGGTCACCAAAGTGGATTTGTGGATGGAAAACGACATTAAACACATTTATGAAAATGAAAAAATTTGCCACAAGGTATTTTGCTTTTACACTGGCTTTGTTACAATAAGATAATTAATTAAATCAGACCAGTAGGGTGTAAAATCATAAAATATTTTTGGATTAGATCGCGTAAGTATAAATGTATCAACCCTCCACCACCCGACCACGGCCAATCCGTAAGGCATTTGTCACATAAACAAAACGCCAAGTAGTTACGACTTCAGCCCACCGGTGTGAGTGAATTCACAACATTTACAATCCAAGTACGACGTTTCGCTGGTAATTACATCCCGCATCATCGGGCGATTTTCCAGAATAGTGAAGCCATCCACCTGCTTCCAGTTTTAAATAGAGCAGGACGACGTCATCATTGAACCCCATCAGGTGCAGAGATCAGAGGCAGAGGAGGGGGGTTATTGTAATTATATTCTAAGATTAGTTATTTCACTGGTCTACCATTTTTAGATGTCTGCTTCAGATATGAAATGTGCTGTTTATTATGGATTTTGATGTGCAGAATTCAAATATGACAATTAAAATAATTGATTGGCTACTGTTCTCAAGATAAAGTTAACATTTTATGTCTGTATATTGTGTAGATAGTAGAGTTTCTCAAATTAAAAACCTAGGTTTTTTTCGCGTGTTTTATGGTTGCTTTACATAATAAGAATGTCACCTGTCCTGTTCATGTAACACTTAAAAAAATCAGCAAAGGGGTTATGAATATAATGTATTAAACAAAAGGCAAAGGATTTTGTATATACAAGTATATAGTTTAGTCCTTATTCAGTGTCTACTCTGCGCTTATTGGCTTTTATCTTGTGTTCATTAAGATGGAGCATCTCTTGTCACTGTCCAGCAATAGTCTGCAGGCATTCATGCGTTCCATTTGCCCTGAGAGTTTCTCCATTAAATTTCGATTTAAAGCTTTCGTGACTGCAGGGATTCATCTTCTTGGTTCTTTCGGTAAAGCCACGTAGAAGGGAAGTAAACATAATGTTTTATTTTTATTATTTTATTACTTCCCTTCTACGTGGCTTTACCGAAAGAACCAAGAAGATGAGTTTCTCCATTGTTACAATGTCCTGGTGAATTCGCTCTCCATGCTCGTCGTTCACTGCTCTGCAATTTAGTGGGGGAAATTTAGACGAGTGCAAAAAATGTATCCTTCGTGACATGTTGCAACCAAGGCTTTTGTATACCTTCAGCGATATGTTACCCCACAGAGTCGACTCTTTGGTTAAAGGGGGCCTTATGGTATTTCGGGCCACTGATCCACCAGTCATGTAAAAGAGGATATCATATGCGTGCGGGCTGATGATTCCATATGGAGGAGGATATTCAGGAAGCAGTGTTCTAAAGAAGGCCCTCGGGATCCCCAGTGTAACCTTAATGTTGGGGCAAGTGCTGCGAGCGAGCACCTAATAAGCACCAGTATGGCACACGAGGGTGGGTGGCCAGTGTCACGTTCCCTAAACACGGAGGGCTAACGGTTGGGGTGCATCGCGTCACTCGTGTTCAAACAATCCGAGTCCTGGTTGTTACAGATGTCAGCTTTTATTGATCCCCGAGCTGACACCGACCACCCCAAGCAGAGGAGTTACAGCCTGGGAGCAGGCTGTCACAAAGAACATCAAGAATCAATACAAGATCACCCACACACACACACATCCAATCACTCCTAATGTCCCTACCGCTTCCCCGAGACTCACACAGAAGTTTTTGGGGGAAAGGGGCGTCCGTCCATCTCCCCTACGCAAATCTGCTTCACATAGTACCCCTCCACCGGGTTTCCTCCTCGCCTATGCAACTCTGCTTCACAGAATACCCCTCCTCGGGGTTTCCACCTCCCCTATGCAACTCTGCTTCACAAAGTACTCCTCCTCGGACAGTGAGAGATGTCTGTGGGCAGCCAAGCAGCCACCCCGGTAACCCGATGGCAAACGACTTCGCTCTTGGCCAGTGTCAGGCTGCAGCCCATTTGCTTCCCCGCTCCTGGCATGCTCTTGTGGTCCCAGACGTCCCACCAGCCCTGGTTCACTCCCCAGGTCGGCCACTGGAAACATAATAATAATAATACCGTCACCTAATGTTTCCCTGTACGATATCTATTCTGTAGAGTTAGAGACAGCACTCAATTCCTACTTAGTGACGCTCCCCTGGCCCTCACTCGTGTCGCTCCTTGAGGGTGTTAGCTTGCCCAGCCACTGCTGCTGCTGCCGCTGCCGCCGCCGCCACCGCTTCTGAGTTGCGCCCCCACTGCCGATTCGGGCACCCCTTTTATAGGGCTGCTCAGGCTTTTGTTTGGTCCCTGGGCCAATCATGTGAGAAGTCCGTCTATAAATAGCCTAATATTCCCTACACCTGGTTGGCGTATTCTCCTCAAAACTCATTCCCACACCGGTCTGACCACACTGTGGTGGTTCCTGGCTCCTCGCAAAGGACCGTGCCCAAAACCACGAACCTCTCTCCATCTTACGGGGTATGCTTCACGTACTACGCCACAGCCAGCACCACACCCGGCTGTCTTTGTCTCTTCCCCGGCTGCCTTTGTCTCCATGTTGACACATTGCACCAGGTACTCGTTTTGGGGCTAAGTCTACATATGGGAGGCCCACGACCGATTGAGATAATCGTCACTTTTGTTGGCCATGAGTGGGAATCAAACTCGAGTCGCCAAATTCATAGAACAGAACCGTAGCACTACTGCTTCCCACTCACGCACAAACACACCTGCTTTGGTTCATCATCATCGGTAAAGACCTTACTTATTCAGTATTTATACGCCTATTTTTCTCGGAACGTTTTTATACAGGGTTTTATATGTTTATTTCAACTAGTGTTTCTAGTTTATTTGCCATATAGTACTTATTTAAATAGTAATTTCTATTTTTGGTTACCGTGTACCCAACTCCATTAGGAAGGTAAAGCTGAAGTATTGAATATCGTGGTTTTGGCTTTCGCAGCACTTTCCAAGAATGTAACCCCCACAACATTCAAAAGTCTCCTGTATTTAAAATAGTTCAGTCTTTCAACCTACAAATACAATATAACCCATTATGACATAAAGTGTTTTTTACGTCTTATGTGTTGATGCAGCTTGACGGCTTGAGCCAAGGTCTTGGAATCACCCTGCAGTACGTGTATCCAATCATGAATTACTGCACTCAACAGAAGACAAACCAAAACACCGACATCTTGAATCTAACCTCCTTGAAGGCGATCATTTGCGCTGCCAATGATCGGATAATGTCGAAAAATGACTAGGACACCATTCCAAAAGCCTTAATCACATGCAAATGCTATATACAGCAAAAGCTTGTATCTGGCACAATGCCATTTGGAATGTTATATAAAATCGGCATCTGTCATAGACGACAACACCAAATCTTCCTTCACATATCCAGAAACATTTTTAAAGCCTTCCTGCATCTTCTCATGCGCTTATCATGGATATGTTGGATATGACAGCACACACCATGGGTCTGGATAAATTGCTAGTTTGTCCCTTTCAAATGTATTTGTCTGCCATGACCCAATGAATAACACATTTATTGCTAATATAACTTGCTTCCACGTAGAAATAATTCCTCTCTCTGGCTAATCATGTCAATTAGTTGGATGAACAATAAACGTATGTGTTATGCGAATATACTGCTTTTCATAATGTGATGATCTATTTTAGTTTGTACCTTTTAATATAAAATGGTGGCACATTTTGGGAGTTTTAATAAGTGTTAATTTAGAAATACAAGGTGGGTGTTGTGAGCCTGTTATTTGTAAATTGTTTTTGCTTTTTTGAATCCGACAAATACTCTGTTGCATTATGATTTACCTGTACAAAATGCAACCCCAAAATAAATAAATATAAAAACATGTGTGGTTCAATTCCATCAGTTATCTGTGCTATCCGAAATTATAACATTGGATATTTTCTGCAGTCATTTGTTTTATTCTACATTCATGAATTTACTTCTCGTATCCAACATTTTTGGGGAAAAACATTTCGTATTTTTCCTTGAACAGATTTGGTAAAAGCATGTTTCCTTACACCACTTCCATTATGTGTGATGACAGAGTCAACCTGCAGTGCAAGTGGGTTAGTGGCTATGAGAATGACCGAGAATAGGGGCGTGGCCAGGTGATAGAATGACACATTGGATTCAACCTGCAGGGTGAGTGGACTAGGGTCAAAGTAGGATCGGGAATAGGGGCGTGGCCACGCACCGTATATAAGGTGGATGTGCGGGAGATTCGGGGCTACTGCAGTGGGGTCTTTGCCGGTTCGAGGGAGATCACATTGCTCATTAAATAAAGCTCCTTCCCGGATGAGTGCGTCGTAGTCGTCTCTTCATTTGTTGTCAGAAGTGGGATGCCGTCATGTTACGACATTAGCTGCAGAGAAATCCTGCCGACAATGACTTCTGACGAGGAGGAGACCCCCTGCAGCAAGCCCCGGGTGGTGGGGACCCAGTGACCAATCCCGCAGGTGAAGAGAGAGTTGCAGCAGCAGCAACAAAGATGGCAGAGGCTGGCCGGCCACAGTGGGATGAAGAAAAAAGGGAGAGGATGGAGGGATGGCTGGACCGGTTGGTGGCGATGGTCTCGCAGCTCACTGTGTAGCTTGCCGCGGTTGCGGCGAGCAGGAGCAGCGGAGAGTGTGGTTGAGGTCCCAGCGGTGGAAGCCGCTCAGTCAGCGGCTGCCATTTTGTGGGTGGTTGAAATGGCAGCAGAGTCGACTACAGCTCAGGCGGCGTGGGAGAGAGTGCCTGATTGTCCTTGTCGGATGACTCCTATGAAGGAGTTTGTAGCGGCGGGAGGTGACTGGAGCGCCTTCACAAGAAGATTCGTGGAAGAAGCGCCGAGGGCCCTGCTTACTGCCCTTGATGATGCCCTCATTGTTCCGAGCTGTGCCCGAGGAGCAAAGGGCCACTGCAGATAGCGTATAGTGAGATGGCGGCCTAGTTCAACCCACCATCGAACACACGGAGGAAAATTTTATAGTGCAAGTGAATAAAAACCGAGACGCCCTTGGCCTATCGTATTGCGCTGTTTCCACTCGGCCAAGTAGCATTTCCACGGCTGAATGAGGTGGCGCTGGATTCACTCATGGAGAAGATGCTGGAGTTGGCGAAGGAAATGGAGCTCGTGTGGCCGATCATGGAGGAAGAAGCGCAGACCTCCTTATGGGTGGCCGGATTGTTTGCAAGTGCATGAGGGGATGAACTGGAGGCCTCGAGTAGTGGCATGGACGGGGGACCCCATGCCGAGTGAAGTCACTATAGCCCGGGCAGTGGGGGTTGCAGGAATACCTTTCGGGGGAAAACCAAGAGCTGAGGGAGGAGGTGACTGTGGCGGTCCACGGGTGGACACGATACAGAGGGGAGACCCCACGATGGCATCGAAGATTCGGGCCGAGGAGGGAGGTAGCCACTCCGCAACGAGGGCCCGCCATCACCTGTTTATAAATGTGGTCAACGAGGGTACATCGCGTAGGGGTGTTAGAGCTACGTCCGACCAACGGCACCGTCAGCATCCACCTCTTCATCAGCGACCACTCCACGGCAGGCAAGTCGCCACACCCCAGACACCCAGGCCAAAATGTCACCTGGCACATCTAGGATATCAGATCGTCCAAACTCCACTGTCACCCCGCATCTTTCATCAGTCGCGAGTGAACGGCGAGTTCCGACCCTAGGTTGGTGGCCCGAGTCGGATATTTAGTGAAGGTTGGCTCACCATGTGGTAGCAGCTGCCAACGGGTACATTGGCAGTAGCCGGTACCATTGAGGGAGTAGAGGTCCGGGTTTTGATCGCATCGGCCACTTATTTCAGAACTAATATACAGCATGCTGCCACCAAGTAGCCGCCGTATAACACTGGTTACAAGTGTAGGGGTGTTACGGAGGGGCTGTTATAGAATGGGATCAGATGGGAAAGAAACACAGTGGGCGTGGCTATGTCGGTGCACGGGAAGGTGCTCCCAGCGACGTCCGCATCGGGCAGCCTGGGGGGCTGACTCGGAGCTGGGATCCCCCAGGGCCCCACCCCTCAGCGGGGGTTTTGGTATAAAAGGGGATGAGCCGGAGGGCTCAGGAAGAGATGTTGAAGCTAACCAGTGAAGGCTGAAGATCGTCGTAGATAGAGCCCTGGACTCCACTGGATCGCTGCCCTTATCAGGGCCGAACAGGATCGAGCCAGCGGCGTGGTCCCGAGAGCCAGAGCCGGTGCTCTTGTAAGAGCTGGTCTGGGACTCCGGGTACCGTGAGCCCGACTTACCAGTGTCGGGCTAGCTAGCCTCCCCTAGCCCGTTAGTGGAGGACCCAGAGGTAGGCTAGGCGTAGCTAGAGAGTGTATCCCCAGTTAGACGGGTGAGGGGGCCGATACCCCCTCCAGTGTTGTATGTCAGTGTTGTGCTGTACCGACACGGAATAAATACGCGTGCCTCCAACCCCGGCGTCCAAGTCTCCTGGAACACTATTACATCTGGCGTCAGAAGTGATCGACCACGAACATGGACACGCGACGGACAGCTCGTGCCAGGGTACCGGGGGCGGAGGACACCGCTGCAGAAGTTGAGCCCGAGATGGCTGAAGGCGACGCCGAGCAGCCGGAGCCGGATCCATCCACACCGCAGCGTCTGGATGGAGGGGAGCCGTCAGCAGATGGACTGCGGCAGGCTCACGCGAGACTGGCGGAGCTGCTTTACGCTGCTGCCGCCACGCTTGACCAAATTACGCGGCTGGGGGCTGGTGGACTGCCACGGAGCGACGACAGCCGACGAGCAGCAGGGTTTCCGCCATTTCGACGGAGCCGGATTTTGAATCTCCCGCCATCGCCGCAGCAGCTGCTGAGGGCGTGGCCGGGCTGAGCCTCGCGTCCGACGTCGGGCGTACAATGGCTGCTACGTCATCAACAGCGGCCAGCGCGTCACCAGTGGTGCGACCGGCGATGCCACTCGTCGTTCGCGCCGAAGCCGAGCCGAGTGACGGGAGCGACGGGGGGCGACCTTCCACTGCGGCCGCTGCGTTGCACCAACGTCTACCTCCCCTCAAGGAGTTTGTGGGCGAGGATGGTGACTGGGGCGGCTTTCAACGGCGCTTCCTCGCACACCAGGAGATGGCGCAGTCGACCGATGCCGAGGCTCTCCGCGCGCTGCCGGCGCTGCTCGACAGCAATGCCCTCGCCACTCTCACCTCGGCGCCGAAAGCCAAGCGCGCCACGCTGTAGATGGGGCTTCAGCTGCTGGCTGCAGTCTACGGACCACCGTCTGACTGCAGGCAGCTATTCTACGATCGTCAGCGGGGTGCCAAGGAGTCGCCCCTGGCGTATCGCACGGCTCTCTTGGCACTGGCAAGAAGGGCTTTCCCGCTAATGGATGACGAAGGAGTGGATGCCATGGTGACGGAGAAGATCCTCTTGCTGGCTGACGAATTGGACATCGTCGTCGTGGCGCAGGACGACGCTGAGATGTCTTCCCTCCGGGCCGCACGACACCTCCACGCCAACTTACTCTCGCAGCGACGAAAGGCCAGCAAGGCGGCGACCGGCCGTGCCGTGGCTGCAGCCACCCTCCCGGCGGAGGAAATTTGCGCCGTCAACCATCAGCTGGAGTGGAGAGCGGGAGTACGGCCGGCTCGGGACGGACCGAGCCGCCTCGACCAGCCAACGTCATCGGCAGCGCTCCCGCGCTGCTACAATTGCGGCCTCCGGGGTCATGTCGCCTCGGGATGCCGCTCTCCTCGGCAGCGCGGGGCGACGCCTCGACAGGACGCCGCGCCTCCTCCCAAGCTCCAACAACATAACCCGGCGAGTCGCGGCACCCCTCATGTTTGGCCCACACACACACCCGTCACACACTCACGCACCGCAACGAACGGGGGGCCGAAATTGCACACCGTCGCGCCAACACGTACCACTGTGGGGACTAATATCCAACCCAGCCAGTGGTCCGTGTTGGCCCATCGCGTTGTGGCCGCGTCGTCAGGGTCGTCAGCCGTTGTGGGGCACATTGATGGGGTTGAGGTGCGCATCCTGGTCGATACGGGAGCATCGGCGAC
Source organism: Lampetra fluviatilis (assembly GCF_964198595.1). Taxonomy (NCBI): domain Eukaryota; kingdom Metazoa; phylum Chordata; class Hyperoartia; order Petromyzontiformes; family Petromyzontidae; genus Lampetra; species Lampetra fluviatilis. The sequence goes on from NC_136280.1 coordinate 15,417,121, forward strand.
CATTATTTCGGAATTGATTTACAACATTCTTTCTGTTCAGAGCCGTCCTTTGCTGCCCGTTGATGTTCCGTTCTATGCTCCTAACGGGGGCTCACTTGGCATCATTGGACAAATTCGAGCGCAAATTTGTATCGGAGATATCAAATTTTCTGGCCCAATTTTTGTTTCCTCCTCGCTGGCGGTTCCGTGCCTGCTGGGGACGGACTTCGTGGGCAAAATGCCGATCCGTATCTTAATCGACCAGGGCTGTATTGAGCTCCCGTCGGGCCGACGTATGGCATTTCTGCCGTCTCCCTCTGCGGGTCGGACGGCGTTCGCGACGGTACCGGCGCTCGTTGACAGAACGGTACGCGTACCGCCGGGGGCCCAGATGCTGGTGCCTCTTAAACTACGTCGGCCTTTCGCTAAAGGGATTGGGGACCAGGGGGTTCTGCTGGGCCCTTCTAGGGTGGGGGTTAGCGGACCTCATTTAATTCCGGCCCAGACCATCGTTAAGGGGGACGGGGACCCTTTCATCGCGGTCCTCAATGTGGGGTCGCGGACGGTGGTGGTTCCACAGGGGACCGTGCTTGCTCACGCAACGCCGGTGCCCTGTGAGGAACCCGTCGTAAATCACGTGAGCGCTGCCCCTCTGCCGCGACCACATACGGACAGTGATGAGGGGTGGCTCGAGGCGCTTTGTGCGGGATCGACGGACCTGTCGGACTTAGAGCGTCAAAAGCTTAAAACACTGCTGCGTGAATTTTCCGACGTTTTCAGTCGGAACAAATACGATCTGGGCTGTACTCATCTGCTGCGTCACCATATTGATACGGGTGACAGCGCGCCAATACGCCAGAATCCTTTTCGGTTAAGTCCCGCCGAAAAGGACCATGTCAAATCGGCCGTTGATGACATGTTAGCCGCCGACATCATTTCTCCTTCCACCAGTCCTTGGGGAGCGCCGATTGTCTTAGTTAAAAAACATGACGGCTTGTTGCGGTTTTGCGTCGATTTTCGTCGCCTCAACAAAATTTCTGTTGCCGACGCATACCCGCTCCCACGAATAGACGAATCGCTTGACGCCTTGGCGGGGGCGCGATTCTTCTCCACATTGGATTTGCTTTCGGGATTCTGGCAGCTTCCTCTGGACGATGATTCGAAACCCAAAACTGCATTCCGTACACCGCACGGCCTGTTCCAATTCAACCGGTTGCCGATGGGACTCCGCTCAGCGCCGGCAACTTTCCAGCGATTGATGGAATTGGTTTTGGCTGGGTTACAATGGGACTCGTGCTTGATTTATTTGGATGACGTTATCGTCTTTAGCAAAACTTTCGACGAACATCTACAGAGGTTGCGGGTGGTTTTCCTCAAAATGCGGGCTGCTAATTTGAAATGTCATTTGTTACGCGAATCTGTGCGTTATTTGGGACATATCGTCGGACGCTCAGGTATTGCTACCGATCCCGCCAAAACGCAGTGTGTCAGCTCCTGGCCGACTCCCACCTCTGTGGGAGAGGTCAGGAGTTTCGTTGGATTCGCGTCGTATTACCGACGGTTTGTCGCGGATTTTACAACGATTGCAAAGCCCCTACACGCTTTGACATCGAAGGGGGTCCGGTTCCACTGGGGACAGGAGGAGGAGGCTGCCTTCCGATCCCTCCGGGACGCGCTGATTTTTCCAAACCCTTTTTGCTCGACACGGACGCGAGCAAAACGGGTATTGGGGGCGTGCTTTCGCAGGTGGTTGACGGCGTGGAACGGGTAGTCGCGTACGGTAGTCGGGTGTTGTCTCCAGCGGAGCAAAGATATTGTGTCACCCGTCGGGAACTGTTGGCAATTGTTAACTTCATCCAACAGTATCGCCCATATCTGTACGGTCGGCATTTCACCGTCCGCACATATCATGCAGCACTACAGTACGCCCTGCGAGTTCAACAACCATCGGGACAATTGTCTCGATGGTTGGAGATTCTCCAGGACTTCGATTTCGAAACTACGTACCGTAAGGGCGTTCGCCACACCAATGCGGACGCTCTGTCACGGATGCCAACCACCTCCGAATGCGCATGCCTCCTGGGGTCGGGACGTTGCAGGCCTCCGAGTGAGATATCCGTTCCGGTCCTGGCGGCCGCCGCTGACGCAACGTCGATGACGGATTCGATTGCACAACAGGGAAAAGATTCCCTTTTGGGGTTGCCTGTTGCTGAATGGGGGCGCCTCCAGATGGAGGATACCTCCCTCCTCGCGTTGCGTCGTCGCGTCGGAAGTGCTGGGCGGGGGAGGGGTGATGTCGACTCATGGGAGATGGTCCAGGGTCTGTTAATGCATTGGGACGGGAGATCCCATCGACACCGGCTGGTGGTTCCTTCTGTTTTGCGGGGTAAGGTGGTGTGGGCCGCTCATGAGCGCCTCCTCCACCTGGGGACTCAAAAGACCCTCGCCATGCTCCAGCTAGATTTTTTTTGGCCGGGCATGACAAGGGATGTCAGGGATCTGTTGGGGTCATGTCCTCGGTGTGCGCAACGTAAACCACCAGCACGGGAGTCTAACCCGCCTTTGCAATCCATCAAAGTTTCCAGGGTCAACGAGCTTGTCGCGCTTGATATTCTGGGCCCATACCCCGCTACCCCCAGGGGCAACAGATACCTGTTGACCGGGGTGGAATATTTTACGCGCTGGCCTATGGCCTGGCCCCTTGCCAACCAGTCGGCAGCAGCCATCGCGGAGGCCTTTGTCCAGGGATACGTCCTGGACAAAGGTGCTCCAGAGCGGCTGCTGACCGACCAGGGCAAAACATTTTCTGGTAAACTTCTCCAAGAGGTCTGAGCTCCTGGGCACGAAAAAAATTCGTACCTCCCCATATCATCCGCAAACTGACGGGATTGTGGAGCGTCTGCATCGAACCATCACGTCAATGCTGTCCCAACAGGTCTCGGACTCACAGACCGATTGGGACCTTCAAATTCAAGGGGTCTTGGCAGCATATAGAATGGCTCCCCATGCGGCAACGGGATTTTCCCCCTTCTTCTTGATGTACGGCCGCGAACCTGACCCGCCTGTTCAGACCCAGCTGCAGATCTCCGCGCCGCGGGGTAAAACTAAATTGGCCGACCATGTTAAATTCAATATTGCTAAATTAACAGAGGCACGGGAGGCTGCTATGCAAAATTCCGACCTCCGCCAGAAGGCTAACGAGAGGTTCAGGCTGGGTCGGGCGCACGTGCTGCAGTGGAAACCGGGTGACAAGGCATGGTTACACTGTCCACAGGTACCACTTGCAACCTCCTCTAAACTGGTGCGGCCGTGGCGGGGCCCTGTGGAGGTGGTTCAGGTTTTGCGGCCTCAGTGTGTACGCATCAAATGGGGGAAGCGGCGGTGGTTTGTGCACCCCTCCAGATTGAAACCGTTCGTTGCGGCCCGAGTTCCCACTTCACACACGCGTGGTCAGACATGTGGGGGGTCTGCCGACTCACAGGGTCCGTCTCCGCTGCTCTCACCTAACGTGCTGCCGGCTGTCCCGCCCCCAGGTGCACCGGGAGTGACGGGCTCACGCCCGACAACCCCTCCTGGGGATGCCGAGGGTCACGCGGCAACGGAAAGTGACTCACTCGGACACGGACGGTTGCCACCCAACAGTCCGCCATCCGGGGTTGCCCCGTGTGACGGGCCTGCTGCCAGAACGCGCGCGAAAACGCGCAGACTTTTGTGATGCCCGGAGGATTGTACATATGTTGTGTTCACTGTGTGTTGGGTGTGTGGTGTGTTTTCCTGCAAATTGGATTGTATATATGTTGTGTTCATTGTGTGTTGTGTGTGGTGTGTTTTCCTGCAAATTGTATATAGGGTGCTCTTACGGAATTCGTATTTATTCAGGGGGGGTGCGTCGGGTTATTTCTCTTCTTGCTGTTGTGGTTCTTGTTGGTGTTCTTGTTGTTGTTATTGTTGGAAAAAAAATTGTGAGGCACACGCGGGTTCAAGGGGCAAATACACTTTTATTGTTGTTTGTTGCAGCCGGGATGGCTGCGAGCTGTACAGGGGGGGGGTTATGTAGGGGTGTTACGGAGGGGCTGTTATAGAATGGGATCAGATGGGAAAGAAACACAGTGGGCGTGGCTATGTCGGTGCATGGGAAGGTGCTCCCAGCGACGTCCGCATCGGGCAGCCTGGGGGGCTGACTCGGAGCTGGGATCCCCCGGGGCCCCACCCTTCAGCGGGGGTTTTGGTATAAAGGGGATGAGCCGGAGGGCTCAGGAAGAGATGTTGAAGCTAACCAGTGAAGGCTGAAGATCGTCGTAGATAGAGCCCTGGACTCCCCTGGATCGCCGCCCTTATCAGGGCCGAACAGGATCGAGCCAGCGGCGTGGTCCCGAGAGCCAGAGCCGGTGCTCTTGTAAGAGCTGGTCTGGGACTCCGGGTACCGTGAGCCCGACTTACCAGTGTCGGGCTAGCTAGCCTCCCCTAGCCCGTTAGTGGAGGACCCAGAGGTAGGCTAGGCGTAGCTAGAGAGTGTATCCCCAGTTAGACGGGTGAGGGGGCCGATACCCCCTCCAGTGTTGTATGTCAGTGTTGTGCTGTACCGACACGGAATAAATACGTGTGCCTCCAACCCCGGCGTCCAAGTCTCCTGGAACACTATTACACAAGCACTATGTAGCGGCTAATGGGGGAATATGGGGGTTGTGGGCTGGGTTGAGACATATGTGAGGATCGTAAATCGCAATGATGGGGCCCATTTTTATTTCAAAGACACTGGCTGTCCCATGCCTATTGGGGACCGACTTTTTGAACAGCATGCCCCTTGAAATACTTACAGATTGGAGCTGCATAGAGATGCCATCGGGGGAACAGTTATTTGTATCCAGACTGCATTAAAAAGGATATGGGTGCATAGGTCATGGTAAAGGCATTGGTTAGGCAATCAGTGGAGATTCCGCTGGGCATGCAAATTTTAGTTATTTTGCATTACCGCTAGCGGTTAAGTATATCCTACCCGGATGCGGCGATCCTCGTTACACCATCCAGAAGCGACCCGTGGGCTTACGCTGGTGGGAGCACAGATGGTTTTGAACACGAGTCAGGAGCCATTTTCCAATTTTTTTATGTAGGTGAGGAGGACTGCTACTGTTCATGCCGGTACTATGTTAGCTCACGCAATGGCCCCAAGCTGGAAGATGGTTGACCCAGCAGCAATGGGTATCGTGGGGGTAGTGGAGGCACATTCGGGGTCTGATGAAATGTGGGCAGAGGAATTTTGTAAAGAAAGCCTGGAATTGTCAGACGCACATTGTTACAAGTTGAAGGGAAAATTCGATATTGGCCATACTTCGTTTTTGCTAAAAGGGACATGGCCCCTCTTAGGAAAAACTTGTATCGCATGAATCTGTTAGAATAGGAACATGTGAAACAGGCAGTAGACAAGATTCTAATCGCAGATATAATTTCACCATCGACACAGTCATTGGGGAGCTCCGGTGGTACTTGTCAAAAAATAAAATCTAAGTCTGCGGTTTTGTATCTTTCCGGAGGCTAAACAAAGTAACGCTATAGCTGATGATTACTCGCTTTTGTTGGATGTGCTATTGGGGTCTACATTTTTTTTTACAGACTTGCTGTCAGGATTTTGGCAACTACCCTTGGATGAATCGTCGAAGCCAAAGACTGCATTTTGTACGCATCAGACTTTTTCAATTCCGTTGCCTTCCCATGGGATTGCACTCGGCACCTGCCACATTTCAGAGACTGATGGAACTTGTTCGGAGAGAGACGTGACAGCATATCCACATTAGCGAGTTACGTGCCCTTCCGATAAGACGCCCGGAATGAGTAATCCTGCAGGATTTATAACCTCTCCACCCTGTTCACCACCTGGGATAATACAGCGCCGATATCTGTGTGGAAGGCGGAGACGAATCTTGGAGGCTTTTATTCACATAAACTGCAGTACAGTCCCAGTCTCTCACAAGGGCAACGGCCCCTATAACTGCCTCCGGGCTAGTGTGCTCTGTCACGGGGCTACATGTTCTGGGTCCTCCGGCTACAAGTGCCCTAGGGGAGGCTGCACTGACCCGACCCAGCCAAGGTACGCAGTCTCTTCTATCAGTCGCAATACCTGATTCGCGAACTATGTGCCCGAGGTATTGCACGGACGTTTGCAACATATGGCACTCCTGATGTTTAAATTTAACTTAAGATTAGCCTGCCGGCCCATCGGGAGCCTGTTAAATTCGAACATGCCTTGCGGCATTGGGAAAGCAGTCTTAGGCTTTGAGCAGTCATCGAGGGGAAATTTCCAGAACCCCGAAAGAAGATTGAGCATAAAAAAGAAACGTGCCTCTGCCAACGCTTCCAGGAAATCATCCATACGGAGCAGGGGGTACGCATCAGCTACAGACACATTGTTAAGTTTCCGGAAGTCCACCCAGAAGTGCAGACTTCCATCGTGTTTTTTCACTAGTACAATCGGAGCGTGCCCATGGGCACGTGGACGGGGAGATAACATCGGCGGCCAACATTTCGTTAACCGCTAGACGTACATGTTATTTTTCAGCCGGACGTAACTGGTTTTGCCGGATGGGGGGAGAGTCACCTGTATCAATATGGTGCCTGAGGAGGGTCGTGCGACCAAGATCAAATTTGCCCCGGCTGAAAATATCCCCGAATTCAATCAACAGTGCATGCAACACGGACCTTTGAGTGCCAGACAGATTCTGATTCTCGGAGAAAAGCGCATCAACCCACCTGTCATCCTCTGTATGCGCGCTGGCCCGCGTTCTGTGATACCGCAACGCCCCCTATCATATCACCATGGACCATTGCGGCCGACGCATGAGCAAGCACTGTGCCGCCTGAATGACCGACGCATCAGGCCCCATATTCAGCACTTGAATAAAGAGCTGCCAATCCCTCGAATCCAGCGTCTGGGCCGCCACAAGCGTCATTCCGCAGGCCGCTTTGTTCGATGGTCCCAATGCAATTCCCCCAGTGTTGGCCTCCCGATCAAGCAGATTGCGCAGCCGCAGGGGGATGAGCATTTGTGCCCCAGGGGGAATCGTGACAATGTCGGTAACAAGCGCCTGAACAGACGCGTTAGCATTATGCATTTTAGTGGGCGACGACAGAAACGCAATTTGCCTCCCCAAGGGCAATTCCAAACATCCCCGGTCCGTTAAGATTTTTAGGGGCATCTTCCCAAGGAAGTCTGTCCCTAGCAAGTATGGCACTGCTAAAGATCCAGAAACCAACACGGGCCCTTCCAATTTAATGTTCCCAATGGACACCTCCGCCGAGATTGGCCTAGGATACCCAGCAGTCCCCCGCTAGCGGCGAAATATGGAACAGTAACGGGGCGCAATGAACGACAATTCCGTGGCAAGATGTTAAATATCAGCTCCGAAATGATGGTGGCGGAAGCCCCTGTATCGATAAGAACTTGCATCTTCTATGCCCTGTATTGTGCTGATGACCGTGGACGAGCCGGCGGTGGCAACGACAACCCGACGAGTTAACTGCAACCACTGGTCCGGCCCAAGCGGCCAACCCTTACCCAAGGCAATATATCCCTTACGCGTCGTGACCCGACGAGGACAAGCAACAACAGTGCGTGGATCTACACGAGAACGAGATGGGTGAGGTGGGAACGAGGGCCAAGTGTGTGGTGCACCGCGACTCACCTGGGGACCCCTTGAAGTCGACGGCGGCCGTGAAGACGATGACAGTGGTCCAAAGCATTCCCCGGCATACCAGCGTGGCACCCCGAGGTGACGTTTCCCGGCAGCCCGCAATTGTAGCAGACGCCGCGGCTGGAGCCCAGACGAGAGAAGGCTCCTTGAGGACGGTCGTGGCTTTCTCGCCTCTCGGCGTCACGTCTCCATCCACCACCGCCATTGACAGCAGCACAAACCAGAGGGGGCTCATCCTCTTCCAACTCCTCGCGCCCACTTGCAGGCGTGGCGCACGTCACCAGCCCCATTCGTCTCTTCAACCCAAGGTGAGTCTGTATACAGTGGGCGATCACAAGGGACGACGGATCATCCTCCTCCGAGGCAGGTAGGGTGACGTTCAATTCTCTCGCCAGCCCCAGCAGTCTTTCTATCTTCAGAAAAGCCGCCTGCGCCAGGGACAACAGAGCACTTCGGAAGGCGAGGGAAATCTCGGCTTCCCCTCGCCGACGCACAGCAAATCTGTTGCGCACACTGGTTGTAGACTGCAGCCATCTCCTTGAATGCCTGTGATAGCGTGGACTGCCGTGCTTGCAGGATGGCATAAAATGCAGCCAAAGCGTCATCGTCGCGAGAGGTGGGGAGCGCCTTCAATGCCTCCTCCTCAGTCCACCCCACCAAAGTGCAGCTCGCGGAGAAACGACGATGCAGTGCAGGGACGTCCCATGGTGTGGCTGTCGAGTGGGAGTAAATGGCGGACTCTCTGCTGCGCGTTCCCACCAAAATGGTTGCTGCTCGATCGGGCGGCGTGGCTGGAGAGTCACGTGCTCGGACGGCGGCAGAAACAATGTCGACGCCACGTGGCTCTAGGGCGATATTCTCCGACAACAGCTCCCCAACGTCGAGCTTGGCAGCCAACTCTGCTGCAGCGCCCAGCAACTCTGCAAGGTGGGTGCTGGCCGTCCGACGAATCTCGGACGGCGATAAGTCCGCCGCCTGAGCAGCGCAGTGCTGTTCTGCTGGCAGCAAAGCGTCGGCGGGACCCTCCGGGGCTGCCATGCCCGGGGCTGTCGGTGGGATGATATCTCCGTCGTCTTCTTCGCCCGAGGAGTGTCTGGTAGGTTGCCTACGACGTGTGAACATTCCGCCCCATGTTAGGTAAGTCGAACCTAAAATTTGCCACTTCTGGCACCAAATGTAATGGTTCGACAGAGGCGCACATACTCGTGTGGAGGTAACACTATTTATTTAACACAACTGTTACACACACTATACATAGGGTGGTGACCACCGTCCTAGTCTCACTAACACTCGGGTACTACTTGGCATGGCCAAGCCAGGAGGGCTTCTGCTTGGCCACGACGACTTGGGGCTTCAGTTTTCATGAGGCGTCTTCATCCCAGGCACGAACAGCCCCGCTCCCTCAGCGGCGCCTGCTTATGAGCTCCCCAGCATGGCCGGCTATACCCTAGCCACGCCCCCAATCTCGAACTCTCAAGAAAGCTACGCACTCCAACCACATGAACCCAAGGTCCCCCCTAGGCCACTGGCCCCCAGCTTGATCCGGTCACGTGTACAGCCGCGGTCACTCAGAGTGCCACGGCCTCCACGACCCCTGTGGCACTCGTCAACGGCCTCCGCACTGCCCTGACCCCGCAGTGACGTCATCCGAACCGACCCGACATGGTAGTGACGTCATGTGTGTACAGACCTGACATGATAGTCACGTCATGTGTGTAAATCTGGATGGCATCTGTCTCAAATTTCTTCATGAAAACATTCGCTACCACTGGCGATAAGGGAGAACCCATTGGGGTACCCTCATTGTGTTTGTAGAATGCACCTTTCCAGGTGAAGCATGTGTTTGTAAGACAGTGCTTTACCAACGTTGGTACATCTGGATTCAGTCCTTGTTGGACCAAGTCTTCAGTGATTGCAATGGTGTCAGGTACAGGTACCTTGGTGAACAGGGAGGCTACATCGAAACTGACAAGCAAATTATCTGGAGACAGTGAGATGTCCTTGATTAGAGAAACCAAGTGAGTTGAGTTAAGTACAGCTGAGGTGGATTTTCCAGTGAAAGGAAGCAGGGTCTCAGACAGAAATTGGGCCAGTTTGTAGGTGGGTGAGTTAATGGTGGAGACGATAGGACGGAGCGGGGTACCTACTTTGTGGCTTTTTAGAAGGCCATAAAATCTGGGTGGTCTAGCAGTTTAAGGGAGCTCTGCTTAGTCTGATCGATTATTGAAGTCTATTTAGTGATGATATTGTTGGTTTTTGTGGCTAGGTGGTTGGTGGGGTCTCTGTTTCAAGAGCCGAATGGCTCACAGGGCTATACCAAATAAATTAAACTGTTGATTTTGGTATAGCTGCCATCATTAAGAAGGTCCTGAATTTGGTTGTTGTAAGTGGTTTTATCCATGATGACAGTGGCATTGCCATTGTCGGCTGAGAGGATGACAATGTCACCTCTGTTTTTTTATTTATATAGTTCAAAACGCTCATCCTTGCTGATGTTGCTAATGGGTTTCTTCGAGTTTTTGAGGGTAGCAGCGATTTCAGATTTAGCAACGTCTGCCGGGATGTGTCCCAAGCCTTTGAGGGCTACGTCGACCTGGGCAATTATATTATCCACTGGGATATGTTTAGGGGTGCCTGCGAAATTCAACCCTTTAGCTAGTACCCATTTTAGGCTGCCGGAAATTGGGATGTTACTCTGATCGATGACAATCTTGTTAACATCTAACTTTTGAATGTGTGGCTCTGACTTATTTTTTGACAGGAGGTTGACTTTAGCGATCAAGTTAACTTTACATTTGGTTGCCATTGAAGTAGCAGAAGAGACTGTCATGTCATCTACATGGTCCCAATCAGAAGTGGACATTTCATCTGTTAATTTTAAGTGTGATTGTAAGAGAGTCTTGTCTCTATTATCAAGCTCAAATCTGAGCAATCTTATTCTCTCTGAGATTAGCGATAGGCTAGCGTTGAAAAAGATCCGTTTAGCGTTAGGAGAAGTGACAGCAGGAGATGTGAGTTTATTAACTATTTGCACAACATACTCCAGGCTATTAACACAACATACTCTCGGGTGGTGACCACCCAACTAACCACGCTACGGCGGGACTAGACACAGTTCCACTATCCCGGTCCGGACCACAAGCTGGGTCCCGGACCGCGTGGCTGGAGGCTTCTTCAAGCTTGATGTGGATCTCCTGCCTCTCCAACAGTAAGAACCCCGAGCCCCTCACAGGGCCCCCCTCATATCGGGCCAGGCTGGGACTGGCTCCGCCTCTCGCCCCGCCCACCTTCTCGATCTCTCTCGCCCTTTCCCGAAGGCTCTCGAGAGTTATTCCCAAACTATGTGATGGTTCTTTCCCAACAGTGGGGGTGATAGCTTACGGATTGTGTAGTCTGAATATCCATTCATCTTGAGGGCTTGGTGTACGTGCTCCAGTTCACTGGCTAGGTGGTGATGGTCGGAAATACAACGAGCTCTATGGTGTAGAGGTTTGATGAGGAGATTCTTCCGGGATGGATGGTGGTGGGAGTCTGGTTTTAGGTAGGCATCTATATGGGTGGCTTTCCTGTAGACCGAATGTCCCAACGAGCCGTCAGGTCTATTCTCGATCAAAACATCCATGAACGGTAGCTTGCCATCTTTTCCACTTTCATGGTGAATTTTATAGACGGGTGTATGAAATTGATGTGGTTGAGAAATTGGTTCAGTGCTGGCAGGCCATGTGGCCAGATGATGAACGTGTCATCTACGTATCTCTTCCACAAGGAAGGACGTAGGGTGGATGTCTAGATGGCATCTGTCTCAAATTTATCCATGAAAACATTCTCTACCACTGGCGATAAGGGAAACCCCATTGGGGTACCATCAGTTTGTTTGTAAAATATACCATTCCAAGTATGTGTTGGTAAAACAGTTCCTTACCAAAGTTGGTACATCTGGATTCAGTCTTTGTTGGACCAAATCTTCAATGATTACAATGGTGTCACTCACAGGAACTTTGGTAAACAAAGATACGACATCGAAACTGACAAGCAAATCACCTGGAGATATCTTCTTGGTTCTTTCGGTAAAGTCACGTAGAAGGGAAGTAATAAAATAATAAAAATAAAACGTAATAAAATAATTCTCACGACGTTTCGGCCACAACGCAAGCAGCCGTCCTCAGGTGAAGACCAGGTCTGTCGTGGAGACAGCGTCTTCAGACGCTGTGACTTTCCCGAAAGAACCAAGAAGATGATTCCCTGCAAGTCACGAAAGCTTTAAATCGAAATTCACCGGGAGATAGTGAGATGTCCTTAATTAAAGATACCAAGTCAGCTGAGTTAAGTACAGCTGAGGTGGTCTTACCGGTGAATGGTTGTAAGGTATCAGACAGAAACCGGGCCAGTTTGTAGGTGGGTGAGTCAATGTTGGAGACGATTGGATGGAGTGGTGTACCTTCTTTATGGATTTTTGGTAAGCCATAAAATCTGGGTGGTCTAGAAGCAGAGGGTTTTAAGGAAAGTCGCTTGGTTGGTTTAATTAAAGATGTCAAATCAGTGATAATATTGTGGGTTTTCGTAACCAGGCGGTTGGTAGGATCTCTATTGATTTTGGTATAGCTGCCATCATTAAGTAGGTCCTGAATTGTATTATTTTATGTGATTTTGTCCATTATGACAGTGGCATTGCCCTTGTCAGCTGAAAGGATGACAATGTCATCTCTCTTTAATTCAGAAAGTTCAAAGCGCTCATCCTTGCTGATGTTGCTAATATGTGTCTTAGCGTTTTTGAGGATTGCAGCGATTTCCGATCTTGCCACGTCTGCAGGAACGTGTCCCAAACCCTTAAGGGCTACGTCGACCTGGGCAATGATATCATCAATTGGGATGTGTTTCGGGGTGACTGCGAAATTCAACCCTTTAGCTAGAACCGATTTTATGCTGTCGGAAATTGGGCTGTTACTCTGATTGATAACAATCTTGTCACCATCTAACTTTTTAATGTGTAGATCTGGCTTCTTCTTGGAAAGGAGGATGAACTTGGAAATCAGGTTATCTTTGCATTATGTAAACACAGGCACAACTTCAACCGAGAAGAAGGGTACAAATTGAGCAATCATTAGAAGGACGTCATTAACCAGGTAAAGTCTTAACTGACTGATGTTTCTATCCTACCTTCCTAATACAGCTGTTATTTCCGACTCTCTGTGTCTCTCTCTCTCTATGCCTCTCTGTTAGTTCTCTCACATGTCCTTTGGATTGCACTCTCATGCTCACATGTCCTTTGGATTGCATTCTCAAGCTCACATGCCCTTTGGATTGCACTCTCATGCTCACATGCCCTTTGGATTGCACTCTCATGCTCACATGTCCTTTGGATTGCACCTATCAGGCTCACATGCCCTTTGGATTGCACTCTGTCATGTTATCTACATGGTCCCAATCAGATGTAGACATTTTTTCTGTCAATGTTAAGTTTGATTGCAAGAGAGTCTTGTCTAAATTGTCTAGTTCAAATCGGAGCAATCTTATTCTCTCTGAGATCATGGCTAGGCCGGCCCTGAACAAGATCCGTTTAGCATTAGGCGAAGTGACAGCAGCAGATATCATTGTAAAAGCGATCGGTATTATCTTGGTGTTGCGCATCTCTTCAGAAATGTGAGCGACTCGATCAGATGAGCCTTCTTGTCTCGAAGTTTGTTAAAAGATCTAATAGTTGTGTGGAAATCCTCCCTTTAGAGGCGGTTAAATCTTGACTGAAAGCTTTCGTGACTGCATGAATCCATATTATTTGGGTCTTTCGGTCAAGCCACGTTCGATCGCAACACAATCAATCGTCATCAGGTAAAACAATATAGCTGCTGAGGCAGGATGTTATAAAGGTTTGAGATGGGTGTAGCCCAAGGGTCATAAGCCAAGTGGGCGGGGCTAGAAATGAAATTTGCATGTAAATGTAAGATCGGAGAGCTGAGCTACCTCCACAACAACGAAGCTTTAGAGGTGGCCATTATATTGTCAGAGATTAGCATGTCAATGTAAGAAAAAACGAAAACCACCAACACATCGAGGAAAACGAGCAACCGTGGCTGTGTTAGTGAGACATTTAGCCTGTTAATGTAAGATTAGCATGTCAATGTAAGAAAAACGACAGTCACCGCGACATCGAGGAAAACGAGCAATGGTGGCTATATTAGTGATATATTTAGCCTGTTAATGTAAAGACATTTAACCTGGTAAGATAACTCAGAGTCGACAATAACTGCATAAGCAAAGTGGGCGGGGCTATAGATGACATTTGCATATAAATGTAAGATCGGAGAGCTGAGCTACCTCCACGAAAACGAAGATGTGGAAGTGGCCATTGTATTGTGAGAGATTAGCATGTCAATGTAGGAAAAACGAAAACAACCTCTACATCGGGGAAAGCGAGCATGTCAATGTAAGAAAAACGACCCTTGGGCTACACCCATCTCAAACCTTGATAACATCCTGCCCTCAGCAGCTCTCCCTCTATATTTTTCACCTGATGACGATTGCTTGTGTTGCGATCGAAACGTCGTGATATTTTTTTTTATTATTTTTCTATCTACATGGCTTTACCGAAAGACCCAAAGAATATGCTGTTACTAAGTTTATTTTTTTCTGTAAGTTGTGCAATGCTTTCATGTCGTCTGCCGACCGAGTCGCCCTTTGAAAAACAGCTTCTTAGCTCAATATGCTTCAGTCGGGAAATACATTTCTGACCTCTGACTTTTGTTTGGCTACTCAATCGAATGGCCTCCCTTACAGCTGTAGCGGTGTCTACACGAGGCGATGCACCGTTCCAATCCAGAACTTTGGAGAAAGGGGTTATGTGGTTTATTCAGAACTCGTGCTGTGCATGCCATGGCAGTGCAACAAGTGGGTTCCCGAGTGGGTTCCGCGGTCACCTGTGCACACCTTTGAACGTCACATCCGCGTGTGCGTGGGCTTTCTCTCTGGGTACTCTGCTTTAATCTCACGTGCAAAAACATTCATAATAAACAAACAAACCTAAAACTCAACACGTTCGTCAGTAGCACTGCTCTAAAAATAAACATTTATAGAATGCGACGTTTCAGGCAATGACTTTTTTTTGTAGCTCATGAATAGAGAGGCCAAAGAGGGTTAATAAGAGTTGGAGACTGCACTTTACACCATGGGGCCTGATGAGAAAAACATTTAAAATGTATTTCTAAATAGGCAAATGAATAGTTGCTATTGAGTAGCAGACACACCCTTCAACAATCAATGTATTAGTGGACTGCGTTGAAACAAAAATGTACAAGCCACTGAGTAAACATTCTAATGAACGCAGGATCCTCGAGAAATAAATGAAGACATTGAGTGAGGCTTTCTTGGATAAATGAAAGGAATTATAGCCAGGTAACTGGAAAAACGGGATCATCTGTGTAACAAATACAACATCAAACTATTATTCGGATTTTTTTGGGAAACTTTAAACATCGTGAAAAAAGGTAAGCGTTTATTTTGAGACGGCTCAAACCTTTGGGTATAATTGATTAGCAATGCAAAATTAAACGTTTCAGGAGGGTTGCTGACCGTTCGTGGCCAATCCGTGTGCTTGTAGCGAATGTTATGGTGTTAGGACTGCGTTGCAAGTAAATACGAGATTGTTACGGCTTCTCCTACGTCGAGGTTAGTGTGTGCGCGCGTGTGTCTTTGTCTTTTTCAATTCGGGTGACTTAGAACAAAATACCCTTCGCGTGTATTGTGGTCTTCAGTGTCCGAGATTAATGCCATCGGCAAAAGGTAGCGAGCGCTTTGATGATGTGGCCAGCACCTTGAACCTTGAACTCGGATACGTCCACGCATCTGACACCATGCTTTTGGCAAAAAGACACGCACACACACACACACCAACCTCAAAAGCGGGCGGTCATGTCCGTGTATGCACGTACGGCCATCGGGGAGAAAAGAATAATAATAATTGTAAGATTTACATGGACATGAAGCAAGAAATAAGTGAAGTTAACAGATAATGATTTTCGAGTCATAAAGACTCGTGGCAAGCCACGCGGAAACATCGTGGCATTTTTATATATAATCAATATGTGCAGGGAGAGGGGGGCGGGGGGCGTGCGGGGGGAGGGGGGGGCAGACGCGGTAACGCAGAAATCTTTGTACGTATCACAACGCGTGTGTTGACTCGGTACACACACCGCGTGTACGTATCATAACGTGTGTGCTGATTCGGTACACAAAGCATATGCTAAATTTCGATTTAAAGCTTTCGTGACTGCAGGGATTCATCTTCTTGGTTCTTTCGGTAAAGCCGTCCTCAGGTACCTGAGGACGGCTGCTTGCGTTGTGGCCGAAACGTCGTGAGAATTATTTTATTATGTTTTGTTTTTATTATTTTATTACTTCCCTTCTACGTGACTTTACCGAAAGAACCAAGAAGATGAAACCATATGCTAGTTGAGGACCTGACCGCACAGTAAAAGTCGTGGGGGCCGGTGGCGCTAGATGACCATACTTCACCACGCTGGTCAGTGCCGATTGGCGAAGACGGCGGAGCACAGACGCCGAATCATTGCAGTGGAGGACAACCACGGCTGTTAGCTGCGCGCTACCAGAGTGCACGCGCACGCGACAAACAGAACCCCCCCCTCCCCCCCTGCTTCACAGACCGCCTGGGTAAGCACAATTGGCGAGCACTTATTAAGGCTTGCGTGGTCTCAGCCTAAATCCCACCTCTGAGAATGACAATTATTGGTCTGACTCTCTCGTGCGATGAGCACCGCCGTCCGTGTGCAGAGCAGCGTGCGTGGGACAGGGGGGGGGGGCGGAGAGGGGGGGGACTGCTGCCCGCGACTTGTGTACGAGAGGTCGCTTGAGGATATGTCAGTAGGAGCTTCGCGACCCCCCCCCTCATTCCGCGGGGGGAGTCCTCCGGAGGCGGGCCGAGCAGCGCGTTGCGCCGCTCTGCGAGAGTTTGCGCCATGGATTCATTGTCTCGCGACGTGACACCGAGAGCACAATTGGGACACAATTAAGGGGAGGGAGAGATGTGGATACGGGGGATAGACAGAATTAATCGAAGGCCAGCACTGCACACGATGGGATGGTTCTGGTCAGAGCGACACCCGGCCGCTTTTGTCTCTCCACTTTGCTGATGCTGACACACCCCAACTTAGTACTAATTTTGCGCTGAGTGGCCCTAAGGTTGGCTACGTACGGTGCGAAAGAAGTTTGCCATGCATACAATACATCTATACGCACGTTAACGCTTAAATAAATCATACATTTTCTCGTTTATCCAGGAGATCCACACTGAGTCGTACGACTATTTTTCAAGAGGATCGCGTGATATTTGATTTCTATTCCAAAAAAATTCGCCCAATTCATGATGACAGTTTATACACGTGGGAGGAAACCGGAGAACCCAACGGAAAACCCCACGCGTGCAACGGGGGCAACACTCTATACCCGTACAGATGTAAACAGATGGCGATCAGTCCACTTGCTATACAGCCTTTTCCTGAGGAGCCAGGTTATGGCTTTTCCTCGACGCCTACGGGAAGGGAGTTTCACAACATCCATGGGTGACCCACCAACCCTCGCTGCCTCCACAGTGCTGGATCACAGGCCACGTGGAGCAGCCACCACTGAAGTTGAATATCAACGGCAAATTACACCATGGACCACTGCAGTCGCTCGCCTTCAGATGCCATCAAATCACAGCGAGTGGGCCCATCCCACGGATGGATAATTAATGCTTATCACTAAGTAATCATGTCCCTTTTTAGCAAGGAAAGCGTCACTTGCGTCTCGAGACTCTTCAGGGGAGGGCCCTGCTTGGGACCGTTTGGCAATTTGTGGAATTTCTTTGTGTTCGGGAGCGAAATTCGACGCGCCTGGAGGTCCCCCCACAATTGGCGAGGAGGTAACACGAACAGGTTGCAGCGACCTACTTGCTGTACTGCCTTCTACATGCTAGGGTCGGTGTCACAAGAGTGGTCATCGTTGTGTGATTCGCAAACCCTTGCTTCTAACGCACCGCTGGTTTAGTTAGAGGCACGCATCGTCACACTCAGGTATTGTCACTCGCAATATACTGTACACACACACATATATTTAACCCAAATCATGTAAAAAAAATGTAATTTGACATGGCGTCGCCACGAGGTTGACAACATTCCGTTTGGAGCTCTCTTTTAGCGAGCAGTGTGACATCACACCTTGTGCGAGGTTTTAGCATCCGAAAGGTGACGTCACGGAACCGAGTCTAAAGTCTTGTCCACTATCCACACTCAGAGTACAACATTAAAAACCATCTCAGAGCTGGGATTTAGCGAAATTAAGTGTGTGTGTGTGGGGGGGGTTAAAATGTATTATTTAAAATGATGTATTTTTTGTAAAGAATTTTCTAACCTGTCTGACACCATCATCTCGCGACACTGGAGAACCTGGTTTAATCACGGACGGTTTAAGCCCGGATTCAAACATAGGCGTTCAGAGGTTGGCAGCTCAGAGCTCTGTCAGTTACCTGAGCCACCTGACCACCGCTAATGCATCGTGACAGTTAATCTCAGATTCCGTTAATGCTCTTTACAAATGTTATATTAATTGAAAGTAACTTGCTCATGCTAAGATCAATATTATTTTACAAGTAGTAGACTTGTGAATTCCGTTTGTTTACCCAGAAAAGCATCGCTGAGTCTCAATATCACAACGTTTCGATGACGATTGCTTGTGTTGCGATCGAAACGTCGTGATATTGTTATAAATGTTTTCTTTCTACGTGGCTTTACCGAAACACCCATAGAATACACGTAAGTATGTTGAACTCCTTTCGCACCAAAGTAGAACCGTGCTAATTGGAGGTGCGGGGAAAGGACAACAAACTAAACACACAAAACAATTCTAAATGAGCTTTCAATCTACATTTAAAAGTGCATTTCTCTAAGAGCGTTCCAGACGGCTGCATAAGCCCTTCTGAAAGTGCGTGATGCATTGACCGTCTTTTTTCGATGGCTAGCAAAATGAAACGTGTATAACGGAGGGTTATTGTCTGCTTAGGTTGAGTTAAAATCCAAGGTCAACTCACAAACCCTATATTATCTTTAGGATGGATTAAAATACGTTCCGATTTTATGTGAATTAAACCAACCGGGCTTGGCTATGGAGAAAGACTGACCCTGCAATTGGAATGTGGAATATCCAGCGATGCTTTTGGAGTATCCAGGAGGAAATGCATACCACCCCAGGGTCATTCGAGGCGCGAGAATCCACGCGTTTTGGTTAAAACAGACACTTTGCGAGCAATAAGTTGCATACGCATTGTGAAAGCGTAACCTCGACTTCGTCAGAAACGTCCCCATTGCATATCTGCGACCGGTCACCTCTGCGAACGAGAGCTCAGTTCGAGAGAGACGGCTGCGATGTCACTTTGTGGACACGCAAAATCCTGCAGAAAATTGTGCTCACTTCGGTACGAAGCAGACTGCGACCCTCAAAGGAACAGCGCCGCCCCCGTGGCATAGCCCCCACACCCCCCCCGCCCCCCCGTGATCTGTGGATCAAACGAATCACTCGAGACGCCGGTGGTGTACGGGCGGCTAGAAGCAGTTTATGGGAATGCCGTCGCAAGAGAGGTCACACGTTTGGCGCAACGATCCTTCGCTGGCTATGCATGGCGAATGAATAAACAGATAAATAAATGTTCTCAAACGCAGTGTTACTTAACTCCACTCCTTGCGACAACCACCCCCGCACCCCCACCGCACAGCTTTCCGTGATTACCAACCATCGGGTGCGTTCAGCGAGTGCAGTGGCCGAATGTACACGGGCATCGAAATTGCTAATCGCGAAATGGCGGACCGCGTGGGTGGACGCGAGGACTGGAGGGGTTTATGAATGCCGGCCTCGCACTCCGCACGCACAGCACGTGGGCAGCAAGTTGGCAATCCACTGCTGGATAGCAGGGCTTCCCCACGCAGTTGTCGGTCGTCGGAGTTATTTGACCATTCGCCCTCCCCCCACGTCGGTCAGCGCGGGCTTATCGAAGACGCGTCAGCATAGACGTGGACACACAGTTGCGCTGTGTAACAATGCATCGATATGCACTACCCTTGGCGTTACACACAGCATATATCTGCTGCGCGCCACCGAGGCCGAATGTTGTGCATGGTGGGTCCCGTCCAAGCGCTCTGACTTGGTCGCAAGAGCTGTGGTCCATTGGGTGAGAATGGCAGCGAGAGCCGTGAGATAGAGAGGGGTCGGAGGCCGTCGGACTGCGAGAAGGGCTGGGTGCAGATGCAACACTTGTCGTAAAAAAAATTATAGTAATATTACAAACAGGGGCGGTTTCTTCATTAGGGCGATTGGGCGACGCACCACCAATGTCATTCAACCACAGAGTCACGCTAGCCGTCACTGTGCCTCTGGATATAGTCCAATCAGCGTCATGTCACGTTCTGTGGAGTACCGCCTCTTTTTGGGCGATTTCACTCCGGCTGAGAATCGCCCCGAGTGGCCCCATAGACTTACATTCAAAGATGTTTTTTTTCGAACGGGGGCGCTGCAATGCATTCTCTATGGCTTCCGGGAGGGCTCGCCCTAACGTGCTTACGTCATCATACGTAAGCACGTTTCATCCAACAATATAATTTGTCGCCACCTAGTGGAATCTTTAATAAAATAAACTTGAGTGGATTGTATATTAATAGTGAGTATAGAAACAAACAAGATGTATTGTAAGAGTCACTTTATTTTTCATTAATATTAAAGAAGTGAAGTTGCCTTTACATGCTTAAGCTGTTAATTTATCCATTGCATGGGTGGACCTTATCCTTATCAATCATCCAGACATTTGCCCCCCCTGAGAGATTTTGCAGGAGCCGCCACTGATTACAAATATTACATGTGTAGTGGTTTAACGCGCGCCAAGGGGCGTAATTGTAAACACGTGCGGGTTTGGAACAGTGGAGTCGTATCCGAGACGGTCCGTCAGGCAATTATGGATGCAGGGCAGTGATTCGCCGGTTGTTGTTGTTGGGGACCAAGTGGCGCCTCTAAGTCTGGGAATGGAGACAGGTGGCAGCGGGGGCAAGGGGGCGCGGGGCGTCGGGGGACGCCAACTAATTAATTGGAAATTAATAGGGACGGGGATAAATACAGGGGCGTCAGATAGAGTTGGGGAGTTGTGCCTGGGAGCTGGACGGAGACGGTTGGAGCAGCAGAAGAAGAAGATACAAGAAGAAGTACAGAGTAGCAGTGGAGTAGAAGAAGAAGTGTAGGGTAACAGTGGAGTAGAAGAAGAAGTATAGTGTAGCAGTAGAGACGGAGACGAGGAAGATACGGAAGGTAGAATGGGGTAGCGGTGGAGCAGCAGAAGAAGCGGTGACGAGAAGACTAATAGGCTACCAGTGGAACGGCAACGGGAGGGTGAGTCAGAGTGAGACGGAGAAGCCGAGAGAGCGACGGCTGGAGTGAGACGGAGAAGCCGAGAGAGCGACGGCTGGAGTGAGACGGAGAAGCCGAGAGAGCGACGGCTGGAGTGAGACGGAGAAGCCGAGAGAGCGACGGCTGGAGTGAGACGGAGAAGCCGAGAGAGCGACGGCTGGAGTGAGACGGAGAAGCCGAGAGAGCGACGGCTGGAGTGAGACGGAGAAGCCGAGAGAGCGACGGCTGGAGTGAGACGGAGAAGCAGAGAGAGAGCGACGGCTGGGGTGGGACGGAGAAGCAGAGAGAGAGCGACGGCTGGAGTGAGACGGAGAAGCCGAGAGAGCGACGGCTGGAGTGAGACGGAGAAGCCGAGAGAGCGACGGCTGGAGTGAGACGGAGAAGCCGAGAGAGCGACGGCTGGAGTGAGACGGAGAAGCAGAGAGAGAGCGACGGCTGGGGTGGGACGGAGAAGCAGAGAGGGGAGTCGAGAGTGACAAAGAGAGAGGGAGAACGCGCTGGAGATGTGTGGCGAAACGTGCTGTGTTTGGTAAAATAAAGTGACGACAGAAAAGGAAGAAGTTGTCCGTGTAAAGTTCAGCACTACACATATAAAACATAGGGGGAACATAGTCATGGAGTAGGGAGAGAGGGGGTAGTGAGAGAGGAGGGTAGAGAGGGGGTATAAAGAGAGGGAAGGGGTAAGGAGAGCAGAGCGTGACATTTATTGTGAAATCTTTCATTTTAAAAGGGGGGAGGGGGGGGTTACATAAAGCAAAGCATTAAAAAAAACTAAATGATGAACGAAGCAAAGTACCGACTACACCGAGCATCTTCTTGTTTCCTCTGATCGTAAAAAAAGAGAGAGAGGGGGGAGAGGTACGCGCTCTCTCTCTCCCAAAATCTCTCTCTCTCTCTCACGCACACAAAGGGCTCGCTTGGCGTCGTAATGATGCTTGGCGGCAGCGTGGAGGAGAGAGGTTTACCCCCAGCAGCCACCGTGCAAACGGCCCAGCCGCATGAGATTTTGCCGGTAGGTGGAGCGATGCAAAGTGGGCCCATTAGGAGACCTGGGGATGGGGGGGGTTAAAATTCAAAGGCGCTGGCTCCGGTCCATCAAAGTGAACAGAAGACGCTTGGCAATTGGCTTGAAGGCAGCCCCTGGTTGAACGACAAGTTGACAGACTTGTTCTCCATCTCTCTCCCTCCTCCTCTCTGTACCAGCGTGGACGGCACCCTCGTGTTCACCTTCTGAAGCGCTCGCTCGTCACCGTGGCGTGCGCGATGACCACCACCACCACCACGTGACTTTTCTTTCGTGTTGTGCGCGGTGTTTTTAGCGCCACAGCGCGTGGGTTTGTAGCGTTTATTTTCATTTGTTTGCTGGTGACTTTGTGTATTTCATATCGAAATCGCGTCCAGTGCTGTTGCTGCTGGCAGCAATACAAGTTATTTAAAAGTCAAAAAGTCTCCCTCCTCCTCTCTCCTTCTCCCCTCGCTCTCTCTTTCCGTTCGTTGAGGATCACAGGCTTGGGGGTGGGGCACGAGTTTTCTCGTGTGTAATATAATTATTAACTTTGTGCTGAGAAGAGATTTTTCGTTGTTTAATGATGAATGGATGAATGAATGTTAAGCATCAGCACGGTGCGCGTACGATTTACCCTGCACTGCGAGTCTAATGGCTGATTTTTACATAATTGATGCGGCTAATGGAACTCGAGGAAACGTCCCCGTGACTGCCTTGTCCTCGGCCCCCTCCTCCGCGGTTCTCGTTCTCCGTGAGCCCAAAGTCAACGACTTCGTTTCGTCTCCCCTTCAACGTCGTTCACTGGCGCTTCCAATTTGGCTTCGTTTGCTCAAGCAAAGTTACGGAGGAGTTTTTTTGCGTGGTGTCTTCACCCACAATTCAAATGGTTTAATATATATTTAATATAATAATTATTTAAACAATTCTCAATGGTTTGAATTGTTTAAATAATTATTATTATATTAAATGTATAAATCAGCATCGCCCATTATCTATCCACTGCTGGATGAAGGCCTCGCCAAGCAGTTGCCATCTGTCACCACCAGCCTACAAAGTAATAATCAATTTAGCGTCCGCACATGAGCTGATTTTATCATTCCATCCCCCCTCCCCCCCATATGTGCATACTTATTAAATAACCCCCCGATATAATTACATTCGAGAGCAATACAAATATGTTCAAGCGCTTACATTTCAAATAAATGCATTCGGGTGCAATGCAACCCGGATGTGAACCCATGTTTTACGCGTTCATGCCTCAGTCGTTAAAGGGGATGGTTCCTTCAGAGTCTGGGTCGGGTGGGTCAAGCGATCCATTGCGGCCAAGGCAGAGCTATAGCTCGCCACAGCCGAGAGCCTGTGTTAGAGTCCGTTTGTCATCCACACCGCGACTACACGGCGTTCTCGGGTGGGTTGAGTCAAAGGTCTCAGCCCGGACCCCAATGGCTGCACAAATAAAATAACGTTTTTTTTAGTCCGGTTCATTTCGGTTCTGAGAAGAGGAAAGCATTTTATTACTGAAGGATCGCTCAACGAAGTGGATTATTATCAAGTAGACATTGATAGCAGCAAAAGACTCCAAACGCACGTTTCTAAATGTGGAGGGAAAACCGGAGGACCCGGACAAAAATACACACGACCACGGGGAGAACATGCAAACTTAAAATATATATAGCAGGCGTCAGGGTCGGGATTGAACCCAAGCCTTCCTGTACACAGGTTGAGGTAGTTAACGTCTCGCCACCGTGGCGCCATATTTTTAACGTGCGCTGCATACACTTTTCAGGGCATAGCAAACGTGCGCACCTAGTTTGCATAAGGAGGCCTATTGGCGTGAATTTATAACTAGTTCTCTGACATCTTCATCATTTTTCAGGGCTCTTTTCTGACACAAAGTGGTGCACTGCTTGTTGTGAGAGTTCTTAATATAATGTACTTGTCTCTTAAAAAGAATTATGGTGACACAATTGGAATATAATTGCGGGTTAGTAAATAAATAAAATATATTGAAATGTCTTCTTGGTTCTTTCGGTAAAGTCACGTAGAAGGGAAGTAATAAAATAATAAAAATAAAACATAATAAAACAATTGTTTTATTATGTTTTATTTTTATTTTTATTATTTTATTACTTCCCTTCTAGGTGACTTTACCGAAAGAACCAAGAAGATGAATCCCTGCAGTCACGAAAGCTTTAAATCGAAATATATTGAAATGTATTTCATATAGTACTAGCGGGAAGTACCTGGCGTTGACCGGGCAAAAAAGACACACACACACACATCGACTTACACACACACACAGACTTCGACCCACACACACAAACATATCGACTTACACACACACACATGGACTCAAACACAACAACAAACGCCATTCGCCACTAAGTGGCGGTGACGTCACCACGACGCTTGTGCCAGGCTATGTGCACTTTGAGACCACGTGAAGTGCCGAACGCCCGCTGGCAGGAGGTCACGGGACAGACCCAGATGCCACAGGTCGACTGGCTGATGAACCACCTGTGCCCCCTACTATGCCAACTTGCTGTGCTTTATCTCCGCTCGTTGTTGTGAGTGTGGCTCCTCCACCCTCCATTGTTGTTGGAGGGCGACTGCCTCCAACTATCCAGTAGCGTCCTTCACGAGCCTCCTCCACAGAGGCCGATCTTGACACCACTGGTACCAGTCATCGGCAAGTCCACTCAGCTCCACATCCTCCTGTACCACATCACTCCATCTCTTCTCTAGCCCGTGCCGCGCCCGTTTAGCCCCCTCTATCCGGCCGAACAAAAGCTGTTTAGGCATGCGGGGGCTGGGCATGCGGACTACATGACCCAGCCAACGCAGCCTTGCCTGCCAGAGGAGCTCACTGATGGGACTTTGTCCAGATCTTTCAAGGATTTGTGAGCTCCTCACACAATCCAGCCTGGCTAAACCCAGGATCAATCATAGGCAGGCCAACCTAAATGTTTCTAACCGGCGAAGATGTTCCATTAGGGGGGTCCACGTTTCGCAAGCATAGAGAAGGGAGGGAATGACTGTGGCCGAGAAGACCTGAAGCTTCGTGCGGAGCGACAGACCAGGTAGCTTCCACACAGCATTACACAACCAATGAAAAGATGATTCCGCTCGACTGATTCGGAGTGAGACCTCTGTTGTTAAACCGGAGCCGGTCATGAGCACACTGCTCAGGTATGGGAAACTCTCCACTCTATCCACAACTGCCCTATCACCAATTGGGAGTTGTGGAGGTGGTACAAAATACCTAGGCAGGTGGTTAGTTTTGGTGGGGCTGATGGTTAGGCCCCACTTCTTAGTGGCACACTCCAGGTTCAGCAGCAGCGCCTCCTACTCCTCCTCTGAGTGAGAAGCAATTACCAGATCATCGGCATACGTAACATGGTTGAGCAATAGGGAGCCATCCCTTGACCGCACCCAAATCACCAGGAGATATCGAGATGTCCCTAATTAACTTTAATAAGGGAGCTGAGTTAGGTACAGCTGAGGTGGTCTTACCAGTGAATGGTTGTAAGGTCTCAAATAGAAATCGGGTCAGTTTGTAGGTGGGTGAGTCAATAGTGGAGATGATATGATGAAGGGGTGTACCCTCTTTATGGATTTTTTGTAAGCCATACAATCTGGGTGGTCTAGCAGCAGAGGGTTTTAAGGAAAACCGCTTGGTTGGTTCGACATCTTTAATCGATCTTACATTAACATGCTGATTTCTCATATCAACATCACTAGCCCCGGCCACTTCATTTATGACCCTTGGGCTACACCCATCTTAAACCATTAAAACAGTCTGCCTCAGCAGCTTTCCCCCTCTTTTTTCTTCCTGATGACGAGCGCTTGTGTTGTGGTCGAAACGTCGTAGTTTTTTCTTTTTTTCTTTGAACCTTTCTACGTGACTTTACCAAAAGACCCAAAGAATATGAATTCCTGCAATCACGAAAGCTTTAAGTCAATGGGAGGGGGAGGGTGTCTATTTAGAAGACGTCACCTGCTCATGATTATTAATGAGGGGGGCTGGTCGATGTGGAGTGATGTCACGAGCGTTAAGGACAGATATTCATGGGTGATTATACTGGTAGGAACCACCTGGTTCCACCAGCCCACAGGGGATTATTGTGTCCGTCCGTCCGTCGTGCATCCAAAAATGGGAGGGGTAGACCTGGGTGGAGAGGGGAGGGTGGGGAGGGGCTGGGTGAATAGGGTGGGGAGGGGCTGGGTGGGGAAGGGAGGGTGGGGAGGGGCTGGGTGGAGAGGGGCTGGTCACCCCGTGGTGCCCTTATAAAACTCAACGTTTAACCTACTCACGCCGGCTTGTGCCCGCCCTCACAGTCGGCCATATTTGCGGAATACACCACGCCGCCGTTGACCCTGGCCATTGACCGAGCAAGCCAACGTTCCTACCAGCTCCCTCCGCAGGAATGTGTTAATAACAACACAGACAAATATCATCTGTATAGCCTTAACAGACTGGGAGCAAGTGCTGTTAGCGAGCACCGATTCATGCCGGCACTGCGCACGAGGAGGTGGGTGGCCAGCATCACGTCCGGCCGCCTTTGTCTTCCCAGTGGCGATGCTTTCACACCGCACCAGCTACTCGTGTTTAAGGCTGAGTCGACCTAGGGGATGTCCGGGACCGATTCAAATATTTGCCACAGGCGTACAGACACACACACGCGCGCGTGCACATGCACGCGCGTATACACAAGCGCACACATGACCTACCATGCACCCACACGCGCTCTCGCTCAATTAACGCTAATTGCGCGCGCGAGTCCCCCCAATCGATCAGTTCGCAAGTGAAAAGCCAGCAAACTTTAAAAAATCATTTTCTTTAAATAATATTTGCTTGAAAATCAATGCTTCGCTCAGGTTAGGGCTATGGGGGTTGGGCGAGTCAACGTATTTTTCAAGATGCACGCACGCGGAGAGACAGCCACGCAGAGAAACAAAGACAGAGATCCCCCGTATAGCCTTAACAGACTGTTGGAGCAAGTGCTGCTAGTGAGCAGCACATATAAATGATGGCACGGAACACGGTGGGGTGGGTGGCCAGGACCCTTCCAGACGCCTTTGTTAGTGACTCATTTGAAGCTGAGTCGACCTAGAGGAGCCATAGGACCGGTTCAATTATTAGTCGTCAATTTTGGCTGAGTGGGAATTGAACTGGGGCACTAGGTTGGTAGCAGAGCGCGCTAACCGCTACACCATGCATTCCTACACACAGACACACGAGAAACAAACAAATACACAGACACAAAGACGAAGATCCCATAGATAAGCCTTTACCAGACTGTTGGAACAAGTGTTGTTAGCGATCAATTCTAATTAAGGCCAGAATGGAGCACAGTACGTGCTGCTTTCAGGCTGAGTCGACGTACGGGAGGCCCAGTAATATCACTGATGAAAGGTGCTCGCTAACAGCACTTGTCCCAAACGTCTGTTAAGGCCACACAGAGGATTTGTGTTTGTGTATTTACGTGTGTATGTATGTATCAGTGTGTGTGTGTGTATCTACGTGTATCTGTATGTGGGTGCGTGTTGTGTATTTACGTGTAAAGACAGTACAGAGCGATAGTGGGACAGTATGGTTCCCCGGGACCATGGTTACTAATGGACGTGCTAATGGTGATTGATGAGACAAACGTTGACAGGGTCACGTGAGGGGCAGCACGGGATCCAATGGCGGGGGAAGTGTAATTATGGCGGTGATTGACAAGAGCAGGTGCGGCGTGGAGGATTCGAGAATACGGGCGTGGCCGGACCGGGCGAGGCTTAAGAGCCGTCGCGAGTCGGAGCTGGTGACTGTTGTTGGTGTAGAGAGTCGTCGTCATCATCGCCATGGAACGGGTCGTCTCCATCGTCTTCGAGATGTCTTGAGACTAGAAGCTAACACAATCCTGCAGAGGGAGCTGGTAGGAACGTTGGGTTGCTCGGTCAATGGCCAGGGTCAACGGCGGCGTGGTGTATTCTGCAAATATTCCCGACTGTGAGGGCGGGCACAAGCCGGCGTGAGTAGGTTAAACGTTGAGTTTTATAAGGGCACCACGGGGTGACCAGCCCCTCCCCACCCAGCCTCACCCCTCCCACCCCCCACACAGCCCCACCCTCCCCACCCAGCCCCTCCCCACCCAGCCCCTCCCCACCCTCCCCTCTCCACCCAGCCCCACCCCTCCCATTTTTGGATGCACGACGGACGGACACAATAATCCCCTGTGGGCTAGTGTAACCAGGAGGTTCCTACCAGTATAATGTCCCAGAATAGAGTCGTCTAACCAAGTGTATATAGTCACTCGTGGTTACTCGTTGAGTTGTCAGTGGACTTTATTACAATAAATATACGGAACGACAAGACGGTGTCTCTGAGAGCTACATTACATGTGTACACGTAGATGTTGAACTTTTATCGCACCGCACGTGTACAACTGTGCTGGCCGTTCAGGCCATCGTCGGTGCACCTCGCTAGCAGCACTTGCCCCAAGCAGTCCACACGGGGAAGCTTTGTCTTTGTCCGTTCACGAATCAAACTTTAATGCTCACGTCGCGGCTCATGCCGGCGGTAGCGGTCACGGGCGATCTTTCCGCGGTGCGGGGGAGCGGGCGAGCGAGCGACTGAATGGGCCGAGATTCCGTGCGATTTGTCCGAGTTAATAATGACAGTGCAGCGTGGAGTGAGTGAGTGATTGACATCACGGTGCAGGACTCTCGCTCGCCCGCGCACATCCACCAATATTTGTGACGAGACAGCAGACAACACAGACGAGACGAGAGACCACACAGACGAGACGAGAGACGTCACAGACGAGACGAGAGACCACACAGACGAGAGGAGAGACTTCACAGACGAGACGAGAGACGTCACAGACGAGACGAGAGACCACACAGACGAGAGGAGAGACTTCACAGACGAGACGAGAGACGTCACAGACGAGACGAGAGACGTCACAAACGAGATGAGAGACGTCACAGACGAGACGAGAGACCACACAGACGAGACGAGAGACTTCACAGACGAGAGGAGAGACTTCACAGACGAGACGAGAGACGTCACAGACGAGACGAGAGACGTCACAGACGAGATGAGAGACGTCACAGACGAGACGAGAGACCACACAGACGAGACGAGAGACTTCACAGACGAGAGGAGAGACTTCACAGACGAGACGAGAGACGTCACAGACGAGACGAGAGACCACACAGACGAGAAGAGAGACTTCACAGACGAGACGAGAGACGTCACAGACGAGACGAGAGACGTCACAGACGAGATGAGAGACGTCACAGACGAGACGAGAGACCACACAGACGAGACGAGAGACTTCACAGACGAGACGAGAGACGTCACAGACGAGACGAGAGACGTCACAGACGAGATGAGAGACGTCACAGACGAGACGAGAGACGTCGCAGACGAGACGAGAGACCTCACAGACGAGACGAGAGACGTCACAGACGAGATGAGAGACGTCACAGACGAGACGAGAGACGTCACAGACGAGACGAGAGACCACACAGACGAGAGGAGAGACTTCACAGACGAGACGAGAGACGTCACAGACGAGACGAGAGACGTCACAAACGAGATGAGAGACGTCACAGACGAGATGAGAGACGTCACAGACGAGACGAGAGACGTCACAGACGAGACGAGAGACGTCACAGACAAAAACTGACACCTTTATACAAGGCATCATGTTTGCAATAACCACAATACAAGCAGTCAAAATGCAAGCAAAAATAAACGACTGATGATGATAATGATATGCACTATCCTTGAAGTTGATTGGTCCACACCTGAGACAGCTTTTCTTAGAGCCTAGTCTCCATTGGTGTTGGTGTCAGAGTCCACACAGACGAGATGAGAGACGTCACAGACGAGACGAAAGTCCACACAGACGTTGACGATGCCTCTAAGTCCTCCGGAATGTGCCGGTCCCGTCGGATCTCTGGGAAGCTAAGCCGGGCTGAGACCGCACAGCGCACGGTAGCCAAAGCTACGGCTTGACAACCATCGTGAGATTTGTGTTTCAACAACAGTGTAAGAGAACAAACACTCTATTCAAACGCGGTTAGTCAATGGGTGTTTATGAAAATGCTTTAATTTACGTTCCCCGTTTAATTTTAATTTAATCAGAGCAGTGTCGTAAGGG
Organism: Lampetra fluviatilis; assembly: GCF_964198595.1. Lineage (NCBI taxonomy): Eukaryota > Metazoa > Chordata > Hyperoartia > Petromyzontiformes > Petromyzontidae > Lampetra > Lampetra fluviatilis. The sequence goes on from NC_136280.1 coordinate 15,447,378, forward strand.
GCCGTCCATAAATGACGTAACGCACCTGGGGGGGAGGGGGTCAGACATTTGTGACGATGTGTGACGATGGGGGGGGGGGGGGTGTTTGAGAAATGTGACGTCACATCAAAATGCGCAACTTTTAATAAATAAAGACAACACGTTCTACTAAATTAAATAGACTTTATAATAAATGTTTTCTCCTGCAACATCAGAGTGCAGCGCCACATTAAATACGCACTACAATGACAATAGTTACCAGCGATTTGAAGCATGTTTTATTTGGGGGGGGGGAGGGGGGCAGAGCTTTGTGACGTCATATTTGAGGGGGGGGGGTCTGAATTTTGTGACACAGTGTGACGAAGGTGGGGGGAGGGGGTCAAAAATCGTCCAAAATCGCGTGACGTAATTTATGGACGGCCCCTAACATTGGAAAGAGGTTCTGCTGTGGAGGTGTTGTCGCTGCGTTTCGCGAAGACGGAGCGCCCCTAACAGCGTTAAATGTTCGACGCCATGAGCGTGAAGATGTGATTAGGCAGGAAAGGAGCCGCGACATGAAGGTGCGACTGTGCGAAACAACTCAAATATATTCTAGATTTGAAGCTTTCTCAAATATCAAATATACTTGCCCTATCTTAACGATTACCGCACCCCCTGAGCTGATAACGTAGTTGCTACTGTTGCTATTACCTTGCTGCGGTGCCAATGTGCTGGGCAGCAGAGCGATAGTGCTATGCTTCCGCCTTCATCAATCCGCATTGACCGGCGCTGTGAAGCACGGTCAAACAACGCTGCGTTTTGACAGAACGCAGCGCAGGATGTGACGTCACTAGCGCGTGGAGAATGTCGTGATGTGGTGGCTATGCACGTGGCCTGCAATCCAGCGCTGCGGAGGCAGCGAGGGTTGGTGGTTCAATCAGGGACGTTGTGAAACACCCTTCCCGTGATGCGCCGAGGAGGAGCCATGCCTTGGCCTGCCAGGAGAGGGCGGTACAGCAAAAGTGTGGACTCGACACATTCTGTCTGACACGCGCTCGAGTGATCCCCCCTCGCACGCGCGAGTTTTCTCGGTGTGCATCGGTTTCCTGCCACATGCAAACACCCGTTGATTGGCCGAGAACACCTTCGTATATAGAGGACCGCAGAGCTTGGGCAAATTGTTGCCTGTGGTTCCGCCTCGCGCCTCTGAGTCACTGGCGGAGCCAGGGGGGGGGGGGGTTGCACGTGCCCCCCCCCCCCAATGATCCGATCGAAATCCCTAATTTCGATCGGATCATTGGGGTTTATTAGTAATAAATCGGCATTTTGCGACCCCCCCTGCCACTGTGTACCATACTACTAAGTGCCAGGGACGCTATGAGATGATAGTACAATAGTCCATAATTGGCAATACGTAACGGCAAAACAGTTCTAAGTGACTCACATAATTGTGCGTAGTTGCGTATACGGTACACAACTTTCCTGAAGGCAAACACCTTCAGCGAGCGCGATGCCGATCACATGCGGTTCGAATTTGACCCTCGGTCGATGGCTGCGCCATCGCTGCACACGCTTCGAATAAAAAGCTCCTATAATTTTCCTATCATTTTTCATTGCTGGAGGGGTTGCCCCCCTACCTGAAAATCCTGGCTCCGCCATTGCTCTGAGTCGTTCTCGCTCTCTCTCTCTCTCTCAAGGAGAGTGAGCGAATAGAGCGCGGCCCGTTACAAGTTGCGATTAAATATATAATATAAATAATGTATACTTATATATGTATTATGTATGTCACCCTAACCTTCGTGCTCAAGCTCCTTCAATCCCATCTGATCCCACTCCTCCCCCCCTGTAACAACACCGCACTCCCTACCAGCGACACCCGGGATAATATGAAGCTATCGATTCTTACACGCGCGGTCACAATGCGTGTATCGCGAACGTAGTGGTCAACATCGACAGCAGTGGCACTGCGCTTTAAACCCCGAGTTTAGCTGCCAGTTACGGCTACCATCAGTGAGTAGATAGTCAACTCTGAATTGAATCCTCCATATACAGCAGATAAAACTGTGCTGTGACCGTCATTAGCAGCTCCAGGGGAACAGGTTAACCTGTTCATAATAACAACAACACGTGGAGATTGTAAATTAGAAATTATAACTTGGGTTGGAACTTACAAGGGAGCACACAATCCCCCCCCCCCTCCGGGGTGTTAGATGAATTGTGGTGATTCCAGGTTGCAATTTTTACCATCTCATATGTCCTCGCTATGTTTCGCTTGCTTCTAGAGACGTTCGCTTCATTGGTTGAATAGTTACACGAGTATTAGCATCTAATTTACATACTGCATACGAGCTAAACAGAAGAATGGCACTGTCAAAATATATATCTCCGAAAATGGGATCTGTATACAAATGTATTATTGGCAGCAAGAGTTGGAATATTAAATGTATGTATTATGTTGAGCTTCTTCGCATCGTACGTAGCCAACCGCGCTAATTGGAGGTACTGGGGAAGGGTAAACTAAACCCAAAAAAATTAGGTCTAAAGAAATCAGTTTTCAATTGTACATAGCTCCAGCGGCTTCCTAATGTCGGAAGGAAGAGCGTTCCAGACGGCCGCAAAAGCGCATCCGAAAGCGCGCGATGCTGTGACCATCTTTGTTCGATGGCCAGCCAAAATCCGCTGCGAGAATGACCGGAGTTTGCTTGATGGTCTATTTCCCCCCAGCGAGGTAATATGCAGTGTTACATGTGAAAGCCGGACAATTACACAGATCCTACAGATCAAACTAGACGCAACAGAAATGTGGTTTGTAAGAAGGATGTTAAACATCTCACGTACGGCCAAGATGAGTAACATAAACGTATTACGGAGAGCAGTCAGCAGGGTTACACAAAGATAAAATTAATCAGAATAATTCAAGAAAGGCAGGGTTATACAGGGTCTTTTTAAAAATGGACCCAATTTCAAAGCAGTATATTTCATGATGGAAACATGTTACAATTACACAAGTTACAAACGGTTTAATGAGTTATCAAGTTTTACTAACCACTTTATAAATGCTCTATGTGCCCTCCAACATCGAGACGATAGTTGAATTCGTCCCAAACGCCTCTCTCCTCACGTTTTCCTCTGAGGTGCACGGTCGCCCTGTGCTCTTCCACTTACATAAACAGCCTGTTTCCTCAAATTGTCGGTACCAACGACGAATGCTCTTTAACATTGGCGGATCAATGCCACAACGCCGTTGAAACGCACGCTGCACCGCAATTACGGATTAAGTCTTGCTGAACTGCAGAACGCAAAACGCCCCTTGTGTTTTGAGGGGACATCGTCTTGCGAATGATTGAGGCTAGGGGCTGTTTGTGGGCTGGGAGAGGCATCGAGCGGTAATCATTTAAAACTCTATGCCCCGCCCTTTCTATGCCCCGCCCTCTCAAGTGGTAAGAATTCCATTCATGGGCGGTTCGTGGTAGCAGAGATATAGCGATTTCAAAATTGGGTCCATATTTTTGAATCACTTTGTATTGCTTTGACTTCATGGTGGTTTGACTGGGAACAAAAACAGAAGACGGGGAAGACGACGAATTAAGTTGCACATTCATGCAGTTTGAACAACTGCATGCAACTTGGAGTGTCTATTATAAAGTTCTTGAGTAAATATCACGTACAGAGCTGAATGAAAGGAAGCCCATCTTCACGGACATATTTGATAAGCGACGTGGCTCGCCTAGAGAGAGAGAGACCATTTGAAAATCATATGTTTCTCTTCGCCATGCGAATCACTGCATTGATTGCGAGCACGAGGACTCTACAAACACATTCCTGCAGAGGGAGCTGGTAGGAACGTTGGGTTGCTCGGTCAATGGCCAGGGTCAACGGCGGCGTAGTGTATTCCGCAAATATGCCCGACTGTGAGGGCGGGCACAAGCCGGCGTGAGTAGGTTAAACGTTGAGTTTTATAAGGGCACCACGGGGTGACCAGCCCCTCCCCACCCAGCCCCTCCTCACCCTCCCCACCCAGCCCCTCCCCACCCTCCCCTCCCCACCCAGCCCCACCCTCCCCACCCAGCCCTTCCCCACCCTCCCCTCCCCACCCAGCCCCTCCCTCCCCACCCAGCCCCTCCCTCCACGACGGACGGACGGACACAATAATCCCCTGTGGGCTGGTGTAACCAGGAGGTTCCTACCAGTATAATCTGTGAGTATACGCAGCGTCACACACTTGACGCACACATCACGAGTTTGAAGAATCAATGCACACTACATCTCGACCTCTCTCTCGGTGAGCCGATGCTCAGTAGGCCGCTCCAAGAACCTCTGTGGGAACCACATATCACCCCAGTGTTGACGGATTTATTCATCTTGAATCCAGAAGTTATGACCCTTTATTATTTTATATGTATTTAAAGCACACGATAATAAATCCGATTGGTCGATTCGTACGAATCACATGACGCTGTTGCCTGATGAATTGCGAGTTGCGCATTCTGGAGCCGGATCGAGGCAACTGGAGCTGGAGTGACCTTGTGGAGCCAGCTCCGGAGCCGCTGCGGAACTGGATCGGGTCGACTGGAGCCTGGAGCCGCAGTGGAGCCATCGGAGCCGCTCCCGAGTCGAAGCAAAAGGTCGCAAACGGGTTTTGATTCCTTACCCGTACCCGGCCGCACCAGGGTCGCAAACGGGTGCCCGTACCCGGCCGGGTACGGGTAGCCGGGTATCGGGTAGGGTACGGGTATCGGGTACCCGGTTGCAACCTCTGGTCGAAGCGAGGAAACCTCCAAACCGCTGCCCGGCCCAACCACGAACCCAATGACCTCGGGTTTCGAATCCGTTTGGGTAACATCAGTGACGCGTGATGTCTAAACGGGTCCTGGACCGACCCTAGATCGACTCATCCTCAAAAATCAAGTACACGACCCGGTTACAGTGTGCGAACGTCAGCACTGGATATACAAAGGCGGCCGGGTACGGTTCTAACGACATCACCCTCTCGTAGGCTCTCCCGTCCTTAATAAGTTCTCGCCAACAACATATCCCCAAACATTATACTTCGGCTATTCGAGGGACATGTTGTGCATTCATTGTGTGCAGTCGTAGGAAATGTGTATATATGTGTGTACATGTCTTATATAGTGTCCATGTGGGGAGCGGTAGTGTAGCGCTACGAACCAGACGACCCGAGTTCAATTCTCGCTCACGGTCAACACCAGTGACAACTGAACTGGTCCTGGATCTAGGTCGACTCAGCCCCAAATGAATACCTGCTGCGGCGAGTAAACATCGCCACGAGGGAGACAAAGGCCGTGTCGGCCTTCATAGGTGCTCGCTAACAGCACTTGCCCCAGCAGTCTCTTAAGGCTAGTTGGGTGATCTTTATCTTTGTATCTGTGCTCGCTCACAGCACTTGCCCCATCAGTCTGTTAAGGCTATTCGGGGGATCTTTATTTTGTGTGTGTGTGTACATATGAATTGTAAGACATTCGTGGATGCTCGCTAACAGCACTTGCCCCAGCAGTATGCTAAGGCTACTCGGGGGATCTTTATTTTGTGTGTGTGCGTATGAATTGTAAGGCCGGCACATTAAGCCTCACACACGTGCGCTTGCCTTTCCTCGGGCTAAGAGGCAGAGATTTCTAAAAGCGGCCCTTGCCCTCCCTCTGCGCGCTTCATTACAATGAAGGGAAGGCGGCATTAATGGCCTAACCGACTTAGCGCGTTCGTGGAGAGAGGGGCGAAGGGACGGGGAGGGGTTGGCTGGGGGGGGGCAGTGGTTAGCGCGCTGCGCTACGAACCCCCCCCCCCCCCCGAGTTGGATTCCCGCTCACGACCAATCACAGTCGACAGTGAATACCTGAAATGGTCCTGGTGGGAGACAAAGGCGGCCGGGCGTGATGCTGGCCACCGACCCCCTCGTGTCGGCATTAATAGGTCATCCGCTAGCAGCACTTGCCCCAACAGTCTGTTGAGGCTACGCGGGAGATCTTTGTGTATATGTGTGAGAGAGAGAGAGAGCGTTAGACACACGAGTGTCAAGGCATGTGTTGGGCATCCGCGCCCTAAATCCATGGGGGAGACGGCAAGTCCCTATACCCCTTTACCGATACGACTCCACAATAACTCTTCAGACAAGGGTATATGGACTTCCCGACCACCCCGTGGATGATGCAACGCGCATCTCCTCCGGCATCTCCGAGGTAAGGAGAGTTGTGGAAATTCCACATTTCCATGACACCTAGAAACGGTCAGCCTTTCCACCAATCGACCACGGTTGATTACCCCACAATTAGGAGGGGCATGCGTTGCAATGTTCGGACCAATTCATTTTTAATGGAACTAATTCTCTTGGTGATGATGCTGCGTACGTTGACAGTGGTGCACGAAAGCACAGAAGGATCCCAACACGATCTTCAATAACACCGTGACCTCAAAAGCAACACGTATAATAAATGCACGCATAAAGACACCACAGGGTTGACGGTAAGTCATGCACACACACACAAAGACAAAATTCCCCCGTAGAGCCTTAACAGATTGTTGGGGCAAGTGCTGTTAGCGAGCACCTATGAAGGCCGGCGCAGCACACGAGGCCCACGACCGGTTCAGATAATCGTCATTGGTGTCGGCCGTGAGCGGGAATCGAACCCGGGTTGCCAGGTTCGTAGCGCAGCGCGCTAACCGCTACACCACCGCTCCCCACCACACACGCACGCTTGCAGACAAGTGGGGTTTTGTGTGTGTCCGGTCGTGCGTGTGTGCTTGTTAACTGCACTTCCTCATGTTTTCTAGACACGGATAAACGACGTTTGAGTTTTGTGTGTGTGTGTGTGTTATATTCATCCGTTGTGTGCGTGGGGGGGGGCGCAGTGGTTAGCGCGCTAAACCGGCGAGTTCGATTTCCTAGTCGCGGCAAACAATCAGTGGGGAGTGTAATATCAACCAATCCTGGGCATCCGCAAAAAAATCGACTTAGACTTAAACAAGTACTTGCTGCGTTAATCATCATCATCATCAGCACTGGGGAGACAAAGGCGACCGGGACAGGTGTGCGTTCTGGCCGTAATAGGTGCTCACTAACAGCACTTTCTCCAACAGTCTTTGTATGCACACAGAAGGACGTGGAGCTGAATTGACTTGCCGATGACTGGTACCCGCGGTGTCAAGGACGCTGCTGCTACTCGGCAGTTAGAGGCAGTCGCCCTCCAACAACAGCGGAGAAGAGCGACACTCACAACAACGAGCGGAGCGCCGGACGGTTAAAACGCAGCGAGTTGGCAGAGTGGGGAGCACAGCTGGTGAATCTGCCGGTCATCTCAGTCAACCCATGCCACTTGGGTCTGCTCCGTGACCTCCTGCCAGCCAGCCTTTGACACCTCAGGTGGCCTCAAAGTGCACCTAGCCTGGCACAAGCGTCATGTTGGCGATTTTCTGTTACGGTCCTGGGCCTCCCCTAGGTCGACTCAGCCTCAAATGAGTACCTGGTGCGGTGTGTAAACATCGCTGCTGGGGACACAAAGGCGGTCGGGCGTGTTGCTGGCCACCCATCCCTTTGTGTACCGTTCCGGCCTTCATAGGTGCTCTCTCACAGCCCTTGCCCCAACAGTCTGTGAAGGCTATAATGGGGATATTTGTCTTTGTGTAGGCATACACGAACTGCACATATGTACAGTTTTTCATATATTGTATGTGTACAAGCATGCGCGTGTATTTGAGAATGTATGTGTTGTATGTGTGCATTATTATCGCTGAACCGGTTAAGATGTTCGTCACTATTATTATCTTCGGTCGACTCGATCTTAAAAAAGCACTTGATGTGGTGTTTTAAACATTAGCACTGGAAAGACAAAAACGGCCGGACACTTGCCCCATCAGCTTGTGTAGCCTATACAGGGGGTTCGTTCTCATTGTATATGAGAGCATGTACGTATTATTTGTATACGTGCATGTAGGTTTGTATATGTGTGTGAATATGTGTGTGAGCATGTACACATGTGTGTACACATATATATGCGCATGCTTACATGTGCTAATATCTGGGGAGACAAAGGCGGCCGGGAGTGGTGCTGGCCACCCACCCCCTAGTGTGCCGTGCCGGCCTTCAGAGGTGCTACTCGCTAACAGCATTTTTCACAACAGTCCGCGAAGGCTATACGGGGGATCTTTGCATTGTGTGTACGCATGTCTGCATATATATACACGTGTAGATGTGTACATGTACATTTGTGTGTGTACATGTACATATGATATTTACGCATGTACATAAATGTGTGTGTACATGTATGGCATGCACACATGCATATGCACGTGTGCATGTAAATGTGTGTGTGCGCGTGCGTGTGCGAGCGCGCGCGTGTGCGCGCGCGCGCGTCGCCTGAGCGAGCCGTAACTCGAGGTGACGGCGCGTGCGGGTCGCGCGCGCCAGACCAGCGCGCGCCGCATTAGCGAGGGGGGGGGGGGAAACGGAGAGGGGCGGGGGAGTGGGGTGGTGGGAGGGGGGGAGGGAGGGGGGTTGTTCGGTGGGTGGGAGCAGAGTGGGAGGCGAAGCGTGGGGCGAGAGAGCGAGGCACCGATAAATGACCACGTGCTGTGTTCCCATGCGCGTGCACGCCAGCTGCGGTACGACGAGGAGGGACGGAGGGTCCCACTGTGAAGTTTCAATCTCAGCGGCTCTCGGAGTTCTCCGGCTGTTGCGATGATTATTGGTCAGGAGGGGGCGCTGTGCTCAGAGGGCTCGACTCACAGTCGGAGAGTCGTGATTTCAAGTCCCGATCCGCGGCCACAATTCTCCCCGTCATCTTTACGAGGTCGATCACATTTCGGACTAATTCGTGGGAAGCCAACAGCGGTTGCGGCGACCTGGACTCTCCATGGGAATGTGGAGTTTCCACCACTTGATCGGGGCCGCCAATAGAGACGATTTTAGAGTTTGACCAAAGAGATTTTCGCCATCTCTCGTTTTGTTTGGTGGAATAAGTTAGCCGCATTTTACATTACACACCTCAGACCGCATTGCCTCCTCGTGGAAATTTCCCTGTCACCTGGTGGCATTGTAAATAAAACAAAAACGCGTGCTCAATATTACCACTGCTATTCTTTATTCCACTTCAGTATACACCCCGGAAATTCTCCATTACGGTGTGTGCGTCAAAGATTGCACTGCAAGATTATCATTAATTAAAAGCCCTTGCGATTCAGTGACACTTCCTATGAATGAAGAACATGATAAACAATTTGCGGAGAGTTAGCACGTCGTTGTGCTACGAAGACGGGCCATAGAAACAGAATCAGAATATAACTTTATATTGGAGGAATCCGATGAGCTATACAGCTCTTTTTCACAGATGTCCACTGGTTTCACAGAGGTCCATTGCCCGGTCGCCGATTATATGTTTTCTCCCTTAAAGGCCGCAGTGTTGTTGGCGAACGCGTTGAGTTCTTTAGAATTTTTTTCATTTGTTATTTGTGTTTGTGCACCGCTGCCAACGTAGCGGCAGCAGCGTCGGCAGCAGCAGCAACTAATTTGTTTAATCGTGAAGAAATTGACAGTGGCTATGCCCCTCCTCCATGGGAACGTGGAATTTCCACCACCGGCTCATGGGGAGTAACGGAGCCGGCGCATAGAGATGACTCGATGCATCGATGACTCGATGACTCGATGCATCGATGACTCGATGATTCGATGCATCGATGAATACGTTCACGCGGAGTTCTTTTGTAAATCCACTGCTGCATGCGGGCCTCCCCCCACACTGTGCGGATCGCGGGGGTTAATTGACCATACTTCACCACTCTGGTGAGTGCAGGTTTGGTGACGACGGAGAACGCAATAGACGTCGGAGCGTGGCACCGCACAGCAAATATATTTTTCCTCTGCCCAATGTTTGGATATATAATATGCGTAAATTGAAAGATATGGATTCCTACTCATGCGATTCAATGCACGTATCGAGAGCCTTAACAATCGACATTGATCGATGCATCGTGGCACCATCGCTACTTGACTCCAGCGTTCGGCAGACGTTCAGCCAGGGCAGACAGTTAATGGAACAGCTCATTCCTCATATTAAATTAGGCAGTGTGATCTTGACTGTGAGAAATCAATCGGACAAGTCTCGTTTGCGGTCAATGCGGCCTTAATCCCAACACTGTGGTTGCTCATACGGGGTTGCCAGATGTGGCTCTTGAAATCCATCGGCAAAAATCCCACTGGCGTGCGGCAGGGAAACGTGCGCCCGGGTGTGAACGTAGCTCGGGTGTGTTCGCAAAGGGGGGGAGGGATGAAACAGCAACATCCATGCTGGCGAAATTAAATGTAAAACATCGCGTCCCGAGATAACCCGCTCGTCTCAGGTTCAAGTATATTTTTGTTTGACCAGGTGAAACCGACTCCTGCTGCTCCATTGAGTGAGTTTGATTGCGACTCATTACCAGAATATAATTGACATTTATAGAGCGCCTTCACTCAAGGCTGCTGAACGATGAAACAGAATGGAATGATGTCGTTGACAGGGGCGTGCTACAAGGATTGTAGAATGAGTGACAGCGATAGAGAGATGCTTGGGGATCACGAAATGGAAGGGGAGGGACGGGAAGGAGTGGAGGGGGGAGGGGAGAGAAGAGAAAGGGAATGGGCGATAGAGGAGAGGTGATCTGTAAGAGAGGAACGGAAGGAGGTTTGGAGGGGGGACTGATTAATGTACAGGGGCAGTGTTGAGTCTATGGTGCAGTGTTGAGTCTATGGTGCAGTGTTTAGTCTATGGTGCAGTGCTGAGTCTATGGTGCAGTGTTGAGTCTATGGTGCAGTGTTGAGTCTATGGTGCAGTGTTGAGTCTATGGTGCAGTGCTGAGTCTATGGTGCAGTGTTAGTCTATGGTGCAGTGCTGAGTCTATGGGCAGTGTTGAGTCTATGGTGCAGTGCTGAGTCTATGGGCAGTGTTGAGTCTATGGTGCAGTGCTGAGTCTATGGGCAGTTTTGAGTCTATGGTGCAGTGCTGAGTCTATGGGCAGTGTTGAGTCTATGGTGCAGTGCTGAGTCTATGGGTAGTGTTGAGTCTATGGTGCAGTGCTGAGTCTATGGGCAGTGTTGAGTCTATGGTGCAGTGCTGAGTCTATGGGCAGTGTTGAGTCTATGGTGCAGTGCTGAGTCTATGGGTAGTGTTGAGTCGATGGTGCAGTGCTGAGTCTATGGGCAGTGTTGAGTATATGGTGCAGTGCTGAGTCTATGGGCAGTGCTGCTCAATATACAGGGGAAGTTGATTCCAGTGGAGGGATGCAAGGAGAGAGAAAGGACGGAATCGGGATTGGGCACAGGCAGAATGAGGAACAGAGAGAGGGAGAGATAAGACAGGGAACGAAGAGGACGAGAAGAGGGGGCATGGAAGGAGATGAGAGAGGCGAGATGAGGTGGGACAAGGCCAAGGAGGGATTTAAAGATGAGCGTCAGGTATTTGAAAAGACAGCGGTGCAGTCTACGGGAAGCCAGCGGAGTTGAAGGAGCAGAGGCGAAGTGTGATAATTGCAGGGAGATTGACAATAACTCGTGCAAGAAGCATTTTGCATTTGTTGGAGGGAAGCGAGGGCAGAGGCCAGGGAGACCGAGAGGAAGACAATTGCGGCGCCCCAGACGCTCATGATTGGCATGGCCCACCCGAGCGCCGCGAACCGGACAAGGCAGTTGAGTAGCCATCGAGTGAGCGCAGGCGGTGCAACTGCGCCGGAGTTAACGAGGGCGCCCGGAGAGAGGCGCAGATCGCCTCGGCTACGAATATGGGAAGGAGCAGGGGGGGGGATTTGACAGCGGCCCCAATTTAATTTCTTGCACCAGGGCCCTTGCCGACCACGCTAAGCCACTGCGACAGGGGCCAATTGAAGAAGTGTTTGGTGTATATATATATTGTTCTGTACACATTGGGTCAGTGCTTTTTAAGCAGCATATTAATAAGAATATTGTCGACTCAGCGCCCCGAGTATCCCGGGACATCGGTGTTAAGGGGCAGGTAGACTGATCAGAACGCGGGTGACATCGCCGTGGCCGGGTGAAATCAGCACACAGCGCACGCTGCGAGGAACACACACGGCGGGACGATGTGTTGTGTGTCCAATTACATTAGCAGACTGTGCAAAGGCCCTCGGGCTAGGGGCAATATTTTTATTTTTCTTAGCTGTTTTTTTCCTCCATCCCAATTATATTCCATTTGTGCCGCTATGTTGTCATGAGCGGAAAACATTTTCACTTCGGACCCCTCGCATCGAGCAGCGTGACCAAATCGCGCAAAGGGAGCAGCCCTCGTCGGTGTGTGACGTCACAAACACCACTCATTCACTGCCTTCAACAACACTGTGTAGCAAACAAACAAAACAAATAAATTGTTCTTGTGTAGTAAGTGTTCTTTTCTAATTTATTATGCCTCAAACGTACAGAAAATGAGTATTATTCCCCACAAATTTTGCTTTTGTGAGCAGGGCAGTGATATTTGGAAATGTACCTATTTTCAATGAGAAAACGTGGTGTGCTTTTGTGTCATTCCTTTCACGTAAAGTCCTGGTCACAAAAGCAAAAATTGTGGGGAATAATAGCCATTTTCTATACTTTTGAGGCATCAGAAATTGGAAAATAACACTTACTACCCAGGAACAAAAATCGTGTTACATCGTGAAATGACTCATCCGCCACTATAAGGGCATACCGTGAAATTCGCTCTGTTAAGTGTTGACGCAATCTTCATGAAGTGACAAGACATGTTTAATGTCACGGTGATGGGGGGGGTGTTGTAAAACCATTGATGACCTGGTGACATTGTTGACCTGGTGACATTGTTGAGCGATTAGTTTACCTTTCTTTTACTTTTCACTCCGATCGTATTTTTGTGTAGTTTGTTGTTGTTCCGTTCCGACCCCGTGCCCCTACTAGACATCTGTGAAAAAGAGCTGCACTGCTCATTGGATTCCTCCAGTCCAAATAAATATTTCGATTCTGAGATCATCCACTCGCTACACTCGAGAACCCGGTTCAATCACGGGGTAGTTGAGAGGCCCGTACTCGAACCCAGCTTCTCAGCTGTGCCGACTCGGGTGTGTCCGGCACAGCCACCACGAGCTCCCCACCCCCTGAGCTCGGTAAGAACACGTGACATGAAGTGACAGAGTAGCAGCCAAAAGGACGATCGCGTCTCCGACAGGACGCGCCCGCGTGCAGGCGCCAGGCCAGGGGATTCGAAAACCAAAATAGCAAGAAGGGCCATTTTTACTTTCTAACTCGGTAACTAAAGAAAAGAGCCGTATAGATTCCTGCAGCCACGAAAGCTTCAAATGCGTATGATGAATACGAAACGTTGACGCCTTAATAAATAACGCGGCGACGGCTTGGGAGGCCTTCATCCAGCAATCATGGGCGGTGCTGGTGATGATGATAATGAGCCACCCGGCCAACTATGGAGGAGAGGGCAGTGTTTGGAACGCGAGGAGCCTGCGTCTATGCCGTTTTGATTTCATCAAGGCCCAGAGTGGGCGGTGTTTGTACGGGAGGCCACGCGCGCTTGCGCGGGGTCTCGTGGTAGAGTTCGGAACGGGTCCAAGTACAGAGAGCTCCACCTCCAGCGGCCTAACTGCTGCTGGACAGCCAAGATCAGTGGCCATGGAGCCGTGCGTCATGCGAGTAAAGGTTCACCCCAGCGATTCCATGAAAGGTCAACGATTTGAGGTTGCCAATTGATTCGAAATTAATTTTTTAAAACGTATCACGATTTTAGTGTGTATTGTTTCTTATTTTTTTCCGTCTTGTTTTTTTTTCTTTTAGCCTCGATAGAGTGAAAGTAACAAGTGCATCGAGGTGCATACATGGTAGTCGATTAGTCGTTATCCCTTATCTGGCCGCCACTCCTCCGTCGTTAGTCTCGACCACCGTTCATTGCCCCTTCCACAGAGACGTCTCCTGGTCAGGCCCCACGACTCACCGATCTGAACAATCGATGTTGACGCGTTTAATTTGCGTATGCTCTCTGAGTCGTGTGTTCCTCTTTCTGTCTCTCCGTGTAATTCTCAGGATGGACCTCTCCCTGATTTTTGTTGCACGATTTCGACCTTTAGTCCGACCGTTTTTGGTCGGTGTCCACTTCTTATGCGCCTCGGTGTCAGAACCGATAACTCGCACTCGGTCGACCAGACTGACTGTTTCGTCTCAGCCACATTGTGTTCAACCACCGTACTGTAGGTCACAAAAACACATTCACACACCCACTAATCCACCCACCCACTCACTTACCCACTCACCACCCATCCACCCACTAACCACCTACCTACTCATTTACCCACGAACCACCCACCCATTAAATTTCGATTTAAAGCTTTCGTGACTGCAGGGATTCATATTATTGGTTATTTCGGTAAAGTCACGTAGAAGGGAAATAATAAAATAATAACAAATAAACCAATAAAATAATTGCTGTAGTTTTCACACCTGATGATGATTGCTTGTGTTGCAATCGAAACGTCGTGAGAATGTTTTTATTATGTAAATTTTTTATTATTTCATTATTTCCCTTCTACGTGACTTTACCGAAAGAACCAAGAATATGACAACCACCCATTAACCACCCACCTACGCACTCACCCACTAATCACCCACTCACTCCACCACTCACATACCTACCCTCTCACTCACACACTCACCACACTGCAGGTCACAACGCTTATATTTCTACTACTTACATTTCACTGCTCCACTTGGGAATTCCTAAATTCTAACAACTTTTTCTCAATTCAAGATACGTTTTAACCCGTATCTACTACACATTACATGATGCTATTTGTTTCTAGCCGCCTGGCGTATGAACTCAGCAGCCGTGATGCAAAAAGACTTGTTTTTGGGGCACATTGGTATTTTGCTTTTCGTAATATTGTGTATGTTTCCTTCCCAATAGCACTCTAAACTGCTGCATTCCGCCTGTTCAATTTCTCTAAACGGATTCTATATCGCCATAGCCGGAGCTTTTCTGACCATGATGGAACCATGCCAACTCAGGTGGCACAATCATCGAGCTCCCTATTGTCCGTCGGCATTAGACCGGGCCCCATCGCTGTCGTAACCTCATGCTTGAGACATCACTGTGACTACTCTGTGGAACGTCAACGATGTTTGCAATGGAGTCAGTCACGTGTGTGCGGAATTTAAGTGGGGGGAGTTAGCGGAGGTCACGTGACAGGCATTGAAATGGGCACCGGAGAGAAGTTGGTTTAAAATGTCAAGACCGAGAATTTACCCAGAAACCCCTTCCCGACTCTTCATCTTGAGGGTTCTGCATCGGAATGTTTAGTCCTTCCCATTGAAGGAGTGCTTTGCATGTGTGGAGCGAACCAGAGTCCAGTACTTTAGTCGGAGAAAACCCCAACAAATTATACACGAGGGTGGTTTAAGTCACTGCCGGAAGTTTTGTCGATGAACACTCATCGGTGCCATACGACGACAACAACAACAACGGCAGCATTAATGACAACGCCGTGAGGCAGCCGTGCAGGCGGATGAGTTGAGAACGCGCACGTGTCAGGCACGAGAACAGATAGCGGGCAATGAGGCTACGCCGTGGAGTCGTGGAGGAGAATGGTGATCGAAGTGTCTTCGGGTCCACACGCCATTGGACATCATCGACATCATCATCTCCATCATCATCATCTCCTTGCAACGTGATTGTCGCGACTTCAGTACTTCCGACGGACAAACGCGTTTTGGGAATCGTCACAAGAAGCTACGCATGCGCAGGATTATTCTCCCTTTTTTATACAATAATTCCTCGTTTAACGTGGAAGTGCCGGATTAAGCGAAAAACGCGTAAAGCGAGGAATTGCTGTTCCTGAATCACATCCGCGCTATGCAATCAGCCTGTGGTCATTCCATGGCGGGTAAAAGAACTGAGATGAAGTACTGTATCATTCTGCGTACTGTATCGTACTGCTCAGCCGCGCACTTCAAAAAAGTAGTTCGTCGTCAACCGCTCAGAGACCACGTTACAATGGTGCATGCTCCCCAATATAACGACAGACTTGACTTTTAAACAGCTTTTATTGCCGCCAGCAGCAAAAGCACTGGAGGCGATTTCGATATTGAAATACACAAAGTCACCAGCAAACAAATGAAAATAAACGCTACAAATCCACGCGCTGTGGCGCCAAATGCACCGCGCACATCACGCAAGAAAAGTCACGTGGTGGTGGTGGTCATCGCGCACGCCACGGTGACGAGCGAGCGCTTCAGAAGGTGAACACGAGGGTCCCGTCCACGCTGGTACAAAGGGCTTTTCCGGCTCCCAAGCGTTCGAAGAAGACACGCTGCGCATCACCGACTTATAAAGACAGAAGAACCTCGTTCCTGCGGAATCGCGTTTTGTGAACGCGCATCAAGCGAGGACACGCCCGACTTGAAAACTTTGGCAAAACTTTGTATCTCTCTCCCCAGCCCACCGCGCACTCCCCCGCCGCCCACCAAGCAAGATGAGGGCGTTCTTATTTACACACCAAAATAGTGTAGCGCCTCATCTCCCACTTCATGGCCCGTGGTCGCGGCTACTGCACCATAACTCGCAACGGAGGGAGTCGCGCTTGTGTTAGGATAATGAGAGAGAAAGAGAGCCTTGTCTGGGGTTGGTTTAACGCTGCATGTGTTTGTTTTATAGCAGCGCTTAAACATCTTCATTACAACTCCTCTCTCCAGCAGGGGCCAGGCGTGGCGGCGGAGCCGGGAGGGTTGCAGGTAGGGATGAATGGCGCGCCGCGTAAGGAAATAATGACTCCGCTGCCGCCGATATCCCCAGAAAGGGCCTTGGGTTGGAATGGAGTCAACTCTTGAGTGTGGCGCGTGGCGGCGGGTGGCAAGCGACTCGTGCGAGGTTCGATGTTGTGAGCTCGGCTGGCTGATCTCCGACTGCTGTGTTCGCGCGTGGTCCGGGTTTTTTGGGTTCCTGGTTCAGATTCGTGGGTTCGTAGTCAATCCAGGATTGTGAGTTCATAGAACAGGTATGTGGGTTCGTGGTCCGCCCATCAGGATTCTCAGTCTGGTTTCTGCAGCGTTCATGATGCATCGAATAGGGTGTTAATATTACAGTCTGTAGGATGTTTATGGTGTAGCGAGTAAGGTGTTCATGGTGCTGCGTGTAGGGTGTTCATGGTACAGCATGCTGGTCGACGTTGTGTTCATGTGGCGTGCACCGTGAACACCATCCGATAAGAAAAGCGCTGCTTTCCTTTCCTTGTTATATTCTACGTGGGTCTCTTTGTTTTTGTGTGTGTCAAACTGTGCATTTAGGGGAGCAGTGGTGTGATGGTGAGTGCACTATACCTTACGACCTCGACGCCCTGCATTTTATTTCCCTGCCACGGTTAACATCACTGGGTCCTGCGTTTCCTCTTCGCCGAATCAGCCTTACATGAGTACTTGGTGAAGTTTTTAAACATCAGCACTCGGGAAACAAAGACGGCCGTGCGCGGTGTTCGCCACACCACCTCAAACGCCATACCGGCCTTAATAGGTGCTCGCTAACAATACTTGCATCAACAGTCCGTACGGCTTAAGGGGGTGGATCTATTTATCTCTGGGAGACTGTGTCAGTATATAGCCACGTGTCACGAATGTATGGTGGTTTCCACAACAACTTGGAACCGTGCTGTGCAGGCCCTGGAATAACAGCCCAGGCCATAGCTCATTCCCCCACAGAGAAAGAGACAGAGAGCGAAACTGGGCACAGGGCAGTGGAGCGACGGCAAGAAGATAGGCAGCTTGTGACCGGAGCAGGCGTGATGGGACATTTAAGGAAATTATAGAAGTAAAGGGGGGGGGGGCAGTCCAAGCAGAGCGATTTAAAGAGACAGCGGTGATGGATAGGACGCCAGTGAAGGTAGCGAAGGAGAGGGAAGCAAAGCAAGGTGAAGGGAAGGTGCAAGATGGCGCGTGCAGCTGAGTTTGGAATTTGTTGTAGAGGGGCAAGGGCCTAGGCACGGAGACCGACCAGGAGCAAGTTGCAATAATCCAGACTCGTGAAGACTAAGGGGAGTGCACAAGAAGTTTAGCAGCGACGATAGTGAGGAGGGGGCGAATTTCCCTGCTGTTGAAAAGATGGAAGCGGCATGTGCGAGTGATGTTGGCGATGTGGAAAGTGAAGAAAAAGGAGGAATCAAAAGGTGACGCCAATAATTTGGACGGAAGCGATCGGGGGGGGGGGGGACTGAGCAGGGGGGAAGATATAGAGGGTGCAGGAGGGTGCGAGCAGGAGATGGGAAAGTAGAGCACGTTGGTTTTAGACGGGTTAAGAGAAATGAAATATTGTGTCACCCATGCTTAGATGGCCATTCGGCAGGTCGAGATGTGATCGGAAAGGTCAGGGGTTAGTGCCTTAAAGGAAAAGAAGATGTGCGCGTCGTCGGCGAATAGGTGATACAAGAGATTACAAGAAGAAAGGATGGGCTCCAGGGGAGACGTGTAAAGGGAGAATGGGAGAGGACTAAGTACAGATCCCTGGTGGATGCCAACCGTGACGGGGGAGGGGGTGGAAGAATCATGGTTAAAATAGACGGCAGATGAACGAGAAGTGAGGTAAGAGCAGAGCCAAGAAAGTAGGGTGCCGGAGATACCGAGGTTAGAGAAAGTGGATAAGCAGATGGGGGGCTCAAGGATGTCGAAAGCCGCAGACAGGTCGAGCGAAATTAGCACAGAGGATAGGACCAAGTGACGTGAGTTAGCCAGGTGTTGTGCACGTGGAGGAGAGCGGTTTCCGTGGAATGGAGAGGGCGGAAACTCGACTGGTGGAGGGGATAGACTTGACTTTTAAACAACTTTAATTGCCGCCAGCAGCAACAGCACTGGAGGCGTTTTCGATATGAAATACACAAAGTTACCAGAAAACAAATGAAAATAAACGCTACAAATCCACGCGCTGTGGCGCTAAAAGCACCGCGCACAACACGAAAGAAAAGTCACGTGGTTGTGGTGGTCATCGCGCACGCCAAGGTGACGAGCGAGCGCTTCAGAAGGTGAACACGAGGGTGCCGTCCACGCTGGTACAGAGGGCGTTTCCGGCTTCCCAGCGTTCGACGTGGAGGGGATAGAGAGAGTGAGAAGCGACGTAGGAAGATAGGCGAATGTAATCTAAGCATTCCAGGAATTTGGAGAAGTAAGAGAGCAAGGAAAAATTTCGATATTGCACAGGGATGGAAGGATCTATGGAGGCTTTTGAAAAGGGGTAGGATAATAGCGTTTTTTAAAGGAGTTAGAGGGAAGATGTCAGATGAGAGAGAAGAGTTGAAGTGAACCAGGAGGAACGGGAGGATAGTGGAGATGGCAGATGGAAGCAGGGAAGGCGGTAGGCAATCAAGGGAGGAAAAGGTGGGGTGAGTTTTGGTGGCGATGTTTCACAGCTCCAAGATTGAAGCGGGGGAAAGGGTGTTTAAAGTAGATGAAGAAGTAGGGGGAGGAGGAGAGGGGCAGGTAGGTATGGTGCTGGCAGGAAAGAAGGGAGGTAGTGAGGTGGATATAACTAATTTGAGTAATCTTCTCCAACAAATAGTTGCAGAGGACTACAGGGGAGGGGGCAGAAGAAGAAATGGCAGGTAAGAGTGGAGAAAGATGTAGCAGAGTATTTAGGGTAGAAAAAAGCAGAGCACGGTGCACGGAAAGGGAAGAAATTAGGGATAGAAAATAGGATTGGCAAGTGACCTCCAGTGTAGAAGTAAAATCGGAAAGTAAGGAAACGTAAGTAGAGTGGGAATCAGGCGTGGGTAGGGTATTCCAGGTTCGCTCGGCTTTGCGTACAAGGCAACGGTGAATCTTTAGCCCAGGTGTCAGCCAAGGCCTAGGGGGATGATTAGGAGGGGTGAAGAGAATCAGAGGGGCAAGAGCGTCGAGTGAATAGAATGGTGCAGAATATAGGATGGATGATGCTTTGTCTGGGTGGAGGTCGGCGAAATCAGATAGGGGTGGAAGGTAAGCGAAAACCAGAGAAAGAAGTGCAGAGTCATCAAAAGAGCGTAGATTTCGGCGGAGGTGAGGGGAGGTGGAGGAAGGGCTGGAAAGTGAGGGGGATGGAATTGAGAGTGTCATGGTTAGTAATTGTTGATCGGATGGAGGACGAGATATACTAGGGCATGGGAAGATGAGCAAGCAGAAGTGAAGATAAGGTCAAGCGTGCTATCAGAGAAGTGAGTCGGAGGAGAGGAGACAAGGTGCAGGTTGAAGGAGCTAGTGAGAGACATTAAAGTCGAGGACGTAGATGGGGAAGTATGGTTGAGGTTCAAGTCTCCCAGAAGAATTAGCGGAGATGAGATAGGAAGGATTGTGGAAAGAAGGCAATCCAAGTCGTCGAAGAACGAGGAGGGCTGACCAAGGGGGTGGTAAATGATTGGAAAGAAAAGCGTGACTGGGAAGGAGAAAGATAGTTGAAATTCAATCTTAATTTAGGAGCTTTCGTGACTGCAGGAATTATTCTTTGGTTTTTTTTTTTCGGTTAAGTCACGTCTAAAAATAAAATAATAAATTAAAATAACATATTACGACGTTTCTAGTTAGATTTTTGTTGCTATTTCTTTTATACCTGATGATGATTGCTTGTTTTGCAATCGAAACGTCGTAATATGTTATTTTAATTTATTATTTTATTTTTAGACGTGACTTAACCGAAAAAAAAAAAACCAAAGAAGAAGAATAGTTGAAATTCGAAAGAGGGAAAGGATGGAAGGGCAGCAGATGGAGGCGAGGGGTTACAGGTGGAGGAGAAGAGCAGCCCAATGCCACCACCGAGCTTGCCAGAGGGTCATGGCGAATGGATGAAGTTGGTGCAGGATGTGAAAAGCGCAGCTGGAGTGGCAGTGTTCAATGTGGATATGCAGGCTTCTGTAATTGCTAGGGCTTGAAGGTTTTTTCTTTTTTTAGAAAAAGGCGCCTAGGGTGGATGCGGGCTTGTTACAGACTTGAGCGGGAATTCCAGAGGCTTAGGTGAATGGAGCTGATGGGTGGAGGGAGCAGGGAAGGGGGAGGGGCAGGGGTTTTTCAGATCGTGGGGGGATGGCGATGAGTTTAGAGTCACGTTTCGTAAATACGGGTGGCGTATAGAGGGTGGCCGATGGCGGGGACGGGTGGTAGGAATTTGGGGATATAAGGGGGTAAGCGATTTAGGGAGTGTGGCCGTGGCTGGTGAGGATCGGGGCGTGCAGTGGGCTATCTGCAGCGGGAGCCATCGTGCCTTGTGACGTCATGTCTTGTGACATCATCTCTTGTGACGTCATGCCAGCGAAGGGCTTGCAGGTTCATGCAAAGGCACGTGGAGGACAAGCGTATTTCGGTGCCGCGGTGGCAAGATGTTAACTACCTCACCTGGTATACAGGAGGTCGTAGATTCGATCCCTACCATGATGCCTGTATATTGGGAGTTTGCATGTTCTCCCCATGGTCGCGCGGATTTTTCTCCGGGTCCTCCTGTTTTTCCATCCACATTTAAAATCAACATGTGTTTAGAGAATTTGGCTGCTATAAATGTTCACGTGAAAAGCTACTTCGTTGAGACATCATTTGTGGCCAGGTATCTTCTGAAAAAGAGCTATATAGGTCAGGGGCCTTACCTGGTAAAATAAAAAGTTTCGTTAATACAAAATAGTTTTCGTTTTAAAAAAAATTGGTTTAGTTTGAAATCTCACACGTCCATGGGTGAAATTATCACTAGATATTTTCAGGAATGCTGCTAGGCTGGTTTGGAATAGGGATAATCAGTGCAAAGTATGCTTATCTATAGTAATCCTAAATTATTTGTACCCTCTATTCCTACAATCCCACGAACACGTTCGTAAAAAAATATATATACATATGTATGCAGTTTCATGAGGACAATACAAGGCGAGATGGGTGTGGCGTGCCAAACATACTTCCCGCGATATCATTCCCTACTGTTCACTTTATACATGCACTTTACACGCGCACTAAGTCTCTAAAGATCAGTACGAGTTCGGGTTGCCTGGGGCTGTGCAGCAGTAGCAATAATTGCATCAACAACTGCGGTAATAGTGACTGCAGAAACATCTACTCCTACATTGTCAACAGCGTCGGCTTCTACATTATCTGCAAGAGAATTATGAGCTGCAGAAATGGCATATGAAGCAGCAGCATTTGCAGCATTAGCGGAATCAGCAGCAGTAACCTCAGCAGCGGCATCAGCAACATCATTTTACGTAGTTTTTTTTCAGTACGGTAAGTGGCGGAATGTGCCCGTTATAACGTGGACGGTGCCCGTTATAACGCGGTTTTGGAACAGTCTACGACGAACTACATTCTTCAGCTGGTATCATACAGTACGCGGAATGGTATCCCTCTCTCATTTGTTCCTCCATCTGTGTGTGTGCGTACATCGTATCTCGCCAAACTTAATAATTATAACGTATAATTATACATTATTTATGGGAGAATAGTGTTCGCTTAACGAGTGTTTCGCTTAAAGCGGCACTTTTCAGGAACGCATGTACCGCATTCAACGAGGACTTTACTGTATAAAATTCAGGAACAACAAATGCAACAGCGTTGACAAAGCAGCATCAACAGCAGTAAGCCGCTGCCGTGTCCCTTCCCTTGAGAATCGTTGAGGTCCCGCACCGTCGTGGAGTTACACGTGGACAAGATCAGATAAAGAAAGAGAGGCGACCACCAATGATGAGTTGTACACGCTGCAGTTTATTGGGCGAGTGCGTGAGCTCCTCTTGCGTCTCACTCATGGGGCCCCCACGTGCGGCTGCGATAAAGAGTTCGTGACGCAGAGACTCCTCATCAGCAATACAGAGCCACGTCGTCAGCAATACAGAGAGAGAGAGAGAGAGCAGGAACTGAAATCACGAGCTCTCTAACAAAAACCCAGGGGATCACGCATATGCCATTGATTTATTCATCCAGGATTCAAAAGGGAGGCGGTGGTCAGTAGTGTATCGCTTTGTGGAAATTCCGAAGACATTCTGGCTCTTGCCGTAGGAATGTAGAATTTCCACCGCTGCTTTGAGGCGCAAAAGGGGACGAGTGCCACCATACGACCATTGGAGGAGGAAGGTAGGAGGTACACATTTCACATTCTCGTGGCGGGGGCTGTTTCATTCAGAGGACAACCAACGGTTGGGCTTCCCGCAAAATGGTACTCGTTTTAATGGCATTAACGGACTTATGGGCCGAGTACATATTTGAACATGACCACAGCGCCAACATAGAAAACTGATAAACACCAGTCGTTAGTTTGACACATTCAGACACTGCGGCAGTAAACAACTCTCACGCGTTTCACGGGCATGAGAACCAGGAGGTTTTAACATCGAGATACCTGGTGTAACGGGGCTCACACAACCATGAGTCAATCTCTCGCACTGCCCATCGTTCAGCTGGAGTTGTTTCTTCACAGTTTGGTCTTCATTGCGACTGAAATGCGACGATGACTTAAGCGAGAATCGATGCACATCCACCCCACCCGCCCCTCTCCAATCCACCCCCTTGCGATTCGATGCCACGTTTCAATGATCGAATCGATAATTATGTTCTCGTTATGTGTTTGGATGTCGTGTGGGGGACACGGCCAGGGTTGAATGTAGGGGTCATGCAAGGGACCACGCCAAGAGAAATAATTAAATGAAGGCGCTGGGAAAGAAAGGTGCAAACAAGGAGATTGGGGCAGAATCCCCAAAAGATACAGATTGGCGAGAAAGAGAAGTGAACTGGTGGCGAGAGGTCCACTACCTCGTACAGTATGCAGCAGGTCGTGGGTTCGATCCCGACCCTGACGCCTGCTGCTGTATATTTGGAGTTTGCGTGTCTCTTTCTCTCATCATCATCGCGGTGGCTAGGAGATGTTAACTACCTCGCCTGGTATGTAGCAGGTCGTGGGTTCGATCCCGACCCTGACGCCTGCTGCTGCTGTATATTTGGAGTTTGCGTGTCTCTCTCTCTCATCATCATCACGGTGGCTAGGAGATGTTAACTACCTAGCCTGGTATGCAGCAGGTCGTGGGTTCGATCCCGACCCTGACGCCTGCTGCTGCTGTATATTTGGAGTTTGCGTGTCTCTCTCTCTCATCATCATCACGGTGGCTAGGAGATGTTAACTACCTCGACTGGTATACAGGAGGTCGTGGGTTCGATCCCGACCCTGACGCCTGCTGCTGTATATTTGGAGTTTGCGTGTCTCTCTCTCTCATCATCATCGCGGTGGCTAGGAGATGTTAACTACCTCGACTGGTATGCAGCAGGTCGTGGGTTCGATCCCGACCCTGACGCCTGCTGCTGTATATTTGGAGTTTGCGTGTCTCTCTCTCTCATCATCATCACGGTGGCTAGGAGATGTTAACTACCTCGACTGGTATACAGGAGGTCGTGGGCTCGATCCCGACCCTGACGCCTGCTGCTGTATATTTGGAGTTTGCGTGTCTCTCTCTCTCATCATCATCACGATGGCTAGGAGATGTTAACTACCTCGACTGGTATACAGGAGGTCGTGGGCTCGATCCCGATCCTGACGCCTGCTGCTGCTGTATATTTGGAGTTTGCGTGTCTCTCTCCCCGTGGTCCCGTGGATTTTTCTGCGGGTCCTCCGGTTTTTCGCTCCAAATTTAGAATCAACATCACGCGTTTAGAGTGTTTTGGCGGCTATACATTTACAGGTGATAGGCCACTTCATTGAGCTAACATTTGTGGCCAAGTCGCTTCTGAAAAAATAGCAATATAGCTCAGTGGGCCTTACCTGGTAAAATAAAAAGAGTTTATAGGTGACAAGGGCTCGGGGCTATGGGAAGAAAATGCTAAAGTCACCGATAGTGTCCGTGCCCTGCACGAATCCGCGCTGTGCCTGCCCTGCGAGTGTTCATGTTGTTGGTGTTGAACGGAAACAATCCAGCTGCCTTACCAGGACTACTCGTGTGGACTCCATTTCAAATGCGTTGCCCGTCTCGTTTAAGGCTGTCTCGTATGTACTGTCGCGTTTGTGTCGTCTTGATTCATCGTCTGTTCCGTCTTGTCTGTATCGTCTCTATTCCCGCTCGTTCGCCCACTCCTTCGTTCCAATCGTTAGCCTGAAGGATTCTTTTCCCCATATAGTTTTCACTGAATCGAAAATAGTCAATTCTTACACCCACGATCTGGTGTGCGTATCGTGAGTATAATAACCGACTGTATTGGATGCATCAATTATTCATTAATACCTATGAGTTGACATTCAGTCTCTTCGTGGTCTCTCTGTGGCCCGAGCAACGTGTTGCACTGTCCTGGAGCTCCCGCACACCACCGCCATCAATGTTTTGGCTTCTCTGACAACTCTTTTTCTCAGTGCGTGTGGAGTCTACGCATTGACCTGTGGTATGGACGGGAGTGAATTGATTGTGAAGAGTCTATGCACCACACCTAAGTCCCGTCCCGAGTCGAATCACGCAACTGCTCATTTCTGAGTCAAATCAAAGGTTGTGTGGGGGTGGATTGAGGGGACTTTAACCCAAGTGCCAAGCTTCCAAAAGACCCAGTGGTTCATGGTTCGTAGTTAGATCACGTCGGGAATTCACAGTTCGAGTTGCACCAGGTGAGAGTGGCGGTGCTAATCCGCTCAGTCACTGCTGCGTCACCGTTCGGAGTGATCACCAGGGCTTTACGCAGCATTTTGTGTGCGCGTGTGTGGTTATCTCTGACTGACGTGGAGTGGGGTTTCTGAGCTTGTGTTGGTGCTGCAGTTGAGGTCACAAACGTCCCGCATCAGTCACCATCCAGTAAAGTTCCAAGGGGATGGCCCCGTACCGATACAGAGCGGTGCCTTCAGTTGCAGGGCCAAGAAGTCCACGGTTGTCCGTACGTTGTTTCTGTTGGAGCGGGTGGAGCACAACCTCTTGTAAGCCTGTGTCCTGATGTGAACTTGTTGACCGAATAAACGTCATCGTGACCTGCACCAAACAGTTACCGACGTTGCGGCTTGTATGAGCCTGCTCGTTGCTTTATGCAAATTCAAATCGAAATCTACAGCAAATCCCAAATAACTTAAGACATTTAATAACGACCATCACATCTCGAGTCCCGCATAATGTGAAACAATCTACAAACACTACCCCCTGCTTACGAAATACACTCATTTTAAATTAAACTGTTCAAACATAAGTTGACGGTTTGGTGTGTAGACCCTAAGCATATATGTACCCAAGCATATATGTAGCACTGTTGGCTACTTACGGCGCGAAAGAAGTTCAACATACATACATACGTACCCGTACTGATCGGCACCATGTTACGGCGCCATCTTTGATGAACGTATCTTGGTTACCATTATTAATCTATGTACACATTTGTGTGTCCTTCGGCAATGCTGTACATTCCCTTTGCAATATAATTGCCAACTTAAAGGAAGACGCGACCCATTAAACTGCCAGCTGTTGTTTTACAGACAGGCCTGCACATCTAGGCTTTGCAGCCTTGGCTGCCTCGCGGTTTAACGTTCTTAATGCGAATACAAAACAAAGAAATTCACAGCCACGTGCCTTTCACGTGTCTAACGCCCTCTAGTGACGTCACAGCCGCAATCGAGCGCCTCGTCGCCTACGTCAGGATGCTCGATGCATGCTCCACGTGCGTCTGCCGAGCCCAGCTCAAGGAGGGGAATTTGAAGCCCATACTCATGGCACACGCAGCTGTGTCCGGATTTGATGATTTTTTTGGGGGGTTATTTACAAAGCAGATTTCAACCACCTTATTACCACGAGTAGACATGGTTACTGTAGAATAATACAATAGACATTTGGGTTGGGTCTTCCTTTAAATCAGCTATGATAGATTCAGCTACATTACATCTGGGCTCATGAGCTGTGGGGGTAATGGCCTGGACTAGGCTAGACTCGCTAGCTAGATTTGAAACGCGTGAGTCACACAAATAGGCTACACATCGACACAGAGCCCAAACAGACAACGTAGGGTTGGTTATGCTAGAGGCTACGTCATTACCATCACACACAGGACCACACACACACCAAACTCTATATTTTTCTAGATCAACTAGGTTACACTATAAATCTTTTAAACATATATATTTTTTCAAGGGTTACACGTCCAATTTACAGCTTCAATACACTTGAGAAATTAATGTCGCCCAATGTCCAGGGAAGTCTCACCAATTCTCAAGACTTTTTTCAGGAAGAGCTTGCATTGAGATGCTTGGCCAATTCCAATTTTAGTCTCGCAGAACTCAGTGCCATGCTTATGTGTATGAATATAGAGTAGAGCTGGCGGTATAGTTCATTTTTCAAACGGGCCAAGCCTTCCTTGAGCGAAATGAGACCTCGTTTACACTACGCCGGTGGAGCGCGGCTAAGCTGACAAGTTAACAATTGCCCCTTAGGCCAGTATACACATCATCATCAGTACCTATCACGTATATTCTCACCACTAGCTCCTCCAGAAAATTCTGATTTCTCTCCATAGGACGATCACTGTTGACTTCCTGCAGCACAGTACGTTTTTATCGACCACAGAGGGATGATGACGGGTTGAGTCGACACTCGGCTGATATTTACACTCGTGATCTTCAGGTTGTGAGCCGAGTGCTCTGACCGCAGTGCCGCCCAGCCGCGTTGTAACTTTAAGGGCCAATGTACCAGCTACTACAATCGACGCAGCTCTGCCTCACCGATCTGTCCTCCTCCTTACAACCTTGAGTTCTCACACTCCTTGCCTATTTTGCGCCTTATAACCATAAATACCAAGCCCATTCCCTCTCCATGACATTCACGGGTGACGTGTCGCAGTCACGAAGTCCCACGTTGTTGCCGAACACATCTCCTGGGTGTTGGCACTCGACAATGAGAATTAGTCGCCTTTTCATGCATGGGCTTGCCCCCTGCCTTCATCGCTTCCCCTCTCTCATTTCGCTCTGTCCTTCCAGTGCCACTGTCGTCCAGCAATTAAGGCCTCGTCTCTCGACCCTACCAGTCAACATCTGCTCAGTGGATGATGGTTGCTCCTTCGCTTCTGCTGCCCCCTTACTCTGGAAGTCCCCTTTTGATCGTAATTCGGACTACACCCTCCACGATTCAAGTCCTGGCTCGAGAACTTCCTCTTCTGCACCTACGATTGTACCGCCTCCCCATCCAACGTCGTCCGTGCTATTCTCATTGCACCGTAGCCGTACCCTTCTCGTGTCTGCCTCCACGCCCCATCGCCCTCCTCCCAGTCCTCCCATTCGCCGATTCCTCCGCAGTAACACACGGCGCTCCACGCGAATCCACGCGGTGCACCGTCGACCGCACTGCGTCGCAGTGTTACCGTGTTCTGTGTTTTAAACAGCCATCGCCGTACAGCGGCACTGAGCGGGCCTGACCGTCCCGCTAGTGAGGGTGCCCGGGCAGGTGGCCCAGGCCCGCGCCATGGATGAGGACACGGGGCGAGCCGAACATGGGCCGGTGTCCCAGGTGCACGTGCGCCGAGTGCTGCGCCTGGGCGTGCGCGTGCGACACGTGCTGCTGCTGGGCGTGCGATGGCCCGGCCCGGTACAGGTACATGGCCGCGGCGGCCGCGGCTGGGTCCATGGCAGAGAGGTGCGGTGGGTAGAGCTGGAAGGCGTGGCCGCCCGCGATGGCGGCCGCCGCGGCCGCGGCTGCCGAGAGGTTCGTGGCGGCGCCGGGGTTGTTGGGGAAGAGGCGCTGAAGGGCGCCGTACGTCCCGGCCTCGGCCAGGAACTCCAAGCCCACGGCCGTCTGACGTTTCCACTTGGTCCTGAGGGGCAGCCGGCAGGGGAAGGAAAGAAGGAAGGCGGACATTTGAAGCGGCGATGGTCGGTTGCGCGGCAAGGTGATTGGAACCGCGCACTCGGGATTGCGACGAGCTGTCATCGTTCAAAAATGTTGCACGCGGATGAAATACGTTCCCGAAAATCACCGAGCCGATCGATCACTTGACTTTACCGAAAGCACCAAGAATATAAACATGGAACATTTGGTTTTTTGTTCATGTTGTCTTCTCGGAGTAAAAAGACAAGCAGTACTCCGATGTTGATTTACGAAAGCTCCGCTGAGTCCCAAGGCAATTTTTCAGAGGGGGTGGGTGGAGGGGCTCTGCATTGGGATGTTTGGCCAGTTCTGGAAAACAACCTAACTCGCGAATGAAGGGGATAACATTCAAAACTGCTGCACAGACCTCCTGTCCACCTTGCCCAGACCATTGGGATTGGTGACTTTCACAGATTTCTACGTGATTCAATAGAGTGCTGCGATTCAGGGTCACAGTGAATGCGGATACAGTAGGTTCGAGTGGCTTTGCAGTGGTCACGTGAACACATTGCACACGAACTAATACGGGAAACATTGATCCGGCTGTCACAATGCCCTATTCCGGTGGTGGGGGACAGTCTGTCCATATGACGTCCACTGTTGACTCACAAAAGTGATCATCGATTTGTTGACCCCGAAGCGATGCTGATGATAATGATTGAGTATCCCCTGATATGATATTATAACTCATAAACCTTTCGATTGTATCGCTCTAAGCACAGTGCACCCAGACACGCACGCGCACAGCTTAGCAAATGTCAAAGTGTGAGTGCGTGTGAGACAATGTGAATGCATAGTGGGGAGCGGTAGTGCAGTGGTAAGCACACTGCGCTACGAACCCTGCCACCCAAGTTCGATTCCCGCTCACGGCAAACATCGGTGACGAATATCTGAACCCATCGTCGACCTCACCTAGGTCGACTCAGCCTGAAATGAGTACCTGATGCGTGATACTGGCCACCCAACGCCCCTCGTACGCCGTGCGAGCCTTCGTCGGTGCCCGCTAACAGCACTTGCGTCAACTGCATGTGCAGGCTACATGGGGGACATTTGTCTGCGTTTACATGTGTTGAGATGTGTTGAGGAGTGGAGTGTGACGTCAGGTCACACTCGCCTCGGGGGGAATGCCGTCAAGGAAAAGTGACGTCATGCCCCGCCCCCCCGGGGTATTTGAGGGGAGACCCGTGACGTAGACGGGGGTCTTCGCCGTGAGCCAGAAAAGCGAGTGTTAGGGGAGTAGGGGGCTCCGGGATAGAGGGTAGAGAGCCAGGCTAAAGGGGTTGCTTTACCCGGCTGGCCGAGTTGGCTGAACCCTCGGCCAGTGCTGTGGGAAGAGCCTGATAGCCTGGTAGGGTGTAGGGAACTCCCAGTAACCTTCCCCTGGGGAGATTAGTTACTAACTCTGTGTTAACCCCTTCCCCTGGGGAGATTAGTTACTAACTCTGTGTTAACTCCTTCCCCTGGGGAGATTAGTTACTAACTCTGTGTTAACCCCTCCCCCTGGGGAGATGAGTTACTAACTCTGTGTTAACCCCTTCCCCCGAGTTAGGCGCAAGCCCTTAAATAAAGAGTTGGAGTTGGCGTCAGGCCCTACACGACTGGCTTCAGCGTCCTTCTTACCACACAACACATGTGAGGAGCAGTGGAGTGTGTGTGTGTGTGTGCGTCAGGGCTGCAGATGACACGGGAGCTCAGGTACAGGGAGCTCAGGTAGGAGTGAACTCGATGACTCGGTGTTCAGCGGCTGCACTCGACTGATGAGAACCGCGCAAGGATTGAGGGGAGAACATTGTGTCACCGCGGACTCGGAACGCTCGGAGCTGATGAGAGTGAAACAGCGGCTGCGAACGTGCGCCGTCTCCGCTTAGAAAGTTCAGAAACACGAGCCCGGTCCCCATCTTTATATCCCCTGATTTTCATAACCAGTTCGGCTTATGGTTAACGGTGTGTGTGCGTCACAACGTGATATATCTGGCCCGTATATTGCGTCAATAAAAAATACATGTTTAAAAAAAAGCGTTCGGAAACAGAGGCAATAACAACGCAGAGACACTAAGCGCGAAAAACTGTGCAAGGATTATGCTAATTCTTCACTCAAGAAAAGGCCCAGCCAGGGTTTTTCAACTCGGGTTCTGAATTGCAATATTTGGCCAAATTCATCAGTGAGTGTTTGGCCTCACGTGAGGGAGCAAACAGCAAACGCCGGAGAAACCTCCAGCCATGCATCAGAAGGGATGACACTCAGCGCTGGATTCATCTGACCACATCGCAGCCCCACAGCCTACAACGACTGGCAATCCCTGTTGGTCACCCATCCCATGCTCAAGCTTGCTGGAGGTGTGAACACGTGGAAAGGTGGCGTAGGCGCTCGTTCGTCCAATGAGAGGGCAGGGTTCTGAATATGCATGAGGTCGAACCCATAGACCCCTCCCCGCCCCCATTTATTCACAACTGACTTGGGGATTATCCCCAATGAATTCACAGAGACTCCCATCAATACCCCCCCCCCGCCTATCTACTACAGTTGCAATGGCACGGCCCACTGTCACACAGACACGATGGATGCCCGTGTTTCGTATGTGGGGATGTATTCGTTTGTCGTAGGTCTTGTGTCCAACGCAGGCAGACGAATTTCGTCGCGAGTTCAATGCTAGAAGACTGCTGTGAAAAGTGTTTGGTGTTGAACCGAGAACTTCTTTCGCGCCGTACGTAGCAAACGGCGCTAATCGGAGCGTACGGGGGGAATGAAAACACACACGTGTTGCCGTCCAGGACACGGAAAACGTCAATGGTTAAGTTGCCTTGTGACGTTGTCGCATTTTGGCTCTGAGACTCGGTGATTGGTTATCGTACCGACTTCACCGCATGCTGCAGATAGTGATTTTCTGTTTGCACATATTCACTTTAAGATGTTTTCTTGTTCATGTTTTTGTTTTTTGTTTGTTGCGGTTGCACCCGATTCAAGAGCCGAATGGCTCACAGGGCTGTACCTAATACATGAACTTGAACTTGAACCCGTTGCTGGAACCATCGGTTGCTGCTCTCAACGCTCAGTGCACTCGCCAGCCCGCCACCGCTCCACCCCGGCCGTGAGCTTTAAGGCGACTGTAAGAATCTGGAACGTCGGATCTCGTGAAGCTAAGCAGGCTGGAGCCTGGGCAGTGCTTGGATGGGCGACCGCCGTGCCGAAAACAAACTGGTGTCGTGAACTGACGTGGGGCCACGTTGTTAACAGAGTTGAAGGCGGCACAAAACACTGCTCAACAAAAACAAATCTTTTTTTTCTGGCCTGGACTTTTGCAGCTGTTCTAGACTAATTTCAGGGCGCTGATTCCAAATCTGATCTCAGATTTGCTCTATCACATCTAATTTTTATGCTATCGGCATACCCCATTTTCATTGATTTTACCCGAAATTAACTCTGTCACTTATGATTGCAAGTTGTTGCGAGTCAGTGACTGCTTTAGTGTTAAAATATGGTGCTGTATTTTTAGGATAGTGTGTTTATAATATCATTTTATGTAGATATCCACATTTATTTAATATTTTTCTTCTGCAATTTTAATTAAAAATGCAATATTTGATATCTCAAAAACCTGAAGTGATAGACAAAAACTGATTTGGAATCAGCACCCCAAAATTACCTTAGACCCGTTGGAATACCTTATGCCAGAACAAGTGTGTTGACCAGTGAAATCCATAGTTGTGCTGTACGATACTTCCCGCACTTCTCTGCCCCCCCCCCCCCCGCGTTAACCAACCCGAATTTAGCAGCGTGGTGAATAAATCCGATTCCACAAAGCCGCCGCGCCAGCAAAAGGAGACAAGAGGCCTTCATCCAGCAGTGGAGTGACACGGGGGTGAACATGTACACGCGTGCAAATCCCACTCGCGCTGAACAGGCCCCACCTGTGCCCAGCAGCAGCGGCAGTAGCAACAACAGTCGCCATTCGCCACGAGACGTTCTTTAGATTGTTTCGCTGCGACACATTTCCACGTGACAAGCCAATTTGTGGCCAGGTTGCTTCTAAAAAACAAATTAATGCCTCGGTGGGCTTTACCTGATGAGATAAAACATTTTATTTAGATGAATTTGTATATTTTTAAGCGATGCGTTTACCTTTACGATACTCCGATCGTGGTTTTGTATTGTTTATTGTTGAAACGTCCCGACCCACTTCGACTGTATATATATGTGTAAAGAGCTTTATAGCTCATCGGATTCCTCCAGTATAAATAAAGATTCTGAAGTGACGGTGACTGCACCATGGCGGGCCAGGTGCACTCCGTGGCCACGTGTGGAAGGCTCCCTGATAAGTCACGGGTCACTGACCCAGCAGGTGCCATGGGTTGTTGACTGGTTTTACCCGCCCGGCGCTCCGCTCGCTATTGTGAGCATCGCTCCTCTGCCCTCCGTTGTTGTTGGAAGGGCGAATGCCTCCAACTGCCCAGGAGCGTCCTTCACGAGCCTCCTCCACAGAGGAGCACACAGATAAAGTCAAAGATCGCCCGTATAGCCTGAACAGACTGTTGGGTCAAGTGCTGTTAGCGAGCACCTATGAAGGCCAGCACGGCAAACGAGGCGATGGGTGGCCAGCATCACAGCCGGCTGCCTTTGTCTCCCGAGTAGCGATGTTTACATACCACACCAGGTACTCATTTGAGGCTGAGTCGACCTAGGGGAGACTGCACCGATTCAGATCGTCGTTACTGGTGTTGATCAGGAAATAGAACTCGCGGTCGCCGGGTTCGTAGCACAGTGCACTGCCGCACACGTGCACACACATGCACACACACGTGCACACACATGCACACACACGTGCACACACACGTGCACACACGCGCACACACACGCGCACACACATGCACACACACGTGCACACACACGTGCACACACACGCGCTCACACACGTGCACATACACGT
Source organism: Lampetra fluviatilis (assembly GCF_964198595.1). Classification (NCBI taxonomy): domain Eukaryota; kingdom Metazoa; phylum Chordata; class Hyperoartia; order Petromyzontiformes; family Petromyzontidae; genus Lampetra; species Lampetra fluviatilis. The sequence continues at coordinate 15,481,043 of NC_136280.1, forward strand.
ACTCACGTACTCACACACGTGCACACACACGTGCACACACACGTACTCACGTACTCACACACGTGCACACACACGTGCACACACACGTATTCACGCACTCACACACGTACTCACACACGTGCACACACACGCGCACACACACGTGCACACACACGTACTCACGTACTCACACACGTGCACACACACGTGCACACACACGTACTCACGTACTCACACACGTGCACACACACGTGCACACACACGTACTCACGCACTCACACACGTACTCACACACGTGCACACACACGCGCACACACACGTACTCACACTCGTGCACACACACGCGCACACACACGCGCGCACACACACGTGCACACACACGTACACACACACGTGCACACACACGTGCGCACCCACGCGCGCACACGCGCGCGCACACACACGCGTGCACTGCACCCGCAGCGGCGGCGCGTCACTCACCTGCGATTCTGGTACCAGGTCTTCACCTGGGTGTCGCTGAGGCTCAGCGAGCTGGCGAGCTCCATGCGGTCCTGCACGCTCAGGTACTTCTGGCGCTCGAAGGAGCGCTCCAGCTGCGTCAGCTGGTGGTCGCTGAACGCCGTGCGTGCCTTGCGGGGCTTCTTGGCGCGCGACTCGCGGGGGCTCTCGCGAGAGCTGCTTGCGCCGCTGGTGCTCGAGATCTCGCGCTCGCGCTCGGCGGCGGCAGCAGCCGCAGCCGCAGCAGCTGCTGCTGCCCCGGCCGGGTGGGTGAGCCGCGCCACGCCCGACACGGCGGCCAGCGAGGACGAGGAGACGTCGCGGTCGAGCGGGTGATCGAGAAGCTTGGAGGAGCCTTCACGAGGGGGCAGGGGAGTGGCGCAGGTGGGAGGGAGGGAGTGGGTGAGTGAGGGAGGAAGAGGAGAGGGAGGAGTGAGGATGAGGAGGAGGAAGAGGGGGAGGAAGGGGAGGAGAGTGATGGGGAGGAGTGAGAAGGAGAAGGAGGAAGAGGAGAGGGAGGAGTGAGGATGAGAAGGAGGAAGAGGGGGAGAGTGATTGGGAGGAGTGAGGATGAGGAGGAGGAAGAGGAGGAGGAAGAGGGGGAGAGTGATGGGGAGGAGTGAGGATGAGGAGGAGGAAGAGGAGGAGGAAGAGGGGGAGAGTGATGGGGAGGAGTGAGGATGAGGAGGAGGAAGAGGAGGAGGCGCGCGCATTATTTTCACAATAGATCAGCAGAGGCAGACAAGATGAGAAGCAGCATACCTGTATTACGGACAGAGGGTGCAATTATATCTAAAAGATTACTTCGAAAAAGGCAGGGTTAGATTGATTGGACATTTGAATGCGAAAACAAGAGTCTGAATCTTAACTATGGCTTTGTTTGGGACAATTAAAGGCACCACAAGAAGTCGGGGAAGACGGCGAATTACGTGACACCCTGAGCAGTTTCAACAACTGGTTGCAACTCGGAGGAGAACTAAACATCAGAGAGTCTGAATATTTATTCATACCGGAGGAATCCAATTAACAACACAACTCTTTTTCACAGATGCCCGGTAAATGCTCTTGAGCAAGAGAGCTCAGTGGATGGAAAGCCATAATCACCGACGTCTTTGAGAAAAGACAAGGAGGCTCGCAGAGAGAGAGAGAGATCAGCAGGCAATACTTGCCTGGTTTCTCCGCAGCATTCGGTCTCACGAATAATTATTCACAGTCTCCATTTCCATTATGAATCAACTACTGGATGAAGCCCCCCCCCCCACCGCCCACCTCTCCCTCTGCTCTAGCAGCGGTCGGTGTGGGGGTTGCTGGACCACACCAGCGGTTAACATCGCGAGGCACCACGGTGACTATGAGATGTTCACTACCTCGCCTGGTATACAGGAGGTCGTGGGTTCGATACCCACCCGGATGCCCTGTATATTTGGAGTTTGTGGTGTCTCTCTCTCATCATCATCACGGTGGCTAGGAGATGTTCACTACCTCGCCTGGTATACAGGAGGTCGTGGGTTCGGTCCCCACACGGATGCCCTGTAGATTTGGAGTTTGTGGTGTCTCTCTCTCCCCATGGTCGCGTGGATTTTTCTCCGGGTCCTCCAGTTTTTCCCTCCACATTTAGAAATATGTCTTTAGACTACTTGCCTGCGTTCAATTTCCACTCAATAAGCGACTTCATTGGGCTATCATTTGTGGCCAGGTGGCTTCTGAAAAAGAGCTATTTAGCTACCTGGTAACATAAAAGTCTAGTTTATCACTCGCGTCGTTGCGGAGAATGCAATTAACAAAATAAATAAGCAGACTGTGTCTGCTGAACTTATTTCACAACATACGTAGCCAACCGTCCTAATCGGAGGTGCAGAATTATTCACGCCCAAAGCTGTCTCTACACACAAACAAACAAACGTGTCCTTGGTTCTTTCGGTACGTGATTTTACAGAAAGAACCAAGAATATGAATCCCTGCAGTCACGAAAGCTTTAAATCGAAACAAACGTGTGTTTACACCCGCCGGCCGCCATTAGCTACGTCAGGAAATGTATCATTTAAGCAGCATTAGTTTTACACAAACCGTGGACCGGTTCCAACATTCAGTATCTCATCAGCAGGGCCAGTGCGGGCTGTTGAAGGTGGCGCAGGAGGAGGAGCAGGAGGAGGGGTCACGCTCGGACCGACTCAGGTAGAACTCGCAAGTTAACCGTGACCTGCAATCGAACTCAGGTCAGCAGGGTTCCGAGTATTCGGCTGCGATAAATGTCCACACGATAAGCCACTTCGGTGAGCTATCACGTGTGTGGCCAGGTCCATTATGAAAAAGAGCTTTTTGTGTATCTCGGTGTGCCTTACCTGGTAAAATAACACATTGTTTAGTTCCTCACTCGCGCCGTTGTGAAGAATATAATGAACAAAATGAAGCAGATGGTCCGCTTCATTCCCAGAGCTGCCAGTAATGCGGTTCGCCAACCACTGCGCCACCGCTCCCCTCCGCAGGGGAGACAAATTTAAGACGAATATTGGTCCCACTGAGGCTTCTTGGCAAGAGTCCTGCATGATCCCCCACCCTCCACTCCCCATTTAGCCTTTTAGAAACCACAAATAGGAGCACGTGCTGTTGGCGAGCACCTGTTAAGGTGCCAAGGTAACGCACGTGGGAGTCGTGCCGCCCGTCCATCTTTGTCTCCCCCACCCCGCCCCCTTGCGCTGGTGTTCCCACACTGCGACCAGCTTTTGTCAAGGCGCCCTTCCCCCCCTTCCAACCCAGCTTAAATATACGCTCCAAGCATGGTGCTGTTTCATTCAGACGCTGTCTCCCCGACAGACCTGGTCTTCACCTGAGGACGGCCGCTTGCGTTGTGGCCGAAACCTCGTGAGAATTATTTTATTATGTTTTATTTTATTATTTTATTATTTCCATTATACGTGACTTTACCAAAAGAACCAAGAAGATGAATCCCTGCAGTCACGAAAGCTTTAAATCGAAAAATGCGACCAGATTATCATTTTAAGGTTAAAGCCGACCTCGGAGAGACTCGGTGTGGCTTCCTACCACACGACATACTGATGTTACCTACCCCCATAGACCGGAGCGCGCACAGCGTGAACCCCCAGCTGTACCGTCCAGCAAAGACAAACATCCTCCGTAGAGAATTAACAGACTGTTGGGGCACGTGCTGTTATAGCGAGTAGCACCTATGAAGGCCGACACAATGTACGAGGGGGTGGGTGACCAGCGCACCACGCTCGACCACCTTTGTCTCTCCAGCGGTGATGTTTACACACCGCACCAGGGACTTATTTGAGGCTGAGTCGACCTAGGGGAGGCCCAGGACCGGTTCAGATAATATTCACTGTTGTTGGTGGCCGTAAGCGGGAATAGAACTCAGGTCGTTGGGTTCGTAGCGCAGCGCACTAACCACTAGACTAGCGCTCCCCACAGACACACACAGACAAAGATCCCCCATGTAGACAAAAAGGCTATTGGGGCAAGTGCTATTCGCGTGCAGCACCTATGTAGGCCGGAATGGAAACACCAAGGAGTGGTGTGGCCAGAGCCACACCCGGCCGCCTTTGTCTCCCAAGTGCGAATGCTACTCATGTTAAGGCTTGGTCGACCTCAGGGAGACCTAACTCCGGTTCAAGATAGTCGTGATTGATCCCAGCATGACAGTATGTATTTATCAGAAAGGAATCCGAGGAGTTACTGTCGGGGGAAAATGCGTTTGCTCTTTGTTCTGAGTTAGGCCTTCAAGATTCTGGCAAGCCCTTGATGTCTTTGGCCGCTCTTCTATCGGGTAAATCCCTCACAGAAACACAACTTTATACGCCAATTAAGTTCGTAATAAATTATATATCTGTGGTTGTCTTCATATGTACCGCAGTGGCAGCACTCGTGCCTCGAAGCAGCAAGAAGAGCCTGGGTTTGATTCCCGACTCGGGCACCTTTCTGTGTCGAGTTTGTATGATCTCTCCCTGTTCTACAGAGTGAGAGAGAGTGGAGTTTGTATGATCTCCCCCTGTTCTACAGAGTGAGAGTGAGTGAGTGGAGTTTGTATGATCTCCCCCTGTTCTACAGTGAGAGAGAGTGGAGTTTGTATGATCTCCCCCTGTTCTGCAGCATGATAGAGAGTGAGTGGAGTTTGTATGATCTCCCCCCGTTCTACACAGTGAGAGTGAGTGGAGTTTGTATGATCTCTCCCTGTTCTGCAGAGTGAGAGAGTGAGTGGAGTTTGTATGATCTCCCCCTGTTCTGCAGAGTGAAAGAGTGAGTGGAGTTTGTATGATCTCCCCCTGTTCTACAGAGTGAGAGTGAGTGAGTGGAGTTTGTATGATCTCCCCCTGTTCTACAGTGAGAGAGAGTGAGTGGAGTTTGTATGATCTCCCCCTGTTCTGCAGCATGATAGAGAGTGAGTGGAGTTTGTATGATCTCCCCCCGTTCTACACAGTGAGAGTGAGTGGAGTTTGTATGATCTCTCCCTGTTCTGCAGAGTGAGAGAGAGTGGAGTTTGTATGATTTCCCCTGTTCTGCAGAGTGAATGGAGTTTGTATGATCTCCCCCTGTTCTGCAGAGTGAGAGTGAGTGAGTGGAGTTTGTATGATCTCCCCCTATTCTGCATTGAGTGAGAGAGAGTGAGTGGGGTTTGTATGTTCTCCCCCTGTTGTACAGAGTGAGTGAGTGGAGTTTGTATGATCTCCCCCTGTTGTACAGAGTGAGAGTGAGTGGAGTTTGTATGATCTCCCCCTGTTGTACAGAGTGAGAGTGAGTGGAGTTTGTATGATCTCCCCCTGTTGTACAGAGTGAGAGAGAGTGGAGTTTGTATGATCTCCCCCTGTTCTGCAGTGAGAGTGAGTGGAGTTTGTATGATCTCCTGTTCTACAGAGTGAGCGAGAGTGAGTGGAGTTTGTATGATCTCCCCCTGTTCTGCAGAGTGAGTGAGTGGAGTTTGTATAATCTCCCCCTGTTCTGCAGAGTGAGTGAGAGAGTGAGTGGAGTTTGTATGATCTCCCCCTGTTCTGCAGAGTGAGAGTGAGTGAGTGGAGTTTGTATGATCTCCACCTGTTCTGCATTGAGAGAGAGAGTGAGTGTAGTTTGTATGATCTCCCCCTGTTCTACAGAGAGAGAGAGAGAGAGTGGAGTTTGTATGATCTCCCCCTGTTCTACAGCATGCGAGATTGAGTGGAGTTTGTATGATCTCCCCCTTTTCTGCAGAGTAAGAGTGAGTGAGTGGAGTTTGTATGATCTCCCCCTGTTCTGCAGCATGAGAGAGAGTCAGGGGAGTTTGTATGATCTCCCCCTGTTCTGCAGAGTAAGAGAGAGTGAGTGGAGTTTGTATGATCTCCCCCTGTTATGCAGCATGAGAGAGAGTGAGCGAGTGGAATTCGTATGGTCTCCCCCTGTCCTGCATATTTTTTCTCCGCGTTCTCCGGTCTTCTGGCATAGCTAACACAAAACAAACAAACCATACAATGTAACTGGTGTTGGCCAAACACATTCCCAATGCTGAAAAATGCCCTTCAAATGACTCAACGGGGATTCTGGTTAATCGCCTGATGGGGATGGTTATTGTGATCACCAGCGAAACGTCGAAATGTAAATGTTGTGGGTTTACTCTCCAACACACCGGTGTGCTGAAGTAGTAACTAATTAGCACGTTTTGTTTACGTGACAAACCTTAGTAATTGTTTGCGTTGGGTGGTGGTGGGTTTAACGAAACATTTATATTTACGCGCCCTAACCAAATTTTTATTTATTTATTATGGATAATATTGGTCGCGAAAGCCTCCTACTACGCGTTAAACTCAACTGGGATTACACACACACACACAGCAACAACATCGCCCCCTACTGCGACAACATTGGCAGGACCCTCCTTAAAAGGAGTTTTGGTACTCTGTGAGGCTTTTCCTGGCTCACAACGATGCCGACGGGAATGATGATAACACTAATGGATCGTCTGTGCGAGATACTCCGTGTTGCACACAAAACACGCTGACAGGACCGGAGCTCATACGACATTCACGTTTGCAACCTGTATTTGAAAGCATTTTTTTTTCTTAAACACGTCTTAGAGTATGGTTTCGCGATTCGGAAATCGCCACGTCGAACGGGAACAACTGAAAGGCCGCGTGGTCGTGCGGAGTCTGGAGACCCTGCCCCAGACTCGACGCGAGAGAAGAGAGCGAGAGAGAGAGCGACATGGAGTAGGAAGAGAGGGGGTACAGAGAGAGAGGGGGGCAGAGAGGCTGTAGAGAGAGAAGGAAGGGGTAAGGAGAGCAGAGCGAAAAATCTTTGTGAAATCTTTCATTAAATAAGGGGGGTTACGTAAAGCAAAACATAAAAAAACGAAATGATGAACGAAGCAAAGTGCCGACTACACCGATCATCTTCTTATTTCCTCTGATCGTAAAAAAAAGAGAGAGAGGGAGTGACAGGCAGAGTCTCCATTGCGAGAGCGGCTACTGCCGCTGTTGCTGCTGCTGCTGCTGTCATTAATACAAGGCGCTGGCAGCAGTACAGGTGAATCCCACAGTCAGAGGTGAATCTCACAGGTGCATCTCATAGTCACAGGTGAATCACACAGAAGAATATCACAATCCTAGGTGAATCCCAAAGGTGAATCTCACAGGTGAATTTCACAGTCACGGGTGAATCTCACAATCCCAGGTGAATCCCGAAGGTGAATCTCACAGGTGAGTTTCACAGTCACGGGTGAATCTCACAATCCTAGGTGAATCCCGAAGGTGAATCTCACAGGTGAGTTTCACAGTCACGGGTGAATCTCATAATCCCAGGTGATTCCCGAAGGTGAATCTCACAGGTGAATTTCACAGTCACGGGTGAATCTCACAATCCCAGGTGAATCCCAAAGGTGAATCTCACAGGTGAATTTCACAGTCACGGGTGAATCTCATAATCCCAGGTGAATCCCAAAGGTGAATCTCACAGGTGAAGCCAACAGAGACGCAGGTAACTCTCGCAGTCACAGGTGAATTCCACAGTTGCATCCCAGTCACAACGCCACCCCGCAAGTAAAACCAAAAACTTGCAAACAGCAGCAGTCCCATGAATGGACCTGCCGCCGCCATGGCAATGTGGAAATCCCTACAATTGACTCCAGTACACAAATGGAGATGCGCGCCGGTCCAATGCGCACTCGGTGCAGCACCTCAAGTCGGGCCGGATTCACACGGCGACACCAAACGGGCAAGTTGAGCCATCGATGTCCCTAGAGATGTTTCACCATCGTGTGTGATGGCTGATGGAGACGCCGGGCGCGTTGTCGTCCAGAACTCGTCTGGCATAGAAAGCAAGGGTGGCATAGTCGGGTTGTCTATAATCGGGTTTAATTGTCTTTTTATATTAAACCCGATCATCTGAGATTGGGAGAAATCCGGTGTAATTGGTTCTAATTGCAGAACCGCACTTCGCCAACTTCTCAACGATGGGCTTCATCCATTCCAAGCGAAGGAACTCACTGGCGCCCACGATTGTGGAGGAGAAGCTCCTCGTGTTCATCACGACCAACCTGCCCGCTGCATTCTACGACTACCCCGTGCCCGACGGCCCCCCGAGTACGATAGCAGCACCGACCAGGAAGCAGCCTAAGCCTTGGATCAGAGTTTCGTATTCATTAAACCAGGTTTTAATTCCCCGAAATCGGGTTTAATTGTATTAAAGAAAAAACCCGATGCCTGCCGCTGGAAAAATCGGGTTTTTTCCACCCATGATAGGAAGGAACGTTCGTCAACAACGGGTGACGCGGGTCCCAGAGTGTCGTCAAGTTGGAGATGAGAAATGTTTCGGCGATAGATAAAATGTCACCCAGCAGCCCTCGTGGTGTGTCCGCAGGGTGCATTTAAACGCGTGCGGTTGCAGTGTTTACAGTCCCGCAGGGGCTGGCACACGGACGAACGGACGAGGTGAGAACGTGGCCACCCTAACTCCCGACTTGAAAGTTTGGAAAGTGAACTTGACACGGTCGAGTTCCAAAAAGTGAAAAGTTTAGACCGGTGCCGCGTGACCAAATGTCCTCTCAGACTTCAGCAGCAGCAGCCGCAAAAAAACACAAACACCTTTCATTTGTGACACCAGAATGCACCGTGCAATGAAAGTCACAGGCAAAAAGTAAACAACAACAAGAACAACAACAGAGAGAGAAAGAGAGAAGCAATCTCCTCTGCGCAGTAACGACCTTGTTAGAGAAGGCGAACATGAAACGCCGCGGCGCTATCAAAGTCACAGCGGAATATATTGAGCTGCGAAACACAATTTGGGAGAACAAATGAGAGAGCGGCAATTCCATATAACAACAAAAAGAACACAAATCATAGGCAGTAACAAACGCATGGAAGTTGTGAATAAGAAACTGTCACATTGATTATATCTAAGCCGCACATTTTTTTTCTCTCTCTCTCTCGGAGGGAGAAAGGTGAAAGCTAATGCGATGGAGCCTGCGGAATGAAAGTGCGCTGTCATTTTGCCCATAATCTCTCACCGCGGAGCCAAATCCATAACCAACAGCAGCGTAACTCAACTGTGATGACGAGGGTGGCGCTTTCTGCTGCAAACATTTGTATCCGTTGTGAAGCATGCGGTCAGTCTAGCGAGGGTGGTCGGTGGGGAAACCCAAGCCAAGCTCCGATCAGCCGTCCTCAGGTGAAGAACAGGTCTGTCTTTCCGACAGACTTGTTCTTCACCTGAGGACGGCTGCTTGCGTTGTGGCCGAAACGTCGTGAGAATTGTATTTTATTATGTTTTACTTTTATCATTTTATTATTTCCCTTCTACGTGACTTTACCGAAAGAAACAAGAAGATGAATCCCTGCAGTCACGAAAGCTTTAAATCGAAATTCAAGCTACGATCGTTACCATTAAAGTGGAGGAGAAAAGGTGGCGTCTGAGTTGACCACGTGTACAGGGTGGAGCAGGATCAGGATGAGAATCACAATATGTATTTATACTGGAGGAATCCGATGAGCCATGAAGCTCATTTGTGCACGGGGGAAGAAAGCAGCTTGCAGGTTTCCGAAACGAGCGTGGCACGAACGCGCAGTGAACGCTGTCGCAAGAGGGAGGTGGTGGTGGTGATGGTGGTGGTGGTGATGGTGGGACGCGTGGAGATGAAGGCGGAGCGGCAAGTCTTCCAACACGCGTTGCATCGGAAGGAAAGTGGCTGACGCGGGACGTTGCAAACCCGGCGAACTGTGCGTGTTTGTTTGGTTGGTCTCCCAGTCACGACTCACATCAGTGGCGAGAGAAGTGTGAACAGGTCCGGGATTTTTCTTCCCCCCCCCCCTAATTCTGTGCAACCACCACGCCCCCCCCCCTGCCGTCCCCCAACCCCTCCACCAACCAGCGTGTGGATGCCTTCATCCAGCAGTGGATGGAACTCGCGCCGCAGGTGATAATATTGTTGCAGTTATTATCACAATGAAAAGGCGTCGGGTGACGGAGCCGCGGAATTCAGCTCACGCCACCCGCAGCAGACCAGACGAGGCGATTTCCCCACAAGTGCTGAACATTCGCGCTGGATGCTGCCACATTTGCAATGTGTTGCTTTGATTGATACCTGTGTATCGATCGTTCAATTTGAAAGTGCCGTTTTATTGTGTGTTGTCGTCTTGCTGCGGTCTGGGACTGTCTTCGTTGTTGGTGTTGTTGTTTTGCTGCCTTGCCCAAGCGTGCATTTAGTGTTGAAAAATCGGACTTACGTAGTTACATTATATTAATAAAATACATATTTCCTGCACATGGCCAGATCGATTTTAAACTAAACTACTTTTTATTTGATCAGGTAAGACCCACGGAGCTTCATAGATTTTTTTTCAGAAGCGACCTCACCACAAATATATAAATCCAGCCAAAGACTCTAAACGCATATTTCTAAATGGAGGGAAAACCCGGAGGACCCGAAGAAAAATCCACGTGACCACGAGGAGAGAGACACGCAAACTCCAAATATAGTTAACTAGCTTTACTACCCTGGACTTGAATTCACCACGCCCGGCCGCCTTTGTCTCCCCAGTGGCGATGTTCACACACCACACCAGTTACTTGTTTGAGGCTGAGTCGACCTAGGGGAGGACCAGGACCGGTTCAAATAATTGTCAGCGGTGGTGGCCGTGAGCGGGAATCGAACTCGGGTCGCCGGGTTCGTAGCGCAGCGCGCTAACCACTACACTACAATGCGCTACGCTTCCACGTGCGCGGGTCACGTGACAGATGTGACGTCACAGCTCACTTGCCGTGCAAAAAATATATACATTATTGAGCTCACCCCCCCCCCAAAAAAAAAAACACAAAAGTGTATTTTAATAATTTTTGCATGGTGTACAGTCTGGAAAGTACCCACATGGCAAATTTAAAGTTTGTTGCATGTCGGGAAGTACGCTAAAACATTTTGAACAGACACACTTAAACACAACTTTGCTTTATATATAGATGGGGATATGCAGCAGGTGTCATTGACGGGATCGAACACACGACCTCCTGTATACCAAGCGAGGTAGTCGACATCTCGCCACCACGATGCTCGATCCGTGGCTGACACGGAGCTTAATGATTTATGTCTGGTGACCTTGGTTTAAAGAGAGGCACCTGGAAGAAATCAAGTTTGATTTTGCACCAGATAATTGTGTTTTTTCGAGGCAATTGTGGCCAGGAGATAGCAGACGTGGAAGGCCTTTTCCCGTAACTACTCCAGATTTCCTGCCACAACAAAGTAAAACCACTCGTCGAAAGTGGAAACGGACAAACATCCCAATGCAGAGTTCTTGTGACAAATTTGTATCGGATGAACGCCACTGGGCGCTTTGTTTTACGACAACCAATGACCAAGTTCAAAGTTTGCTCGTGTCCATGCTGCCGAAATGGATTTAAAATCCCCCTTTGCGCGTTGGCCCACGCATCTAACAGAGAGGGCCCTTGCCTATGAACACCAACATCGGTTCATGAGAGCATGGCTCTGCTGATGAGATGGTGAATGTCAAAACCAGTGCTTGCCTACAAACGTTTGGCAGTTATACTCTTAGGTTTTTTCGGTGAAGTCACGAAATAAAATAAAATAAAAAATTATTTTATTTTATATTTCTATTATTACTTGTATTAATTTTAATTTTATTTTTTACCTACGAAATAAAATAAAATAATACATTATTTTATTTATATTATTACTTTTATTAATTTTAATTTTATTTTGTACCTAAGTGACTTTACCGAAAAAACCTAAGAGTATGAATCCTTGCAGTCACGAAAGCTTCAAATCTAGTTTGGCAGTTAACCAACATCAGTTCAAGCAAGCCTCACTGCCTGACTGCTGATGAGACAATGCATGTCGAAACCGCTCCTGAGTTTTGCAATGTGTTGTTGAGCCAGCTCTGCTGAAATGACGCAAACCCAGATCTAATTAGGAGCAGAATCCCGTGATGCATTCAAATCACACCGACACAAAGCGGCAGCCACCACGCATCGCGTGACTGTGCCGTCACTAGAGGGCGCAACGCCACGAGGCTGTTGACATTTCATTGACGAGCGAAGGAAGATGTCAGACTCGTATGCCGGGTCGCGGTTGGGCAACGCTTGAACGGGCAACCCCCACCCCACCATGCACAATCAGGTTGTTACAGGCGACTACGGTGTGCCCTGGTGGTCAACAGGGGGTAGTGCAGCTAATTGTTGTACTATACTTTCTATGCCCCCCGGCGTCTACCACGTTCTCTCCGCCTTCACCGACCCGCACTGATGGCAGCCTGGTGACGCGTGTGGACGATGAATTGCCACGATCCACGACCGCGTGGACAGGCCATCATCTGGCAGTGGATTGAGAGGACATGACTGCGGACGTGTGCATGTGTCGTGCAACGGTGACGCGAACCCGGCGACCCGAGTTCGATTCCCGCTCACGGCCACCGACAACAGTGACGATTATCCGAACCGGTCCTGGGTCACCCCTAGGTCGACTCAGCCTGAAATGAGTACCTGGTGCGGTGTGTAAACATCACCGCCGGAGATACAAAGGCGGTCGAGCGTGGTGCGCTGGTCACTCACCCCCTCGTACTTTGTGTCGGCCTTCATAGGTTCTATGCTACGAGATATGAAGAGTTCGTGTCGTTTTGCTATTCTTACTCCGTTGAAGGAGTGCAGACTACGTACAACGGTTCACTTTATTCTCAATAGATTTGGTTTTATGACCACAATCCCACCACTGTGGCTTGCCTTTAATATATCAATACGTACGTATGTATGTCTATGGGTTTGACATGTATCTGTATGAATATACGTGTGTCTATGTGCCCCTATGTATCTCTATTGGTCCCGCTGTATGGGTATGTGTCTGTGTGTCTACTATGAGTACCTGGTGCGGTGTGTAAACATCGCCACTCGGGAGGCAAAGGCGGTCGGGCGTGGTGCTGGCCACATCTCGTGCACCGTACCGGCCTTCATAGGTGCTCGCTAACGGCACTTGGCCCTACAGTCTGTTTAGGGCCACACGCTTTAGAAGCGCTGCCCGAGTGAGAGGACTGGATGCGAGTGGGGGGAACAAGGGAGGGAGGGAGGTGGTGGGAGGGAGACCAACGCTGTCTTCTCCCCCCCTCCCCCCGCACGCCCGCCCGCCACCGCCCCTACCAAGTGGCGTTCTGCCCCGGTGCGCAGTGCCGCTGCCGGCGCGACGCCTTCTGCTTCATGCACTCCGATGAACTGACGCGATGATAAAGGCGAGAGAAGTGAAATAATGAAATAAATAGCGTCCCTCTGCAAATGAGGACTGCCCCCCCCCTCCTCCTCCCCCCCCCCCCCATTCGTTCCCCCTTCACACACTACTCGCGGCACGGAGGAGCAGCATCACAGCCTCGCGCACTCTTACTTTATTCATGACCAATTTACTGACAGAGTGGTTTCGGTTAGCCCTGCCGAGTGAATGTAGACCCCCCCCCACACCAATAATTGGCCATGCATCAAAAAATGAGACGACCCTTTTTTATTCGTTACCGATTTTAAGGAGGAGAATTTTGGGTCAGTCCCGCTGAGCGATTCGAGGTCCTTATAATTGTATCCGGGTTTTTTTCATGAGAATAATATATATTCTTTACGGAAGGGAGGCTCAATGGCTACGCCACTTCTATGACCAGAAAAATCGTGATTATCTATCTGCCCCATCCGTCAGAAGGCACTTCAAAGGTTTATACAAAGACCGTCGAAACCCCGATAGCAATTCTTGCCGACGATGGCAATATAATCAGAAGCCATGCGCCAATGTCGAGATATGAAGAGTTCGTGTCGTTTTGCTATTCCTCCTCCGTTGAAGGAGTGCAGACTACGTACACCGGTTCACTTTATTCTCAATAGATTTGGTTTTGTGACCACAATCCCACCACTGTGGCTTGCCTTTATTATATCAATACGTACGTATGTCTATGGGTTTGATATGTATCTGTATGAATATACGTGTGTCTATGTGTCCCTATGTATCTCTATTGGTCCCGCTGTATGGGTATGTGTCTGTGTGTTTACTATGAACACCTGGTGCGGTGTGTAAACATCGCCACTAGGGAGGCAAAGGCGGTTGGCCGTGGTGCTGGCCACCCACCTCCTCGTGCGCCGTTCCGGCCTTCATAGGTGCCCGCTTCGAACACTTGCTCCGACAGTCTGTTAAAGCTACACAGAGGATCTTTGTCTTTTTATTTTACTCCATGGAGCTTACTATATGATCAACAAATTTGGTTGCATGGCCACCATCGCACTGTGCTTTGTCTTTAATGTATGTTCACGCATCTATGTGTGTCTCTATTTATAAGTCTTAATGCAAAATGTGTATATGTGTATCTATGAGTCTCTATGAGTCTCTATGTGTCTCTATGGATTTACCATAGGGTAAACTGTTTGGTTGACATGGCCACAATCGCACTACTGTAGCTTGCGTCTTTCATTTTCCATTGTGTCCCAACCCCTACATCGATGGCTGGCAAACGTACCACACAGATCGCCAAAGAGCAATGTTTCTGTGCACGATTCGCAAAAACAATTCGTGCAAAGATTCGTTTCATTTTTTTTTTTACAAAATAACGATCGTTCTGCTGTGTTAACCAGCGCGCCCAACGGCATTCAGGGCTGCTGCACTCTTAATGGACTGGCAATCCACTTCGTTTGTACCAACGCTGCCTCCTTCCTTCGTTCTTTCTTTCGTCCGTGGATTTCGTCTGAACATCGCCTGCGCCTGCAAGAGCCCGCGGCTGATTATTTTAATATTTCATTGTTGTGGTTGTATCGCCAAAGCGGAGCTCTGCTCAAACGAGCATTAGATAGGCGCACCGCGAGTTCGCTGGCTTGTGCCAATAGTTTAAATTCCACGTTCATATGGCGGGGGCCATTGTCTCCACGTAGAATGACTACCGATGACTCCCCACTAAGTGGCACATGGCTGAAATTGTATTTGGAGACCCACACACGACGTGGGGAGGCCATCCGCCAGCGGATGAGCATAGGGCTGTAGCACGATCTTATTATAATTATAGTGAATAACAATATGAAATTAACCCATCACGGTCAAAGCCGTTAAGCGCAACACCACACGCCTTGTCACCGCCTTCTACACTCCGACAGATACGCCCCCCGCTGCTCATTCGAATACGCGACTTCCAAGAAATCTGCCTTGTCAAGTCTCCCACCATCTGGTCTTGGGTCTACTCTTCCCACTTACCAGCCACGTTCTCTTCCGGACTTCAGCGTTGTTCAAATGTCTTCATGGGCTCGCACGTGGGAGATGACCCGGGGACATGCAGCCTGGGTGTGTAGCCTATACGGTTTATGAAACACAAATGACGCTGTAATAGTCATCATTATTAGGTCGTATTGTTATAACACTGGTCAACACACTTTTTCTGGCATAAGGTATTCCAACGGTTTTACGGTAAATTTGGGGTGCTGATTCCAAATCTGGCATCAGTTTTTGTCTATCACATCAGATATATCAAATATTGCATTTTCAATAAAAAAACTGCAGAAGAAAAATATTTTAAAAAATGTGGATATCTACATAAAATTCTATTATAAACACACTCTCCTAAAAATACAGCACCATATTTTAACACTAAAGCAGTCACTGACTCGCAACAACTTGCAATCATAAGTGACAGAGTTAATTTCGGGTAAAATCAATGAAAATGGGGTATGCCGATAGCATAAAAATGAGATGTGATAGAGCAAATCTGAGATCAGATTTGGAATCAGCACCCTGAAATTAGTCTAAAACAGCTGCAAAAGTCCAGGCCAGAAAAAAATGTGTTTTTTTTGTTGACCAGTGTAATCTATAGCCCCTGTGTCAATCCACCGCTGGTCGAAGACCTCCCTCACGCCGTGTCGGACATGCGGGTTGTTTGACCGTACTTCACCACGCTGGTCATTGCGGGTTGGTGAAGGGAAGGTTGTGGTGGCTTGCACAGGAGTTGGTCAGACATTACTCGCCACCGGGTTTCACAGCGCAGTGTGCAAACCACTGCACTGCCACAGTGGATAGACCATGGCTCGTTACGATGATGGATGATGAGATGGTGAGGGTGACACAACTTTGCGCGTGCCGAATGCCTTAAATAAATGTGTATTGATATGTGGTGGTCTATGTCAGGGGTCGGCAACCAAAATAACAAGAAGAGCCATTTCTTTCCAATTCGGTACAAAATTCAGTATTTCAAGAGCCGCAATGCATCTGAGTACATACTGTACTCACGTACATATTGTCAAGAAGCAGCCCGTAAAGAGCCGCATGCGGCTCCGGAGCCGTAGGTTGCCGACCCCTGGTCTATGTAATGGTGATTAGATTTAAACAGACACACACATATACAGGCGGAGAAGCGAGCGCGAATGGAATGAGCGCTAAATGAGGTCATCATAACATTGTATATATGGGGATGCGTTTCTACAACAAACAGCGTTATTGCTTTCGCTTGGGCAATATATGAAAGCTTCATTGGGATATCGATAATAGCGCTAACAATACTACATATGGTTAAACATTATGTCATGAATAGAAAATAAGAACTTATTATAATAGCATCAATATAGAGTTATAGACCTTCTTAAAACACAGCTAAGCTCTGCCAAACCCAACCCATGGAAGTCTCGCGTCTGGCCTAAGTGCACTCACCAAAGTTCCATTTAGCTTTTCACTTTTTTCGTTTAGTCTAAATGCTTTGAAACATCGACGGACACGAACGTGAGATTCACACCTCCGCATACAGCCTCTCACTCAGCACCAGGACACATTCTATGACACGCACATCGTGACACCGCGTCCCACTCGTGCTACATCTGCTGCACGTCTGGCCATCGAATTCGTGTCGCCGCCCAGGGGTGCAGAGCGCAGCGGCGCTGACCACTCTACCACCGCTCCGCTCCACGCCTTTCATTTTCTATTTCACGTCATGTAGGACACAGCGAGTGAGCGAAAACACATCCTTGTTGTCATTATTATTATTGCTGTGTATGCAAGTGCAGTGATTTACACCGCCACGGCTAATTGGATACCCAGCGATTAATTAGAATTGACCGCAAGCAGCGACTTGTCCTGACAAGCGGCGGCAGCAGCAGCAGCGTGGCCGCGATGGCTTTCTGTTGATCTCAAAAGTCAAATCGCGAGTCACGGAAGAAGTCTCCCCGCTCAAGCGACACGTCGCAAGCGGCTGCTGAGTCTGCGATGGAAATTCCACATTGCCATGGCGCACACGGTCAGCTCCTCCGCAGGTCAACCACTGCCGAACTCTCCGACACAGTTGGTTGGTACGCGTTGTGCGGAGGGTGATGACGGGCTGAGTTCATCCCCCGGAGTGGGGTTTGAATCTGAGTCGACCGCAGGGACACAGGCTGGCTTATGATAGAGCCCTTTATCAACCCACTGCTGCACGAGGGCCTCCCCACGTCGTGTAGAGAGCGCGGGAGGTTATTTGTTCATACTTCATCACGCTGGTCAGTGCGGGTTGGTGAAGGCGCGGGGGGGGGGTCATAGACGCACGGCACAACAATGGATTCGTGCGTGCTGCCCTCTGTGCTGCCCACGATGTAACCCCGCAGCCTATAACACCTGTTTTATACATCGTGGCAGTGAGCCAGCAGGAAATCCCCCCTCCCCACCACTAAGCTCTGTAATCCTCTATATATGAAGGTGTTATCGGTCAATTCATGAGTGTTTACACGTGAGAATAAACCGGAGCACCCGGAGAAAACGAGGGAGCAACACCATTTCCCGCACAGATGGAACAGGTGGCGTCCACATTTTTGCTCGACTACATTATCCTGGCGTGTGGTAATCCACCAACCCTCGCTGCTGCTGCTGCTGATGCCTCCACAATGCCTGATTACAGGCAGCCACGTGCCACCACCACGGCCACCCGGCGTGAGTGCCGTGCGACGAACGCCTCCATACCACGGCACGCGAGATGGTGTAACGCCTCGAGTCTGGGATACGAGGTCATTTGAAGCACCTCGAAATGAAAACCGAAAATAAAATAAAGTATTTTATTTACCAGATAAAACCCACTGAGCTACTTAGCTCTGTTTTCAGAAGCGACCTGGCCACAAATGAGAGCTCAACGAAGTGGCTTATCACGTGGGCATTTTAAAGCAGCCAAATAATCTAAATGCGTGGTGATGTTGATTACTAAAAGTGGAGGGAAAAACCGGAGGATCCGGAGAAAAATCCGCGCGACCACACGGGGAGAGAGAAAATGCAAACTCCAAATATACAGCAGGCGTCAGGGTCGAGATGGAACCCAATAAATGCTGTACACCAGGCGAGGGAGATGACATCTCGCCACCACGACGCCACAATTGTTATTATTAATCATTATTATTTATTCGATTCCACTTTGAGGAGGCCGCTTACGACGACCCATGGCGATGTCTCGATGAAATTATGCGAAAGAAATGTTCCACTGGAAACGTCTTCATCTCATGAGTGATGTTCGTTTCCGGCTGCCTGGAGTTTTGGAACCGTTTGGGTTTGTCCCTTAGATATGGTGTTAAATAAATAAATAAATATCAGGGCCATTGGATTATAAATAAATGGTAAAAAAAAATCCACATAACCTATTTCCGACATTTCACCGGGCACATGAAATATAACCCCTAACCCTCATCCAACAGAAATCTTCTCAAACTGACTCTCACCTGATTATAAACACAGGTCATCTGTGGGTTGGAGCGGTGATGCAGTGATTAGCACACAACGCAATGAACCCGGAGAACTGAACTGGTCCTAGCCCTCCCCACCCTTTCCATAAAACCCTCCACCAACCCGCACTGAGAGTGGAGTGGGGAAATATGGTCAGACAACCCAAAATGAACCACACGGCGTGGAAAAGCCTTCAGCCTAGTGAATTTACATTTGTGGGTGAACAAGGGGACACACTACAGACTTAGAGTGGCCGCTCACAGCTTCACCCATGACGTGATAACACGTGTGTATGTGTGTGTGCACACGTGTGTCTGCGTGTACACGTGCGTGTGTGTCCGTGTCCTAGGCCATCCCCTAAGTCGACTCAGCCTTAAATGAGTACCTGGTGCGGTGTGTAGACACCGCCACAAGGGAGACAAATGCAGCCGGGCGTGGTGCAGGCCACCTACCCCCTCGTGTGCCGTTCCGGCCTTCATAGGTGCTACTCGCTAACAGCACTTGCCCCAATAGTCGGTTAAGGCTATACGGGGGATCTTTGTCTTGTGAGCCGATATGCACGTGTGTACTCACGTGTGTACCCATGTGGGTGTGAGTGTGTATCCGTGTGTCTGTACTCCTGTGCGGGGGAACGGTAGTGTCGTGGTGAGCGCTCTGCATTACGAACCCGGCGACCCGAGTTCAATTCCTGCTCACGACCATTAACGGGTGGCTAATATTTCAACAGATCCAGGGCCGCCTACCCTAGGTACCTGTTGCGATATTTATAATAATATCAGCACTGGGCAGACAAAGGGGGCCGGGTGTGGTGCTAACCACCACCTCCTCGTGTACCGCGCCGGCCTTAATAGGTGCTCACGAACACCACTTTCCCCAACAGTCTGCTAAAGGCTACACCGGGATCTTTGTTTTGTTTTCGTATGCGTGCGTGTGTGTGCCCCTTTGTGTGTGTGTGTGTGCATGTGCGTATATCTGCGCCCGTGTGTGCTCCCGTGTGCGGATCTGCTATGTATCTGTTCGTGTCCCCGTGTATGAGGAGTGGTGGCACAGCAGTTAGCGCACTATACTGCTACGAACCCTGACCGCCCGAGTTCGATTTCTACCCACGTTAGCCCTGAGTGGGCATCGGCGAACAATTGGTCCCGGTGTGGTCTGGAAACATTCGCAATGGGGAGACAAAAAACGACCTGAAGCAATGCTGGCAATCCACCCCCTCGTGTGCCGTGCCAGCCTTTAAAGGTGCTCGCTAACGGCACTTACCCTAACAGTTTGTTGAGGCTATGGGGGGGGTGGTATTTGTCTCTGTACCTATATACGCGTGGTGCGTCTCTATTGACTTATTCCGATGTGTGTACGCGGCTGTGTGTGTGTGTTTCCGTGTGTCAACCTGGCGACGTATCGATTGCGCGTGTAAGCGCGTGTTTGTGTGCATCTGTGCGTGCAAGTGCGTGTCTGTGCACGGCGCGCGTGCAAGTGCGCATTCGTGCATGGATATTGCCTTCTACAATGTGTGAGACTAGGCGTGTGTTTGAGTGTTTGTGTGGGTGGGTGTTTGTAATCATGCATTTATGCATACATTTGTATGTTTTTGCGTGCTGTTCTTGGCTTTAGTTAAATATATATACACACGCAGTTATATACACGGTATATAGACACTTCGTAGGTGCTAGATTAATACACATGCCCCAACAGTCTGTCAAGGCTATCCGGGGGATCTTAGTATTTGCGTGATATATATGCGAATGTGTGTGGTGCCGTTTATACTGTATGCATTGCATGCACGCGTGCGCGTGTGTGTAGTTGTGTTTGCGCCGCATTGGTGAGCTTTTAGTGCAGCGCTTTGCACAGCGCGCGCTCCGAAACCGGCGATCTGAGTTCGATTCCCGCTCACGACCAGCAAACATGCGGTGAGAGAACATCTGAATCGGTCCCTGGCTTCCCCTAGGCCGCCTCGGGCTGCAATGCTGGCTAACCCACCTCGGACCTGAACACGCGCTCTCACAGCACTTGAGCCCCACAATCTGTGTTGCAGGCTAGCGGGTGGATCTTTGTCTTTGTGAGTGTGACTTTGCAAGTGTGTGCACACATACTACGTGCACTGCCTCCTGTGACTGAATACGGGTGTATGTCTGTGTGTGTGCAAATGAGCACCTGGTGTAAATTAGGGAGACAAAGGCGGCCGGGAAAGTCCTGGCCACCCACCCCTTCGTGTGCCGTTCTTGCCTTCATAGGTGGCTTTCTGTTCTCGCGAAAAGCATTCCCCCCAAAAGTCTGCGAAGGCTATACGGGGGATCTTTGGCTTTGTGTGCGTGTAAGCGAGCACCTGAGGATATACGGGGATCTTTGTTTATGTGTATGTGGTGTGTGTGCGGGGTGTGTGTGCGGTGTGTGTGTGTGTGCGTATGTATGCATGTGCGCGTGTGTGCGTACACGTGTGTGTGTTTTTTTTATGCGGCGTGTGCTCGCTAACATCACTTGCCCCAACAGTCTGTTAAGGTGCGCGTGTGGGTACGCGCGCGTGCACGTGTGGGTGCGCGTGCGCGCGTGCACGTGTGGGTGCACGTGTGCATGTGGGTGCGCGTGCGCGCGCTCACCTCTGCACGTGTCGACGCCCCCCTTGCACCCCGCGTTCCTCGCCAGGGCCCCCGCGGGCCCCACGTCCCCTCGCGCGTGGCCGCCCGCACCCCCGGCGGCCCCGTGCGTCGCGTAGGGCGGACACGTGGCGAGCGGCTTCGCCTCGCCTAAGATGTCCCGGATCAGGAACGAAGACGAGGACGAGGAGGATGAGTTGAAGGCGTTGGTTGACGGCAGCGTCGACGATAACGACGACGACGACGATGACGTCGAGGTCGTCGACGTCGACGAGGAACCCATGGCGATGATGGCCGACGATGGCGATGACGTCACAATCATGCCGTCTCCGGGCCCCGGGGGCGGGTGCGCGGGGGGCGGCGCCACCGCCTTGAGGAGGAGCCGCGGCCCGTGCGCGTCGCAGTTCGATTCCCCGTTCGCCGCCGCCGCGGTGGCGAGCATGGAAGAGGGCGAGAGGAGCAAGGGCGCGGGAGGCGACGGCAGCGAGGCGAGGCGAGCGCCAGAGCTGAAGGGAGCGGCGGCTCCGACCTGCGCCGTCTTCTGCGCGAGGCCGCACTGAACCCCGCGGAGCGCCGCGGCGTTCTCCGCCATTGAGGCCTGCTCGACGCAGCACAGCCTCGGGCTCGCCTGCTCGGACGCGGGGCTAGAGGCCGTGCTGCCCGGGCTGGGCGGGCAGGCGGGGTGCCCGGTGTCCTCGCGGGGAGACGGCTCCGATTTTCCAGTCAGAATTCGATCGATGCCGAAACTTGACCCCTCCATGGAGCCACTTACACCGCGCTCGGTTCGTTCAAAGGAGACGTTCTCGCTCGGGAAATGTGTGTTTCCCGATATATTAGAATATCTGATCAAGGTCGGTAGAGAGAGAGGATGGAATGTCGGGGGGGGGGGGCCCTTCCCCTTATTAGCTCACCGATACAAAACAGCCGACTCGTGTTCGATGCAATTGTAACGTATTCGGTGAGTTCTCGCATAAGTTACGCATTGAAATAAATCGTCCTATGCTCGGTCACTGTCTCATTCTAAATTGTTTTAGCAACAAAACAATATTTTATTTATGTTTCTCGAAAAAAATCGACCGCCATGAGTTCGACATTTTTGATGAATTTAAGTCAATTGCTGTAAACAAAATCGTCGAAACTTAAAATGCCGCTTGTTATAGGCTTCTAGATTACTATCGCGACTGATGATACATTTTGCATCGTCTCGAACGCTTAACCGCCACGCGCGTGTGTATTCGCTGACTTAAGATCCAACATTTACATTTTAACATCAAACAACGGAGGCGAGACGCGATCGATGAATTGAGCTCAGGCACCCCACACACTTTGAAGCAAAATAATAAATTATTTTTAAAAATACGACAGTGCCCGTCCTAAGATCGTTCGCGCGTCCACGCCAATTGTTCGTCGCAAAATGTCTCGGGAGGTTCCCTCGTTAACCCGCGCCAATCATCACGACGACGTTAACCCGTGACCTAAACGGCTGCTGGGGGAGTGTTGGGGTCGTCGATACGGTGAGAGCGAGAGAGAGGAGACGGAGAGAGAGAGGAACGCAATTTATACGGAGCACGGCGCAATATATTAAATCCGGCAATTTAGCCGCGCGCTTTGTACGGCAAATGGAGCCATTTTATTGTCTGGATCGCGGAATGATATTGCAGTGGACAATCCCTGGCTTAGTGATCGCGGAGCGCACGAATCCAAATCCTAATTTTCTTTTTTTTTTAATCTTCTAAGTCATCGTCGTCGTGTCTGTGGGTGCACATGGACGTGGGTGCCGTTGACGCGTCATCTCCCCCGGGATGATGCACTCGGTCTTGGTAGAGAGGTGGTCAATCACGCGAGATGTTTGCTTGTTTGTTTTAAAATAGATGGTGGGGGCGGGGGGGGCACCTTGATTGTTTTTCACGAAAGAAGAGGATCGATTTCAAATCTGGAAGGAGGAAAGCGAAAAAAAAATGCTGCATTTCATTAATGCCGCTGTTGGTGCGTCCGCAGTGGTGCACAGGGACAATTAACAACAATAAACTCAACACGTTCGTCAATAACACCGCACGCACATGTAGACAAAGATCCCCCGCGATATGTTTAAGGGATGGGTGGCCAGCACCACCGCCCAGCCGCCTTTATCTCCCTAGTGGTGATGTTTACACACCGCACCGGGTACTCATTTGAGGCCGAGTCGACCTATGGGAGGCCCAGGACCGGTCGTGAGCGGGAATCGAACTCGTGTCGCCGGGGTTGTAGCGCAGCGCGCCAACCAGTGCGCCACCGCTCCCCGCTGTGCCACCCCTCAATGCATAACTCTGTATGTGTAAGCATGTCTACATGAATACATACGTACATATACTTAACACTTATACACACCTATATACACTCACTGTTACATATATGAACATTCTAATACACACATATACACTGCCCAAATACAAGCGTAAATACTCTACATACATTAATATACTTACACATATATACTGCCCAAATACACACCTAAATACATACATTCATATACGTATATAGCTACACATATAGCATATACATGAATGCATATATGCCGCAAACGACACACATATACCGAGTATCAACACGGCAACTCATTCACGAACATGCACACTCATAAATGCATTACATGTATACATACCTTCCTACATATACTGATGCACACAAACACATACGATTTATATTCGTATATATACTGCACATACACACGTACCCGTGGATATACGTGCACGTGAGTGTGTGTTACGGCACAGTGAGGAATACAGCTGATGCATACGCGAGTCATCTCAGTCGGTCAACCCCGTGGCACGATCTGGGGCTCGCTCCCGTTTACCTCCTGCCAGCGAGCCTTCGACACTTCACGTGGTATCAAGGTGCACCTAGCCTGGCACAAGCGGCGTGGTGATGTCACCGCCACTATGTGGCGAACGGCGGTTGTTTGCAGCGCGTAAAATACTTTTTTAATACAGTATATATATGTGTGTGTGTATATATATGTATATATATACGTGTGTATACGCAAAGGCGGTCAGGCGTGGTGTTGGCAACCCACCCCCTTCTTGTACCATCCCGGCCTTAATAGGTGCTCGCTAACAGCACTTGCCCCAAGTCGTGTAAGGCTATACGGGGCATCTTTGTATATACGTATGCCATTCAGGTATTAACAGACTGGATGGGGCAAGCGTCGTTAGCGAGCACGGATGGGTGGTGTGCCCACTACTATTCCCGGCTGTCTTTGTCTCCCCCAAATGACGATGGGATGCTCTTTTTTATTCTTTACACACCGCTCCAGGTGCTCTATTACTCATTTAAGGCGTATCCGACATAATGGAGGGTCCAGGATTCGAACCCAGGTGTCGAGCAAACACAGAAACGTCGTCGCAGGTGAACGATAAGCTTCAGTCTCAGACGGCTAAGGGGAATCCTGCTTGCGAACAAGCTGGTCACAAGCGCCCCGTACATAAACAAACACAAAGGTGCCCCGTGTAGCCTCAACAGACTGTTGGGGCAAGTGCTGTTGCCTGGCACTTATGAAGGCCGGGACGGCACACGAGAGGTTCGGTGGCCAACAACAACGACTGGCCGCCTTTGTCTCCCACACCGCACCAGGTACTAACTTGAGGCCGAGTCTACCTAGGGGAGGCCCAGGACCGGTTCAGATAATCGTTACTGGTGTTGTCCGTGAGCGGGAATCGAATTCATAGCGGCAGCTCGCTAACCGGTACGCGATCGCTCCCTACACTAAGCAATCATCAAAGACGCACACACACACATATCCCCAAATGTATCATCATTGTACATGCTGCTGGGAAAAGTCCTGTTAGCGAACACCTATTAAGGTCGGGACGACACGCGAACGAATAATGTGGATAATACCACGCCCGACCGCCTTTGTTTTCATATTTTTTTTATTTCGCGCATCGCACCAAGTGTTTATCATTTCCGGCTGAGTCGACCCAGGGATGGTCCAAAACCGGTTTGGATAATCGCTACTGTTGTTAGCCGTGATCGATAATATAATCAAACTCTGGTCCCCAGGTCGGTAGCACGGTGCCACCACTGCTCACACACACAGACAAAGAAATCCTCTCGTCCACGGTGTCGGAATTAATAGGTGCTCGCTAACATTTTCACACACGCACATCCAAAGGCAGCGATTTTCTGTGGAGCGTGCACAGACAACTGGGGCAAGTTCTATTAGCGACCACATATTAAACACAAAACAAACAGAGATTCCTCCGTATAGCCTTAACAGACTGTTGGGGCAAGTGCTGTTAGCGAGCACCTATGAAGGCCAGAACGGCACACGAGGGGGTGGGTGGCCAGCACCACGCTCAGCCGCCTTTGTCTCCCAGGTGGTGATGTTTTTACGCACCGCACCAGGTGCTTATTTTAGGCTGAGTCCACCTAGGGGTGGCCCATGATCAATTCAGATAATCGTCACTGATATTGGTGGCCGTGAGCAGGAATCGAACTCGGGTCACCAGGTTCGTAACGCAGCGCGCGAACCGCTACACCAGCACTCCCCACCAGCACTCCCCACCAGCACTCCCCACCAGCACTCCCCACCAGCACTCCCCACCAGCACTCCCCACCAGCACTCCCCACCAGCACTCCCCACCAGCACTCCCCACCAGCACTCCCCACCAGCACTCCCCACCAGCACTCCCCACCAGCACTCCCCACCAGCACTCCCCACCAGCACTCCCCACCAGCACTCCCCACCAGCACTCCCCACCTATTAAACACACATGCACAGGAACACGCGTAGACTGAAAGCAGCGTTGTATCTCTTTGACGGGCATATGACAGGCACACCTTGAAGTGATTGGAGCATTCAATGCCACCAAACAAACAATCGTGCCAACAATCGAAACTATCCAATAATATATACATGCAAAGTGCCTGCTTCTCAATGCTACGAAGACGGACCGCTGCCTGGAACATCGCAGGTGAAATATGCTTAAAGCAGTCCTGTCAAAGAGTGTGTTGACTTTTGCGTTTGCTTCTCGAACGAAGCGATGGGACGATGCTCATCTCCCATGCACAGTGAGCCTGAGCAAGCGGTACAAATTCCACATTCCTATGACGGAGCCCACTCCATCCAAAGCACGACCACTGTGTTCTTTCCACAAAGCGTTGTAGCCTCCTCTACCTTTTTTGAACAATCGACCACGCAGAAATAAGGGGTCGAATCTCGCCCGATCCTGGCATTGAACTCGCATCTTTGGGCTTGTGAGTCGAACACTCTGGGCCCCCGCGCTCCCACACACCCAGCCTGACGGTGACCGACGACAGCTGGACTAACCTCGCCCACATACCCCGAGCTCACCACCCCAAGCCATCACCGGGCACCGCTAGATCCGTGAGTCTTTTGCTTGCCAGCATCAGGTTTAATAAATAAAGTCCAGATCATAAAAAAAATCAAACGGACACCTTAACGCGAGCCCCACACTCGCCTTAGAGGGCTACGAGATGGCCCCCGTGCTGCAGTCGGCAGCGCTGCAAGTAGGTTGCGTATCTATCTCGTGCAGAACTTTTATCGGTAGCCCCTCGGTATTGTCCGGGTACACGAAGAGGATCGACCAACGCGGAGATGGAGCGATGAGATCGGTCCAAGGGCAGGACTGAGACTGCATGGGGAGGTCTCCATCCAGCAGTGGATAGACACTGGCTGCTGATGATGTTGTTTACTCCAGTCTCCTACCTCGCCATTCACATCGCTTCATATTGTAAGTGCACGTGGCTGAAGGTCCCAACTCAGAACTCTCCTGGCAAGGGGTCATGAGGCCCTGCGAGGCTTGCCGGGATGAATAAATTACTCAATCATGTTGTTGTTGTTCGTTTAGTGGTGGTTGTTGCGGTTGTCAATGGATGTATCTCAGCCCCGCGTCATTCACACCTAAAAATATCGAGCAGAGGTTCTGTAAAAGACTGGACATTGAAGTTATTTATTAACGTAATAACGACAGCTGTTTGGAATAATATTAGTTTTTTTTCTTTCAATAAAAACAAAATTATTCCAACGGCAAAATCTGAAGGAGAAAAAAATCCTTCGAAGAAATCTGGAGCAAAATCAGAAAGCCAAGAAAAGAAAAACGCCCCGCCGCAGAGAAATCTTTATAAAGCATCCACTCGAACTGTCTGCACCGCGCGGCGATGAAGCGACGTGAGCCGTGAGCTCCGAGTGATTTGAGGAGCGAGACAAAAGTCATTCTGGGCTGCGTGTGATTTGAGGGCGGGGATTACAGCGTTGGGACATCATCGATCATGATAACGACGATGATCAAGTAAGTACGTTACACGTCTAAGAAGAAAACAACTGAGCTTCAGCATCAAGGTGACCGGACTACTCTCCTCTCTGTGTCAGGATACATGAACTCTTTGATCATAACTCGCGCGCTACGACCTCCTGCCGGGTCAGCTTGGCACTGGGGGGGTCACGATTCCCCATTCTGGATCAGTGCGACTCGCAAGGCCGTCCCGACTCGCTCGCGGTGCCATCACCGACTCACTCACCACGTGCGGCGATGTGACAAACATTTGCAGCTCAACCGCCAAGCAAATGAAGACGAAACAGATATCCTTTAACAGACTGTTGGGGCAAGTGCTGTTGGCGAGCACCACCTATGATGGCTGGCACGGTACACGAGGAGGGTGGTCAACACGCCCAGTGCTGATGTGTTTTACCCACCTCACTCACCGGGTACGAATTTAAGGCAGAGTAGACCTATAGGAGGCTCGGTTCAAATATTCGCCGATGTTATTAACCGGTCGTGAGCGGGAATCGAACTCGGATTTCCGGCTTCGTCACGCAGTGCGCTAACCACTCCGCCACCGCTCCCCCGAACCGTGAACCAGACTGCACTCTAACTCGCGTACAAACGCGCACTGATAAGTGTACAAACACCTCAAATGATAACATTACATCGATTTAATAAGAATAATACATACATGTATATATAAACACGAAACAATTATCGGAAGTTCATTTGCAATAACGTGTTAAGATCGTTTCAAACATCTGTGTATATATATCGTGTCGTGTGTGCGGGTGTAGCTGGCTCGCTTGCGACATCGCCAGCGGTAACTATAACAATTATTGTTTCCTAGAACCACGTGCCAAACGAGGCCTGTGTAATGAGACGTCATTACTACACCGGCGTAGCGAATTTGCGCAGTTAGACGGCGGCATTTTCAGTCGGCACTTGCATTGCGCTTTGCTTTGTGCGAACCAACAGGCTCAGGATCACGGTTGGAACCGCACCGAATGTTCGTGACATCGTCGGTGTCTTTGGTAACAAAAAAGGCAGACATGGGGGCTATTATCTCGTTATTGCAACGCCGATTGCCACGTGCACGACAGCGGTGGTGGTGGCGGCGGCGGGGAGCGGTGGTGTAGCGGTTAGCGCTACGCTGCGCTACGAACGCGCGAGAGCCGGGTTCGTTTCCCGCTCACGGACACCAACACCACCAGTGACGATTATTTGAACCGATCCCGGGCCTCTCCTAGGTCGACTCAGCTTCAAATGAGTACCTGGTGCGGTGTGTAAACATCGGCACTGGGGAGACAAAGGCGGCCGGGCGTAGTGTTGGCCATCCACCCCCTGGTATGCCGTGCCGGCCTTCATAGGTGCCCGCTAACAGCACTTGCCCCAATAGTCTGTTCGAGGCTATACGGGGGATCTGTGTCTTTAATTGACCCATATAATCAAATACGAATGAACATACTTATTTGTGAATCGACCGTGCAGTCGAATACGTGTACATACCGGAGCATATTTGCATATAGCACCATATAACATGCAATTAAGTAAACTTAACACATTCGTAAATAAATGCTGTGGCCTTCAAATCCCAACATTAATATATAACATGCGACGTTTCGGGCAATGGCCCTCAATCATAGCATATATATTATCAAATGAAAATGTTTTTATTAAACGTTAATATATATTTTTTTCACCCCACGGCGGTGATATTTAAACGATTTTAACAATGAAAACATATGGGTCTTTCCGTGTAACATTAATCGATATTACAATCCTCATCTAAACTGGAGGAATCCGATGTGCGATGACGCTTTTTTTGCACGCATGTTCAGTACAGGCACGTGGGTGTGAGGGTGGTGGTTAGCGCGCTCGCATCGCAGTCCACAACAAGAACAGAGTTGGAAGCCCGGACCGGGGGTCTGCGATTAGCTCCTCTTTCTAGGATGCTGAAGAATGGTTGATTTGAGACGCAAGTTTGACACCCGTTACAATAAATATCAAAATACACCGACAGTGTGCTGCTCTGTTATCTTGCATATACTTTGGGAGATGTTTATACACACAGTAAATGTATATATATAAATTGATCAATTAACATTTCATAGTGATACTCTTTCTTTACGTATATACCTACACGGTTAGCTGGTATGTTAATACATTTTTTTAAAAAGGATGTCATGATTCCGAGTTGGATTTCGCGAGCGAGTTTACGTACGTGAGAATGAGTGCGCAGCGTGACAAAATGTTTAAGTAAATCATAAATATTTACGTGCGCGTGTGTGCCCTGAAAACACACTGACAGATGTCACGCGTTCACGTGAATGACACAATTGACACAAGCTGTATACGTGTGTGTGTGTATTCGTGTATATTCGTATGCAGTAAATACTGCCGGTGGTTAAAATCGGGGTTTCGTTGTTGCTGCAATACCAGTAACCGTACGGAATGTAACCGATAAAAATGTTTTTACATCTGTTCCCGGCAAATGATGCATATACAGAGCGTTACACAAAGGCGACTGTCAGAGTGGCTGTTCGAGTCGGCTGTACCCGCGCGGTTCGATCCTATCTCCCAGCGCGGCAGTCAAAAACAATAGCGCAAGTTTCTTAAATCACGCTCCCCCCCTCTCCCCCCGCACCAGCAGCTGTATGAAATGGTTAGTGGTGAGGTGTGGTGAGGGTACATTGTGGCTACTACCGCCCCCCCCCCCCCCCCGGCTCTAACGATGACAATTTGCACTGGATACGATGACCGGCCGGTTCCTTGTTCTGTGAAGCGACGCGGTTTGTCGATTTTTTTTGACAAATGTCACCGCTTGGCAAGTATACAAGCACAATAATTGCACAATGTGCGTTTGCATATTAATGTTATATTACATTGAAAAAAATTGAAAAATATTCTCCCCGTAAAGTCGTGAGCGGACTATTGGGGCAGATTTGCTGCTGGCGAGCAGCGTGATTGAAGGCCGGCACGGCACACGACGGGGGCTGGGGTGGTCAGCACCACGCCCGGCCGCCTTTGTATCCCGAGCGGTGACGTTTACACGCCGCACCAGGCCGAGTCGACCTAGGGGTGGCCCCAGGACCGGCTCAGATAATCGTCACCGGTGTTGGCCGCGCGCGGGAATCGAACTCGGGTCGCCGAGTTCGTAGCGCGACGCGCTGAGCGCTACACGACCGCTAAATTCAGGCTACGCGCCCACGTAATACGCGTGGATATGTTCGTGTTATTACATGACAAAAAATCGATACACATAAATAATGTTCACGTACATTTTAGTGCCATTACGTGAAAACGATCCCACGTACGCGTCCATATACTCTTCATGATACATACAATGCAAATTCTGCATACATTGCACATGTTAAGACAATGGCTATTTACGTGTATACGAACAGGCATGCCATGCACACGCACGCGCGCACACACTGAAGTAAGTGCATACATTTGCTTTATAATATACACCAACATATGCGGCAGGTTAACACGTACGCAAATACAAAACAATATGTGCGCGGATACATACATATTGAAAAAAAAGATCCCCCGTATAGCCTGAACAGACTGTTGGGGCAAGTGCTGTTCGCGAGCACCTATGAGTGGAGCTCGAACTCGGGACACGAGGTTCGAAGCGCAGCGCGCTAGCCGCTACACCACCGCTCACCACCACTACATACATGTAACACACACACATGATGGCACGCCTGAGCCGGGGGTGAATATCCGTGCAGACATTTACTGTTGGCGAAATCCGACCGCGGTCGCGAGGCATGCAAATACACACGGAATAAAAGCAAAGGGTCCCGCGTCTCGCCTTTAGCAGACTGTTGGGGCAAGTGCTGTTAGCGAGCACCTTGTGCGCGCACACACAACACAACGATCGCGCCCTGGTGTTAGCGAGCACCTATTAAGGGCGCTGGCGTAGCACACAAAGGCAACACCGCACGTACATGAAAAGGCGCGCACAGATAAGCACACAAAACACACGCACGAATATGCACACGCATACATGCATACACAAGACAAAGATCCCCCGTATAGCCTTCAACAGACTGTTGGGGCAAGTGCTGTTAGCGAGCACCTTTACAGGTGCTCACCTATACGTGAGCGGGAATCGAACTCGGGTGGCCGGGCTACGTAGCGCAGCGCGCTAACCACTGCGCTACTGCTCCCTCCCCCCCCCAAAAAAACACACACACGGAACAGACAAAGACACACACACAATACACGACACTCACTCCTCACCTGGAGGGCATTGTATCCGATTTGAATAGAAGGCTGAGTCTTCTCATCCACCCGCGTCAAAGTGCGCGGACCCACCACTCTCCACCCGGCCAGCAGAGCCCCCTCGCGCGGAGGTGGGGGGGGGAGACGCGGCGGCGAGGGGAGGTGGGGAGGTTGGTAGGTGGGGAAGATGACAGCGTCCCGCGACAGAGGAGCGACGCGACAGAGGAGAGCCAGCGAGCGCGAGTCACAAAGAGAGAGAGAGCGCGCGGCACGACCACCGCCAACACCATATGTCACCGGCAGCCCATCCACGCCTGGCTCCACATCTCAATATCGGTTACGGTTTTGACCCGAACAAGCCCCGTTCGTTTGGTCAAGCAGCAGGTTATGCGTTGCTAGCAGTGGAGGATTATGCTGTCGCTGCTTGTCATTGCGAATGATAGTTAATGGTGGTGGTGAGTGTTGTTGTTGTTGTGAGCGACTCGATGCTCGCAGGCTCGAGACTCGCGCGTCCCGAGCGCGCGCAGCCGCTAATGATGAGCGCGCGGGTCGCGCGCGCGCGCGCCTTCTCCATGGGGGGTGGGGGTTACGGGGGAACCCCCCCCCCCCCGCAACTCTCCCCCCCCCCATACCACCCCCCCTCCTCCTCCACCCACCACCCTTACAAGGCCCACCACAGCCGGCCAAGCCGCGACATAAGCACTCGGATATATCGCCGCTCCTCCCCCCGCCGCCTCCAAATCCTCCCCCCCCCGCCCGCCCGCCCGCCCTCGCGATGTAAGCGAATGGACGCGCTCCGCTGCGGAGGACGACGACGACGGCGGAGAGGGAGGAGGGAGACTTTTCACTCCACCCGCCGCCGCCGCCGTGTGACCCAGCAAGCATCGTGGGTGGAGGCGGGCGACGCGCGGAGACAAAGGGGAGGCGAGCGAGCGAGCGAGCCGAGCGGGAGAGCCGCTGTGGAGGCGGCGGTGGTGGCCTCCAGGATCGCCAGCGAGCAGGGGGGAGGGAGGGGGGGGGCGGCGCGGGGTGGTGAAATTGCTCCACTTTTAAATTGCCAATTCGATGGTTTCGCTCGCTCTCGTATTCACTGCGTCGCTCTCATAAACGGCGAAGCGGGGGGCTCTGTGCGTGTCTCCGTTGCTTTTGAGTGGCACGCATTTGTCAAAATGAGAAGTTGAATTGTGTGGGGTTTTTTTTTACTCCTTCGATATTGGCAAAACTCCTTGCCCTTGGATAAGCAAGCGCTTGTGGATAGAGCGGTGGTGCAGCGGTTGCGCATTCACGGCTAGCATCAGTGGCAAGTGATACCAGGAACCGATTTAGTACTTTTCACGCCCTTGCACCAACTCGCACTGACCATCGTGGGGAAGTATGGTCAACCCCAAACAGAGATCCCCCGTATATCTGCACGTGACTTTTGGGGCAAGTGCTGTTAGCGAGCACCTATAAAATCCGACACGGCACACGAGGGGGGGGGGGGTGTTGCCAATCTCACTCACGGACGCTGTTGTTTCCCTTGATGTTTACATCGCACGAAGTACTTACTTCAGGCTGAGCCGACCTAGGGCAGGCCCAGCACAGGTTCAGATCATCTTCATTGGTGTTGGCCGGGAGTGGGAATCAAACCCGGGGTCGCCCCCACCTCCCCCCCCCCCCCCCCGGTGCCCGACACTCAAACATAAAATATCAAAGTGGCAACCAGGCGATTTAGAGCAGTGATGAAGATGCGGAAATTCACAGCGAATTAATTTTCTTTTTTGTGTTCAAACCGATCTCAAAAATAACAAACCAACAGACACGAAACACTTCACAATTCCATTTCGCCCCGCGTTCCACCACGCGCACGATCGACGCCCACGCATTTCACAGTCGGTCGTTCCTTACAGAGACCCCGATGTCGCGGCGTCGGCTCTTAGCGGAGGTGTATGCCCTCGCCAGGTGTTAATGAGCCGATTCGTTCGAAGGCTCGCCGCGCTAGGGGGCGCCAGGACATCTGCGGACTCTGTTCGCCCCCACGCTGCCCGGAGTCGCTGAACCCCCATTGCATTGCTCAAGCCCAAGGATCGACAACCTTTCAAAGAACACGAAGAAGAAGAAGGAGAGCCGTTTATTCTAGATTTGAAGCTGTCGTGACTGCAAGGATTCATATTCTTAGATTTTTTTCGGTAAATTTTTACTTCAAAATTTTTACGTACGTGACTTTACCGAAAAAAACCTAAGAATAAGAAGAGCCGTTTGTTGCTGCTGTTGTTGTTGTCTTTGACAAAAATAGTTTACCATTGGAACCTCATTTGCCAGAAGAAAAAATATGATATTAGTTTTTTTACCCTTTTATCTGGCAACAAAACTGACTCCTTTTTTACAAGGAGTCATGTTTGCATAGACCACAATACCTGCAGTCGTAATGCAAGCAAAAAACATAACTCTGATAATGTATGCACTGTCCTTGAAGTTGATTGGTCCACACCCGAGACAGCTTTCCTTAGAGCCTAGTCTCACAATTATCATATTTTTTCTTCTGGCAAATTAGGTTTTAATGGTGAAAATTCTTACCCCGAGCTCTCATACTCTGATGGTGCATTGTCTTTGAGTTGTGCGCCTTTTGGCGTCATCTGATCCAACACCATGTGAGACTAGGCTCTAAGGAAAGCTGTCTCGGGTGTGGACCAATCAATTTCAAGTTTTGTTTCCAGATAAAAGGGTAAAAAAAACAATCATCAAAAATAGTTCAGAGAGCCGCATGAGACGCAGAGTTACTTGTATGCAAACACGACAGTAGGCATACAGCAGATGACATAAATTCCGACTTAAATAAACAAAATTGGTCATGGAATAAACTGCGTCTATTTACTCCCCCCGCCCTCCTCAATTATTTTTTAACTCGATAGTTTGACTGTTGTACATGTTGTTACCGCCAAGACGTTCCGCAATGACCCGTTCCCTGTCAGATTGAATCAATAATGCTCAGATTAAATTAACGTCGTAAGATTTCTGTCTTTTTAAACGGTCTGCCCGCAAAACGGGGCAGCCAACGAGCCGCAGGTCGCCGATCTCTGCTCATAGACGAACATTTTGTGTTCACCGACCGTCTGAGTTCATCGCAGGGTGACACTGCGCGTCTCCATGTGCGGCCACGCAGAAACGTCAGCGAGCACCTATTAAGGTCGGCGCGGGGCTCGTCACGGTGGATTCCCTCCAGCCGTCTTTGTCTCGCGCGATGTTCTAATAATCACGATGTTTTATTTTATCCACGAAGGCCACGCAGATGTTGTGAAACTCCCTTCACCGCGGGCGTCGGGGAGGTGCCGTACCCTGGCTCACCGGGAGAAGGCAGGACAGCAAGTGGGCTAATGTCCAACTGTTTCCATCTGTACGGGGGATAGAGCGTTGCCCCCTCGCGCAATGCGTGGGGTTTCTCCGGGCGCTCCGGTTTCCTCCAACACGTGAATAACAACAACAACAACGATAATAATTAATAAACACGACTCAACATGAACTGGCTGTGAAGATCTTACACGTAAATAAATCAACAATGTATCAGGTCCCTGATACATTGGACTCATCGTGTTGATGTTTACACGTGACGGGCTGCAGTCACCCGCACTGCGCCCGACCTCACGTGCTATCAAAAGCTAAGCGGGACTTGAGCCTGGACAGTGCTGGGATGAGCGACCACTGCGCATACGACTGTTGCTGCTATCAGAGAGCAGCGCAGCAATGTCCACTGTTGTACTGTACTATGCTTACTGTCTATGATCGCCGCGTACACAAAACCGTCCCGGCCAGCGCGCCGAAACAATCCACCACGACCCGCGCGGCGTGGGGAAGGCACTCATCCAGCAGTGGATCGGCGAAGGGGTCGTCCGTGTAGATGCACGCGAACAACACCGTCAGCTACGGATTTAAGCACGAGTCTACCTACGGGAAGGGATGTCCGAGACGAGTCGTGCCGTACGCATGGCCCAATGAACGGGAACCTCGCCGATGGTTGGGCAGGTTCATCGCGCCGCGGTGTCGCTCACCGTTGCGCCACCGCTCCTCCTCCGCGCTCACTCGCTCGGAGTCGAGGGGGAGCGCGGCGCTCTCTCCGCACTCTCTCCGCGCTCTCTCCGCGCTCTCTCCGCGCTCTCTCCGCGCTCTCTCCGCGCTCTCTCCGCACTCTCTCCCCACTCTCTCCCCACTCTCTCCGCACTCTCTCCCCACTCTCTCCCCACTCTCTCCCCACTCTCTCCGCGCTCTCTCCGCGCTCTCTCCGCGCTCTCTCCGCACTCTCTCCCCACTCTCTCCCCACTCTCTCCGCACTCTCTCCCCACTCTCTCCCCACTCTCTCCGCACTCTCTCCGCGCTCTCTCCGCGCTCTCTCCGCACTCTCTCCCCACTCTCTCCGCGCTCTCTCCGCGCTCTCTCCGCACTCTCTCCCCACTCTCTCCGCGCTCTCTCCGCGCTCTCTCCGCGCTCTCTCCGCACTCTCTCCCCACTCTCTCCGCGCTCTCTCCGCGCTCTCTCCCCACTCTCTCCGCGCTCTCTCCGCACTCTCTCCCCACTCTCTCCGCGCTCTCTCCGCGCTCTCTCCCCACTCTTTCCGCGCTCTCTCCGCACTCTCTCCCCACTCTCTCCGCGCTCTCTCCCCACTCTCTCCGCGCTCTCTCCGCGCTCTCTCCCCACTCTTTCCGCGCTCTCTCCGCACTCTCTCCCCACTCTCTCCGCGTTCTCTCCCCACTCTTTCCGCGCTCTCTTCGCACTCTCTCCCCACTCTCTCCGCACTCTCTCCCCACTCTCTCCGCGCTCTTTCCGCGCTCTCTCCGCGCTCTCTCCCCACTCTCTCCGCGCTCTTTCCGCACTCTCTCCCCACTCTCTCCCCACTCTCTCCCCACTCTCTCCGCGCTCTCTCCGCGCTCTTTCCGCGCTCTCTCCGCACTCTCTCCCCACTCTCTCCGCGCTTTCTCCCCACTCTCTCCGCGCTCTTTCCGCGCTCTCTCCGCTCTCTCTCCCCACTCTCTCCCCACTCTCTCCGCGCTCTTTCCGCGCTCTCTCCCCACTCTCTCCCCACTCTCTCCCCACTCTCTCCGCGCTCTCTCCGCGCTCTTTCCGCGCTCTCTCCGCGCTCTCTCCCCACTCTCTCCGCGCTCTCTCCCCACTCTCTCCGCGCTCTCTCCGCACTCTCTCCCCACTCTCTCCCCACTCTCTCCGCGCTCTCTCCGCGCTCTCTCCCCACTCTCTCCGCGCTCTCTCCGCACTCTCTCCCCACTCTCTCCGCACTCTCTCCCCACTCTCTCCGCGCTCTTTCCGCGCTCTCTCCGCGCTCTCTCCCCACTCTCTCCGCGCTCTTTCCGCACTCTCTCCCCACTCTTTCCCCACTCTCTCCCCACTCTCTCCGCGCTCTCTCCGCGCTCTTTCCGCGCTCTCTCCGCACTCTCTCCCCACTCTCTCCGCGCTCTCTCCCCACTCTCTCCGCGCTCTTTCCGCGCTTTCTCCGCTCTCTCTCCCCACTCTCTCCCCACTCTCTCCGCGCTCTTTCCGCGCTCTCTCCCCACTCTCTCCCCACTCTCTCCCCACTCTCTCCGCGCTCTCTCCGCGCTCTTTCCGCGCTCTCTCCGCGCTCTCTCCCCACTCTCTCCGCGCTCTCTCCCCACTCTCTCCGCGCTCTCTCCGCACTCTCTCCCCACTCTCTCCCCACTCTCTCCGCGCTCTCTCCGCGCTCTCTCCCCACTCTCTCCGCGCTCTCTCCGCACTCTCTCCCCACTCTCTCCGCGCTCTCTCCGCGCTCTCTCCCCACTCTTTCCGCGCTCTCTCCGCACTCTCTCCCCACTCTCTCCGCGCTCTCTCCCCACTCTTTCCGCGCTCTCTCCGCACTCTCTCCCCACTCTCTCCGCGCTCTCTCCCCACTCTCTCCGCGCTCTCTCCGCGCTCTTTCCGCGCTCTCTCCGCTCTCTCTCCCCACTCTCTCCCCACTCTCTCCGCGCTCTTTCCGCACTCTCTCCCCACTCTCTCCCCACTCTCTCCCCACTCTCTCCCCACTCTCTCCGCGCTCTCTCCCGCGACACGCGCCAGCTGCCGCCTCCACCCAGCTCCCTGCGGCATCGCACCGACTCACCCGCCCTCCCCGCTAACCCCGCTCGCTCGCTCGCTCGCACTCTCCTTTCTCCCTCTCTTTCTCTCCCCCATGCCACGCGCGCTCTCACACCCCCCCCCCCCACCACCTTTACGCTCTCCCTTTACTCTGCGGTCGACTTCCTGTGTCACTTCCCGCCCCTCCAACCCCCCTCTCTCCGTTCGCTGGTCTCAAGGGGTCTTCACCTGGCTCTCAACAAAGCCCGGCTGCTGTGTAGAGGGCTGCGGCAAAGGTCAAGGTCGGAGTCGAGAGTTGACCGATGGCCACGCGAGTGGAATGCAGCCCCCTTCGGCGGTCACTAACGCAAATTCAGCTTCGTTACGGCGAATGCATTCACGTCCAGAGGACAATCGCCGTCCAGTCAGTCACAGAAGGTGCTGGGGGGTTGCGCATTATCTGAACTACGGTGGAAAGAACCAAAGAGCACGGTGGATTGCCTGTGTATTTTAGCGGCCACGGAGCCAGTGGTGGAAATTCCACGTTGCTCTGGCGGGCGCGCCTGTGACTCCACAGGACAATCCCGAGGATGAGTTCGCACAAAGACAATAGATGTGGTAATTATTTTACGACCCCCCGGTGCTGATGTTTACACACCAATTTACAAAGATCCCCCGTGTAGCCTTCAACAGACTGCAGGGGCAAGTGCTGTTAGCCAGCAACTATGAAGACCGCCACGGCACACGAGGGTTGGGGGGGGGACAGCACCACGCACCGGCCGCCATTGATGTTTACACACTGCACCAGGTATGTACTCATTTAAGGCTGAGCCTACCTAGAGGAGGCCCAGGACTGGTTCAAATAGTCGCCTCTGTTAATGATTTGGTCCTGCGAATCGAATTCCGGTCGTCGGGTCCGCAGTCCAGTGCGCTAACCACTGCACTACTCGTGACGTCACCACGGCACTGGTGCCAGGCTAGGTGCACTTTGAGGCAGCGTGAAGTGTCGAAGGCTCGCTGACAGGAGGCCGCGCGACAGACCCAGCAGGTGCCATGGGTTGACTGATTGAGATGACTGGCAGATGCACCACCACCTGTGCCCCCTACTGTGCCAACTTGCTGTGTTTTATCAGCCCAGGCGCTCTGCTCGTTGTCGTGAGCGTCGCTCCTCCGCCCTCCGTTGTTGTTGGAGGGCGACTGCTTCCAACTACCCAGTAGCGTCCTTCGCGAGCAACAACAAAGACAAAGATACCCCGTATAGTCTTAATACACTGTTGGGGAAAGTGCTGTTAGAGAGCATCTATGAATGCCGACGCGGCACAGGAGGTAGTGGGTGGACAGCACCACGCCCGGCCGCCTTTGTCTCCCTAGTGGCGATGGTACACACAGCACACCAAGGTGTACATTTGTGCGTGAGCGGAAAACGAACTCGGGTCACTTTGCTCGCAGCGCATCGCGCTAACCGCTACACTACCGCCCCCCAACACAATAACAAGCCCACAGACAAACACGCACACTAGATTTGAAGCTTTCGTGACTGCAAGGATTCATACTCTTAGTTTTTTCGGTAAAGTTACGTAGGTTAAAAATGAAATTAAAATTAATTAATAGAAGACTAGGCTCTAAAGAAAGCCGTCTCGGGTGTGGGCCAATCAACTTCAAGGACAGTGCATATTATTATCCTTATCAGAGTTGCTTCTTTTTGTTTGCTTTATTGACTACTTGTGTTGTGGTCATTGCAAACATGATGCCTTGAATAAAGGTGTCAGTTTTGTACCAGTTAAAAGGGTAA
This sequence comes from Lampetra fluviatilis, assembly GCF_964198595.1. Taxonomy (NCBI): domain Eukaryota; kingdom Metazoa; phylum Chordata; class Hyperoartia; order Petromyzontiformes; family Petromyzontidae; genus Lampetra; species Lampetra fluviatilis. The sequence continues at coordinate 15,520,607 of NC_136280.1, forward strand.
AAACCTACCATTAATAGAAGTAATGATAGAAATAAAATAATAAAAAATCACGACGTTTCGGAGGCAACACAAGTCTCCGTCATCAGGTGGGACCGTCACAGCTAGATTTGCTGTATCAGTAAATCTAGCTGTGACTTGATCAGTAAATCTAGCTGTGACGGTCCCACCTGATGACGGAGACTTGTGTTGCCTCCGAAACGTCGTGATTTTTTATTATTATATTTCTATTATTACTTTTATTAATTTTTATTTCATTTTTTACCTACGTGACTTTACCGAAAAAAACTAAGAGTATAAACACGCACACATTCGCTGCACCGGAACTAATTACTTCTGCGGTGGTGGCGATGCACGGCCGTGATCCAGCGCTTCGGAGGTGA